>NW_020449641.1:2713195-3448018 GCF_003343035.1 Apteryx rowi | reverse complement strand
GCTGCGAGGAGCCGCGCCTGGGCGCCGCCTCCCGCCACCGCGCCGCCGAGGAGGTGCGCGCCGACTTCCAGCGCAGGGTGCCCTACAGCTACCTGCAGCGCGCCTACATCCAGGTGAGGCTCCGCCGGCGCCCGCCCCGAGCCCCGAGCCCCCGCGGCAGCGTTATCGCCCCTGCTGCAGCCCTCTCGGCTGGGGATGCCCCCGTCTCCCCCGAGCCCTCTCCACGCTCCCTCCCTTCTCTCCCAGTGCCCCCCCCCAGCATTATCCCCCCTCCTACATCCCTCTCAGCTGGGGATGCCCCCGTCTCCCCCGAGCCCTCTCCACGCTCCCTCCCTTCTCTCCCAGTGCCCCCCCTAGAGTTATCCTCCCTTCCATCCTTGCAGGTGACATGCCCCCTCATCCATCTGCCCCTCTCCAAGGTGATATTCCCACTCTTCCATCTCTTCCCCAGCCTCCCAGATATGGTTTCCACCCTTCCATTGCCCCCGAACCTGCCYTGTGCTCCTTGTTCTGGGAGGCCCAAGCCTCCCTTTGTCCCCCGCCCCCCCCAGCTGCAGGGACCAGGTGAGGAACCCCACGGTGAGCAGGGATGTCCGGACTTGGGTATCCAATGGGGCCTTATGGGTCACTGATGTGTACAGTAAGTTTCCATGGCCAGCCCTCAAAGGAGGGGGAGAGAAATGTGCTTTTTTGCTCGTTTTAGTATAGAATAACTAAGTCCRAAAGTGATCTGCCTTTGATGGAGAGTTTGCAGGAAAAAAAGCCCAATGAAACCCCCCAGTAACACCCTGATGCAGGAGGGGTTTCCATTTAGAGTAAACTGAACTGTAAAATGCTGTTTTTCCTAGAGTGGAGGGTATGCATGAAGCCGGGGGATGAATCGTTGCTACTGTAATCTGATGGTCTCTGTTCTGCGTTATGAAATACCCTGAATGATGCTGTACAGTCAGTATTTTGCAGCCACTGATATCTTYGTTATCATCCTCTTATCCCAACAACTTCTGCCTTGTAGCTATTACCTTTCCCTGAAGAAAATGGTGTTCTGTGAACTTCTTTGTCAGAATGGGAAGGGAAAGGGAGAAAAGTTTAGGGTGGTTTTCTTCTAGGTCAAGACCTGTGCTGTGGCAAGTCAGGTACCTGTAGTAAGGCTTCCTGTTCATGACTAGTAAGAACAGAAACTGTGGGAATCTCTATTTCACGCCAAGCTGAATGTTTAAAACACTTCTGGAACATTTTGCTCTGTGTTTCTGCTTTGAGTACATTCATAACCTTGTAGCTGCTATAGGCAATTTAATAGGTGAAGACCTGCAGGTCAGAGCATGGCAAAGGCGCTTCTGCTGAAACCTGTTTCCAGCTGGAGAAGCAAACGCCTGTCCTGGGCAGTGTTTGTGCTTGTAGTGCAGTAACCTTGCAGCAACAGAATACAGGAGACAAATCATCAGCTGCTACATTTTAAAACCTATTGAGAAGTCACAGCTATGTTGCTTTTGTTGTACTTTCTGTGCTGTCATTGCCTTCATGTGGTGGGKTTTTTTTTGTTTGTTTGTTTGTTTTCTACAATTTGGGGGCTAGAAGTATGTAGGAAGTTTCTTAAATGCCAGTGTACATGTACTGTTTGGAGTTCTGGAAAGAAATTCTGTGAATGAAATGAGAATATAATTTGGCTCATATGTGATCCCATTGAAGCTTGCAGAACTCTCCTGAGGAGCTTATCCTAAAAGATGCTCTGTCTGTGTAGTGTCACCATCTATGGGCAGTGACACTAAATTTGTCATACTAAAAACTAAGTGATTCTTTCTGAATTCAAAGCCTGTCCCAGAGCTTTGCTCACCCCAAGCTTATCAAAAAACTTTCCTCTGAAGTAGGGGATGGGGTTAACTAACTGTTTGCTTCTCGTTTCAGTAAAATCAATATAGAATAATCTAGTTGTTTTTCAGGTATGGTCTAACTTCCATTTCAGTTTCTACTGGCTCTGAGGTTTTTCTTTTCCTCATTTAATAAATGTATTATAAACTTATCAAAGCAATGAGTTGAAAAACATACTTTCTTATTACATGTCTGAGTCATCATAATTTGCTTTTGTAATGTCTAGAGGCTTATATTCATTTCAGCTGTGATTTCCTGCTAGCTGATGGACTGGTGGATGTTCTGGCTATCTGCATGGATGCCTGGGTTTCAGACACTGTATTCAAGGGAAGGTACTGGTTGGACAGAGCCATTTCCATTTTGGTGTTTACCTTCTTTAACCCAATGTGTAAGCCTAATGCTCCTGGGTTTTGGCCAGGTTCGTAAGCCAGCGCTCTCGGCACCTTTGTCCTGCTGAGGAACCTGTAATGGGTTGTCTCATACTCGCTCCACTGATGGCTGAGCATGAGCTGTGTTATAATGATTGCTCTTTTGACCTGGCTCAACAAGTCTGTTTGCAGAAGAAAAAGTCGTGCTTTGGATTTGCCTGCACTTGCACAAAACACGAGCTCTAGTGTATGCTCGGATCTGAACCGTCTCCCTGTGCCAAGGCTGAGTGAACGGTTTGGCACTTTCCCTGAGGGTTGGGATGCATCGGCACACGCCCTGTGTGGACACCTCATCGGCAGCATCTGCTCTGCTTTCCGCCTGAGAAGGGCAGCCGCAGAGGGGGGCTTGCGCTGAGACCCCCGCACCGCCGTGGGCTCACGGGCAGGCTGTGCGACTCCGGGGTCAGAGTTGTCTCTCTCTGGCTGCTTGACCCCTGCTTTGCTCCTTGAAACCAAAAAGGAAATGAGGTTAGATTAAACATCCTGCYGTGTATCCTGTACAGTCCCTTCCCTTGCTGCACGGGGAGGCCTGGCTGCTGGGTACTTGCGCTGGCCCCTGGCCCGAATGGCCATCGGGGGTTGATGGCATTTGCGGTTTTGGGGGAGGAGGAACAGCCTGGAACATGCTTTCTAACTCCCACTGCCAGTGACCTTGTGCTTGTTTGCTTCTCAGGAGGGGAGAGATGTATCCCTTTGGGAGGGAATGACAAAGCAAGGAATATATTTAAAAAAAATAAATAAAAAAATTGAAGTTTGGCACTCATGCAGTGCTTTGAAAAATGGTGGTGAATAAACATGAGCTAATCGTCGCAACAGTCCTGTGGGGTATGAAAAGCAAAGGCTATTACTGCTGTTGTACAGCTGCATGGACCAAATATTGGCCTGCTTTATCTCCACCTTGAGAGTGATTGCTTTTGGGCCAGCAGAGCAACCCAGGGCATCCCCAAAGCCAGGCTAGAAGGGCTGAGGTCTCTGTCTCAGCTCCTGGGTTTCTCTAGAGCAAGTGAGAGCCGTGTCTGGCACAGTCATGGTGACGTGAAAATCTCTGTAGTAAATTGGTTGGAAAACTGATATTAGAATTTGAGGTTTAGGACTTTCCTTGTTACTTACTGAACTGTAGCAGTAGCTTCCCTGAGCTCTGTTGTTGCTCTTCTAAGCAGATGCTCGGGATGCCCCTGCAGGGAGCCCTGTAGAGGGGGAGGAAAGTGATGATGTGATTAGGTTAAATGTTGATCGTACCTCAGTGTGAGAACATGTCCTGTCAGTCATTAAAACCATGTCATCCTGTCAGCTCCTTAGGCTTTTTTCYCCTCTTCTGTATACCTTCAAAATAAAGGCCTTTTGAAGGCCACAGTGTTGTTTCCCAGATATGGGAAAGGGTGTTATTCTGTTTCTTGTTTTAGACTCTGAGAATGTAAAAAGTTAAATATCATGACCCTGAACTGAGGGGTTTTGGTGACTCTAGCATGATGTGAGAGAAGATTGTGGTGCACAGCGGGGCTGGGACAGCTGATGACAGCTGTCAGTTTCCATGGGCTTTGGACTCTTGATCAGACCTGTGACATTGATTGTGCTACACAGACTTTAGACAAATTGCTTTGAACAAGCACCCCAAGTCCAAATGTGCCTTTGGGTCTTCTTTGCAGCTTCCAAATATGTATCATAAGTAGGAAAATTCTTCACAGGCAGGATTTTTCCTAAAGTAGCTGATGTTTTCAGACCATCTAGAAATACCTTGGATGCAGCTAGCTGAAGTAGTCAGTGGGATGAGTTYTGAGAAGATCTGAAAACTAAGAAGGGGCAGGGAAGGTGATGAGATCATGGGCAGTGGATAGAAGAATAAGCTCTCCAGCCCATGGAGATGGAAAAGGTCCTTCAGTGGGTTTCCGACATCGTGTCTCATGGGCAGAAGGGCAACTTGCCTGAAGCGGGTGGCTCTCCTGTGTGCTGGCTGGTTGGCCTGTGTCAATGAAGTATCYGCTAGGCTTGGCAGGTGGGTGTGGGAGGATCTCTTTGCAGTCTGCAATTTTTCTTTAATTACATCCTCTTAGCTTTGCTGCCTTAGTCATCTTTTTTTTCTGGTAAAACCTAGCCTGCAGGCCATGATGTTTCCTAACCCCCCCCCCCCCCCCCCCGGGGGTTTCCAGCTCTGAGAATGAGTGGAGGAGAAAACAACTTACACTGACAGTGCTTGCTGGCTGCGAGCTGCTGACTCAGTAACATTGTTGGAGCTYGCTGCGGATGGTCTGCTCATGAACAGTGTGGTGAAGTGCAGCTTTCCAGTCCTGCTGCTGTCTCCTGGGAGCTGATGGGAACCCTGGTCCAAAAATAACAAGTAACCTGGAAAACTTGATCACTGTCGATTGCAAAACAAGTCCTTCTCTTCTACCCTGCTAACCCTTCCCCTGAGTTTTCTTTCCCTTGTCTCATCTTGTTCTTGTCTATATAATCTCCTGGCTCATTTGCCATGTGATCACAATAGCTTGTTTTTATTTTCCTCTCTGTATACTTGTGCGTCTTTTCTGAGCACTTGCTCCTGTTTTATAAATGCTGACCCCCCCCCCCCCCCCCCCCAACGGTCTCATCTTCCCACTTGCCTGCATGCCCCATTGCACATCTGTGAAGCACAGCAGGATTCGTACATCTGTGGTCTGTAACCATCAGCCTTGGATCTAAATAAAGAAAGGCCTTTCAGACTGTGCTTGTGTTTAAAATAAATAAAACAGCCCTACTGTGCATAGGGCCTTGCTCCTCTCCTAATGTCAGATCACTGGTGAGCAAAAGGTGCGAGAGTCTGAATCAGTCTTGCTTATTCTGTCTTTGTCTCAAGTTTTTCCTTGCCATGTGCATGTTATGCTTCTGTTCTTATACAACATTATTTTCAGGACTTCATGTGTTACTAATATAAAGTTTAGACTCTCCGTGTTGCAGGAGAGGCTGTTCCATAAAGCTGTTCCTTTTCTGCTTATACAAACTTTATGTGCATCTTAATCTTTTAGTGATCTTGTTTGGGGAGAACTTGATTTTTACACCGCTATCTTGCCCTGCTGGGTCTTCCACRTTACAACCTACTGGGGCACGTTGTKCCTTCAGCAGGCACTGCTGTGACTATCTTTGGGTTACACAGTACTCCCCTGCTCACTCACACCACTAGGATTTTTGAAATGCAACATGGGTGCAATAATGACTTGATCAAAGACYGTGGTGGGAAGCGGAGGGAGAAGCAAATGGATCAGGAAGTAGAGTGGGAGCCCAAACTTGGAGAAACATCTGTGATATAGATTATTGCCCTACTCCAGTTCTGCCTTTGAAAGCTCCCTATTTATGAAAATCCAAACTGAAGGGAGGAGATCTCATGTATATAGAAAAGTCAGACCTCTAACCGCTCCACACTGTTCATTCTGCCTTCTGCCTGTGCTTCTGCAAGACTTGCTACCAGCCGTGCTCAGGCATTTGTCTTTGGGGTCTTGTTGCAAGCCTTTATTAAGTCATCTCTGCCAAATTCTTTCCACCTCAAGTAATTGCTCTTTGCCTATCTCTGCACTGTTGCACTGGGCCAGAGTCTTTTGTCAGCCTGACAGAAATCTGGAGCATCTACCTAGGAATCATGGAATAACTCAGGATTCACACCAACATAGTTGCTTTTGTAATTTGCATTGTTTCACTCCACTGCTGATGTTTTCCATGAAAGTTTTGTTCTGTTTCTCTTTTTGCAGCAATTCTGCACAGCCTTCAAACATATAGGGTCCTGTCCTGAAGTGAACTGCAGCCTTGGGGAGAAAGGTGGTGTTTTCACTTTTGGTGTCTCAGGGGTAGTGACACAGAATAATGTGCAAAAAACCCCCACTACTTCAGTAGACTGCTCCTGCAGAGACTTAAGTTATTTCTCATTGCAGCTGCTGCGTGCCCTGTGAGGTCTGCCAGGTTGGTTGGCCTTGTTTTCATAGGGCTTGTATCTCATAACCTAGACAAAGATCTGCGGTAGAACTGTCAGATAATCGTTATGATTAGGATTATTACTATTAGAGGTGTTTGTTTATCTCCAATCTTGAGAGCTGGTATTGCTCAGATGCTGGATAAATAAATAGATCCCAGAACTGAGCTCTTGGAACGTCTCTTTATTTAACTTCTCCAAGAGAGCATTTCTAGTCCTCACCAGATGGTAAACGTTAGTGCTCAGAAAGTTTAAAGTTATATGGACAAAAATGAACTCAGTTTATGAGATGGAAAACTCTGAGTCTTGATGTTTGGGTCAGTGTCCCTTGTTCAGGTCAGAACTGAATATCCCTGCTCTTCTTGACCTGCATCAACTTGCCCTAAGTGGCACTGCTGACTTCAGTGGAGTTGCTTGTGGGCTGAAGTATGGTTTGCTTTGAATTTGTGGGAGTTGGAGACTAGGGACAAATTCCCTCTTCCAGTGATGTTAACAGGGTAACTAAAAGCCTGAATTCTCCTGAGTCAGGGGAGTCCTGGGCTTCTCAGAAGGGACAGATCTGCAAAAACAGGAAGCAAGGCCATGTCTTGAAATGATCTGATTTCCATTAATCTGTTTTCATTAACAGCAGGTGGTGGTGCCCTAACCCTCATAGCACAGGGACATCTTGAGAGCGTGTTGCGTGATTTCCTAGTAAAGTGACCCTTGTTTAAGAGTCTTGCTGTAAATGCAAGAGAGACCAGATACAAGGCTCTGCTCTCCATAAACGTGCAGGCTTGGGAACCTGCTAGAGAAGGGTCTGTTTGCCCTTGAAAGGGCTTTTCCTTCTTTAAAACGACTGCTGCTTCCTGGTTCACTGGTAAACATTGGAAACACTAAGCCAGCAGTGAAAGCCCAGGGACGTGCGCATTGTTTTCAGAGTAGACTCAATCTTGATTTTTCTGATTAATTCTGCTCTAGATCCAACAGGAACCAACTGCGGCCAGCCTTCAGGCTGGTGTTGTACTAAAAGTTAGACTAGGTGATTGTAGTGGCTTTCTGCTCTTTTTAGAAATATAGCAAGTCAGAAAGCAAAACTAGTGTTTGTAGATTTCCACATAATTTTTAACTGATGATAAATGAACACAGCCCTGCTCAGCACCTCTGCAAATCAAAACTGCTTTTTAGGTATAGAGTTAGATGTTGTTATAGCTTGAGTGAGGGAGATCAAGAACACATGCAATTAGTGCAAGCTGACCTTAGACTTACCAAACTCATTTCATATAGGCTATTAATCAGTCATTTGATGAGCAGGACTACTTTTTTTGTCTTGCCAAGTTTCTCTTTCCACCTCATAGGTCTGCAGTTATGCCAGGGCTCCAAAATAACTGATGGTGGGTCCCAGACTGCCGTTTCTGTTTCTTGGTGGAGGGGAGGGAAGGTAAGTGTGGATTCCTCCTTATTTCTTGTAAATCCTTGGTGTTGCAGCTGGGATGATGGAGAAGACAGTGCTCTAACTCATCCAGTTTCACTAAATCTTTTATGGTCTTGATCAGAAGGTATCTGAAAGCATGAGCTAGGCTGACATCCAAACTTGGTCGGAAGTGTGCATTTGTAGCACAGAAAAGCCCATTGGCTTTAGAGAACAGACTACTCCTGCTGTATTAAACTGCTTGTATTGTAAGCTGGGAACCTGCCCCCTTTCCTTTCTTTTTTTCCTTAGTYTTCTATGGGTTTTTTGTACCTTGCTCCTCCCTCAAAGGCACTKGTCTCATGACTGCTTCCTCTGCTGGCTGCTCCTTGGCAGAGCCTTGCTGCTGGACTGCCCTGTCCATGTGCTGCCTTGTCTTGGGATTAAATGGCTTTTTGCATTGCCTGTTAATTCTCATCCATACATCCTAGCAAGCTCTGCTTTGGCTTCTGGTGAGTCCTTTTGTTATCCTTGGCCACAGTCATAACTAACAGCAGCCGATAATGAACCACATGTGAATGAGCAATGCTATTTAGCCCTGTTAAGCAAACTTATGCCCAGTACTTACGAGCTGTGCCTGAGGTTTCAGCAAGGATTTTTGCCATTCCCTGTTACGAGTGCTGATTTCATTGTGGATGGTGTGGGCAGTAATAAGAAACCATAAAGTCTGTAACTGAGCTGCTTGCTGCCAACCTCCTGAGTATTGCAGGAGCCTTGCTAGCAGGACTCTGGGCTTGAGGCAATGCTTGACATCTGGAGCAAGGGATTCAGGGGTTATTTATCTAAGTTTTTTCTTTGGAGGTGGTAGGAATTAGTCATTGTGATTAGGTTTGTTCCTGATCTGTAGGGACCTCTGTACGTGACACATTTCCATGTGTATAGTCTGGACTGTGTTTGGACTGAGTTCAGTTAAATCTATGTGAACCTGGAGTGACCCAACTGATGGACATAGAGTTTCTCTGCATTTACACTGGGGAAACTGAGATCAGAATTTGGCCTATGCTCTTTAAAAGTAACTGATGGCAGGAATGAAGGGTCGAGGTTCCTTGGATGCTTTTGTTTCTAGCCAATGTATAGGCAATAAGGAATTGACTTATTTATTTGTTGGACATAAGCTGGTGATGACTAATGAAGGCAGGGGGTCTGCCTGTGTGGGAGTTCAAGCAGAAAAGAGCTGTTCCCTGTCAGCCTGTACCTCTGAACCAGTCCTCCTCCTTTCCATGACAACTGGACAGTTAAACAGACCCTCCAGAGCTGACGTCAAGGGTCAGGGATTTGGCCACTGAATAATTATAACAACAAAAATAGCATCCCTTTCCCCACCCCTTCCTTCCCACGTGCTGCTGCTGAATCCCAGCTCATAAATGTCCTTTTTTTCCTTTCTTGGATGGGAAGCAAAACCCACATGTATTAGCTGGAACATATGGCAGAGTTTGGCTGCAGCCCATCAGTTGTGAAGGCCAAATGCTTGCTTGTAGCTTCTTGTTCATTTAAAAAAAAGCATTTAAAAAACACATTCTTTCAGGAATTGGATGAAAGGCAGAGTCTGTGCCCATATTGAGATGGGAGGCTGATAGACTGCAGGATAGCACAGTGGCCGTGCTGTCAGGCTGAAGAACGTGTCCCCTTGCAACACAGAGGTGGCAGAAATTGAGGGTGCTCAGGCAGGGTGCTCAGGGGTAACTAGGGCTAAGCTGACACCGGGAGAAAGTCATTAACACCATGGTCTCAGGGCAGCCAGGGAGTTTTAAATGTGGAACGGCAATGGGTGAGAAAAATGTCTGTCTCTGTAGCACTAAAGGTTTTATTAAGGGTGTGGGGGRAAGCAACTGGGAGATGGAGGAAAACCCTTGAAGGAGCAGAACATGAAGTGGCACTGTCAGAAATGGGCTGTCTGCAATGCCAAAACGTACCTCTGTCCCAAGATTTTCAAACCAAGGCCCTAACATCCGACTGGCCCAGTAAATTGCCTCCCTGAAGTTGCTGAATGATGGGGACTCCTGTGGGAGATGTGTTCAGTACCTGAAAACTGGGATTCAGGTCCTTTTACCGTAGATAGGAGTCTGAAGCCAAACTCACATTTGAGCCTTTTAAAAATCCTGTTTCCAGTATCAAATTGCATCTTAAGGTATGGAGTTAAAATTTGGAAGTCAGCMAATTAGAGGCATATTTTAGGGAACTTGCTGGCTCCAGGGACTGGTCCAAGGTGCTCTGTTCTCTGCCCCGTCACTAGTGCAGGGCGATGCCGTGCTGTGTGTGGTCGCTTTCTGCCACACGCGTGTCTGATCTCTCTAGCATTGTTAGTGGAGGTACCGCAGCATATCGCTCAGTGCAAATTATTTACCTGGCTTTTTGAGAGGGATATGCGATGTGGCATGAAGCTCGGTGTCTTCTGGCTGCTTTGCCAGCTAGGTTAAAGCTAGCCCAAGGTACTTATACAGGCCAGTGTGGGTCACGTCACCAGATCTCCCCCTGCCTTTTGAACGCGTCTTCCTTGCTGCGATATCACTGCTGTGTGGTGCAGACACTACTGCCTTTCCTCGAGGGAACAGTGGATTTGRTGAAGGGGAGAGGGCTCCTTTTTTCACTGGCAAATCCCTTGTAACACRAAGAGGGAAGATAATTAAACAGGTGGCATCATAAGAAGCGTCCTTCATGCGGGAGAACTCATTGCCATAGATGGCGGAGACTTGACGGAGACAGGCTGGACACTATTTGGCCATTGGGAATATCTGTGGCTGTAATAAATGACAACATATGTTTGGGAAGAGAGCTCAAATCTCAGGTTTCACCACTCCCCAAACTCTGTTAGGGACAGACTGGCCTACGTTTGCCTGCACTTTGTCTTCCCTGGCTTGTCTACTAGCATCGCTAGCCCRTGTGGCAGAGAGGAGACTGTATTTCAGCAGCCACAGCTCAGCTGCAAAAGATTTTGGCTCTTGTCTATGAATATAGCCCTTCCCTGTGAGATGCGGATGCTGCAAGACRTGGCAGAGTGTCAGTGGACTAGAGATCCTCCCTGTGAAACGGCRGRGTGCACTGATGCACGTGTACTTACGTGGCTGCTCGCTAACCCTCTGTGGAGCCTGGTGTGTTTCTGCGGTGGCAGAGCAGAGACCTTTCCATGCGCTTGCTTGCCATTAGCATCACTTCCTTCCCTTGCYTGGAGACAGCAGTTCAGATGGAGAAACATTGCCAGTCCCACTGTTTGTCTTTGGTGCAAAGCCACCTTGGTTCTTGCACATACTCCTGTCCCTCCCAGCACACACGGATTTGCTAATGGAATTTGGAAAAAAAAAGGGGGGGAGGGAATAGCAAAAATGTGGGTTAGACACCAATATACTGTTTTCATCCCAKTTTTTCCAAACCAGCTGGAACTGTGCCCTTGATCTCACACCGTGTCCCTGCATAAACAGGATCCTGCGACCATGCAGTGTCCTGTCGAGTTTAGTGGAAGGATCGCTTGAATATAGAGGGCCT
Source organism: Apteryx rowi (assembly GCF_003343035.1). Classification (NCBI taxonomy): domain Eukaryota; kingdom Metazoa; phylum Chordata; class Aves; order Apterygiformes; family Apterygidae; genus Apteryx; species Apteryx rowi. The sequence continues at coordinate 3,436,860 of NW_020449641.1, read as the reverse complement.
TCTGCCTGCATCTTTGCTGCAAAAGCAAAGGGTGGGCAAGCTTTGCATTGAATATTGCAGGTAAAACACTGCCTAAGCACTACCCCACAACTTTGAGGTYGGGCTGGTCTCCCAGCGGTCTGATGTGGAGATGCACTGAAGTTCATAGCCCAGGACAGTGGCAAAACAGGAGATGCAATTTCTTTTGAAGATGGAGCCAGTCATATCCTTTCCCAGAAAAGATCTGTGTGGTACGGAGAGAAAGAGCTTGAAATATATCCTTCAAAATATTTGCTGAAGGTGTTGCTGTAACTGCCCAGGGAATGAACCAGAGACTGTTGGTTCCCTTCCTTAGAAAGCTCTGTTTTTAAAGTGGTCTTTGCCAAGGCACTGCCTGTTCTAAGGTTTATGTATACGGGGGCATCTGTGTCCTGAGTTACTCTCTTTGGAAGCAGATGAGAATCTGCAGAGTTTCATTGAAATAGTCTGAAAGCAAGAGCATTGACTTGCGGTGCATTGCACTGCGCTGCTGCTGGAAAGCACTTCCCCCTCCAGGGCTGCTGGCTTCATCCAGAAGATCTGTGATGGATCAAAATCCTTTAGTGACAGGGAGGAAAGAGTACAGTGTCGTATTACAGCTTTTCATATAGAGCTGTGTAATTTTTCGGGGCTCTGCTATTCCTGAAATGCATTATTCAACAAAACATTTCATTTTGTTCGTGAGAGTCTTTCTTGGAATAAAAATGATGAAAGGGCTCTTGGAGATGTTAGGGCAAGCAGGGAAACTTATTTTTAAGGAATCAATTAAACTTCGTGTGTTTTTAAGGAATTTGGAATTAATTGAAAAAACATTATTTTCAGGGAGTTCATCTCATTCATGTCCCTGCTGCTTATACTGTAAAGCGTCCTGCTGCCAGGACTGTTTGTCTCTCAGTTCCTCCCCAGCGTGGCTGAGAACTGACAAGAGTTGTCTCAGATGTGGGCAGTGCTGATCCCAGAGAAGTGTTTGCTTGGGAACATGAAGCTAGCTTTTAAATGAGAGTGGTTGTGAGGTGTGCTGATCTCGGGTGGTGGGCGTGGGAGGGCACYTCGCTTAGATGGGAATCACACAGACTTTGGGAAAAGCTTTTATTTTTTGGTTTTGTTCCCTGGTTCTGTTGATGCCTCCAACAGCAGGGGGTTAGAGCAGGGCTTGCCGCTGTGGCATCCAGCGTTAGGAGCTACCGTGGTGCAGAGACCCCAAGCTGCACATACCCACTTCAGGGTGCTGCACCTATTGCAAATCCCCGGCTGTTGGCTGCCTGGGACGCTGGTGTCTGCCGCCTCGCAGGGACYGCTCTGGTGGGGCGGCCGGGGAATAACCCATTTCGAACCAGTCCGTGCACCCATGAGCAGGGTTGGTGTGGCAGAGAAGGGGTTAAGCCCTCCGTTGCGTTGGAGCGCAGCGCAGCGTTGCCTCGGCTGGCTAGCAGGGCCGGCTGAGGGATTAAGGCTGAGGGATTAACGGGCCTGAGCAGGGCCCCAGCGCCACCAGCGCTCACTGGCCTTTCTGTTTGGCCCTGCCAGTGCAGACCGGGGTGCTTGACAGCAAGCACAGGCGCGTTCTTGGATAGCAATAGACGTCCCCTCTGGGGCAGATGCGGAGTGAATTAAACTCGGGGGAGGAATGGGGTTGGGAAACCTGCCCCAGAAGGATAGGGAGGGCACTGAGCAGAGGAGGGGAAGCTGTGAGACACAGAAGTCTTGCCATGCTACGGAGAGCAACGTTCTCTAGGTTTTTCTGTAGACTGTTCAAGCATCCTGCCTGATCTCCTGGCTATCAAATCTCACCCAGTTAAAGCATGCACATCCCAAGAGGTTCAGCTTGCACCACCCACAGAGATAGAGATGCTAGTGGTGATGGAGGCCTTGGGGTGGGATCGGTCAGGGCTGATCTGGCTGGGTGACTCCGGAGAATGTGATTCAGAGACTGTCTTACTGCAGGGAGCCAGGTGGTTGGGAGGAGCCCAAGCAACCCTCCCCTCCTGATGGCTCGGCCCCTCTGCTACCAACCCTCTCTACGCTGCACATTCCAAAAGCACCTCCCCAAGTGGACAGTGCAAGAAGAGTTGAATTGCTCTAGCATGTGGCCATTTCTGCTCCCTTTGCTTTAAGTGCTGGTGTTTTGGGGGGCTAGTAGTTCCCCTCATCCCTAGGTTGGCAGCTTCACTCTGTTTCCTTTAACATAAGCAGTACATCCTTGTGCTAGAGGTTGGTAGCACTGCTGCATCTCCAGAGTTGGTGTTTGGAGGTCAGCTGCGAACTTGCTGGCTGTAACTGCCTCTTCCTCTAGCCAGGCACCTTGGCTCACTTGGTTACCTCTAGTACAAACCTGATTTCACACTGGATCCTTTTATGGGGAAGGCAAACAGCAAATAAAATAGCAATGCACTGCTTTGGGAGGCAGAGTTTGTCCACTCAGCATGTCAACGGTGTGTCCCCAGGATACGCTGCAAGCTTTCTGGTAGCTCTCTCCTAGTGTAATGTCGTGCACGCTTTAAGTATCGGACTTCAGCGCCTGTTTACATCATGCAGTCGGTTTCAGCAGTGCCTACACAGCTTTGCCTCTCCAGTTTGCTTGCTTCTGAGCTGCTCGTGCATCCTGCGGTGCCCTGCTGTAGCAGACCAGAAGTATCCTGTTTTAGCTGTGCACACATCCTTGGGCTATAGGCAGCTATATGCAGGAGAGCTTGTTCCCCAGTTACTGTGCATGCCTGTCCCCTTGCTTTCAGTCAAGTTACAGTTGGAGCCCAGCCAGCCAGGCTCCATGTTATTTCGGGACAGCACTTTCTCCTGCAAAGGGGAGTTGAAGGTGTTGCTCCTCCTGCTTCTGCAGGCATGTTCCTGGTGCTCCCCAGCGCTGCTTTGGTGGCAGCGCGAGCGCTCGGTGCATCAGAGACCGGGTACAGATGGAGGTGGCGTGCTTGGTGCTGCATGTTGCTCCTCGGGCTGAGGAGCAACGTGCTGCTCTGCCTGTGAGCGCTGCAAACTCAGGACGTGCTCCTCTGCCATTTCTGTTTTTGTGTGTGGTGCTTTTCCAGGCATGCTTCCTGCTGCTCAGATTTACCCTCCACCACCCAAACTAGCTGAATCTTTCTCGCTGTGACCTGAGCTTCCCGAGGCCAGGCTCGCCATCATGTAAAGGAGCCTCTGGGGAGGCAGATCCTGTGTATGCTCAGTGCTTTAATGCAGGAGTAAGGTCTTGTTCCAGTGGCCTCAGTGACTTAGGGGTAGCTAAGGCAAAGCACGTCACGTCACTGCCTCCTTGCCGAGCCTGGCTCTTCCCTAACCCCGACGTGGTAGTGTGAGCCCGAAGGATGGGAAGGCTGTAGTGAGCAGCGTGAAAGGAGGTGCCTGGGGGCAGCAGCTCTGCACTGYGGTGATTTCTGGAAGACCCAGGCTTGTAGCTCTCCCCAAATGCCCTGGATGTGCAAGATAGTTTCAGTTTTGGAAACTGGAATCTCTTGTGTCATAGTTAAAGCTCTGGGAGTTGAATGTTCCCAAGCTCAGGTCCTGAAATTAAAAGAAGAGATTATTTTTTTCCTTCTCAGGGGACTCATTCCAGCCTGATTGCAGTTTGGATTTTAGATGTTCAGCAAAACAGTCCCTGGAAAATGACTTTTGCACTGTAGTACAAGGCTTCCTGCAGTGGTGTTTTTAATTCCAAATCACTGTTATTTTAATCAGCATACTTCTGTTTTCTAACTCCAGTTAGAGTTCCTTGCTTTGAAATCCTGCTAGATGATAGACTCAAATATACTTTGTTTTTAATCCCTTAAAGCTTTCTGAATCAAAACAAACCCGTTAGGGAGACCTGAATAATCATTTGCCTAGATTTTTTTTTTCTTTGAAAGTTACAGTACATAAAGCTGTCTGTAATCAGTGCAGTTCCATATCTTGGAAAACACGGCGGAGAAACTGCGCTGCTCTTCATGCCGCTTTCGAGAAGYGGTAGATAAAGGCTTGCATGCTTCAGGCGGGTTGCTTACATTCCTGTTTCTCCGCTGCTGTTTCGCAGGGGGGATGTCGCAGTTCGGCTCCAAAGTGGAGCGGTCAGCAAAGTCAGCTGGTGGAGCTGTGCTCGGAAGCGACTCCCGTGTCAGTCTTCAGCGAGCCTGGCTATCCTTAGGGGATCGTCTGCACCGCTGTTTCGCTTTGCTTTTTGTACTGCAGTCAGCCGGTGTTGAGTAGGGACCTTTACCTGTTGGCCTGAGGTTTTTGCTCCGAGTTAGTGCTTTTCTTAGAGGCAGAAGGCTGATATTAAGCTGGAGAAAGTAGAGCCAGAGAAATGAGTGTCAGTCTTCTGCTAAATCTGTATTCACGTTGGTGAGAGAGCGGAAGCTGAGACCCTTGAGATGAGGTCTGAACGAGGATACCAAGCAGCTCACTGCAGAGGTGAGGGAAGCGTGAGCTGCTGGCTTCCCTTTTGAAGATGGAGGTGTGATTTAATAGCTGTAGGAAGGATCGGTGGTGCTGGTGGGAGTCAGCCTGCTCCTTGGAGAAAGGGAATAAACAACCTTAGGAAAATGGGCTGACTTGTAATCTGTGCCGGAGGCTTTCCGCTCAGACCCACACACAGCTGGTGCCGGGCTGCCTATAGGGAGTGTGAGACAGGCAAAGATGCATGTATGCTGTACTTGTTATTGCAGCTGAGCTGCTTGTGATTAAATTATCAAAATACTTCACATTTGGCAATTACTTTCCAAAGGCAGGAAGACACCTTCCTGTTGCAGTGAGTTTATGATCTGAAAGAGGCTTTGTCACCGTACCAACCTGCAGGTCTCTGGGGCTGGGGTTGGAGGAAATGCTGGCTGCCGAAGTACAGAGATCAAGTGTGATCTAGCAAACCTCAGGCTTGTGCGTGGCAACACTCTGAAGGTCCCAAGTTTTTTCTATTTTGGAGTGTGTGACCCTGAAAAGTGGTCCTTTGGCCACCAGTAATGGTTAGTAAAGCAGGAGAGAAATGGTTGGTCTGGTCCATTCCAGTCCACTTTTTGTCAGTTTAGGGGCAGAAGGGGAAATGGTACCCAATGCCTTGATTTGCCTCTCCATGAAATGAGTTTGATGTGCCGTGATCATATACCGCACACGCAGCGTTGTAAGCCTTAACTAACATCACACGCTTGGAGAGTCCCAAATGCACGGAACGATGTCTGTGTGCTCCGTAAGTTCTAATGGGCATAGCATGCATAAACAGTAGCAGATTAATTAAAGATGTCCTGTGCTGCAACAGAAAAGTCCAATTATGGAAGCAGTTTGCTTGCAGTCAATAGCACTGCCTGGTTTATTAGCAAAGTGTGAACTAAAAATTTTCCAAGTAGAAATGGGTTATTCAGTAGTATTAACAATCAGAACTGCCCTACTTACACAAAAGGAGACATGTGAGAGAGCTGTACAGGTCCATGAGAGATCAGCTGGGTTTCTTCACAAATGACCCATTCATTAAAGCACTTTATCAGGAAGCAATATAGTTTCCGTGTTTTGCTATACAGAGCCCTATGTTGCTAGATGCTTGTTGTTAGATATTATTACCTTTACAAAGACCTTTTGGCCTCGGAACCTTCAGTATACTTTTTTCAAGATGTTTTGCCCTGAACTATTCCTGCTGATATTTAAAGGGCCCTCAAAACCTGATGGTATCCTTGGGATTTTAGGGTTCCCACTCATCTGAAATACTCAATTTCTCCAAATTATTACCAGACTGCAGAATAATGGTGCTCCTTGTTTTGGGCCTTGAAAGCCTGGTAGGTTCACTGTAGGAAATGTGATCCAAGGTTTTTTTGGGGGTGATTCCTGGGATACAAATGCTTTCTGGTTAGGACCTGGACTGAATCTGGAAAACTAGGTGTCTTGCCCAATGGAAATGGCTTTCATTTCACGTAGCAGGTTGTATGTGGCTTGGGATGAAAGGCAAAACAGAGGGGGAAAATCATCAATGTTCTGAACCCAATCCTGTCTCTCTGTCACATCACCATAGCATGCTGTAAATACCATCCCATTATCACACCACAAATTCCCCTTGGCATCTGCTCTGCACACCATTGTATTTTCTTTTGATGAAACTTATTGGCAAAAACTCTAGTCAGCGTAAGCTGGTGCATCTTCCTCTGCTGTAGCCAGGCTGACTCTGGGGCTGAGCAGGAGTGAAAGCTCGTCCCACCTGGAGCTGTGCTGCTCGAGGAACGTCGCTGCAAACTACTCTCCCTTTGCAGCAAGACTATCTATTATTCATTTTGCTTTGCTTTAAAAGAAAAAAAATCCCTGCTGGAAAAATTTCAACATCCATTGAGAATTTGTTTGTCAGAAAGTCGATATTCAGCTTGATTTCAAATCCATAGAGTAAACTGAAATTTCAGCTCTGGAGCCTGTATAGGTTTGTCTTCCTCCCATGAGAGTCAACAGGAAAATGTAAGYGAGAAAAGCGGAGCAGAGAACAGAAAGGCTGTAGAGGAATCTAGAGGGGAAACAATCCACAGTGTCAAATGAATTTGACAGACTGCTGTGCCAAACCAAAGGTCACTGGGATGCAAACTCTGGGCTTCACTCACCTGTAGCAAGTTTCAAGAAGGATAGTTAGTGACAGGCTCATTAGGTCGGTTTGTCTTGAAAGTAGAAACTTGCTGAAAGGTTGGCTTTTAATTTTGTGCAGAAAAAGCAGAACAACAGTTCGTGTTGGGAACAAAGCAGCAAGGCCCTGGCTCTGCTACAGCTAGGACAGAGGGAGCTGCTTTTAATATCTTGCAGGGTCTAGGCACTGCACATAGCAAATGGGGGTTGTTCGTGTCTTTTTGCATGTTAGGTATCTTCCTTGCGTCAAAGTTTTGAAGGGGACGTGGCTTTGCTTCCACACCTGCAAAGCCCACTTGCCCGATCTTTGACAGTAGSCAGCACTTTTGTTACCTGGAGGACTTGAACCTTTCTGTCTGGGAGGGACAGTTCCTTCAGGCTAGAGAGCTGGAGAGGTTTAACCAGGGTTGTTCTCAGGTAGCATGTGTCAGGTTTTCCCATTGGTGAAGCAGGTCCAAAACTTAATCCCCCCCCCCCCCCCCCCGTTTAGCATCTGTTAGAGGATTTTGCATTTATAATCTTTCCCGTSTAGTTTGTTCCTCTTCRGTTACAGGCATCRGCACATTTCTTTTTGGAATGACAAYTACATGCCTTCTTACAGAAGGAAGTTCATGATGGAGCTGATTGTTCCTTTGACTCCTGGGAGCATCTTAACCTGTTCATAAACACTCTTTCTGCTACAAGGTGAGGATTTCCAGGAGTTTTGGTCCTCAGTTCCTAGCAAACCTATGTATGCCTTAAAGAAAGGGATTATGTGCATCTGGCACATGACTCAGCACCCCAAACTCTGCTTTATCTGAGACATAAATCACTGTAACTGGTTACAGAAGTGTCAGTATATTAAACTAATGTGTGCGCTCTGTGATGTCTTTCCCAGTGCTGTGCAAGGAGTCTTGTGYGTTTGGGAGATCCTAGAGCTTGTYTGCACACATGTGCACACACACRCATGGACACGCAGCGTTGGGGGGGGAAAAGGTATCAGTTGCGTTCACTGAGTCCTTCAGTGTTCCCCACTGGAAGAAAACTTGGCAAAAATATGGCATCCTGAATTTGTAAATGTTTGCTTCTTTGTTCACATTTGCTCATATCCCCGGAGGAATGAAGTCATTTATTTGATTTGCCCCGCTGCTTCACACTCMTACTTATGAATGGTAGAGAACAAGACTGTGAGTATGAATAGTCTGGCGCATGTGGTTTGGAAAGACGTGTTCACTTGCACATTAGTGTCCGAATAGAGTAGCTGGCTCTGAAATCCTATCAGTAAGGCTTTTGAGTAACTTAAAACCTTTCTAGTAGATGCTTAAAATTTCTTCCACTCTGACATTGTGTAAGCTGCTGTTGAAGTTTCATTACCTCAGTAACCACAGAAAAGCAGCCTGCCTTTTGACTGAAACTTTCCCCACAAAGGTCTGGATTCTTTTTTTTTTTTTTTTTTTTTTTTTCCCTTCTTGAATGCAGAGCACAGCTTATTGTAGTCTAAATACAGGGTGGAAGACCAAGATCGCATATGGATCTGGGTGGTAGTTGTGCTAAAGATGAATATGGCTGTGTCCTGTCCACTGGCTACATCTCAGCAACTTCACATTAAATATGGGTATAATTTTCAACATAAATAGGATATTCAGTGCTTTCTTTAGAGTAGCTTTTAAAAGACTAGACCCTAATCAAGGAACAGCTGCTGTTTCATGGCCAGTTCTTGGTATTTTCCATGCTTTAAATAACCACAGAGCCTTGTGCCGTGTTCTGGTGAGAGCTCTAGCTTCTGCATTTCCCCTTCACTCTGCCAAAGCTGTTCTCCCACAGACCTCCAGAGACTTGCTTGTGCCTTCACTTGGACATCGGTAGGTTTAGTGAGGCATCCTGACTTAGGCAGTCACAAGGTTTCTTCTTCTGCCACATGCAGCCTTCCATGAGGGCCAGAGAGACTTCAGCCTACCCATTACTGCGTGTATCATCCTCAGCATGGGTGCACCGTTCCCCTTTTCACCACCAGCCCCCATCAAGGTGGCTTCTGACCTGACTCTTCCTGCTACTGGTAACACAGGTCAGAACAGTTACCCAAGAAATAAACTGTATTTTTTTTTACACAGCCTTTCATCTTGGCCGTTTCACACAAGGAGACAGTGACAGCATACGACACTGTTTTGTAGAGGTGACTCTGTGCACCTGCCTTGTTGTGTTCACAAAAAAAAAAGTGTGTTTGTATGTCAGATTCCCTGAGAAGGTTTTATATAGGTTCCATAGGAGCTCCTTTTGGATATTATAGCTTCCCAAAAATGGACCACAGTTGAGCCTTCAGCACGTGTAAAATGTTTGTCTCTTCCTAATATTTTTAGCCAAACCTGTGCCAGAGGCCAATACATTGAGCTTCTGAGCACTTTTACTTTTTATGAGATACTTCTAGGACTCTTCAGTATTGGAAAATATTTTTATTTCTGTCCCCTCTCCACCTTCCCCACCTCCAAACACCTTTTTTTTTTTTTTTCTTTTGAATGCCATCCGGCCTGACCCCAAACAACTGAAATCAGTGGCCAAATGATAATCAAGTTGGAAGTTTTTGGACTGAACCCCTTGGACACTCAGTTTAGATACAGTCAAGTTCCACTTGACAGTGCTTGGAGAGAGGCAAAGAAAAAGACCTTTTTAGACAGCTCACAAGTCTAGTAAGACACCAGGCATTGCATTATATGCGTCTTCTCAGACACTCTCATTTTCAGTTTTTTTTATTCAGACACCTATAAAATAAAGGGATTATTATCTTTGGCACAAGATCATTCCTATTTTCAGAAGCATGCAGAGCTTCTCCAAATGCTGCAGTTATTGCTGCTAGGGAAGTCTGTGCCAGGCAGCTGCTCTTCATTTTTAGGAAATTTGAGAAAAGTTCATAGTGCTTAGTTAGTGTTTTATGTTTTTTAGATCCTCTGTTTTTTTCCTCAGAGGCTCATTAATCAGATTATTTCTTATTTAAGCAGCAAGGTGGCAATCAGACAAAAATGATTTATGTTATTCGCTCATATCCGATACAAAGTTGTTGAAGTATGAAGAARAGATGATGAGAGGATTTCTTGGTACTGAGAAGGAAAAGCTATTACTATTACATGTGCTGTAGGGGGTCTAAGGTAAGAAGCTTACCTTAACTGAGAAAATAAGCACACAGAGTTCATTTAACAGCCTTCCTGTTCACGGCGGTGATGTTTTTCTCCCTCTGACCCTGGGGCTAACAATGTTTTAGTGTGTAACCTGCTCAGAGCCAGTGGGAGCTACTGCTCTGTGCTAGTGCATGGGATGCTCAAAGCCAGTAGCAGTTTTACAAACTTCTGGAGCTGGTGGACTTTTGTCTTAAACAGCCTGCATTGCTTACATTGATGTGGTAGATAAATTACTGAGAGCATACAAATTTGGCAAGGTGAAACAAGGAGCAAGGGTTGCCTGTTCKTAGTTTGTGAACTGCAGTGGAGTCTACCTGGCATCAGGCACCCACCACCCTAATAAAATGAAAAGGTTGGAAGAGGCTAAAAGTTTGATCACAAACTTTGCCGCAGATCACATCACCAACTGTTATTCAATTTGAGGAAAAAAAAGGCTAAATGGCCCCGGTAAACTGCTATTTTTTTGCATACTYTTTAGAAGGCAATGACAAACTGACTGGCAGGGTGGCACTGTGGGTCTCTCGAATGACCTGAAGTCTATACCTCCTTCTTCATTCTTAAACTAATTTCTGTCAGGTAGGTACAGCTGTTCAAATTCATTTGCAGGTGGGAGAGCTGACTATACAAAATTTTCATTGCAGATAACTGCATAAAGAAGGTGGCTTTCACAGCTCTCCTGAGGATCAGGCTGAACTGCGTGTGTTAGCAGGTAGACAAGAATTATCTCTTCATTAGTAAGCTGTAAATGCTTGATCTAAACTTGCTTGGGCAGCAGGTGTGAATCGCCACCTGCAATTCACATGATGTTGCTTTTCTTCTGTATCTCATTCCCACACCATCTGTTATCTTGTTAATCAGTGCAACTGCTTGTATCCAAACTGAGTCAGATTAGACCTAGCTGAATCCGAGTAGGGTTTAAGGGGGGAACGAGTCTTGGCCTTTCCTTAATATTAAATATTTTCAAGACATAGGTTTGCCACCTCTTTCAGCAGAGGTTGTCACTCTGGATGTCTAAAGCTCAGTATGCAGTGGGTAGGGCAATGAAGCCATGTTGCCATAAAAGCTGTGACACTAGAGCTGCAGGACTCTGGAAAATATTTTTATTTAATTTCCCCTTGCATTACACTGCCTGCCTAAGAGCCTGGCTGTGCCACAACTACACATTTTTGCAAAGGGAGGAGGAGGCTCTCATTTACCACAGATGCTGATCTTACTCCCTTATAGTTTGCTGAGTCAATCAGATGCAGCCCAGAGATGATGTAGGTCGAATCTCAGACTTCCCAGGTTTTCCCACCCCTGCAGAGCTCCCAGTTGGTCACTGTGGTTGCAGCCCAAAATAGTTTTAAGGGTCTTGATTTATCACCAGCTATCTTCTCCAGGGAAAGGACAGAGGAAGGACTTGGATTTTCATGTCTTTTCCATGCAGGAAGCATGGTTGATCCTATGGTTTCAGAAGCTCTTTACCTAAAGCTCTGCTGTGTGGGCATGCAATGTAAGTGATCTGGGAACTGCTTCCCAGCTCCTAGCCCTTCACGGGGATGTGGGGATCACCACTGCAGGACAGTGTCAAGAGAAGTGGCACTGAGTAGATCAGAGTAGAAATACTTACGTGACTTTGCCTGGAAAGTCACAGAATGGGCTGAACCCTCATTGAGAAGCATTTGGTCACAATGCTTTGAAAGCAGAAGCCTGAARTTTGGCTTCTCATCCCATAACAGAGCAACTAAGTAAGTTTTCAGAAGCCCTGAACACCGAAAGCTGCCTTGAAACCTCACATTGAAGTTTGAAAGGAAAACATTGGCATTAGCATCTGGGAGAAAGGATCTCGCATTCCTGCTTCAGCCTCAGGGAGGAAGGACACTTTCTGGCCGCAGGGTTTCTGATCCATGTGTTGCTGCAGTGCCTGGAGCTAGGAAACCTTGCTAGGCTGAGAAATTGCTGTGGTGCTGGTACAGAAAGGCAGATGGAGAAGATGCTGGAAGACCCCTGTGTTACGACAGTTGTCCCAAAGAGATTATTTCCAGGAAGAGAGTAGCTATACTTCTTTCACAACTTCAGTTATAAGCAACCAGCCTGGATTGGAGCCTGGAAAATATAGAGAGTCATGGACTTTTTCATTCTAGGTTGTGCACAGCCTCTTCATCTGGTTGTTGGCCCGTTGAAAGTGCAGAGCTCTGGTTTATTTTCCAGCTTACAGCCAAGTCAGTCTAGTCTCATGGAAACGGGATCCTCACAGAAGAAAAATACAGAGGGTGTTGGTTTGTTTTCTTTGCCATTTATATTGCTGGAGAAGAGTACGTGGAGGATTGGAAAGGAAACAGGTATATCATCCCCTGATTAATGTGAATTATCTAGTGTTTTGGGATGAATCCCAGTTTGCTTTGGCTATTTTTATCCTAAAAGATGTGAAGTGCTAATCTGAATTTCATCAAGCAATTTATTGATTTTTCTCACACGACAGATGCTTCAGCTGAAACATCTTATGATGTTGTAAGGAAACAAAATCAGAGGCTGTATGGGAGCTCTGTGGGAGAGGCTGAAGTTTCAGGTACAGACTGAGAAGAAGCCTGGTGAAGGCAGTGGTGACTATGCCATTGACTTCAAGGTCAGGATTTCAACTGCAGGGTTCACAGGCAAGCACCTACTAGTGGTACATCCATTGTGTAGAGATGTAGTTGCCAGCATAAATAGCTGCCTGCCTGTGCTTGACACATTGGYCTAGCACTACAGATTGATTTTTCTGCTTCTGTGTTTTCCAAGATACCTATAACATCAGTTAAGCAACTTTTTTCATCTACCTCCTTCCCAGGTCTGTACTGTTGGATACAGTGGGTGCCAAAGAGCAACACTAAATCAGAGCTCACGTAGTGCCTGGAAAATGCACTGCTCCTTTGACTTCTGGTTTCAGGAGGAGTCAAAGTTGGAAGAGAATCAGTTTCTTACCTGGAATTTCCTGTTTGGGTGGTAGAGAGGTTGTTAGGAATTCCAATCTTAATTAAGAATTTTCTGTTTCAATTAAGAGACCTTTCAGATAAACTTGAGTCRCATTCCAGATGTCATAAACTCATCCCTGCAAATCCGTTCAGCTGAGTTCATTTAAAGCTCCTTGCAGTAACAGACTATTGACATGCAATGCAGAAACCACATTTAGATTTTTCTAGTGAGAAAACCTGCTTGTCCCAGGCTTTCTGTTCTTGCTGTTACTCTTAGTAACATTGTGTACACTGAAAAACAGATGATTAATGATGGTGGGAAGAAGGGTTTGTTTTTGTTTTTTGTTTTTGGGAAGCTGACACAAGAATAGCTGTGTCCAGTCAGAATAAAGGTCCCCAACAGTGGCCAGTAGTGGACATTGAGGGGAAGGTAGAAGAACAGAGGAAAAACTTGTGATACTTCCCTCAAATATTCACCCAGCCTCCAGAACTTGTCTCTGGGACATCCTGAATCTAAAACTGGTTTTCATGCATGTGAGAGCCTTCACTAGATCTCTCCTCCATGGTCTTGTCTGGTTGCTTTTGAATCTACATAAAGGCTTTGCATTTGAAACCTCCTTCAGCAAGGAGTTCCCAGTGTAGTGACGTCCTGTGTGAAGGCTTGCCTTTTTGCCTTTGATTTGAAACTGTCACCTCCTCCTTTCTCTTGGTGACCCTAATTCCTGAATGGGAATAAACTGTGAAAAGTCACTAACTATTCAGCCTTCCAGGTTGCTAAGGACTTTGATCTTTCTATGTGATCCTCAAACCTCTGTGGTCTGTTTTTCAGGCTGAAGAATGCTAGTTTACTTTGGTCTTTTTTGAGAAGCAGGGATCAGAAGCACACACAGTATTTGAGATGTGAATATGTAATGTCATAGTGATGTTCGCTATTGCTTTCTTAATTGCTCACTTTACATTTCCTCTTTTGAGCACCTCTGAGCCCTGAGCTGATATTTTTATTGAGCACCTTATTATAACCCCAAGATCTTGTTCCAGTCATAATGGTCAGCTGAGAGACTGTTCTGTATATTCAGGTATGGCAGTCTGGTCTATGGTGTTGAAATGCTAGTGAAACCCATGATGCTGGACATCAAGCTAATTACCTTTACTTTTTTTGGGCTATCATGTTTTCCAGTGGGCCCAAGTCTCTAAGCTCATGGACTTCTGTTTGATGTCCTCTGATTAATATGAATAAATAAGGTTTGGTCCCTGCTAACATCCAAAAGCCATGCCACTATTTTGATTCCCCCAAAAGATATAAATGATCATTGTCTCTGTCTCATATGTACTTGCCTGCACATGCTCACATGCAATATATTTGCACTATGGTAGGTTTTCCCATGGAAAACCCTCAGGAATTCCAAGCTGAGGAGGAATACACAGAAAATGGAACAAATCCAAGAGTGGAGAAGTGCAGTTGTTTTTGTTGATACCGTTGCCACCAGATGGTGTCCCTTACGGAGCATGAATCCTTGGGAATGTGTAATGTCTCTCTGATGTTTGTTTGGGTTGAGTCTATTTGGGTTATTCCCCTGGTGTTTAGATACTATTCTCAGTGGCCTGCATATTGTTAAATGTAAGCATATATTGTAATACATTTGTTGGTGACTCAGTCAACTCCTTCAGCAGTCTAAAATTTTGTGAAAAAGAACAACAAAAAAGGGTGCCACTGCCTGGGAGATGCTGCTTTAATTGTTCCAGCACAAAATTCTGGATGGCAATCAAATGCAATGAAAAATTAATAACATGTATGTGTATTTGTGTGGGCAAAGGAGGGAGATACCCCTTTCAGTGGTAGCCCCAGAAGCTCTGTGAAACTGAAGAAGGACGGGAAGCTGAGTGGTGCAGATGGACCATGGGCCAATGTGGGGAAAATAGAAATGTCAGTAGGAAACTGCAGTCTACTTTACAGAACTGTAGGGTCCACTGGGAGCTGAAATCAGGCAAATTCAGAGCACAAATAGGATACTAATTTTTAATATTGAAGGCAGTTAACAATTGCGGTAACTTATTAAGAACTATGGCAAATGTTATGTCCTGGGAAATTTTTCATATTAAAATTGAACAAGATCTTTTAGGAACTGAATATATTCTAGTTGAAACAGAAATTAATTCTGGAAAGTCATAGATTCTAATAAATGTTGAGCTGGAAGGCACTTGAAGAACTGATCTAGTACATCTACCTGCTATGAGATAGGTACCTGCCAGATATTTATCAGATGTGTCCTTAAAATCCTCCAGAGAAGGAAAATCTCAAATTGTCAAGGGAACATGTCCCAGAAATTGCCTATCCTTGAAGCTGGGAATTTTTTCCTGTTAGCTAGATAGACATTTATGTATGCTACAAATGTAAGTAAATCTAAGGACTAAGATAGTCCTTAATAAATTTAGACAATTATTGATTACCTTTCTTTTTATATCAGCCTTTTTCATATTTGAAGGCTATTATCAGCTTCACCCCCCCCCAAATTCTGGCCTGAGAAAACCCAGCGCTTCCAGYCCTCCCTGCTAGGTCAGAAATTCTAGGTTTTCTTCTTCATTGCACTCTGCTGGACTCTGTTTAGTTTGTGTTCACTTTTCCCAAAACATAGACTTTATACGTCTTACCACTTGTGCCCTGCACACAGAGAGACTAAGTCTTGCCTTGCTGTGAGATGCGTTGTTTACAAGAGCAGCACATAATCTTTAAGTTACTCTAGCACTGATATTTATGCAGCGATCAGATTATTTGTTGTGCAGGTGTCTCCTCTATAAGTCCAAGGTTGTATTAGAAGTAGGTAGGGCTAAAGAGGTCATTTTTCTGGGAAAGGAGTGCAAGTAGAAAGAGCTCTTCCTACTGATGGCTGTGTCACAGATACAGACCAAGAGATGATGACGCCTACTCATGAATGCTGACAGCATGTGCAAATGTGCAGATGTTTCAGAGACCGTAGGACAGACTAGGGCAGAATTTCCTGTTGGAGATGCTTAATTTGCTGAGGAAGTTATATTCAGGGCCAAAAAAAGCAAAAGCAGAGGAGTCCCGTGGGTGTTTTTTGTGTTTTTTTTCCAGAGATGATGCTGATTTAATATTTCCTGTTGTTCAGCTTCCAGTGTGAATTCTCCGATTCCCAGGGCAAAGCGGTTCATGATACTGAGTCCTTGTGTAATGGTGTGCAGCGCAGTGACCGCGTGTGCTCTGTTATGCCAGCAGATGCTGAAGATGCTGGATGTTGATGCCTGTCAATCAAGTTGGAAAACACAGCTGATTTCATAAAGAGAAGTCCATAGTGCAGGCAGAGTCACACCGCAGGCGGATGGCACTCTGGGAGCCTCTGACCTTGCTGAGCTCAGTTCCTGAGCCCAAAGTTAACAGGATACGACCATGGTGTTGAATCTGAGCTGGCTGGGGTCAGAGAGACTCCACCGCACCATGAAGCTGAGACTGTAGAGCTGCAGACACGGGGTTCCTCAGTGTCTTGCCGAGTTGCCTGTGGTCACCCATATAAGCAAATCCCTCTCAACTGGGTAATGATTTATCAGATCCAGACAGAGGAAGTCTCATCATTCTCCTTCTCTGAGGTCATTCAGATTCTTTATAAATTAACTTGTTTTACCAGCTGAAAGCTCAGGATACAAGAACAGTGGTTAAGAATCTCCTCCAAGCAGTACTGAAGTAAATGGAAGCTTTAGGTTACATTGCTGTGCCAAATTCCAGCTATCCAAATTGGATAGCTGACTTTCTGCTTTCTCAAATCCCTTCTGAGATGTAAATATAACGAAGTTGCACAACTCATGCCTCTTGATTATAATAATCTCTGTGGATAAAACCACACAGAGTATCTGCTCTTTCAGGTTGATGCTCTTAGGTGAGCTGTCTTTAGAAAACTGGGGGTGTGTTTTCCTCCTTTTCCCCCCTTTCTCCATTATCTTTTACTCCAAAGAGGGTTGATATCTGTCCTGACCTCATACTAGCTTCATATTTGTCATAAACTGCTGATAAAAGATAGCAGATCAGTCAATAAGTGTGTTGTCATGCCACGGCAGGGTCATCCTTTGCAAAACAACAAAGGTGATATCTAACTAACAGTGTTTACTCTTCATACATCTACCACCTTTTAGTCTGTGTTTCAAAAAGCTTTGCATACACCATTTTTACTCTGTTTGCATTAGCTGTTCTAGTTAAAAGGCATAGAACTTTAACTGTCTTTTTTCTTTAATTTTAAGCATGGTGGTGGAGTTAAAGTTCATTTGTTTATGACTGAGCACATTTTGTCAGCCTTCCAAGCAGCAAGTAGTGCTGGCAGGGTCATTCTGAGACTGTGCAGGCCAAGAATTATAAATACCTTGAAATTGAGGATGTATGCTCCCAATTTCAGTTTTTATAGGGGAAAAAATATTGCTTCGTGTTACAGAAGGAAAGTGGAAGAAGTGGAGAAAATCCAGTGTTTCAAGCAAGATTTCATCCAAGAAAGGAATCCAAACAAGTGCTGTCAGCATATGGTGTCTAAAGATAGAGGCAATCCTGTAAGAGGACGTGAGGTCTGCAACGTACTGATGCGTTCAGGGACTTGGCTATAGCTCATGGTGGAGTATGGGGACAAGGGGTCAGTGATAAATTGGAAATGCTGTTTCCAAAATGAGGAAGCCTCCTCAGTAAGAGAGATTAGGTGGCAAGGGCCCTTCACACTGATTAAGCAAAACTTTTTGGGAGGACACGGGCAGGAGTGACCGACTCCAGCAGTAGCGTGGACCTTAGAAATCCCATTGTCCTGTATAGACGTCCTCTGAGAGTGGTGACAAGATGTGGAGAAGAGGATGCAGGATGTCCGCTCTGGAATGTGTTTTTTCTGTAAATTCTAGATTGCAATTAAGCCTACATGGGAGGGCACTTGTGTGTGTGGCACTTGGGCTGGTGAGTTTTGGGAATCTCCAGGGATTAGGTCACCTTGGAGTACTGAATATCTGAATTTCTCTCTTGGACATAACCACGAAAGTTACTGAATCCTGGGGCAGGGTTTGACAGGTGGGATTTTTAGTGCCCTGCCCCTTGCCATCCACAAAGCCAGGTTTCCCTCCCGTGAAAGCAAAGTCGCAGCGGACATCCCACGGTCAAGCTGTGATGCAGCCACGCTGTGTACCTGCACCTGTACCTGGGGTCCGTGGTGTCTTGGTTCCTCACCTGTAAAATGAGGCTTGTAACACCTTTTTCACCTTGCAGTGGAGTTCTGAAAATAAATTCATTATAACAGAGACACTCGCATAATACAGCTGTATAAAAAAGTCAGACGGAAGCCTGTGTGAAGTTCTGGGTAATAACTGCTAGAAAGCAGTTTTAGTAAGAGAAGGGCAATAATTTTAGGGGGGGGTGGGGGGGTTGATAGGGCTTATGCAAGAGTTGAATTGATATGTTCCTACTTTGCTAATTGAAAAAAGGTCCTGGAGAAAAACAGTAAATTTTTGTCAGGGGCTGGCCACCAACATTCATATACCAGCTTTGGTTTAGCCCTATGGTGTGACATAGCAACCCAATTTAGCAATATGTTCTAATTAATGTGTCAGTTCCCTTCTCTGAAACAGAGATCAAAGATTTTTAGAAAATGCTTCCTTCCCACATGGAAGGCTATTCCTGGTATTATTTTTGGAACTGGGGTTACCATAAGTTTTCCAGGAAGAAAATTGCAAATCTCAGTGCTCTACAGGCCATCTGCTTAATTTCTTCTTCTCTTATACATGCGACATTTTGGAACCTATATATAATCAGACAGTTGTGTTGACTGATTCTGGCATGTTGCAGAACAAACACCTTATATTCTGGTCCACATGTGGGGAGGCTAATGAAGTGTCTCTAAACAGAGTGTGAAAACTTGAAGCTGCAGCAAAGGTTTGGAATTTGATACTACTTGAGGTAATGGAAATTAATGCTTTAGGCAGAAGAGAGTGCAGATTTGAGGGAAAGTGCTATTAAAGGCAGTGAAGCAGTACATGAATTAGAAAGTGAGGGATGTTATTTTGAAATATTTAATTTTATTCAGCCATTGCTAGTAACCAAGATTGTCGCTGTTCTGTGGCTGTTCTATGGCCTGTGGGAAATGAACTGGCCGCTCGTCTGCTTCCTGGCTGCAGCATGTGACCGAAATCACCTTGTGAAGGCATTGCTGCTAATAGTCTCAAGAAGAAAGTTGAAGACTGGCTAGAAAGTGAGGTCAAATGACCATGTTTCCAGCGATCATAATTTTGGGAAAGTTGTTTGTCGTGAAGCTTGCGTAGTGCTTCTTTGCATTTGGTTATTCTTGATTGGCAAAAAAACACAGCTTGCAAACATGTACTTTAAATCTGTAGTCCCCTTTCCCTGGGGTTTGATTTCCTATCTTGCTCTGAGAGCCCATCCATTGTTTGTGGGGATTAAATCTCGGTACAAGGGAATGGGTGCTGATATTGGGGTGTGAACAGTAGCACAGTACACAGCCCCTTCTCCCTTCTGGTGATACTTAGGTGGAAATGGGGATGGTTAGAAAGAGACTCTTTTGAAAGCTATCAAGGGATGCTGGGCTGCTTTTGTCTTGTCAGGAGCAAAAAAACCTCAGCTTTGCTGCTGTGTGCAGTGCCTTCAGACCACCGCCACTCCTTTTGAAGTGCTTTGTCCTCCAGCCCTGTAACTTTTATGTARAACACAGGCTATCGGTGACTGTAATTTTCTCTCGACTTGAACTTTTGAGGTTTCCTTTGGAGTGTGACAGCCTGTTGGGCTGCAGAAGTGGCAAGGGTAGAGCTACCAGGTCTCATAGCTAGAGGAAACGTGGTTCACCTGCCTTCATGTTGTTGGTAGTGGGTACTTGTAATGACCATGGTGGGTCATGTCCCACCCATTTCAGGATAGCAAGACATCTGCATGCCATCATGTCAGAGCTAAGGTAGGTCCTCTGTGCTCCCAGCACCCATGGTGTATTTGGGGAACTGAACCCATGAAGCTGTACCAGGTGCAGCAACCTGTGGAGTGCAGGACACGCAGTGCATGCTGTTCCCCATGTCGGTGACCCCAGGGCTATCCRGTGTAGGGTGAGGTGACTTTTAATCTGGAACTCGTTATTTAGTGTTCCCAGCGATTTCAGGCTGTAAAACCCTCCTCGCTCTCTGTTGGTGGGATTTSTGCTGTGGCAGCTGCACCCTGTGTAACATGGATGTTACAGATGGGACTGGGCAGAGGCTGCTTGTTGCTGTCCTAAGGCTGCAGAACTCCCTTTAGATAGGTGGAATTACATTTAATTTCAAATACAAATTCCTTCTGGTAGCATTCTCCCAAAATAGTAGCAAGTGTGTGTTCTCCCCTTGGAAACAGAGGAAAAAGCCATGTAACTTTGGAGGGGAGGGGGATTATCTTGCTGACACCAGGTGTTGTGTGTGTTGCCATTACCTAGTTGGATGTGAATGGCTGCTTTAAATTATCCTGCTTAGTACAGGGCTTTTGCTTTGCTTTGGGACAGTGCGCTTCACTCTTTGTCACGTGGGAAACTCCATGTGTTTGTTTTCCTCATGCCTGTCTGGCATGTTCAAGCAAAATGATGTGATTGACCTTTAGGGTTACACACGAAGTCTAATTTCTGATCCCCGTTAATACAGATAGCTGCAGTAAAATCTCAGAAGCACCGTAGATATTACAGAAAAAAGCAGAGGCGGAATGGCTTGAAGAGGTTTAGCGCTTCGGAAATTTGTAAATATTCAGCTGAGAGAGAAGTGGAGCATGTGTGTATGAGAGATTTACTGGGTGTCCTTGGAAACATTCAGCCTTATCAAAGTGAAGGAGAAACAGCTATTTTATTTATTTATTTATTTTAAGCATGAGATTTCTTTGAATTTTGCCAGCAAAGTTTACAGCTTCCCTGAACAAACAAATTTAAATGGCCCCATTCTTAACATCCCAGTTATGGCCATGTTCTGTCARTATCCTGTTCCACCCTGATGATTGACTCTAAAGAAAAAACAAATATACTGAACTGATGATGATGACTTGGAGAGGATAGTCAGCATCTTCAGCGATCACGGCTGCACCCTTACATCAGTAGCACCTTCCTGGATTTCCCTGGTGAAGGATGACAGAGGTTTGTTATGAAACTGAGTAGAAAATAGAAACTACTCAGTAGGGGTCGTATCCCCCCTGAAACACATCAGACAGCTCCTAGAGGAGACTATAAAGAAGACATGATGAGGATGTGTTCTCGGGGCCCTGTCCGCCCAGATGGCCAGTGCACGCGACTGCTTTGTGGCAAATTGCAGGAGAAGCTGTGACACCTCCCATGCTGTCCTTCAAATTCAGCTTACTTTGCAGTTACTGAATGCTGTCTGTAGGAGAGTCGCTCAGAATTTTTCTTGGGGATTTTGGAATATGTTTTCAGCACCATGTGGATTGGATTAAAGCTGTGATTCCCAGTGGAGTTAGGCAGAAATATGTGTGCAAACYCCAGCCTGCAAGAGCAAGTTCTCCTCTTCCCCTGTATCCATTAGGCCCCTTGAGCCATGAGGAGTTTCTGTGGAGTGGGTAGCAGTCTGTGAATTTGACCCAAAAGAACTGGGAAGAGAAAGGCTATCTCCCATGCAATTCTGCTATTATAAACATCAGCCTAAAGCCTGATGCMACAGACGTTTGAATCTTCCCAGCCCATATTGACAAAGGACGGACCCACTCCACATATCTGGCTTTTGGCAGCAGTAAAGGATGCTGGGTTTGTACAGCACTAAATCTTTCTTGAGGTTGTTCCGTTAGGTCTTCTGGGTTCTGATTTAACTGCTTGGTTCTTGCACCATCTCTGCTTGCTTGCCCTGCCCTGAGGAAGCAGAGGCTCTAGTGTAGCAAAGCCACAGCAATTCACTTTAAGGCATGGGGTAATTAGTGACAAGGCTGTTTACATATCAAATTCCCTTTTTTTCTGGCCCAGTGATTTGGTACTTGAACACAGCTGTTGATTTAATCCTGAAACCAGCCCTTTCCCAAGGAATGGCAATCTCAGCTGCGAGAGAAGCTCTTAAAAATGTGTTGGCTAATTGCTGTTGCTTGATTAAAAGAAAGAACATGCCAGATCTCCTGCATTCTGGCTGTGCTGCAGAAGGAAGGTAAGCAGAGCTGGTGGGGGGGGGCACAGAGAAAGTCTGGAGCAAAATGATTTTGCACAAGTTTTAATGGTCTGCCTGMATGCTGCTGAACTTTTTTGCTTGGCTGCAAGAGCTGTTACAATTTTTTCCTTCTCCTGTCCCTTCTTTCYTTCCCCACACACAGCATGCTCAGAGAGCCAGCAGCTCAGCATAGTATAGATGGGAAGAGGAGGGACTGGGGCTTTGCAAATCCTGGGAGGTCTGTTCCTAGCTATCCCCCGGCTACTTTGGGTATGTAAAAGCAGCCTTTTTGAGGTAGCCAGCACCCGGTTCAGCGTGGAGCAGTGCAGCACCATGTGGAGTTGYCAATGTGGGTCTGGAAGCAGTCCCATAGTGTCTGTGTACTGCTGTGCCCYCAGCTCTGTTGCTCTGATGTCTGGGCTGTGCAGTGCCGCTGCTTCCAGGTCTGTGCTTAGTGTGCATTAAATGCAGTCAGGTGTCTTTGCAGCTTTGGTGGAGACATGCCTGTTACTTTACCACTCTGACTTTTTGGCTCTCCAGGCCAATCTTACAGGATTTTTTTGTAGCATTCTCCCACTTTTGTTCTGGATTTTGATACCTAAAGGTAGAAAAGATTTAGATGGTCTTGATCTCTTCACCAGCTGTGGAGTTATTCTCTCCTGGAAAGCTGGAGACTGAGCAGCACTGGCCTGGCTGCGATCACTGGTGGGAAGTGCAAACAGGAAGGTGTTGATGTTTAAACTCAGTAGCCATCTACYAGCCAGGTTGTTTTATAGCATTAACCATCTGCTGCAATGGAAAGGCCATGTTCAGGCAGAATATCCATATGTGGGTCTTGGATGGATGTGAAATGAGTGAATGGATGAATGAGTGGGCGTATTCTGCTGCTGCCTGGAAATAAGTAAGTGCCACAACAACCCTTGTGAGTTCAGAGAGCCATTTAGATCCATCGGCAGAAATGCACTAAGTACTTGCAGTTGTTAAATGACTGTTTAGACTTGGAAGAACTAGAACATTCGATCAAAGGTAAATCAACAAGGCTATGGGTTTCCACSATCTGCTAAATGCATCACAGGTAGCAGAGCTGGCAGTGCTGTAACTTTAAAATTCCCGATGTCTCTTGTAGGGGAGAGTTCCCATTGCCTGTGTTACATCATAGCCTAAATACGCAGACTTCACTGCAGTGCAATAGGATTTAATCCTTTTTCCAGACTAGCTTTTAATCCACTTAAAAATAAGTGGAGTGGCCTGTTTGAACATAAATGAATATAAATAAATGTGTGCTTCCCAGCTGGATAGCACCAAGGTGGAAGAAGGCRGCCCGCTTCGAAAGAGCCACTAAGGTTTTGAAATAAGCTGCTGTGAAGCGCTCTGATTCTCCTTTTGGTGTTGGTGGGTATATAGCAAGGAAGATGCCAGGGAGAATGTGGCTTACACTCATGTGAGTTGTCTTGACCAGACTTCTCCTGTTCGTTACGGAAGTGCGTGGGACTCAACAGAGGAAGGGGTGAGAAACTGAATGTCTCTAGGATCTTAATTTTTTCCAGTCTGTTTGTGTGCTTTTGCTGTAGATCTGTTACAATCATGTGATCTGATGAGGTACTCAGCAAAAAGCTCTTAAAACAATGGGAACTGGAGTCATACAGTGTTTTTCAGGATTTGACCCACACGAGTAGGCTGATGAGATTTCTCAATGTGTGCTTGTTATCTCTTTCCCATCCAAAATTCCAGGAGACCGATTGCTTGTGAAACATGGTCACCAAAGTCCTAAAGGACACCTCCAGATCAGAGAGACAATAAAGTGAAAAAAAACAAGTCAAGATGCTAAGGTTTCCCCTCCATCCCCAATTATTTTCCAAGCCCTGTTTTTGCAATTCCGGTTGAGCTGCATTTGACCCTGCAAATTATAGGCTCACATTAGAGATCTGTTCCTTGGTGCTTGCAAGCATGGGTCCTTTTTAGAGAATAAAGTCTGCACCTGCTTGTGAGCACAAATGAGAGGCACAGTCCCACCCTCTTTGTGCAAGAACCCAATAGTTAGACGATTTTCAGGAAAGGGGAAAATATGCCTTGCCTGGAAATAATTCCTCCTCTCTGACCACCAGGAGTTGGATGTCCAGTTGGCCTTCAGATCATCACTTCACACTCCTGTTTGGCTTTAAACCTGAAATGTGGATATGCTTTTTAAACACTGGAGTTTTCTGCATCTTACCAGTAGGTTCAGTTCACCCTAGGCTGTAAAATTCTTTATCTGTTGTCTACTTTAAGGTATGTTGGGAAATGTCTTTCAGTAACAGAGACATCGTATTCTGTCTAAGGTCCTTCTCTCCACACGAGTCTTCAGAGGGGTGGGAGTAAAGAAGTTGTGGTTATACCTGTTTACCCAGGCAGTATGGTTATAATGCTGTTCTTGGCTCCTGTTAATTACAAAATAGTCATGGAAGCAGGCAGGTTTGGAGTGAAGCAAACATCTTGGAAGTGGTGCTTTCTAACTGCGACTTGGTTTGTGTGGGGAAGCAGGGGAGATAGGAAGAAAAATAATTAGTAAAAAGTGGGACAATGCAGACAAATAGCCTTGCTAGTAAGGTGCTGCCCCCCACCAGCTAAGTGTCCCCACCGGCCGCAGGTGGGCTGGAAAAACAAATCCGCTGTTGATGTGGGTAAGTCGCAAGTTTTTATTGATGCGGGATGCAAGCTGGCCCAATCCAGATGTGAAAGGCACCATCTAGATACAATCCACTGACTGGGACCAGTGGCAATTCCATTAAGTCCTTTTACTGATGTGGCACTGGAGAAAATGAGCAATTAAACCTACTGCAAGCCTGTGACTAAATACAAACCTGGAAACCAGCTACATGGACCTAGGAAAAGGAGTCCCCAAATATCTGTGCATTCCTAACCCCTGGAAATGTCAGACCAGCCTGACTTACTTAAAAATACCTCCTGGAACTGAATATCTTTGGTTTACTTACCCATCATTTTAGGAGGTGAAACAGATGTAGTTTCAGTGCCTAAGCACAGCACTTTTGGAAGAATACTGTAAGGATTTTGATGAAAGTCTTTTGGCAGCCTTAAAGGAACCAAAAATTACCCTCAAATCTTCCCCCAGATGTAGGGAACCAAATTCTGCAGGGCACCAGGGTCCTGGCATCATCAGCTTAACACTGTGATGTTTGAGAAAGCTGAACTTGGAAGAATGAGTAAAACTCAGGAATGCCAAACTTGAACATAGTCTTCTCTAGTGAGTCTTTCTGGACCGTAATTCATTATATTTCTCACAAACTGCCAAGCTTTTAATTGAAAACAAAACTGATGACCATTTCACTTAYAGCCACATGGACCACAAGTGATCTGCAGTCTACTTCAGGAACTGCTTTTTTTAGTCCATTATCTGTACAAGATGGGGCCAGTGCTGCTTCTGAAACATTTGTTCCTACCTGTGCTATTCTCCCTCATGGTCCCAGTGGGGTTGATATCAGATTGGTCTGAAATGGGGGAAAGCTCAGGGTGCTGTTGGAAGCAGGTCTGAGGCAAGCCTATGCATGGAGCACATGACATGAGATCAGGTTTAGCTACTAGAAGGGAAAATAGCCTGGAGGTTCAGAGATAAATGACCTATTGATACTACTAGAGGTGTTGACCACTGCTGGCTGGTGGAAGCTGAGCGTGCGTCTTATGCTCTGGATTTCTTTCTGTTTTTTTTGTAGCTAACCCTAAACCATTCATGCACGTGGAAGAAGCAGCATCAGGTCATTTCTCAGAGAAACAGTTTTGTTTCAACTAGCGGCTGACAGCTCTTGGGGTCTCTAGCATCTTCCATCTGTGAAGCTGGGAAAAGTGACAGAAGCAATGATTTTAGTGTTGGTGGCGTGGGGTGTAGGTGGTTTGCATCCATTCCCCATGGCAGCTCAGTGGGGACAGCAGCCATGCAACCTTGAAGGATTTTATTCACCCTCGCGGTGACAGCAGCAACATCGGTGCTGCGTGCGGAGACGGAGCACAGCTGCTCTGAGAGGGTGAAAGATGAGAAAGCTCTTGCCTCATCCAGGCCTGCCGGCACATATCCCGGAGCCACGGCCTCAGAGCACCAAAGGCTTTTGACCTTGCTGAGGCAGAGCCAAGGGGACGCAGGGGCAGGGGGCCRGGAGGGCACGGGGACCCCATGGGTCGGGAAGCCAGCGCCGGGTGAGCTCAGAGCTGCCCCATTCCCTCAGCAGGAGCAGCAGGGGAAAGGGGAGTCAGTATTTCCAGTCCTGGCTTTTACGCTTTATTACTTCTGTTTTCAGCAGGCTTGTTCGGCGCAGGGAAGGCAGGAGGAGCAGTAGGGGGGCTGCAAACAATGGCTGCTCACATTTTCCAGCTGTCAGATATTTAATGATATTAACTCCCCAGCCCTCTGCCCCCCTTCTTTTATTTTATTTTATTTTATTTTTTGTTCAGGCACAGCCAGCTGAAGTGCTGCCAGCAGCCAGCTCAACCCGAGTCCTGGCCCAGCTCCCTGGCCTTCCTGGCCCTGGGGACCCTGCTCTGCTGGGCTGAGCTCCAGCAGCGAGGGGGGCTGCTTTTTCTTAGGAAGCAAAACGCCAAGCGGCCGAGGCTGGCAGGGGGGAGGCTGGCAGTGTCCCCGGGGAGTGCTAACAGCTGGGTGTGCTGGGACCAGTGTGGGATGGGGGAGACCCTGGTCTTTCCCTCCCCTGGAGGGATTGTAAATGAGTGTTAAGTACATGGATGTGTGGGAGGGAAATGCCTTTTCCATACACAAAACAAATCATTTCTCTGCTCAAGAAAGAGACATCTCCTCTGTGCACAGACTACTGGAAGCAGCAAAATCCAACTAGTCTTAGCATCCTAGAAAAGGGGGAGGGGACCCTGTGCTCTGGGGTTTGCCTGCTCCAGCACCCTGCTCAACCGCAGCCTCTAAGTGTCTCTAACTTTAACCCTTTACTGTAGCTCCCCAGCCCTCTTCTTGCAAATGCTGTTCAGATTTGCACTGGTCATGCGCAGAGCCTTCTCCTGCCACCTCAGCAGGTCTGCCCAGGATTGGGATCAGCTCTGAGATCTTCTTACAGGGTCCAGCTGCCTTGTCTAGTCATTTTATTCTTGGGAATTTACAGACAATTCATATATTCAGCCTTTCCCGGGGGTAAGTTTGGTAGTGGGGGAGATGCTCAGTACAGAGAGAAAAGGAAAATTAGCTCTGGACTCTGTCCAGCTCTTTGAATTCTGGAGCTGGGATGCATCATGCCACCTCTAGAAAGATCCTTTTCAGCTAGCTCTGACTCTAGGCATAGTTTGTTCATTTTACATGTGGATTATAAGTGCATTTAAGTCTACATATATGTAGTGACACGTCYGCTGCTATGAGCACGTGTCTGTGTATGAGCACATGGACATGTTTAGATGATGAGAGCTATGAAGCTTTCAGGGTTTGAGTTTCAGAAGATCCTCCTGAAGCGTACTTATGGTGCCCATATCCTGGGCTACAGTGTACCTGCTGGGTGTGTGCTCTTATGTGCACACTGCTTTAGTCCCATTATGTGCTCTGTGGTTTACACGAGCTCTGGGGGAAAAAAAAAAAAAAAACACCCAACTTATAAAGACCCTCCTTTCCCCAGAGAGCCCAAGATCTGTGTGTCAGGTTTGATGGGCAGGTGGGAGTGTGACAGGCACAGTAGATGATGGCCTCAAACAAAAAGTTTGTTGTGGAAGTCTAAGCTGTTATTCTGTACATCGGTGAGATGTCCACAGTGCATCCGTGGGCGAAAAGGCCATCCAGCTTGTGTTTCCCAGGGGTCTGCTGTAGCTTGGAGGAGATGCTTGCTAATTTGCCAGCAATGCAGAAGTATGAGCGTGGGAGAATTGTCTTGGGGCAGTGGGTAGRAACCAGCATCCTGTACCTCACAGACCTCCCACTGTTCAAGAGAAAGCACAGATATTAAGGGCACTTGAACACTGTCATTCTTGAAGACACCATATTATTCCAGACCATTGCACCTTGGGCTTCTCCTTTTTGCACTACTTCATTTTCTGCTTGACTGAGAGTAAAAGCAATATGCTATTTTGACATCATTAGTGGTAGAAAGGATTAATCAGACCTTTTCTTTCCATGACAATATCTGCCCCGCCTGCCTGGGAGCACATGCACCCACATGGCTGGTTTTGCAGTGGGATTCCCCCAAGACCTGTGACACAGCACATCTTCCTCCCTTTCCTGTTGCTTGTCCTGGTCACAGAGGGCTGTGGGAAGAAGTGAGCCTGACTTTGTCAGCCTTCTTGCTCTGAACTGACACCTTCCTCTGTTATTAACTTGGCTATAAATCTCAGCTGTGGGCTGAAACTTGGCAAAGAAGGTTTGGGGCAAAGTGTGCATGTGCGTGAGGGGGGGAATCCTTTAGGAAGCTTCCTGGACCAGGGATATAAGCACAGGAAGAAGATCAGGTTTACCTTAGTTGCAACTGTGCTCTGGGATGCGTTAATTAGTAGGCGAGGTTTTACACTAAGACTTTTCCTCGTTGCTGTTGATGGTTGGAGGTGCTGCTTGTTTGTTATAGTTCATTTTTCTCACTAAAATAGAAGTTTTATCAGCAAATGCTGCAGTTGTAATGGTGGGTTTATGAGGGGAGCTGGACTGGTGAAGAGATGCAGCACTTTTTCAAGCAGGGCTGAGCTTACTCTGCCTGGGTCCTAGCTGGTGTTGTGCTGATGTTGCCAAACCCTGCTAAAGAACTCATAGGGCTTCTAGCACATGTCCGTGGCACTGTGCTTGCCACAGCTACGCTGCTGTGGGTTTGGAGTAGGCATGCTGGCTGCTGACTCAAACCATGGGCACAACTCTCGTGTCTGCCCGCTCTGAGCCTGTAGACATTGCTTGGGGTGGTTCCTACCAAAGCAGCCTGCCCTGTCTTTTGTGTCAATGTAACTCTCATAAGCCAGACTCCCTAAGACGCTTATAATGCACTATTATTAGGAAAAAAAAAATTAATCTGCCTATGATCTCTGCCTGAAAGACTGGAAGAATGGTGTCTGCCTTAATTCCCTGTTTTGTGTTGATTTAGCTTATGTCTAACGCCAGTCTGAACCCTTGTCATGGTGCCTCCAGCTTTCTTCACAGTGATATGATTTATAGGCAGGGTGCATATCCTAGTTTCAGATTTCTTCTCTCAGTATTCATAGCCTGTTTCACACTGATCTGCTGGACATCCGACCCCTTCTTGCCAGCGAAATACATGGTTGAGTCATGTCAGAATCATTCATCTTGATGCTCATTCATTATGATAATCAAAATAAAGTAAGAGAAATATGGATTTTTCCCCAGAGAGCCTGCAGTTTAAGGTCCCCGTTGCCCCTTGTACAGATTTAATATAACCATCTAACTGACCTGTGGAGTTAAACCTCAGCCATAGGGGACAGAAGGCATATAGGTACCCATAGCCACCCCTTCTGTCTTAACAGTGATGCTCTGAGGCAGACTGTCCCATTCGCAGAGGGTCCCCGCAGTGAGGAAAAGAGAGAGAAGCATGAGCTGGAGGGGAGCAATGTGTGTCTGTTCAACACCAGCTTGCCCACATCTCCGTTGCTGCAGGAGCCAGCAAGGCTAGCTACAGCAGCTAGCTATGTAGCCAAGATTTAAGAAACAGCTGGACTTAATTGCCAAATTTACGCTCTCTTCTCTTCTCCTGGTGAAGCTGGGACAGTGAAATGCCTTTGTTAGATGCCAGCCAAGACCTTTCTCTGTCTTCAGATACTACAGAAGAGTCTCCAATAGCTAGGCAGGTGGGCAACTTCTTGAGGGAGAGTTCGGGAAGAGGTTTTGAAGGAACAGGCATATCTGGAACATCTGTCTTCTCTGGGGCACTCTACCCGTAGCTATATTTTGAGCCGCCTTAAAGTTAGGAGATCTGCCATTGACTGCAGCAGTGAAGTTTTGATCCTTTCCTGAACCTGTATGTGGACTTAGAAATCTTTGGTAATCTATGCAGTTGTTGGGGGAATATTTGGGGCAAATTTTACTGCCTTCCCTGTTACACGGCTAGTCTGACCAGAGCAGCAGTGTTGGAAGCGGCACCATATGGAGTGTATTGACACGTCCATGCAGTGCGTCAGCTCATATGCTGTGTGCAAAACATCAGTATGGTTGCATTTGTTGCTCCACCAAAACAGGTGGTAAAAAGTTGTAGAAAAAGATGTTTTACATGTGCAGGAAAAAAAACCAAAAAAACAAGAGTCACTTGCTCAGAGCCTGTCTCTGTGTCTGTATGGTGATGTGCAGTCCTCTAAGGACACCTCTCAAACCTTTCCCCTTTTTCCCTGCCTGAAACCCTGCTTCTGGGCAAGAAGAGAACCTCCTCAGTCAAACTGAGGAGGATTTTCTTTTGTTTCACTGGCTTTCTAATTTAAGTCTCCTTGTCATTTCCTCACTCCAAAACTACTTCTTTGGCAGGGGCAGGAGAATGAGTCATGGCTGTGGCCTGAGCTCCTGCCCTGGACAGCAGCATCATGTCTGCTTCAGCACAAACCCACAAGAGAAGCTCTCAGGCTTCTGGCTGTTAGATGCGACTCATGCATTAACGTGGAGATGGGGGAAGGCTTTGCTGGTACTAGTAAGTGAATAGGCTAACGAACAGAATTCCTTGCTCTGATGTATGAGGTCAGATGGTTTCATAACATATTTCTTTCCAGGATGAGGGTCATGTGCTCTCTCTCCTGGTAATTCCAGCAAACTTCTCCTAAAGGAAAGGGTGCTTCTAAAAGTAAAATCACGTGGGAGATGTGTCTACACAGAGAATCTCTCTAACATTGTGGGCTGGAAAATGAAACCAGATTGTAAACAAAACTATTTCTTACAAATTGAATGGATTTTGCAGAATTCATACTGATAGAGGTAGCCTGTCTGCATGGCTCATAGGGCACACTGGTTTCATTTCTTCTGCTGATATCTGAGTATATGCTTCATACTGAATGCACTGCTAGAAGCAAAAACACAGCTCCCTATGCTGGGTCAAGCTGACCAGGTCCCAGGCTAGGTACACCTGTACCAGATAGATCTGCTGCTTGTTTTTTCAGCTGGAATGTAATTGTGTAAGTTCCAGTTGACTATGCTATGACATGCAAGGTTTTCTGGAGACATCCCTCCTGTCTTCTCGCATGGCAGGGCCTTCTAAGCTGGTCCTTAAGGATTTTGCTCCTGTGTCCCACTGCTGGGAGCAACCAGAGAAAGTAAATATGCAGACCCTTAGAAAAACAGCCTGGCGATTGAGTCAGTAGAAATGCAAACGGCTGCTTCCAATAACAAACCCTGAGGTTTTATGGCTTGTGCGTGCCAACTTTGAAGGAAGATGTAAAGTCAAATATTTGTGTCACTTCTGGCAGTTGCTCTGAAGAAAATCCTCTCCATGATACATTAACTCCTGTCCTCTACTTCCCTGTTTGTTAGCTTTAGACCTGGTGCAAAACAGTAAGAGCCCAGTTTATTAAACATGGGTGGACTGTGCACCAAAAATCTCTCTCAGTCTGAGTTAGTTTACTTGCTTCCTTTGTCTCACACTAGGAGATCCAAGCTGTAAATGAGTAGATTTGTTGTACTAAGCAGCTGTTAGCTAAACTGGCAGTTCTTCTGCCCCCATGCCCTTCAGCGGTTGTGGTGCCGAGAGGTTGTGGGCTGCAAGCCTGAGGATGCAGTGTGCAGATGAAGGTGTCCGGATCCACGAGTGCAGCTGGGGGCAGAGCTGGGTTCCCACAGCAGTGCTGGCTTCTCCAGGAGATGTGTGTTTCCTTTCCACAGGTCTCAGAGCAACCTGCTCAGACTAAAGACTTCACTTCTGTGTTCCTCTCTGCATCCTCAGCAGCACCTTGTTGAGGGTCCTGAGAGGATGTGGCCGAAGAAGAAACATCACTGTTGTCCACTTGGTCTAGTAACCAGAGTACCACTCGCCAAGGTCCTTGGGGTGCCCCTGCAGTTCCCAGGGCAGGAGCTCACATCTCTGCTTCCAGAAGTGAAGTTTGGGCTTGCAGTTCACAAGACTGAAAGCCCAGAACTTGAGAGGGATTTATGTTGTTGACTTTGAGAGGACAGGGCTTCCCTGAAGTTAGGGATTGTTTTGTAAAAGTGAGATTGTCATATGTACAAATATGGGGACAGATCTTTGAAACGGAGCTCTGCCCATTCGTGGGCATTGGATCTGACTCACTGGGCATTGATTTTTTTGGCACCAGTCTGAGTTTAGAAATGCCCTATGTTCTGCCAACATTACCCTCAAGGGGAGGAAAAAAAATAGTTTTAAAACAGAGCTGTACATGACCATGGCAATAGGTTTGTACTTATTCATTTGTAGGAGTCCTGAGAGGGTGAACATTTTGGGCCATGAAAATTTGCACAGAGTCCATGGAAATGAGCTGCTGAATGCTCTGGAGAGAAATGTTGGTTCACAGTCATTATGCACCTTCCTGTGAAGGTGATAAGTGGGAGACAGAAACAGTGACCTCCTGAAATCACACCACGTGCTATTACCCCTGTGCAAAACATATAGCACTGCAGGAAAAGCATGATAGCCTTTGCCTCCCCTTTTGTACCTGTACAAGGATAACAGTGGGGTCCAGGCATTTGGGATCTTAATCCCCAAAATATCAAAACAAGATCTGCAAAGCCTTCCTAGCTACCTGCTGTCCTTCATGGAGAAGTCTCCTTGCCCTGCTGCTGTGACAGAGACCTAACCTCCTGCCCAGACGTGAAGCAGCGATGGGACTCAGCATTGCAACGTAACAGTGATGGTCCCTTCCTACTGGGTCAGAAGCAGGACTTGGTGTGTTGCTTGGCTTATAATGTGGGAGAGAAGCAGYTGGGAGGAATGCTTTACATTTCTGGTGTGTAGTGTTAAAAACAAATAAAAAGTCCTTCTCATGGATGAAGGAGAGAGACTCTCAGAAGTGTTGTAGCCTGCTTGTGCCATACAGAATTTTGCCCACAAGCCTGATGACTTCCAGGCTGGCTGAAAACATCGTATGTGCTGGACAGACAACAATGAATCCTTTGAATGTGTTTTGGGACAGAGTGCTGTTTTCTTGGAGGGGGAAAGGGAAGGGAGGCTGGCACTTCGGTTTCATATCAGCTGCTGTCTGGTGAGCTCCAGATGCTTTCCATGGATGACAAGGGCATGATGCAATTCATGTGCAGGACTGGTTTCTGAAAGAGTTGAGACTGCCCAGTATGGCAGGTCTTCCTGCAGAGCCATAGCACAGCAAGACTTGAAGCGAGTCTTCTGCCCTTGCTCTGCAGTTTTGAAGATAGTTTTTAAAATAACGTGGGAGTCTGTGAAATTAGCCTGCTGTGATATGTCAGTTGTTGACACAGCAACTTGATGTTATATCATTGCTTATTTCCTGCATGAGGAGTCATAAAACCTTCTGCATGATCGGTCCCATCTGCTTTCCAAAGGCTAAGCTTTCTAGTATCCCTCTTGCCCTTTCTGTCCTCCTCTTCCAGGCTGTTTCTTGGACCTTCCCTTAAGCTCCTTCATGAGCTTTATAGGTGTGGGGACTGTTTAAAACCTTAATTGACTTGGATATCTTTGAAAAAGTTACCCATGTTCTTGCTTGTGCTTAGGACTGTACTGACTAGCTGGTGTAGAGGACCCTGCTCTGAGCTCCATCTTTGGACCATTGTCATCAGGTAAATAAGTGAAAAACCTTCCCATGGGAGGACTAATGAAGGTGCCAATGTATCTATATTTCTATGCAGTAAATAGGCATATTAGTCTGGCCTTTTTCTCTGCATGGGCTAGGACCAGAAGTACTTGCAAGCCAGTTGACCCACTGGACRCATGAGAAAGGCAGCCTGCTTGGCCGCACACAAGTGAGCACTATGCCAACTGCCTTGAAATCCCGGTTTCAGATGTCCAGGCACAGTTTGCAGGGGAAGCAGAGGGGCAGCCTCGGCATATGCCTGAAGTGGAGTTTGAATCTCAATCCGCAGAGAGATGCCTGCCTTGTCCTGCCTTCGTGCCCAGGTAAACCAAGGTGCAAAGACTATCTGCAGCTCATTTGGGACTCTGGGCTTTTTTGGTTCTTCACTCAAAACACCTCACTCTGTTTTTTCAGAGGAGTCAAAAGCTGCTGCTGCTGTGTGTGTTGGTTGTGGTGTTGGTTTTTGTTTTTGTTTTTTTTTTAATCTGGAATAAAATCTAGCCTGGGGTTCCTGAAAACCCTGAGGTCAGTGTTGTCCCTCCCAGCCCATCACAAGACAACACTTTTGCTGCTGCTAGGGCCCCATGAATCGGACCCTTTTTCGCAAGCCAGCACAAGGACAAGTCTCTTGGTGCAGCCRGGAATCAGACATACGGAAGGTCTCATGCTAAACAGCTTTGGAGAGCTGCTGAAGAAGGAGCTTGGCTTAGGTCTTATGTCAAGTAGGATGAGGGAGGGAAACGTCTCCAGCTTGTTTGTGGTCTGGCAGCCAGAGAGGTTTCTGCTGCTGTCATTGGAAACCAGTTTTTTRTATTTGCCTCATTCCTGAGATGTTTCTGCTGCGTGCGCCTGTGCTGCAGCCCTACAGTGTAAGCTGACTGCGCTCCACCAGGCCTCAGGGGCTCGCTCTGCTCCTCAGCCCGGCAGAGCTGCGGCAGTCTCGGCCCGCAGGGCAGTGTATGTGGCTGACCTAAAAGGGAGCGTGGCCAGGGAGTCGAAGGAGAGGACCCAAGTGCTAGGATTGCCTGTCAGTGGTTAAACCCCAGCTTCCCATCTCAATTTTGCTGTCAGCAAAAATGGACTTTGTTTGCCAGGCTTCATTAGCAGAGTCTCTTAAGATGGCCAAATCCACAGGACCTTGTCAAAAGAAATAAAAATAAAATCTTTCCTGTAGTGGYTGCAGACAGAACTGGGCTCTGTCCAAGCTTGGTACCAGTGTGTGCTTTTTGTACGCTACGTCAGAGGTTTGCTAAGGGACCGTGAGGGGGGGATGCTGTCCCCTGCCTTCTTATTCAAAGGATTTTCGCAGTCCCCTGCCATTGGGCCCTTCAGGAACCCAGTGAGCCGTTGAGCTTGGCCTTGGTGCCCCATGGACATCACAGCTCCAGCCTCGGGGGCTGAGCTTTCTCGGTCCACRGGTCCAGAGGGAAGCTGGTATACCCAGTGCTGGTACGTCCAGTGGCTCAGCCTGGGTCGGTCCTCTTTTTCCAGGGGTGARCTGGGGCAGGTGACTTGCTCTGGACTGCCCTTGAGCTACTGCTCAAGTTACTTTGCAGGTGTTAACCTGTCAGCATGCTTCATGGGCAGCTGGAGCTTGGCTCCATGGCCAAACTGCCTGGGACACAGCTCCAGCAACTCGCTGGCTCAGACCTGAGCAGCAAACCCCGCTGTGTGGTTTGCAAAGTTGTTCCAGCCTTGAGAGCCCCACTTCTCCCCTCCCAGAAGAGGTTGGGGAGCATGATGCGCTTTGCAACCATTGCATGAGCTGCAGGGGCGAAGCGCTCCCAAAGAGTGGTGCGGAGGAATTGAGGGGATGGTGTTGTCATAAGAAGCATCTGCAAATAATGACCCAGACTGCTGACTGCAATACTGGTTCTAGTTATGCAAGTCTGTCTACCCATTTGCCAACCAAATCACCATTTAGGTCTTGCAGATTTTTGTTCTGGGGCCCAGATTTATTTTGAATGGAAAAATGTATGTTTCCAGTGAATTTACACCTGCAGTGATTTATGTTTTGAATTAGCGTTAGGAACAACCAAAACACTTGTCAAAAGTTCTTATTTGTCCTTTTTATAGCATCTTTTTTTCTTTTTTTTCCTCATTTTGATGTCTGCTCTGCTTTTTCAACAGTAGTCTAGTTTGGGAGCAGATGCATGTTTTTCCAAAAGCTTCTTGAAATGAGCAGCTGTTGCTCACTAAATCAAACAAAAGGACATTGTGAAAAGTGAGTCCAAAGTGAATTTTTTTAGAAAAACATAAATGTGATATTATGGTTAGATTGCACATGCCAGCAGGCTAAATGAATACATGAGACAGCACACTGACTTACTCTCCCCCTTCATGCTTAATTCATCAGTAGCTGGCAGTAAATTTGTGTTTACAATAGAAATACTTCAAAGTGGTGCAGCTCCAGCTCTCGATAGCCTGGAGAAGGAAGCTTTGCGGTGTTAACTGTGCTCAGTGGTGTGCGGAGGGCTAGATAACATCGCGTTTGCTACATCATCTGTGGCATGCTGTTTTTCACCTGGACCAGAACGTAGGTTAGGTTTTTTGGGAAGCTGCGCCTACTAGTTAAGCTCTAGGCTTTGCTAACTGCTCAAGTTGAGAAGGCGTGCACTGGATCTCGTGAGAGACCACATATGAAATTATGGATTATTACCTAAGTGATGACTTTTTATATGTATTTCTAAGTTAATACTAGAACAACCCCTGAGCTTCTTCTAAGGGGCTGCTCTACTGGAGATGCTGTCTTTCAACTGAGGTGCAAAACATAATCCATCTGTCTTATTGTGATTAGATTTCTCAGGACTCCTGGTGTCAGCTCAGGTGTTTGGGGTGAATCCCAAAGCATACTGTTACACCCTGGCTGCTTTGCTGTCTTCTGTGATTTCTGCTACATCCTGTGTCCCTGGCAGTTGCAGCCCTGGATCATCTTTAAATAAGTTATAGGATCATTTTGAAACAGATGAGGATTAGGATCATTACCAATCATGTTTATTAATATAATTAACAGTATTTTCTTCTTTCATTTCTGTTAAATCCCTGCATTGGCATATTTGTTTCTTTAAGTATTCTTTTCTCTGTGCAAGGGAAATGCCAAACTCAGTACCATACAGTGAGACCAGTTTGGTTCTGTTGCTCCAGGCCAGGGAAAAGTGGAAAATTAGCAGCATGGAGTCTGCTAAATGGTAGAGTTCCTCTGACTTCATCTGCATCATGTGCTGTCATTGGAGCTGTGCACAGTTTTTCTGAAAAATATTCTTTTTTGAGGGAAAAATTGGATTTTCAACAGAATGAAAACATTTGCAGAAAGCAAGGGTGAATCAACATCTGGCGATTACTCAGCTACCAGACTTTTTTCTCTACCTCGTGTATAATGGCCTCTTCTCAAAAAAAAAAAAAAAAAAAAAAAAAAAATTAAGCAAAGTTTTGTGCAAATAAAACCCTCACTGTCCAACCTTGATTGATTATGGACACTTGCTTTTCCCTTAATTCTGTTACTTAATCTTGGCATCATCTGCCTTTTTCCTTTTAGCTATTTCCAGGGCAGATGAAATGTTTTCCCACAAAGGGGTAGGAGAGACCCCACCCGTGTCGGAGGCTCGCCAGGCAGACAGGCCGCTTTTTGCCGCGGATCGCGGGGGAGTGGGAAGCCACCCCTCTCTGGCTGCATTTCAGGGTAGCAAAGATGTAGCTAGCCTGACCCTATTTGACTTCTCCTTTATGGATCTCAGTCTCTATAAACAGCCTTTTATGGTATTTGACTTTCAAAAAGGAACCAGGGCGTGGATGGGAACAGTGACAAAGAGCCATTTATAAGGGCTGAGTGAGCTCTTACAGGAGACCAGTGCATAATTTTAAGATCAACAGAAAAATCCTGCAGTATCTTAAGTCTCTGAAATGTCACCAGAGGTATTTAAGTGATGTCATTCAGCCTCCAGCAACCAGGGCTGGAAGGTAATAGTTCGTACTGCTATTTAACAGGGAATCTGAGTCGTGGGGCTGCTAAGTGACTTGTTGAAGAATTCCCAGTAAGTCAGGACCAGAGCCAGGAATTAAAAACCAGAAACCCAGACTCCCAGGCTGCTGAGCAGTGTTCAGAAAACACTGGCTTCTTGCAGGAGAGTGACTTCAGCTGTGTCCTCAGTGAGTGCAGACAGCTTGTCATTTTTTGCATACTTAGAAAATAACTTTGCCCCAGACAGAGGGTAACGTCTCTCAACCTGCCAAGGTGACATCAGTGGTGGGGCCGCAGCCGGGAACTGCTATGTAGCATGGAATAAAGAAAGGCAGTATTGTGAGTAATAACAAAATTTGCTGGGGGGGGGGGGAAGTAATCTGTGCTGGCATCCCTGGAGAGACACCGCAGCCTGTGTGTGCAGCTGCGTGATACTCGCATCCTGCTGCCGACAGCTCCAGGCTGCCGTGTGTCCAGCAGTTCCTGGCAGCTGGCAGGGCTCCTGTGCAGGAGCTCTGCCATCCGTCGCTGGAGCGGGACCAAGCAGCTTTCTCCCATGTCAGACAGACAGATAGAGCAAGCAATAATGGAATAAACACCTGCTTTACTCCTACAAGTGCCACACAATTCCTTTAGGATGTTGCTTCCTGGTGTCTATGAGATCTGACAAGCTAAGGAGCCAGCACTTGGATAGGGCACCAGTGAAGATCATCTGCCACCATGGGTGCTTTTGAGCTGCTCGCTTGAAGGAGTTTTTGGAAGAATGTGGACCTGCTGGATTTCTGGAGAGTAGGGCGCTGGGGTGTAAGAAGCTGGAGCTAAGATTGGTGGTCAAATCGGTGTGCATTTTGAGTTTGTTTGGGTCATGGCTGGCGTCCAGCCTGGCTCTATACATACCTCCCTTCAGTAAAGGAATCTGTACCGACTAAGTGTTTACCTGCTCRAGGATAGGCATCAGGGTATTTCCTCTCTGTGCTTGTTCCAGTTGTGGACACATCTCCATTCTGAAGTCCTGCTGTGCAAGCAGGCATGCAGATGCCCTTGTGTTTGGCAGTTTATGTGGGGGCTTTTATGTGTTTATGTGCAAGTTTGCGGCTCAACAGCCTTTCTTCTGAAGGACTGAGCTCTTCTCTACCTCCACAAATCACTGAGCTTCCAAAGATGCCGTCTTCTGAGCTGAAATGGAAAAACTGCATTGCTGAAATGCCGTAACAGTTGTTACAAGCATGCTCAGTGTGTGCTCCAAACACTCGTCTGAAGGCAGAACAGCATGGCAGGGTTGCAGGGTCAGTACTAAATATGTGCCAGTGATAAGAGGAACTTTGCCAAWGCACCTTGAGCCAGCATCACTTCTCTGGTGTACTGTGGCTGCGTGGCACACCATGACAGGACAGCAGTGGGCCAGGAGCAATGACGGGGTCCTGCTAATGTTGGGGTCCTGCTAGTCGTTCTGAACTGCTGATTCTTGAAAAGCTTTCCTGCTGCCGAGCTACAGACCTGCCTGAAAAAACAAAAGGGAAAAGCTCCAGCTCAGCTGCTGCCTGGCAGCTTGGTAATGCYGCTGGAGCTGCAGGACAAGTCCAGCCAGGCAAGCCAAAGAAATACGAGCACACGCTTGCAATCTTCAAGCCATGTGTGTGATGTCCTGTGGGTTATAAATAAACTGCATCACTCAGAACAGGTTTGTGAGAGAGGTCAGGAAGGATGGTTGTATTAAAAAAAAAAAAAAAAAAAAAAAAAAAAAAATCGGTTCTGTTTCATTAAAGTTGCCTTTCCATTTGGTGCTTCACTGCCAGCCCTGGGATGATTAATGAGAAGTGCTGGCTCTGTTCTGGCCTCCCTTCTAGATTATACCAGTGCAGAGGAATACAGACTTGGATTTTTGTTGCCCAGGGTAATAGATCTGTGTCTTTTTCCAGCTTTTTGCCTGGAAGGAGGAAGGAAGGTGAAGCGCTGCCTGCTCTAGGAGAGCAACCTGGAGTCGGAAGATGGGATCTGTCGCTGATCAGCCCTTTGTGGAAGGCAAAGCTCTTGAKAGTTATCAAGGAGAGACTCATGCATCCACCTCCTCTAGGGCTGCTGCTTTGGCTACATGTGCACTGGCAAAAACAGGACCGTAGGTGCCCTACCAGTGCAGATCCCCCGATGCTTGTGAAGTGAGTGCTGCAGTCCTGAGAGGGCCCACGCACGTCCTCCCCCTGTCCCCAGCAGGAGGGGATGCTACAGGCTGAGCTGCTGATGGTGGTGGTGATGGTGAATGAGGGCCCTGCACAGCCTCTGCCCTCGCGGCTCTCTCGTCTCACTGTGCAGCCCTCGGAAGGGGGTGGCCTTCATCTGTGTTTCATGTCCCCTCGGCTCCCGGGAGCTGGGCGGGGGTGGTGCTAGTCGTGTTCACGGTGAGCCTGAGGGACGAGGTGCCGTGCATTGGGGCTGCGCGCAGCCACCTCTGTGTTTCTGTAGGTGGTTTCACAAGCGATACGGGGATTAGTGAGACTGTCTGGAAACCTCTGTCAGAGGATGTGCACCCCTTAGCATGTCTCCTCTTCTGCTTCCTTCCCCAACCAGATTTGCTGTAGGTCTCCCATCATACACAGATGTGGCCCTATAACATTCACACCCTCTTCTTGGCTGCCTGCCTGGAAAGCTCCTAAGATCTCTAAAGGGGAGGTGAGGGGGGGGTCTCATGGCTCA
Organism: Apteryx rowi; assembly: GCF_003343035.1. Taxonomy (NCBI): domain Eukaryota; kingdom Metazoa; phylum Chordata; class Aves; order Apterygiformes; family Apterygidae; genus Apteryx; species Apteryx rowi. Next base: position 3,396,736 of record NW_020449641.1, on the reverse strand, counting down.
CAGAGTAGAACTGATGCTGCTGAAGCATCAGAAATCTTGTGATTTGATGCCACTAAAATTAGAATTGTATCACTCTGCAGTTTATCATTTTTATACATTGATTGACCAGCAGTCTGATCTGACAGCTATATACTAAGCTTTGTGACAAGCAGGTGATGGTTAGTGATCATCTTGGTGAGCCCTCTGACACAAAGGAGAGATGCGAGAGCGGCGCTCCGTGCGGCACATCTGGCAATGAGTCTTTCATCTTGCCATTGGATTAAATGTCCCGATAAAGAAATGTAGTTGAGCAGGCTTGTTTTACTACTTTGAGGAATGGCATTAGGAGCCAGAAACCCTGGGATCTGTTTTTGATTTACCATGTGACATCAGATTCCTTACCTGCAAGCTGGGGAAAAATGATACCTCTTTCCAGGGGCCTTGCAGAGCTCAGCTAAGATTAATAAGGAAGGGAGGGGAGATGAAATAGCTGTGACATTTTATTGCTGTTATTAATAACGTAGAGAGAAGCCAGGACATCTCTGTGAATAATCTCTAGTAGTTTGCTTTTTGAGGTCTGACTGCATTTTTTCTTCTCCTACCCTCTACTAATCAGAACAAAGCCTGACTTTGTAGGAGGAGGGTTCAGAAACCAACATTTCTCAGTGTCTGAATAAAAAGCAGAGTTTCCTGGTGTAATTAGGTCCAGGCTCTCAGGAAATGAAGGCCGTCTAGTTGATAAGTTTTTAGTAATGATTACCAAGCTACGGCTGGGGAAAGTAAGCAAAGTGTTTTCATTTCAGAAGAAGCAAATCCAGCTGAGACTTGTGGTGTATGTCGTGTATGGAGGCAATTGTCCGAGTAGTATGCAGCCTCTCTTGCTAAAGCATGGGCCGGATTCAGCCTGGTACAACTCCACAGCAGGCAACACAGTTACAGCAAGAGACAGGGCAGCGTACACTGTAACGTGCTGCCTGTTCTGTGTTGATGTCTTTTTGCAGACTGCTGTTAATTCTTCTCTCAAAGTGGTGCAAATTAGTAATAGTGCTCATCAAAGCTCGTGGAGCTGCAATAGTGTAARAGTGACTTTTGCAGGGTCTCTTAGGTCTTCTCCAAAATATGTAAATGTTTTTTGGGTAACGTTGGATAAAGYGAAGCCTGAAAGTACATGTGCATGAATGTGCGTAACTGGGGTTCTTTGGTGTGCTTTTGTTCCTGTATGTCAGCCTTACCTGTAATAGTCAGAGGCTCTTAAGGAAGAGGACCTTTCTTCCAATGTTTGCAGGGTCAGATTGTGCTGAGAACATGTAGCAATTGCTACGGTGTGAAATCAACACAAATTCTATCTTGCGCCAGAATACTCATCATCCTRCCAACCAAGAGAGCACCTTTGAGATCTGATGTGCTCTTAGTGTCCCGGATGTCAGTGTGGGTTGAGGTCCCCCCATTTCGTCTGATTCTGTTTCAAAGCAATGCATTTTTTCTGGAAAATTCAACCGCCATTTACTCAAATGTTTTTGAGTTTTAGCAAAACATTGGAAGGATCTGGGAAAGTTTGCTGTTCTATTGCACTGACTCTTGCCTTACAGGCATGTAAATAGGTGTGTAGGTATATTTTGCAACAACCCCCACATCTTCTGAAAGCTCTAATACAGMCTGGCTGCAGGTCTTTTTCAGCCACACATCTACTCTGGCAACAGTAATATGCTGAAGTCTTAAAATCTCACAAATCCCTTATTTATTGCAGCTTGTATAAATGGGTTCCAGAAAGGATTACACAGCTCCCTGGAGGATAAGTCCATCAGTGGCTTTTAAGCACTRTAGTCTGGAGGCAAATTCTGATTCAGGAAGTCTGTAATCTGCTGCTTTCACTGACGATGCCCTCTCTGGGAGGATCACKGTGTACCTGCCACGTTCTTGCACTCTGCCTATGAGTGTCCACCACTGGGCGTTGCTGGAGGAAGGTTCCTGGGATATGTCAACCTTTGGCTTGAACTAGTTTGGCAGGCCTTACAAGTGGTGCCCCTCAGGACCTTTCCCTTGCTTTGCCAAAGGAACAAGTGAGATCTTACTGCAGAACTGTGGAGGTGTTTTCATTTCCCTCCTTTCACCTTCTGACTTTCTCTACAAGCATTGCTTTCTTCAGAAAGGAAATGAAATGCTGAGATGCTGGCCCAAAAATGGGTGAATCTGTCAGATCAGCATAGAAATTTCTTTGCAGAGACTGCAGGTTTTTCCAGAATCATTTACGGCATAAGCTGAATTTGTTTCCCATTGGCTTCAAACAGTTCTTCTGCGAGTGAGCAGAGTCTTATTATAAAGCAGTTCAGCAGTTTTGGTGGGCCTAGTTGTGAAGTACGCTTTGTCTGGAGCGATCCAAATGATACCGGCTCAGGTGAGATGGATATGGATATAGGCAGCTCTGCTGCTCTGCTGTGGTCTCTGAGCTCCCCTGGCTCCCACATGCTGGCAGAGCGAGGAGGGAGAGGCATCCATCCCCACTTCTGGAATCGAACAGTCCATATCCTCTGACTGGCACTTCAGCCAGAATGCTGGATTTTGAACCTTTTTTCTCAGTGTTTTCCTTCCTTTGTTGTGGCATTCCAGTATCCACTGGCACGCTCCCATGTTCTCCCACCACTTATTTATAAGTCTTCTTTAGTCTTTGCAAAATGCTTGCTTAACTACTTTGAACTGGTAATTTCTTTAATCAAGTCTGCAGTGCCGTAATGTCCTTCAGCCTCATGGTGGTTTCCAAGCATTCAGCAGTGGGGAGTCATGATCCATTGGCTTATGATGCCAGCCCTGGAAAAGGTATTCCAAAAACACTGTGGCAGGAAAAAACGTGTTAGAAAACCATTCCCTCGGAGACTTTCAAATGTTTTGGTGTGACAGGGAGATGTATAGTTGTACTATGAGTCTGTTTTCTCTTTGGGATTTACAGTTTTAATTTGCCTTTCCCCTTTGCTGCTCATCACAGCTCACTGCACAGGGAGATAGTAGCATCTTTCTCAGATGTTCACAGCCCACCCTGAGGGCTATGTACTCTTTGCTTTTCAAGCAAATGCTGTGGCATTAATAAAATAAACTGACCAGAATCACTGTTAGGGTCAGTCGGTACCTTCTGTAGGAGATGAACTTTCTATTGCTAGGGTGGAAGGTGGGGAAGAGGCAGACTTCAGGCTTGGGACAGGGCTTAGGCTGCTGCTTGACAAAACTCTGTTTACATAAGAAAAGGGCTGCATAAAAGAGGTATCATTTTATCACCAGTTCAGTGTGGCTTTCTGACTCCRAGATGGTCATGAGTAATCCGCACTTTTTCTCAAAAAGGCATTTTCTAGGGGCACGTGTAGCTGTTTGGATGATGTTGAGTAACAGCGGACAAGCATATGCGTTTTAACAGCAAACTTTGGCCCCTGAAGGACATTCAACAGTTCATCACGTCTCGGTCTTTTAAAAGGTTCTGAGCCATCACTAAACCCTGGAAAGGGAGGAAAGTTTCTGCTATAATGTTTTTTCTGTTTGTCTCAGATTTTTCTGCTGTGTTTTTCTTAACTGTTCTGTAGTTATTTCTAGAGAGATATCAATGTGGAAACAGCTTGGTTAGGAGTCTGCTTCAGCACTTGATGTTATCAGCCAAAGCAGCTTAACTAGTTGTAACGTCCTAGATTACTGCCTAGGAGGCAGAATGCTAGAGAAAAGTAATATCTGAACTGGAAAGCTCCAGTTCTATGGACCTCAAAGAAGGAAGATTTATAAAAGCAGGAAAAGTGCAGAATCTGGAAAGCCGGGAATATGTGAAGGTTCTGCTGATTTTTGGATCTGGTCTCTGACTTGTGTTGCTGCATTCTTGCCAGCGTATCGGTGAAATACAGGCAGAGGTACAGATGTGCAGAAGTATTCCGGAGTAAATTTCTTTGGTCTATTCTTTTAGGCACGTGGATGGCAGTGGCCTATTGTGCACAGTACCCTGGTGATTCGCCATCACTTGTGTAGTATTTGTTAACCAGTTCAGTCACAAGAGCATAACTCTTGTCCCCCTGTTGAGAGAGGAGGTTGCATGATGCCGCTTTTATAATAAAATCCTTTACTGATAGAAGTCTTTTGATACAAATATATGTGCCTCAGTGTTATCTGGCCTTCATCTGTGTTGGAATAAGCACTGTTGAGTTTTTCCTTGCAGTTGACTCTCTGTTGTGGATTATACTTTAGAGACAAAGGCTGTCTCATTTCTGCTCGGATCTTAGATCCCAGAAGACTGCAAAGGCATTGTGCAGTGATCCTCTCCCAAACGTCTCCCATTCCATCTCTGTGTCATCACTGTGCTTCAGTTCTCTCACTGTGAAGGAGTTTGCTTTGTTTCTGGCCCAAATCAAATGCCTTCGGGTTTTTAAGGTTGGAAGACTTTGTGGAAATGTAGACTATTGTTATGTTCCCGTAGCATCTTCACTGCTGCAGAGTGCCCTGTCTGCTTCTTTGGGTGACTCACACTTACATGACACAACCACCAGCCCTTTTAACTGCGGGTCCTGTTTGGTTTGGTTCCCCCGCCCCCCAAAAGCATGCAATCAATTTTGGCCTTTATCAGATCGAAACATTCCAGCCTTGACCCTTCCTTCGTTCATGCACAAAGAGCTCCTCACTGCTGCTGGCTTGCTTAGCACGATTGCCATCTTTCCTCTCAGGTATTTCCTAGAATTTCTGCCAGGGGACCTCCTGTCTCTCTGCCTATTGTCAGTCAATATATCAGATTAAAGCTCATTATTTGTCTAACACACTGTGGCCCGTGGGGATTCTTGCTGGTGGTCTGCAAAGAGGGGTTAGTCACGTACTGCTTGTTTCCAGCTGCTCAGTTTCATTAGCTTAAAATGTGCAGACTAATCTTTGAGTGATACTGTCCCAGGTGTGCAGTGACGGGGAGGGGGGTGCTACAGGGATACTATAACAACAGAAGAAAGGATCTGCATGAGAAAACCTCTGTTTGAGAATGCCTGCCTGGTTTTATACTTGCCTTTTAATTTAGCACTGCTTGTTGCTGTTTGTCTTTAAGAATATTGCTACTCGCATACTACTTACCTCCGAGGGCCCCTCGCTTGTGTGTAATTGCCTGACCGAGGAAGGCTCTGGGGTATAGGAGTTTCAATGGATAACCAATCTGCACAGAGTCTTCAGGCCTGAATACATCCCACCTGTTCTAATGGAAATTATAAAAGGAACTCTTATTTGGCTTTCAGTTTACACTAGCATCCTTTAAAACAGAGAAAGAGCCCATTTCTAGCCTGGCACAGCTCTCRGAGGAGCTGATCAGTCTTCCTGTGATCCGGTGTGCAGGATGTTTTGCATCCTTRACAGCAGCAAGACTACCACTTTTTGGCAGTGCAGTGACGTGTTTGCAGCATGACCATTTTAAACAGGAGGCTGGGAGGGAGGGGGGACCATTGCCTAACTATCAGCTKATATAAATGATTTTTCTTACACAGAGTAGCGTGCTGAAGTCCACGTACTGCCAGATTCTTTGTTTGGGTGATCTCTGTTGTTTACTGGCATGGAGGGAAGATTCCCTCTAAAAGGGGYTTGTTACTCAAATTTTAGAGATCCAGTCCTAGGGTTTTTTTGCCAGGAGAGCCCACACTGCATATTCTAGGAATTTTTCCTCATTTAAAATGCTGTTTCACACAAAACTTAGCTGTCATCAGAATATGTGAAACAGAACTGAGTGTTTTCTTAGGAGAAAATCTGACTTGGAGCATTTTTCACAAACAGTCATATTGAAGGCTCAGTAAACACAAACACATTTCCCACTGCCTGCTCCCAGGATGAATCCGAAGATGCATCAATGTGTTTGAGATTTGTGCAGGAAGGTTTCCCGCTGGGAGATGGTTTAGCAAGTCACTTGCCAGGAATAATGACTTGCTSTATGTGTGGTATTTATTATACCATGTGTGCATTTAAGCGTATAATACACAGCCACAAACATATGAAAATCTTCATTCTTAACTGTCCATGAACAGTTTAAGGAGAGTTTGTCAGGGAAGAAATGACGTGTTGGAAGGGAGGGACTGAAGAGAGATCTGGCTCTCAAATTCCAGACTGATTTGTCTCAGTTTAAGTTAAAAGCACCCTTGCACTGGTCTTAACCTGAACCTCAGGAAGATCATTTGTGTTGTGTGGTGCTTTTTTGTGCTGCCCGGTGCATTCCCAGCTGGCCTTCAGCCCATTTCTCCCTCCTTGCTCTGGTAATAGGACTGCCAGAGCAGGAGGCAGCAAAATGTCTTCTGTGAACTTCCATGAATTATGGTTGTATTTCCAAGGAAGACATTTTCCACCACCCTTCTCTAAATGTTTCCTCAATGCAAAAGGGCCTTTTCAGGCAGGAGGATGCAGTTGGTCCATTCTGCGTGTACATGTGAATGCTTACATAAAATAGAGTTCAAATGCCACAAGTAAGGGAATTGTTAGGACATCTGATTTATCTCGGATAACTGAATGAATTTGTTCCGCAAAGAATGTTTAAGTGGTTTGTTCAGTTCAATTTTAAATTTCCAAGCATTTGCCGCTTTCTGGAGACTAATTCAGCCTTCAATCAGCTCTCTTGACCACGTACCTACCAGTTTGCATATGTTTGTGCACTGAAAAATTGCCTTTTGGGAAGGATGTGAGGTTTTTTGCTACCCCAACTTTCCCTTCTCGTGAGATGTTTCCCCGGTGCCAGTTCTCCAAATAGTTTCTGTTTTGGGAGTGGGTCTAGCAGAGTGGCTATTCCCTGGGGCCAGTGAGTGCCCAGCTCTCCTTGCGGTGCTATGCTGGCACTGAAGGGTGCAGGGAGGTCAGGCATCTTTCTACAGATGTGTGATCCCATCAGCAGAGGGAAAAACTTCCTGATTAACTTCTCAAGAGAACTTCTTCCTTCTCCATTTGCGATATTACATTACTGGGACAAGGTCACATGCTATTTATAGCCATCTCATAGCTACTTGCTTCTACCCGCCTAGTCAGTAAGTTCTACAATAGACACAATGAGATTAATCCTTCGTGACACTGAACCTTTTATTTCCCTTGTTATCTGTGCTTTCCAGTTCCAGAGCCTGCCTCCCCCTGTAGAGTCTAGCGCAGCTAAGCCCTTGATACAACATCAGCAATGGAACTATGGAAAAGTTTAAAAAAAAAAAACAAAAAAAACCCCAAAAAACAGTACCTGTCCATCAAAACACCTGTTGGCTGGGAGGTTTGAGACTTTGGTTTCTAGGTTAACTGAATAGTTTTAATTTTTTTCTCAGAAACTTTATGCTAGGCTCGTGCATTCAGCAATAAACTGAGGCTACATGCAGGTAGGTACAGTATTGTCACAGCAAGAAATTCTGGGGGTTTGAGGAATCTACCACATTTTCCAGTGTATAAGATTAACTCTTCCTCCTTCCCACCCCCAAAAAAGTTTGAATTCAGTGTGTTTTATGCGCTGAACATGACTTAAGATAGAAGCGGGTTGGATTATGACTGTCACACAGAACGCATGATGGTTGCCCATAGATGATAGTACATTCAATGAAAGATGGAAGCAGAGGGGATTTGGTGTCAAAAATAGTATGAGGGTTTTTTTGTATCATGTACTGTATCTGCATCATGTACTGTACTGACTCAAGCGGTCAGAATCAAAATTGCATTGGCTACATTCTTTCTAAAATCTGACCGTTCTTTCTAAAATTTGACTATTGCATCTCTTTTATCCTTGTTTTTTGTCTGGGGAAGTACAGGGTGAGCTGAGAGCCGCTTAGTACCAGTAGCTATTCTGAATATAGCGGCTTTCCCTTAAAAATGGCAGTATTCCGCCACATAAGAAACATAAGAAAAGTGGTGGTATGGCCCACCATCCCCTGCCACCTCTCTGCCAGAGCAGACTCTAACACTGCACAGTGCTTGTTTCGCAAACCTGGCAGTAGGTCGGTTCCAGCTCATTACCCCCATTGCCAAGCACCAGAGAGCAAACTTTAAGACTGCAAGTTTACAGTCATTATAGCTAAAAACACAAGTGCTGTTGCGTGGCGTATTCCCTAGGGAACGGACTAGGGATTTATACATGTTTGTTGAGCACCTGGCACAAGAGGGGCTTTGATCAGGATTCATTTGTCTGTGAATAATGAGTGCAAGTGTGAATTCAAAGCACRTGCCCTCACGTGGAGCTGAGCCCGTCTCAGTTATTTTCAGATGGCCATTAGAGATTAGGTGTGTTGTCTGGGATTCACTGTTACCTCTTTTTGAAGGGAGYGGCAGCCAAAGCGATGATAAAATCAAACAGCAGGTAGGCATGTTCCAGTGGGCTGCTTAGGAGAGCAAGGAGACAGGCAGCATTTATTTCCTGAGCATGGCAAGTAGGTGACAGTGATGTTACAGGAACAAATTAGGTTGCCAGGTGTAGAGTGTGTTGGCTGGTGTGCAGCTTCRTAAATACCAGAATGACAATGAACGGTGAATGGACTGTTAACATTATGTTAGATGTTTTGTCATCTCACCCATGAAAGCTCCATAAGGGATTTTCTTAACTGCAGTCAGTGAATCAGCACTGACTGTATAGTGATGCTCGAAATCTTGACAGTGCTCTCTCAAATCCTTTTAGCAGCCTGTGTTTAGTCCCTTCTAATGCTCCAGTTAAAACGGTCTTTCTAATGCAAGTCATTACTACAGGTTGGAAATCCTGGTCCCACTGAAGTCCACGCCAGCATTCTCCCTAATTGTAAGGGAGCTGAGCATTTCCAACTTGCTGAAACCCTTTAGTCTAAGGTTTTGTTTGTTGAAAAATCGTTTTCCCGTTTTCCTTTGAAATGCAACACTTCTAACATTTGAACTCAAAAAAAGTAATTTTCAGCATCAAAGCACAGAARTATTTAAAGACTGTTTTCCCCTTCTTCACTCAGCTCTAGCCGTTGTCATGGTAAGATCAAAATAGAGTATTTCAGGGTTTCTCTGTGATGATGTTATGATTTTGTGTGACCTTTTGTGTGAAATATACAGTGTTTGCTGGAACATCTCTAAAGCTTTTTATCAATCTTGTTTAAATAGCGTGAATAAGTGGACCTTAGAGAATGTGATTCTACAGTTGTCATTTTTTCCTTGCTGATTTCTATTCAGTGATGGTTGTTACCATAAGTGTTTTACATGGTGTTTTGAGAGCCCTCCAAAGATCAGAATACCCTTGTGTTGCAGGCTTGCATGTGCTTACAGTCCCCAAGTTGTCTGCCATCTAAATAAACAAAATGGATACCCAGTGGGAGAATGATTATTGCTATTCATTTAAAACAATGGAAAATCAGGCACAGAGAAAACAAAGTGATTTTTCCAGTGGCCACACAATGAGACTGTGACAGGGCCAGGAATTGAGTCCAGGTGTCCTGAGTCCCAGCCCAGATCAAAATATCCTTCTCCTCCTTGTGAATTCTGAGTTTTTTGGCAAAAAATCCTCCAAAGTGTTTCATAATTAATGTCAGTGCTAGTTTCTAAATGTCTTACCATTTAGGAATTTGCTTTTATATACATACTTATACTTAAAAACTCCCCAAAACTTAGCAGCAGTTGGCTTTTTGTGTTGCTTTAATGTTTCTAAGGCAAATATGGGACATGATGAATTCAGAAGTGTTGATTTGAAATGTTCTGTTCTGAGTTCACTTATCAAAACCAAAAGGTCATCTCTGCTGTAAAGAGCCGGGGCCAGGACTAGACACAGCTTGAGTGTTGTTTTTAGGATGTGAAAGGGACTTTCTGTTGTGTCTAGAAATCAGACTCTGCACATCTCACAGAGGTGGATTTCATCCAGGAAGAGTCAAGTTAGGACCTGTGGCAGGTTTCGACAGCCTTCCAAAAAGGAGCTGAAACCAAAGAAAAAAAGAATATATCCCACAACAGGCTGTTTCAGTTTGCGACTCAAGGGACCAGTTCCTTGCTGAGATGTGTATGGTACCTTTTAAGCACACATGGCAGGACCCTGCCAGAAGAGAAGAGAAATCTGTAGTGGTCGGGTGGAAGAATGCAGCCCTCCTGGGCAGCTCACATTGGCTTAATAGCGTTCCTCTGGATCAGATCAGCAGCTTGCTTCTCTCTGGCAAATCTCTCATCCCATTCGGGCCTCTCTAATTACAGGCTACAGTGGCAGTCTCACCTACATTTAACATGACCTGAAAACTCCCATTATGGTGAGTCCTTTATACTATATCAGATGCTGCCCATTTGAGATGAGTTTTTCCAGGATGGAATTCTAAGAAAGAATGTCTCCCATCTCCGTTTTTTTGTAATTTCTACATTGAAGGTTTTTTTTTTTTGGGGGGGGGGGGAATTTCTTAGGACAAAATGCAGTGTGTTGTCCTAGTTCAAAAATTCTTAATGCCATTTTGTTTGGATGCTAGGAAGCCACGGGATTGTTCTGGAAGATGGTGTCCTTAGGAAAACTCTCCCAGGTTGAGCCAATTTAGAATGCATTGAGAAATAACAAATTATAGATTACTGAAGGCTCGTTGTTGTGACAGTTGGATTGATGATGCGACTATCTGTCCTGAGCCAGTTCTGGACCCTCATAACTCCTCCCTGACTCCAGTTGCTCCATTTAAAAAAACAAAACAAAACCAAAAAAAACACTTTAGGGCAACTGAGGAGTCTGTGACTGGGGCGGCAGGATGCAGTCAGGGTGTCCCGGCAGCAGTGTGAAAGGGAGCTGGCTTTGGGACAGAGAAGTCCAACGGACCTTCAGGCAGTGCTCCCCTTTGCGGCACCCATTGACAGGGCGGGCTGAGGAGGTTGGGATGGTATGCGATGGTGTGGGAGAATGCACTGGAGAGTGGCTCTCTGCATTGGTGAATCTGTTTGCTCAGACACAGGTCTCTGCCTTGGATTTGGCAGACCTGAGTCTGCTGCAGAGCTATATTAAAAGAACATTCTTAACACTGGGAAGTCAAGGAATCAAGAATTACAGCTTTAAAGAAATCTGGATTTAGGTCTTTAAATTTGGTTCTTGACTTTGCTCCAGTTTCCAGTGTGACATTGGGGAAATCACCCAACTTACCTGTTAAACAGAAGAAACAGAATGGCCATTTGGAAACACCAAACAAAGAACTGGAATAAATCTTGTTTTTGCAATAAAAGCTGGGTTTCCCACATAAGTTGTTGGTACAGAGCTAACCCTGCAAATGTTCTGAGGTTTGCACAAGGAAATTTTTTTTGCTTATGTATGGGCATTGCAGTGCAATGGTGCTTCATTCAAAGGGTAGATCTGGACACTGCACCGAGATACCATCTGACAGGAGCTTACATCTTCCTTTCAGAGGTATTCACACATGCTTTCTCAGCCAGTTCTGTCCTGGGTCTYCTGGGAACTGGAAAAGCAATTTTGGCTGTGTTAAAACAATAGAACAAGAGCAGTGGTTTAAGAGAGCTTAAGCCTGTTCACAACTTTGTAGCTTCTGATCAGTGACAGAGATGTCAGCGAGTTTCACTAACAAATCACACATCCATGGGAGGGTGGGACTGACTCCCCAGTTCACTCAGAGTTCCCACTGTTGGCTGAGGCAGCTTGTGAATCCAAGGGGGAAAAAAAACTTTCACTGAAAACTTCCAGCCATGGCCTGCAAGTAGTATTTTCTCCCATGCTTGTATCTCCAGCTGCCAGGCTGTCCCTGTGGCACTGACGTACATCTGCTTCTCTGTCTCTTTGGCTGGGCAGTGTGAATTTTGGAGCTGCTCCAGGCACAGCATTTGGGAAACGGGCTCTCTTTGCAGCTTTGCCACTGATTCCCTACGCCCAAGCACAGTGGTTGAAGACCTCAGAGGTTCTGAGCATCTCCAGCTCCCACTGACTTAAGCACAGTTGAGGGTACCTAGCATCTCTGGTCATGCAGGTGTTGAGCAAAACACTGCCAGCCATATGCTGGGGAGGTAAAACACTCCATTTCTGGAGAGTGAGGACAAGGGACAGTGCCAGAAGCCAGCAATTGTTTTCATTGAGCTCTGCTTTTCCGATCAGATCTGCCTTTCCAAGGGGCTTTGCAGTACAGGAGCCTGAACCATTGGTGTACCGTGTTTCCCTCTTCCAGTAATGGTTTGTACAGCCTAGGCTCAGCTGTGGCACAGGTCTGGCCCCTTTGCAGATGGCTTGGCTTTCCCTCCCAAAGCTCTTCATGTGTCTGGGTACCCGCTTTCAAAGTGATGGGCTGATCTGATCCTTCCTCCTCAGGCTGGGGAGGAAGGAAGAGGGAGATCTTCTGTTTGTGAATCACTGCGATGGGTTCCCTTGTGACAGCATGGGGGGCCTTATGAAGAGACAAATTTTTCCTTTTGAGGGAGATGCTACTTCTAAATATTGAGTTCAACATCTCCATACCCCAGTGAGCAAAAGGAGAGTGTGACAGGAACTGCTTGTTTAATATGAAAGTGCCAATTTCACAGATCACCTGGTACATTTGGGTGTCTGCTTCCTTTCAATGTCTCCCTGTCAAAATCACTCAGACATCCCAGAAAAGCTCAGCTGGTAATTTCTGACAGCCGTGATGGAGCATTTATGTTTCCAGTTGCCACCAGTTTGACTCACTGTAACCCCCTTGTTTCCTCTCCAGACTGTGTTTGCATTCATCCTAATCTAAACAGTCCCAGATTGCAGATGAAAGCGCTGGGTGGTTCTTTAAGGGATTTGCTACATGCCTTGAAGTTTCGAGTGTGTCCTTGTATGCTCCGCAGAACATTTCCCCCTTCACTTGCCTTTCAGCTGGCTTCCCCAGTTGGAGTCGTCTTTGTACTTTTTGTAATGTAAAAATTGTTTTCAGCAGTTTGCTGCACTTTCTAATTCCACCTTGTTCTGACCAAAAGCCAAAGGAAACCTGTTACAGTAATTTTTTAATATTTGCCACTTGGAAATTTCGTTTGAGAGTGGAGATTCAAATGGCACCGGCTGCCTCCTTCGCAGCCAAAGTATGTTCCCTCTGCGCCATTAGGGAATGTTACCTTGCAATAATAATACATGTCTTCACACTGTATTTTCCCAAGTCTTGCCAAGCTTTATATACAGTATGAAAGGAGGCATCATTCTGCCAGTTAAACAACTGGGGTATTTTATTAACCCTGGCAGACAGCTCCTGTTTCCAAATAGGAAGAGATTTGCCAAGTAGCTTAGTGTGGGCTCCGTGTTTCCAGAGGGGCTCTTCTTGTCCAGCTGAATCAAAGCTGCTACTTTTACCTGCTCCAGCCATTCCTGCTCAGAGCATAGTTTAGCGTAAAAAAGGCTGCCTTTGCCATACTGGTGCTGTAATCCAGTGCCCTGAACAAATCCTCTTCCCACCCAGGCATCCCGAGCAGTGTGAGCAGTGCCGGGGCAAGGCAGAGCACAGCTCGGTGCCAGCTGGCCCTTTGCTGCTTAATCCCAGTGACGGGTGGGTTAGCTGGGAGGATGAACTCATGCAGTTTTACCCCAAACCTTTTCCCCTACACTGTAAGTGCCTATGCCATTGCCTCTGTTACCAGGGCAGGAGTGTGTCCCTTTTCCCCCCACATGCATGTGTTTGGCTGACAGCAGGGATCTCCTGTGCTGGGGTTAGGGAAGATGGAGAGGACTGAGATAGCAGTTTTCCTGAGGAGCCGAGGCTTCACATGCTTGCACACTCCTCTTTATAACTTTTGTCTCTACCGGCCAGTCAGGTGTAGTGGGGGGGTTCTCTAAGGAACTGAATTTCTACAAGCATTGTGCAAATAGTTTGCCAAGAAGAGAGAGGAGATGGCCACAGTGTAGCCTGAACTGTTATTAGAGCATGGAGATGCTACCTGAGGAGTGTTATCCTGCAACCAACCAATGCCTCAACCACAAAAAAGGCTTTATCAGGGCCTGTGCTATATCAGATGTCAGAGAAAGCCATCCACTCTGTAAGAAGGCAGGCTGCTGTTTGCCAAGCTGCCTATTTTCTTTTATACTGAGTGAGGTTTGCCCTTAGCATTTCACAGCCAAGCTTCTGCAAGCCTTGCACATGAAATTTCCATGAGAATATATGCAGGAGCATCCCTCAAAGAGAAGCCACCATGATTTTACACAGATCCCAGTCTGAGTTGGTTCAGCAGGGGTTTATATGTTATTAGATAMAATTTTTAGTTTTTAAGATGGTTGCAAACCCTTCTGAGGAGGATTATACTAACCAGGCAACCTGCTGACAAGTTGGGTGCTCAGACAATTAACAGGTCAACCAAATGTATCTGAAGATCAATCACATTTCAGAGACGAAACCAGTGATATATGCTTGACTGGTAATCAGTGTCAGTATGCACACTCTTAGCCCCCAAGAAATGCAAGGTATTGTCTCTTAGCTTGATTCTTTTCCACTGAAACTGCAGTGAAAGACAGTTCATGTGAACTCACTGAAAGAGCTTTTGTTTCTCACAGCTTGGCTGAAAGGCAATACTGTATCAGGCCATGGAAATCAATGCTCATTAAGTGCATCCAAGTCTTAACACAGTACTTGCAACTGGGCCTTAATATGCAGCACAGCCAACAGCCTAAATAAAAACACAGCTACTGGGAGGTTTTTACCATAACACTTGTTCTGGGTGGGCAGTTTGAAGGACCCTTGTGTGCTGCTCCTCTCAGCCTACACCATGACCTGCAGCGGAGAGATGGCGGGGCTCCCTGCTCCGGCAGGCAGGCCCAAAGTGAACAGGGCAGCGTGGTTCACCGACATGCCGCTCTGCCGGCCGAGCGGCACGGGGCTCACATTCAGAGCCTGCTAGCACTCCTGCCTCAGCTGTCCCACGTGCAGCTCCGTTCTTTGGGCTGGCAGGGCTCCAGAGATGCTGCGGACATCTCCCAGGGATGAGCAGGATCTCCTGAGGGCCATGGAGCTCCTGTGGCTGGAAGGCTTGGCCAAGTGGCAGAGCTGCCCTCATGTCTGTGCTCTACCATCTGCATGTGATCAGAGCCTCCTTCCTCAAGCTGAGCAGAGGAAAGGAAAGGAAGGGACATTCGGGAGCAGCCAGGGCACTGTGCACCAGAAAGCTTTCCTTACGGATGCCTCAGSAGTGAGGCACTGGCCTGCAGACCCCTGGACATCCTCTGTTGGGTGTATTCACCTGCTGTGTTCCCCCTCTGGGGGTTGGAGGCAGAGACTATCCTTCTGCCCTGCGGTGTTCCCCCAGCATGACGCTGATGGGCTGGGATCAACTGTGGTAAAGATTTTGCTGTGCTGTGGCTTGTGGCTAAAACCACAAGCCTGACATGGACTTTGCAGGGCTGGAAGAAGGCTGGGCAGCCATGGCCTCATCCAGAGTGTGTCTCCTCCCTGCTCCAGGCCTAGGATAACAGGGCRTTGAGCTCATCCCTCTCTGCAGGTCTCTTTGCAGCTCACTTTCATTTTGCTGGTGGGATTATCCAGTGGGTACCTGGGAGCCTAGTGTGGAGGTCTCAAGTGGGATTTCTGCAGGTGAACTGCCTCGCAGTGACTGCAGTGTGGCGCAGATGCCCCTGAGCTAGCTGGCTCCGGTGCCTCTGGCAGAGGCTAGCCACTGTAGCCTGGAGCTCAGTGCAGGTTTTGCTAACAAGGGGAACRCTTGGACACTTGGCATTCCCAAGGCCCGTGTGGTTATAGCTATAGCATTAGCCTCATCCTGGCTAACAAGCATGAGAGCCTGCTCAGCCTGCAGGCATATCCCTGGGGCCTGGCTCTGCACATTGCTGTTACTCGGTGGTGGTGGCTTTCTTCCAGGAGCAACTGCATTAGCCATGGAAATGGCCTCTGACCCTGCTCCATCATGCAGATGTTTCACCTGAACATCTCTCCTATTTCCTGCACTCCCAGTCGCTGCAGTGGATGTGTTTAGGACTAGCATTTCTGATGGTTTAAGAGGCTTTYTCCAGGGTGAAACTAATGCCTGGTCTCAGTTACAAACCTATAAATGCAAACTAACTTGATATATCAAGATAAACTCCATTTTATACCTCTGCCCCTACCAGMAGAGTCTGGCCTTTTGCAACTGTATACAGCTGAGCTTAGTAAATGGTCCCAAATCCCCTATACAARCAAAGTAGAGATACTTAGCCTGGACATAGCATAGCCTCTAAGGCTARTAGAGAGAACAGTCTCAGCAACTTCTTTCCCCTCCTCTCTCTGTCTCTGATATCTCATGAGATCACCTCTCCACCAGGGATTGTGTGGGGCGTTGGATTAGCCAAGTTCAGAGGATGTGCAGCTGCAAAAGAGGCTGGCCTGTCACCAATAGACCAAATCACAGAGAGATGAAGTGACTTGTCTGGCACTAGGAAACTCCAGCCCTCCCAGCTACCCTTGCACTGGGCTTTTCCTGTCAGTTCAGCCATTTTCCTCAGCCTCTGCATTCAGGTTTTCCTTGATTATCCCATCACTGCTCAGCCCATTCTCCTTTTGCCACTGTTGTCTTCTCACTCCCTTCTGGACTTGCAGAATGGATGAAATGGCAGGCTCCCCTYGCTGAGTCTAACAGCTGGAGTGCAGGGTCCAGATGTGCTGGGAACACCATGCTAGGCAGATGCTTGAGGAATATTTTGCTATGGTTTTGCCTTAGGACTGTGTGCTTTTGCTTCATGTGATTGAAGCTGACAGGGCAAAGAGAAAATCCAGGGGCCTGAAAYGGTTGGTGAGCAGATAGCTGTCTAGGATAAAACAGGATGTAATGTATCAGGGCTTTTTCCGTTCTGCAGAAGTAGAAGGTGCAGAATAAATGGCTGTTTTCACTGCCCTTCATCACYAGCTCAGCTCTTCCTTCTTGTTTTGTTACAGCTGAACAAACTGGAGGAGGCAGCAGATGCAGCTCACACTTTCTTCATGGCAAACCCTGAGCACATGGAAATACAGCAGGACATTGAGAATTACAAAACCACGGCAGGGAAAGTCAACCTGATTGATCGAGAGGCCAAACCACACATGGTGAGTCTGGGCTAAAGAGGTGCCTRGGGTTAAGTGTCAGGCAGTCTGGAGAAAAGAGATTTAGGAGGCCAAGAGAGCATCTCTTGTGAATGGGGAGGCTCTTGCCAAGGTCCATATTACAATACCACAAAGCAAACTCTCCCTTTTAGACSTCTCCTTTGAGCTAAGTCAGCTTCTGCTTTTTCAAGGCACTCTGCTGTATGTTTGATGACTATGTCCCTAGCTCGTTCCCTATGTTCGGGGTGCTCCTGGTTCATCCGTGGCTGTGAACAYCCACCAGTGGTCAGCTTTGATGGATGCTTAATTACCTTCATGTGCACTCATTGACAGATCTTGGCTCATGCATATTTCCTTTGAGCTGGATCCTCCCGCCGGGGCAAGGTATATGCACATGAGCGACTGTGCTGTTGAGGGTGCAAGGGTGAAAATAGGAGAGTGACAACTTTTTCCACCTGCCCAGACTGAAGGGCCAGCACAAGGCTAATGGGGTCCTGGAAGCAAAGGTCTTGTTCTCTTGAGTTTTCAAGACACAGACGTTTCTCTTTCCATGGGCAGGGAGAGGCAGTGGCATGACACCAGGTTACAAGCCAGGCTTCAAACCCACCAAAGCCAGTGGAAAGRTTCTTCCCCCAGTAGTTCTTGTTGCACAAGCTGATTGAACTGGCTTTTCTGCCTGTTTTGCTATGTGGGTGATAGGRCTATCCCTACTTCAAATTTCACAAGGTATAAGGAAGCAAGAGGGACCATTTGGTGTAATGGAGACATTCATGTGGGGGCATTCTGAATCAGATCTGCCTGGGCCAGGTGCAGGCTTTTTCCTTGCTTTACATGTCAGCTGATAGCCTCTCTCACTCATCCTGTGTCATTGGTATGCTCAGGAGCCATTCAAAATTAGGGTCATTCCATGTAGTATTTGGGCAGGAGGGTTAAAATGGAGTAGTGTTTTGGGGGGGTGAGTGGGTTGGTCTTTTTCTTTTCACACAATGCATAATCCAGCAGTGGCATCGAGAATTCTCTAAGTACAGAGGAGTTCAAAGGAGCATTTAGGCAGGTTTATGAGGTTCCACTGCTCCACAAGTCCGTTGRTGCTTAAATGTCATTTGGTGCAGCCATTTATGCCTGTTAGTACCTGTCCTTGCCCACTTGTACTTTATTTCAAAAAGCACCTGCTGTTGGCAGAGGCAGGATACTATGGTCTGAGCAATGCAGCCCACTTAGTCTTGCCTTCTGCCTGCCTACTTTACAGGAGGACTACAGTGCTGGGGTAAGGCACTACGATAAGGAGGAGTATGAGCTGGCTATTGAGTTCTTGGAGCGCGCATTAAAAGAGTACTACTCTGAGGATGAAGAGTGCCAGATCATGTGTGAAGGGCCTCAGAGATTTGAGGAGCATGAATACCTGGAATATAAGGCTGGCCTCTACGAAGCTATTGCAGGTGAGATCTTTTTGCATCTTAGGAGTTCTCACCCTTGGCCCTGCAATACTTTTAATAACTGAGTTTGGGCCTTTGGCTGGATGTGGTCAAGTGTCTTTCCTTCCATCACGGCTGTTAGTACCCCTGCAGCAAGCACTTGTAAGGCTGGAAAATGTAAATACACTGAACAGAGAACAGGGAACTAGAACATCTAATTTTGGTCCTAAACAGAAACTGGACTGGAGGAATTGGACTTCCAGTTGTGTGGAGCATTTGCAGCTTTCAGTAAGAGATGGAACTGTAGGTTCTTCAACATGAATTGCATAGTCTCTCTGTGTTTACCTGTTTACCCCTGTGCACAGTTGCATATACCTTGGTGGAACCTAGGCATCACCAGGCCCTATCTATAGTCTCTCTAATTTTCTGTACATATGAAGAGAGCAGAAGAGTTCTCTTGGCCGTGCTCCAGGTGGCCAGGAAAGTTGCCAGAAAGACTCAGAACGTAGGCATCCTCCCCATCCAAAAGGATGGATTTCTCATTTGTGGAGAGCCACCTAATTACAACCTTGACTGAAGTCCCTGGAGAGAGTTGAACATTGCTGTGTAATCTTCAGATTTTCATGTGTGGCTGTGTGGCTTTGAGCCGGGGGGATTAAAACAATTCATTCTCAGTAGAAATAAGATTACATTTATTTAGTGGTGAGGGAAAGAATAGCAATAAATTAAGTTTTATTTGGCAACAAAAATCTTATTTATCTGCCGTTGGTCTTGGAGTTCCATCAAGCTCTTTGAGTTTTGCTTGTCCTGTGGAAAATGCTTCACTCAAATGCAGWTTGTTCTTCATTTTTGCATAATTGTGTTTGCAGAGAGACAAGAGGTCTAACTGAACCTAACAAGATGGGAAACCACCAATACACAGAAAGGGAAGGTGCCTTTAAGGGGTTTAATCACTTTGGAACAAAACGAGCAAAATTTGTTTCTAATATTTACCCATGCCAAAAAATATGACAAGTGTTCCAAGGGCTGACCTGCAGACAGGTTTTGTCACCAGTGTAACTGTCAGGGACTCATGCATGGTTTTAAAACCATGACCAGGAAACCAAGGGCCATATCAAGCCCTCCAAGAGAAGAGTCCTCAGTGGTGAAGTAAACCCACCTTCCTTCTTGCTGAAAGCTGCTGCTCATCAAACAGGTTTTGATCTCCTGCCTCTCTGTAAATTGTTTCTGTGCTGTGCAAGTCAAGTGCAGCCCCATGCTTCTGTCGTGGACAATGTGGAGCACAGACATGGTCATGGTGCAGAGGTTTCCTCCCTGGCACATCACACGGGAACAAGAGCGAGCCCAGTTGTCATTGCAAGGGCTGTGACTTGGCTTGGCCACGTACGCTTGGGACTAACAACTCCAACCCCCAGGTCCATTGAGGCACCCAAGGAAACAGGGAAGTGAGGGCAGAAGGAGGGAGATAAGACACACAGCATCACTGTTTTCCTACAGGGAACTGAGAGTGGTTCATTACAGAATAACTTAAACCAGAGTTTCCTCCTGGGTCCACGGCTCTTGGCCCAGATATTTCAGCAGGGAGTGGAAACTCTTAACACACTGAGAAAATAGAGTTTAAGTTTCTCCAAAACTTTGTTCTCTTTTCAGTCTCAAGCTAGTTTGGTGTGCTACTACGTAAGGTTGAAATGCTCTCATCTCTCCACCCCAGAAAAGGTTCATTTCAGTGACTGATTCCCATATATATATTCTGTAGGACCTGACAGTACCAAGACAAAGCAGTGCTTGTCCATGATGGATCATTTCATGTCTAGAATGCTTAGATTGGTTTAAGTTAAAGCAAAATTATTTATGTCCCTTTCCTTCACACTTTCCATAGTGTCATATCCTGGATGTGTACGGTAAATCAGATGTCCACTCAGACTACCTGCTCAGAGAAAATGGGGACTGTTTTGAGTTTCCACTTGATCTCAGTGCAAATTCCTCAGGCTGGTTTTTTGGCAGTTCTGAGAAATGCTTTGGTAGCTGAGCACGTTTTTTTCAAGCCTGTGTTTGTTTCCTGAAGTCTTCAATGGTGTACAGAGAGAGAGCAAGCAAAGTAGATTTGTAAGTACATTGCAGCAAAGGCTCCAAACTGGAATYAGATGTCAGTTTTGGCTTAGAAAACGCACAGCTGATACAACGCCTATATTGCATACTCCCTCCAATTAGAAAACCTGCTGATGGCAAATGTTTGCTACGTGCTTTCATTGTCCCGGGAGATTTGTCATCATTAAGAAGCACCAAGCATAGGGATTTTGCTGCCAACTTTTGCACCTTAGACCTTTCAAACTAGCAGTGCACACGCTCTGCTCAGCCGTGCTTGAATAACTGCACTAACCCCCCAGCCCCTCTTGCAACACTCTGCCCTTGCGAGCTTTGTTGCTGCAGGAAGGAGGAGGTTAAAGATGAGCTGAAGGGAGATGGTGTGGGATTAGTTTTCATGTGGCAGCCATCCTGTCTTCGCACCTCTGCTGCTGTGTGGGTTCCCTCACCTTTGGTGTGGCTCGTGGACTTAACAGCAAAGTCCCACCAGCGCATCTGGGAAGAGCAACAGTGTGTGGATGGTTTCAGCACAGAAGTAGCAGCTCCTGGAATACAAAAAAAATGCTCAAACTTCCTCTACAGTTGACAGAAGGAGAAAGGCATTTCTGAAAGGGGCCAAAAATGCAACTGCACCTCTCCATTGGCTTTTAGAAAGAGTCTGAGCTATTTCTATAGGTGCTGTCAGTCGCCTGCCAAGCCAGAGCAGCAGAGTGATGAGTCTCCCAGTCGTACCCACACACACAGAAAGACAGTTCAACACTGGAATTTTCTTCTCCCCCACTTTGGTGCCACCACCCTTTGAGTCGCATGTCCTTCAGTCCGGGAAACTTAGTCTCCCTCTGTCCTAGTCTCATCACTGTCACCATCCTTCCAACTTCAGACTGTCTTATCCCTCTTTTCCTTGCAGATCACTACATGCAAGTCCTGATGTGCAAACACGACTGCGTCCGAGAACTCGCCACGCGTTCAGGACGTATCTCGCCCATTGAAAATTTCCTTCCTCTCCATTATGACTACTTGCAGTTTGCCTATTACAGAGGTAAAGTCTGTCTTTCTGCTCTTTACAGCTCTTGCTGAATTTTGTGCAAGGAGGAATTGTTTTATTTGGGAATCAGAATATTTCCTCATGAGGTGTGTGTGCTGCCATGGTGCAGTGGCACTATCTGAAAGAGGGAGCAAAGGGCACTGAAAGTTGTCTGTTCAAAAGTACTTTCCTTTTTAGGTTGAGTGAAATGCATGGTTAAGTACTTTTATAAAAATGCTTTTGTATTATATTGCTGGAATCAAATATTCAAGAATCAGCAGTCAAGCTCTACAAGTTCAAACTTTAGCTTAAAAATCATATGATTCTTCTTTAAATAAATCATGCATATTGGCATCCTTTCATTTGCCTTTTGATGTTAAAATTTTGGCTGTTCACATTCTTACATAGTGTAAGTTGAATATAACAGTTATACAAGTTATCCCAAGTTTATCCCAAGACTCTAGAAGCTGGAGCTTTTGGCTAATTACTAAATATTTTAAGATTCACAATAAAGTTGCGGGAGTTGGTAATGCTATAAAATACTGCTAGTTGTCTGGTACTGTATGGTTTTTAATGTTCTGCTATAAATAAAAAAAGTGTAGGCAGAATTCGAATATCTTAGACAGGCTGAGGGTAAGAATTGTTCCCTGAAAAGGAGAAAATTAGCAAAAAGGGCAGAATTTGTCGGAGTCAAAGTGGCTGTTCAAACCAAAAGCTTCTTCATTCATCAGCTCACTGAGAATAAAGCCAGAGGAGTCAGCAAGGTTTCGTGCCTGATGTACAAGCTTTTTTACTCCTTTGCCAAATTAGAGGTTTAATGTGGTGGTAAAACTCAGAGAGCCCTGAGAGATCCTGCACATGAGAGAGGCAGTTTGCTGCCAAAGAGCATCAATATCCTACCTCTGTGAAGAGCAGGGCCTTCCAGCACCTGCCGGGTTAAGGATGCGGTGAGAGCCTGGCATTCCTCCCTGGACGCCTCTCTCCCAGTGACCCACATGCCAGTCCGGCACTGCTTACTTCAGATCTGGTTCCTCCCTACAGCCCAGGGAGGACCGCGAGACCTGCTCCCCATTCGCTGTGCTCTGCACCCCAAAAGTCTGCAGGGTCTAGGGCCTGGTGCCATCTCCCAGGTTCAGTCCCTGACCTGTGCATGACTGCACAGGTTCCTTCCTCCTCCCTTCTTGCCTCCTTGCTCTCTGTGCTCTGTGACCCTCCTGGCACAGCCAAAGGGGTGACGGTGCTGGGCACTCCTCTGCCCCCTAACAACTGCTGTGTTCCCTTCCAGTCGGTGACTATGTAAAAGCTCTGGAGTGTGCCAAGTCCTACCTCCTCTTCCACCCAGATGATGAAGATGTCTTAGAGAACGCAAGTTATTACGAGGGCCTTTTGGAAGGTACTCTGGATCCAGACACCATCAAGCCCAGAAAGGTGAGAACAAATGTCACGTAAGAACATTTGGTAGCACAGTGCAGAAGCATCATCTGGAAATAAATGCAGCTTGGCAATTTTCCCATCTTGGGACCACTTTGAAAACAGATGTGAAGATGATGGACTAGCTGGCAATGCAGACTGTAATAGTGCAGATCCAGAGGGGCTGGTGTGAGCGAGAAACTGGAGAGCAGGGTCTTCTTTAAATTGGGACTTTAGCTAAACAAAGCCCAAGCAAGGGCAGTGTGGGTGATGACTGAGCACCTGAACAACGTAAACCCTTCCTTTCTCTCAGTGCTCTGGAGGAGGCATGTGAAGGAGGAATGTAATGAAACACTGAGCACAAGGGGAACCTCCATTCAGAGAAGGCTGGAAAGTATTTTCCCAAGAGAAGTTTTGGATGTCAGCATTACTGCTTGAGTCACTGACAGATAGCTTAGAGTTAAGTGTTCAGCCTGTTCTGCAGGGAGCAGCATTGCCATAGCAAGGTTAGGCTGGGGTCAAACAATCAAATAGTATTTATTCAATCACCCAGTGGGACAGACTTCCTCTTCATTCAGGGTAATTTTCATCCGTGGTTCTGTGGCTGCCTTTCTCACRATGCAGAACATGAGAAGTTCCTCTCATCTGATCACAGCCCTGCTCAGACTCATTCGTTTCGCTCTGTAAGGGGAGGTCATCAGGATTTGGATTTTCTGTTCCCTAGGAAATTTCTTGATTTCCAGGAAAACCATGTGCTGAAATGGTAAAAAACAAGAACAATCATCATTTCTCCTCACAAAGTGAATCTAGGAAAAAAATGAAGTTGACAAAAACATTTCAATCTGTTTCCAATGTTTTGACATCTTCTGTAAAAGAACGCAATTAATTTTGTTTTGCAAAGTAATTTTCTAGGAGAAAACCTAGTATTTCGTTACATATTTTTCATACAAAAATCTTTGTTGGAAGATTTCCAGCTAGCTCTGCTTTTGTGGTCCCCGTCCCACAGTACCCGAGTGCCTCACAGAGTGCAATGTTTGAACCCACCCACCGTTCCTGCCAGACAGGGCTGGGCTATTAGCTCCATGTTACAGACAGCCGAGGCACAGCTCAGCCAAGGTCCGTATCCCAACAGCCCGAATCTGCCTCCAACTCTGCAGCTGGGGTTTCCCCAGTCAGCATCTTACTGAGAAATTGAGAGGTTTTCCAGGGTGCTCAACTCTCTCCAGTAATGATGCACATGTATTCTGGGCGTTCGGTCTTCATAACTGAGGAGCTCACCACCTCCCCAGCCCACACAGGAGGTCTGTAATGTAGCAAGCAGCGCAGCCTTGTGCCCCAGGGTTGATTTAAGGCATGATCTAGGAACTGGTGCATCCTTCATCTCCTAGGAGTCTGAGGTGATGCATGAAAAGCAATTCCCTGTTTRAGCAGAGGTACGTTTGCCGTTTCTTGTGAAAACTACACTTATAGCAACTCCCTTTCTCCTCCTCATTTCAGGAAGCTAAAATGCTGCTGAGGCGCCATAAGCTGGAATCTCACCTCTTGCAGATGGCTGCAGCCGGCCTTGGATTCGTCTACACAGAGCCGGTAATGCCCGTGTCTGTCACTGCAAGGGCTGTTTATGGGTTTACAGCTATAGCAATGGCTTCCCCCTCTCTCCTTGCTGTAAAGCAAGCCCTGTGTTGGTGACTCAGGAGCTATGTCTTGGCCCCGTTTGTTCCCTGTAGGAAAATGGTGTTGGCAAGGCAAGCGAGGCAGCTGTTCCAGGGTGGAGGAGAGGCAGACGCAGCTTCATCCATCCCCTCCTTGGCATCTGGCTGTCTCTCAGCCATCAATCCAGTGAGACATCTTCCAAGTGCCACCCCCATTTTATGGTGGTGGGGTGGGACAGAGAAGGCCAGGCAAGCTGCCCAGCTGAGTGTCCCTATCATGCTGGGTTCCCCCTGTACTCACTGTATGAYGCCAGTTCAGGTCTGGGGTAATCTTTCCATTTGGTCACTCCAGGCAAGCGCCCAAAGTCATAGGGAATGAATCCAGACCAGAGAGATTGACTGATTTCCCCCAGTGTGAGGCAGAGCAAGGAAACCCTGCAGGAGCTTTCTGGGATGAATTTGATCATTAATTTAAAAAGCACAAACTCTCTCTCTTGCTGCAGAACTACTGGAACCGGTATGGAGCCCGTCAGGATGAGCACAGGTGAGTCCTTGCCTGAAGGCACCACCATGCTGTCTGTACCCAGGGATTCGCAGGCACCCATGGGGGCTGTGAAAGGGATGTGTCTGTGATGGAGATACCAGCCTGTCCTCTCAGGAGGTGCTACCATGTCTACCCCAGCACACCATCACTATAGAATTAGGGCCCTTTGCCTTTCCATTACAAATATTCCCACAAGCACCTTATTTTAGCCTAGTGCCTCAGAACCAGTGATGAACTAGAGGGAATTTGGTCAGGGARGCAAGTGTTGCTGTTCAGTTTTTGTTGGTGTTTGTGCTTTGCTGGTGGAAACCATTGTTTCCATTTCCAAGAAAACATTTTATAACAGGACAGGGAAGAGCTTCTACTTGAGTAGTTGCGGCATTCATACAAAGTACCAATTTGTCCATTTTTTGGTGTAGTGGTTTCCAGGGGGGTGCAAAAACAGCATTGTTCCTAGAACTAGAGACCAGTTGCCGAAGTCATGGTGTTCCTCTTCTCTTGCTCCTCAGTGTCCCATCAAGTATTAGCAGTGAACCAGAGGATGGGCCCAGGCTGTCCCTGGGAAAGAAAACTGTGTCAAAACCAGATCGAGAGTTGAAGGAGGGTAAGTCTGATGAAAGTTTTTTACCAAAACCAGAAGTTTTCTTTTATTACTAGAGAGTACAAACTGCCACCATAGTCACCATAATAAGAAAGTCGTCACTTGAGTAATGAGGTCCAAACCTACCTGGGGCGTTGCAGTTTTGCTTAACAGAGAAGTCTCTATTTGACCCTGCAGCAGCATTTGTTGGTCTGTGGATCCTGCCAGCACTATAGTGCTCTTGGATCTGCTCTTCTAACCTGCTGAGCTGCTCAGCACTGAGCCCTGAAATACAGAGTTGGGAGGCTGGTTCTTCATCACCAAGGGGAAGGTGGCACCAACAGTAATCTTTCCCCCAGATGCTCTTAAGATTAAAATGTTCCCTTTTGTCCAGGCTGGAGAAGGACTGATGCTGGAGGCACTGGGCTTTGGGAACTCTGGTACTGATGCTTTGCTAAACATGCTGGACTGCACCATTTCAATAAGCATTTCTGTCTGCAGTCTGGCTTTTGATTTCATGTCTTGGTTTACATCAAACTGCTTGGTTTTAAGGCCTGACGGCAGAGATTTCGACTGATTCAGCACATTCTCTCCAGCCACAGAAAATACCATCACATTTTCTACTAATAGACAAGATTTCCCCCAGAACAATTTTGAAAAATTATGTTGCTGCCAAACTCCAAAGCCTACTCCTTACTGCAAAACTGCAGGATCTCAAATGAGGAGGTTTCTCGTGTCTCTAGTGGGCCAGCTTCACACCAGCAGGCAAAGAAATGTCCCTGTAATATCAAGGACAGTCTCGCCTTTTGGGGAATTTCACAGCTTTCCGTGGCCCAAATTGTCTCCAGCTGTTCAGTGTCTTGTTCAGAGTCTTGTTATCCCTTACTCTAGCTACACAAGTAAAATAGGAAAATATCATAGGAAGATCTTGAACAGCTTGCTAAGCCAAGAGCTGGTTGCTTTATATTTGTTGCTCTGTTTATCTTCTATAACCAAATAATTTTGGAGTTTGTCTTTCTCTGTTTTTCCTTCTGTCTATGTATTTATTTTGGTTTTGAGGCAGAATTTTTTTCAGGTTTGCAAAGAAAACTGAAACTACAAACAAAATTGGGTATTTGTCCATCCATCTGCTTCTCTTCATTGTCTTTTTTTTTTCTCTTTTCACTGCAGAAAGAGGAGAAAAGGTCAAAAGAGAAAAAAGAAATACCCATTTTCATTGTGTACTCCTCTTCTGTACTTATCTCTTCCCCCCCCCCTTCCTCTTTTCCCCGAGTACCTTCACTCCCAAAAGTCTGAAGAACTCCTAATTCCTTTGGGTGTTTTTCACAGAAACATACACAAGGGAAACAGTTCTCTTCTCATGCTGGTTTTGCCTTAGGAGCTAGAACACAATGTGCCTTTCTGGTACATTTAGCCAAATAAATGCCAGTGAGTTTGCTGCTGTCTCCCACTGTGCTCAGCCCTGGGGTGCATGCTGCGTTTGACACCAGAGCACCTCTTCAGGAGCGTGTCTCAGACCCACTGGAGGCAAATGAGTCCTTAGCACAGTCTCTCCATGTGCTTGTGTGTGTGTGTGTGTGGTGTGATTTGAACTGGGATTTCCTTGATCCCTTTGCAGTTGAGTTTAGAGGCCAATGGAGCCGAGGAACATAGCCAGGAACATATTGACGATGTGATACAAGGATCCAGTGTTTGCACCACAGCTCCCAGGGCAGCCCCTGCAAGGTCCCCAGGTCATTCCTGCACTAATCGGTTGCACAGGCTCTTACTCCTTTGCGTTACTTTCTTCCTTTGATCTCGGACCTGGATCTGGGCTTCTCTTCCAAAATAAACTCGCCCCCGCTGCAATTTCTGTTTGGGGAAATGTTAAAAACCACCCAGTTATAACGTGCCAGACAGCCCAGAATATGCTCTGGGTTCTTAAAAGCCATCAGGCAGGAAGAAAATGGCACTGRCTTTAAATCCTCCCCATCTTTCCCTGCTGTATCAAAAGGGCAGTCAGAACACATTGGCCACAGATTGTCCAACTTTGATGCATCAGATACGTTTTGACTCAGTGAAATTTGGGCTTAATGACAGAGCAGAAAGGAACAGAGGTTGCAGGAGAGTAAAATAGGTCTGGTCCTAGTGCTAGGTCCCATGGTTCACCTGGATTCAGAGYAGTCAGTGTTAGGAAATACTACCATGTTGTCAAAAATTCAAGATTTAAGTGACAGGACATTGGCCAAGACAAACTCATTTTAATACTGTGACAAGAAGAGACTGAATGAACCAGAACTTGAGAGCCAGGACACCTAGTTTCCATTTCCAGTGCTTTCTTTGTCTTTTGTATCTGAGCCTGGCCAGCAATTGAGAAACTAAAATGATGCCGCAGTCCTCAGAGTAGCTGCAAGGCAGACAAACAGACAGTGTGAAGCGTGTTGAGCCATCCGTTGTTCATCATTTCATTCGCACAAATGCAGCACTCCTCTCTTTGCATGTATGCTGACCCCGATGAGGTTCGCTGGCTGCTGTGACTTAAACAGCACAGTACATGCTGTGGTATATGAAACAGCAGAACTTTGGTACATCCGACTGAAAAGAGAAGGAAAACCCAAAGGGAACGAGTTTCTTCCCTAGGTTGCTCTATGACACAGTTAGCAGAAACTTGTAAGCTCTCTGGACGTTTGCAAATTCCCTTTTGATAACTTGATCCTGGCAGCCGAAGGTTATATCCTGCCAGCAATGGGGCTCTGAAAAAGCAAAAGACACAAGCAGGACAAACCATTCTTCCAAACCTAAGAATGGCCACAGTGGGTGCACGCAAAGGTGCAGTTGAGATGCTGCTTTGGCCCGTAGCTGATGCCTGGGGAGGAATAGWAGAAACTGGAGAAGTACTGAGTGATCTCTTCCAGATTAGTCCTTTACATGCCTACTCTCCTGCATCTGGGGAAGAGCAACACCCAAGCTGGAAAGCTGCAATGTGAGTTGGAGTGTGCCAGAAGACTGGATTTCAGGGTTCTGTCTCTGATCCGACTCCATTTATAATACRTGCTATTATCAAGCAACAGAGCGGACATGAGGGACATCCCATGCTTTCCATTTCCAAGAAATATAACTCTTCAGAAATAAACTCGTGGGCTAGTGCGGGGGGGGCTCTTCCTTCAGGATTATGTGTCCTCCATCAGCCAAGGGGACCTTCCAAAAATACAAAATRTGCTGCAATAGACAAGAAAGGTAGTAATTATAAAAGCAGTGTAACAGAAAAGTTTCATTGTGCCACATGGTGAGAGGAGCTCTGTGCCTCCGCTTCCTCTGTCTTATTGCAGATTTGTGACAAMAGATAATTTTTCCCATGACTTAGATGCATTTCACCTTCCTCCTGTTGAAACATCTGGTTTAAGTTTTTGTTGTTGCCATTTCTTTTATATGCTGTCTTTGAGAAGATGAGGGGAAGAGGCTTCAGGAGGCGGTGATTTAGTGGCCTTGCGATGTTTTTCTGATCAGGCAGATTTGACAGGGATCAATCCAGACTGGTTCTAAAGAGCTAATCTTTCTCTTCCCCTTGCCTGTTCCCCTCGGCACATGGCAAGGCTCAGTCGTCCTATAGCAAATAGAAGGGACCACCAAAATGGAAGCCACTGGCTTCCGGCAGGGAGAGGGAGACAACTCGGAGGCCGATAGCAGAGAGCAAGGGGTTGCAGTGGCACAGGTTAGACCTTGGGGCAGCTCCTTTGCCATGAGGGAAGGATGGTCCTTGGGGTCCTGCAACTCTCCCACTCCCAGCCTGCTCTTCTCCGTTACCAGCGGGATCGAGCACAAACGATGCTTGCTGTGAGCTCACCATGGCATCAGATTTTCTATACAAATAGAAGACAAAAAAAAACCAACCACTGATGACAACTCCAGACAGTGGTGCTGCATGCCAAGCCAGCAAAATTCACACAGACCAAAGGCAATGGAAACTTGAGCTTTCATTTACGCTGGCTGCTGGGCAAGAGAGCCAGGTTAACCGGTGTCTGTGTCCATTGTGGCATCCCATTGGGTTTTGGCATTTATAGAATGTGGTCCCTGCATTTGCAAGGCAGCTGATGAGAGACTGGAAAGTGCTGATGCTCTCGCAGCAAATTGATTTCACCTCCGGGTGCTTCCATTGCTTCTGTTTCTTTTGTTGTTGATGCAAGGCCAAATTCTGCTCTCAGTTTCACTGCTGTAAAGCTGTTTCCCTAGAAGCGCACCCGGGTGACTTCAGCTGGCTCTCAGCCATGGTGCAAGATGCCAATGAGGCCATATCATGTTCAGCAAGATTATTTTTTATCTCTCTTTCCATCAGGGGGTCCTCTTCTCTACAGCGATGTGAAGTTTGTCTACAACTCCCAACAGCTGAACGGCACCCAGCGAGTGCTGCTGGATAACGTCATCTCAGAGGAGCAGTGCCAAGAGCTTCACAGGGTGGCCAGTGTGAGTAGTCAAGGCTTGGAGTGGGGGAACTGACTGTCACTTGGGTTGAGTGTCTGATGCCCCACACACATTTGGCTGTTTAGAGCTGTGATCAGTCCACGGGGGCCTCTGGGCTTGCATCTCACTCACTGAACCTTTGCAACCAATGCCCATGGAGAGTGGTCAGACACTCATCCCCATAACACACCCATAACCCCTGAACAGGACCTGGTGCCCCATCTTGGGCCATTCTAAAAAAAAAGCTGAAAGGACAAAGCCCATACAGAAATAGCTCTTTTCCCTGTGTTATACATAACCCTGAAGGGTATTCAGCCACAAGCCTGGTGGAGCCTTCTCATCCATCAGCACCTTGGCCTGGGGAGGGGCTAGAGGATACCTGAACATCCCCAGTTTGGAGGTGGGCAGCTGTTTCCCAGAATCTCCAGTTCATGGAGGGCTGCAGCGCCTTCCCACCCCTTCCACCTCTCCTGGTGAATGTGGCCCTGGGGTATTTGGGGAAGAGGATCCCAGGTACTTCCACTGCAGCTACCCCTCTCCTGATAAATCAGTTCGTGTCTCAGCTGTGTTTGTGTCTTTCCTGGCAGGGGATCATGTTGGCTGGAGATGGTTACAGGGGCAAAACCTCACCTCATACCCCAAATGAGAGATTTGAAGGAGCCACTGTCCTCAAAGCCCTCAAGGTACAGCTTCATCCCTCCTCTTCTTCCACTGCCCTCCTTTCCAGCCAGCACACAGCTCTAATTTTCTCTCTCGGCCTCTTTTCCCTGCCCAGTATGGCTACGAGGGTCGTGTCCCGCTGAAGAGCGCCCGCCTCTTCTACGACATCAGCGAGAAGGCTCGCAGGATCGTCGAGTCCTACTTCATGCTGAACTCCACGCTGTACTTCTCCTACACACACTTGGTGTGCCGCACGGCCCTGTCTGGTGAGAGGCTCCAGAAAGGGGCTAGAATCTTGACAGGGAGGTGGGAGGATGGGAGGTTTTCAGCTATAGGGTTTGCTGTGCTTATAGATGTGGTGAGCGTCACTGCTTTGGAGAGGCCCTACCACCAGTTCAGCCCCACCAAGTGGTGTTATGGTGTGATGAGCAGGGATCCAAGTGTGGGAGAAGTTCTGTTTTGTCTGATGGTTAAACTGGTAGCTAAGGGCCAGGCAAAGTTACTGTTCTCTCGGAAGAAAAGAGTGGGGACATTGCTGTCTAGAGAAGTTCATTTCGTGGGATATCTCTTGTTCTTTGTGTCTCCAACTCTCCCTCTTTTCTCCTCCCTCCTCTGTTTTCTCCTCTCACTGCACCCTTTCCATCCCCCCAGCTCTCCATCTCTCTTTCCTCAAATCTTGCTGCAAGGAATGAGCAAAGCTGTGCAAATCCGAGTGCTCAGATTTTGCCTTTTCTCCCCAGCACTTCCTCTCTTCCTCTCGCCTGTGAACACCACCTGAAGTGGGGGCAGGGCAGGCTCAGCTCCTATGACGAAGCTCACAGAGCCAGGCATTTCCATCTCATCCCATCCCTTTTCCTTCCCCCTTCCTCCACATGGTCCTGCCTAGGCCAGCAGGAGAAGAGGAACGACCTGAGCCATCCCATCCACGCTGACAACTGCCTCTTGGACCCCGAGGCCAATGAGTGCTGGAAGGAGCCTCCTGCCTACACCTTCCGGGATTACAGGTAGGAAGGGGGGCTGATCACGGCTGCCTCTCCAGGGGAGCCAGCTATCTTATCCAAGCAACTGAAGGGCACATGTGCCAGGCAGACCGTGCACTCCACAGACTATAAACCCTAAAGCTCCCAGTGACGGCCAAAATGCAATCCAGCAGATAATTTTTGGTGCAAGCAAGCATAAAAGCTAAGCTTCAAGCTAGAATGTAACTGCAAAGGCTCTACTGTATTTTAGGGCCAGGAGTTCCCAGATGTGGCCCACAGGACCAGGTCTCTTGTGTGATGCTTTCAGTGAGAAACAAGAGGATGAGAGCCGGTGGGAATCTGTGTTCATTCTGAGATTTGTCCCCTGCTCAAGGAGAGATCTGCTGATTCTCATCTTTGACTCCAAAACAGAGACAGTTTGGGCAAGATTGTCCTAGCTGATGAGACAGGAAGGAAAGAGGTTTGTCCCCTTTAGGTTGATAACACATAGAGGGATCATTTCTATCCCCAGTGCCTTCTGGCATCATAGGCCATGAAGGAGCTGAACACATATAGTACTGTGGGCCTCGACCAGTTCCCGCAATGGGAATCTTCCCTATCTTCCCTCCAGCAGCCACCACAGTCACCATCTCCATGGAGCTACCTGAGATCTGTCACATAGTTGGGAGGTCAGCCCTAAGCACTTGCTTTTACTTACCTCACTGGGATCCTGCTTCTTCCCCCAGTGCCCTTCTGTACATGAATGCAGATTTCGAAGGAGGCGAGTTCATTTTCACTGAGATGGATGCCAAAACTGTAACCGTAAGTCAGTGGCCTTTCCTGGCCGAGCTGCTGTGAAGTGAATGGTGGGAGTTAATTTCCAAAGCAATTTCTGTGACGGTCTTCTGCAGCCTGTTTGTAAGAGTGTTGGGCTTTATGCTGGGGGAACATGGCTTTCCTGGGCATCCTGTGTCTCATTTCTTGCAGACATCCCATACAAAACCTTCTGTCTGCTGGCAGAGGTGCACAGACCTTGTTCCTTGCCCAGAGGCTGCACCTTGCAGTAAACTGGGCTGCAGATAAGGCGTTTGCACCACCTCTGCTCTAGCAGTGGGTTGACTGAAAAACAACCCAGGYAGAGGCTGGCACTGGTTGAGATTCCTCCTTGCCTCAAGGACCGCTGAGCTCCCACCCCATCTTGTGGCCAAACATGAAGTGATACCAATGCCTCCGTAATACACACTGACATCTTTCTCTGATAGCCAAATCCTCCCCTCGTGTCATGGTGTCAGGTCACTCTTCCTCCTCCCTGCAGTAGGTGAGGGCAGCCCATGTTCAACATCCTCACTGCAGCAACTCAGTCTGCAGAGATGATTATGTCCATCCCGGGGACAGAAGATAGTGTCTGCTGTGCCATTTTCTCCCATAAGACACATTGCAAAAGATTAACCTGGCTTAGGCCTCTCAGAGTATGTCACCACTGCGGACTGTCCCTGAGAGGGACATGGCTCAGGCCTTAGCCCCTGTGCTTGGCCTGGGGTCATGTGGGAAGACAGGCTTCCCCTCCGCAGTTGAACARAGGGTCTAGGCACCACACTGGGGCTGTGGCATCCTGTAGATGCTGGAGGGTAGATTGAGTCTACC
Source organism: Apteryx rowi (assembly GCF_003343035.1). NCBI lineage: Eukaryota > Metazoa > Chordata > Aves > Apterygiformes > Apterygidae > Apteryx > Apteryx rowi. The sequence continues at coordinate 3,363,440 of NW_020449641.1, read as the reverse complement.
TAAGACCAGTGCTTAAGGGTTGGTTTTATTGGCACTTTGATCAGTGAGGTCCTGCAGGATCCTTGTGGACTCAGAAGAGAGAAGAAGGAGGAATTCCAAAGCCTGTGCCAAGGTTAGCCTGATCCTCCCTGCAGTCATGCCATGGCCCATTTTTGCCAGAGGTGGTCACCTGCGGGTTTTGCAATGACTCCACACTGCCACCTCCTTCCTGCACAGTGTCTGTGCAGCAGCACTGAGCCTCAGTCCTCTCATGTCCAGAGTCCTGCATGTCCTCCAGAGCAGCTCACCAAGTCCCGAGCGATGCAGGGACACCCAGTGAGGTCCAAGGTCCTGGACCACTGGAAGCCCAGATGTCACCAGTGTAAATAGCCATACGGCTCTTTGCCACCGTGATTACAATGTCAGCATGTTGCCTGTTTTCCTGCAGGCCTCTATCAAGCCCAAGTGCGGGCGAATGATCAGCTTCTCGTCAGGCGGTGAGAACCCCCACGGGGTGAAAGCAGTTACCAAAGGTCAGAGGTGTGCTGTGGCTCTCTGGTTTACCTTGGACCCGCTTTACAGAGAGCTGGTGAGTTCCTCCTTTGCAATATGAGGGGAGCTGGGGGTACCCAGTGTCCCAGAGGTGCCAGTAGAAGCCCCTGGCTCCTCCCTTCATGCTTCTTAGCCACTGCAGAAAGGACCCATCCTTAGCTTCCAGTCCCACCGTGTCTCCCCCCCCCCCCATTAAACTCCCCGAACAGCATTCCCATGGAATGCGCCTCAGGGAAATGAGGAGCAAGGGACTGCTAGAAGAGCTGGAGGCACCGATACAGAGCAGTTTTCTCTGCTAGTCATGCTCCTGGGTGCAGGTTGCCCTGCCTTCACCCACCAGGATTGGATGCTGGACACGATGCTGGATGGTTCTGCTCAGGGTTGAAGCTGGGCATTTGTGACACCTAGTGGCCAATAACCTAATGAACAGGGAAAGGCCTCATTAGCAATCTGCAGCTGAGAAGACCAGAGTAATGTCCTGCTGCTGCCAGATCCTCAAAGGCAGTTTGGCACCTTCTTCCCATAAGTCCACGAATTTGGACACCTGGATTCCCTGGAAGATCTGGTTTGTGCTGCCTTTCAACTGTCAATCTCCGAAATCTGTTTTAAAAGTCTGCCATATCAGCCCCTGTAYCCCTTCAATAGCAATCCTGTTCTATGGGGATAAAAGGCAAAAGGCCTACTCCGAGCAAGTTCACAGCAAAACCAAGYGTAGGGAGAAAGCAAAACCGTTGTGCTTCCACCTTGTGAATTCTGTGTMTTGGGCAAACTGGTGGGCTGCGATGTTTTGGGAGAAGCTTGTTTTCAGACATGCACATTACTGTTTCTGTCTGCATTTTGGTGGTAGCTGACATCCCACTGTGCTCTGTGCTGTTCRCGCATATGGTAAGAGATCAGCCCTGCCCAGAAAGCTGGAAATCTTAGCTGACAAGGCAAGTGAAGGGGAAGATTTACCAAGGGGACAAGAGGAGGCTCCAACACCCTGCCAGTGGCAGCGACTGTTAGTGTAATATGATAAGGATACTACGATAGGTCAGCTCTGTCCCTATCCGTTATGGCCCTGGAGGGAGGAGGGAAACTGAGGTWTTGAGGTGCAAGGTGATTTGATTAATTTTGCCTAGCAAATCCCCAGGACAAGTTCCAGGCTGTGTCCTGTCCTCTAGACAACACTGCCTAGATGAATTGTCTTGCTGTGGCTGCTCCCAGTGGACTGAACTGCCCTGAAAGAACTGGGGGCAGGCCCTGGAGCTCTGCTGTTACGGTTTCTTCTTCTTCCTTTCTTGCAGGAGCGAATCCAGGCAGATGAAGTGATTGCAATGTTGGAGCAGGAGCGCTTAGGACCCAGTGAAATGAACATCAACCCAAAGGATGAGCTATGAACTAGGCCAAAGACTTTTTCTATTAAATATTTATTTAATATTGTTAATCTTATTAGAACCCTTCTATTTTTGTACAGAGCTGCTGTATAAATTAACAGGTTAATATGATTGTGGAGTTTCAGAAGCGCCTCTTCTGTGTTTAGCACAGCTCTTGCTGGGACCCCTWATTCCTGTGCCAACATCTCCTGCTGGGACTGACTTTTCCTCTTGGATTCCCTGTTCTTCTCTAGCACTTCTCAGGACTCATTCAAACCCACCGTACCTTCTTGGAGGACCCTCTTTTTTCTTCCTCAGGCAGAAGTAGCTGCTTCTCCTCAGCCCCCGCTGGGAGAATTGTCTCCAGTGCGATGATGGAGCATTGACAGCCCCTCTTCCTGTCCCTGCTGAGTGCTGGCCAAAAACCCAGGTGGTGCTGCCCTGAGGGAAACTGCCCCCCCTTTCCTCTTGGAATACACATCAGTTATGGCTGCTCTTTTCATGCTGTCTTCCCTCTCAAAGCCCTTTACCATTTGGAGCATGCTTGTTAAGGAGAATACAAAGCAAAATCCAGCTCCTAAGAAAATGCACATCTCTCTGTAGTCATGCAAAGCTGGGGTTTGCGCATTAATTCAGAGCTGAGCTTCCAGAAACCACCTGCTGAGCAGAGGCATGGGCTGTGCACAGGCATGAAGGGTCTTGGTTTGCAACTGTGTCCAGTGAAATAGGGCCCATCACTCATGTTCAGTCCTTTCTTTTGCTAAAGGCCTGGGATGCAGGAAAGAAACTGCCTCATGCCTCATGCTTTAAGCTTCCAACACAGTGCTGCTGCTGGTAAAACCCAAGGTTAAAAGTCATAGTTTCCAGGTCCATATTCAAAAGCATCTGAAGGTCCCAAGGACGTTACAGTGCCACAGTGTTGGATGATCATGGTGCAGCTTTGTACTCTTGGTGTATTGGCTGCATCCTCCCATCTCGACAGTGCAGAAATAGCAGTTGTTGTAGAATATTTCTGACCTAGTCTGMGGGTATTGCAGTGAAAGTTGTGCTGCTTATCACCAGAGATTTACTATGCAAGTAACTGCTGCTAAGCTAGTTAATCATTCTTCTCCCACCATCAACCTAACTCCTTTGCATGAGAATGGAGCAGCCCCTACAAAAATCTGAACAAGCACTGAAGTCTCAGACTTCCCTGTGTCCCAGTCATAGGGACAGCCTTTATTTCAACCCAACTAGCCTCTGCTGCTAGAAAGCAGTTCCTAAAAGCCAGGTTGTAGCAGTCTTCACTGCTGAATTTCCTACAAGGCTGCTATCTCTCCAGAAAGCACCGTAGGGATCTTGGCTGGAGTTTTCCTCAGGCTCCCTGACCAGCTTAGCTCAGCTCCCTGCTGCATTGGCTTGGCACTCACTTAGCCCTTGTCTGCTCCCCTGTGTCAGCTTTGGCATTTCCAGCACTTAAAATCTGCAATAGAGAATTAGCTTTTTCTCTGTTGATGCTGCTTGTCCAAGTCTCAGGCTTGGTAGCACCCTCCTTGCTCTCTGTCCCTGGCTGAGAAGGCCATTTGCAGGAATGATCCTTTTGCAGAGACCACCTCAAAAGCTGGCCCATGGCAGGATACAGGGGTGCTCAAAACATCTGGAAAAACAATTGCCCAGACTGTGAAGGGGGCACCATTACTGTCAAGYGAACTGTGGAAGGATCATTTGCTGCACATCCTTCACAGTCAAATCTGCGGGGGGAAAAGCTTAGAGAGTTTCTGAGCCACCTCTGTGGCCCATTTCATTGAGGTTTTCTCTCCCTTCCTAGCATRCTGTACTGCTGGTTCCCAGAGCAAATGCCCACACAGTTTGCCTTTCAGTGATCCTTCCCTGTTTAGATGTCTCCCCTGTAAATGTTTAGATCCCCTTTTTAAAATAGCCAAAGGAAAAGGTTGGGGGGGGGGGGGGAGGAAGAGAGGGCAGATGAAGAGCTGAAGTGCCGGTTATGTTTTGCCCCGTCTGCACCATGCCATTGCATCCAAGGCCAGACTCCCTGACCACTGCCGTCACCKTCAGCATGAGTTGGTGCTGCTCACCACAGTTCATTCACATACCCCTGACAAACAGGTCGGCTTTCACAGCTTGAAATCATCTGCCCCAGCTCATCCCAGCTGCTGCTGCCCCTTCCAAACAGCGTGCTGTGGACCCTGCTCTTCAGGGTCCCAGTCTGCAAGGAGCCAGCTGCTTTACAGCAGCTGGTTCCTCTGCAGGGAGGGACAAGGGGCTGTCTTTGCGCCTGTGTGCCCCCTTTCCGGGTTGTGATTTGTTTGCTGCTGTGGTGGTTAGCCAGAGCTGTGTCTAAATTCAGGGGAAATAAACTAAAGACAACAGCTGAGCTTGTCTTTGTCTTTCTTTATCCAAATATTAGAAGGGGAGACTGGGGCAGGGTAGGGGGAGGGGAGCTGTGCACAGTCTGTCTCATTGATGGTATCTGTCCTTTTGGGGGGGGGGGGGGTTCTGTCCCAATCTCTACAGCACACTCACAAACCCTGGGTGCTGGAGGAGGTGGTAGAGACAGTGATGTGGACCTGATTAAGCAAAGGTGGGTGGGTGCATTTGCTGGTCTGTCCATCTCCTTTGCTAGGCATTCAGCCACCTAATAACTTCTACACCATTGGCGCTCTTCAGCCACAGTGGAGAGCAGGATGGGGGTGTCACTGACCAGCCTCTGGTGAAGCAGCAGCTTTGGTGGAGACCAGGGGAACAGCCTCAGCAGTACGCAGCTTTCCAGGATTCAGYTGCAAGCACTACCAATGCTAGCCCTAAAGCACTAGGAAGTGGTGGGACTCCAGGCTGCCTTGGCCCTACTGCTCACTGCTCCMCTCTGCCTGCAAGACCTGCCTGTGGTTGGTGCCAGCCTAGAGCCAGGAAACAGGAACTCAGTGAGTCAAAGGTGCTTTTCCTGTTGGTTTCTTTTTCCAGCTTTCTGCTCCTTTTAAAGTCTAGCTCACAAATGGATTTTTATTTATGCTGCAACAGCGGAGGTGGTTGCCAAGTTTATTAGCTCGCTATAGCCTTGCTGGAGCAAGGTGCAAAGCCCTTCRGGTCATGCACCAAAACACAGTTTAGGCTTTTGGGTCTCCTTTGTATCAAACTGGGGTGAGGTTGCCTCCGAGATTGGCCACCAAGAAGTGGCTTTTGACTCTCAGGGCCATCTTTTGATGTAGGAGCCAGGAGTTCTCAGGGTCGCCTCCAGACTGCCCACATGGCACCCACATCCCCAGGCAAAGAAAGCTAACAGCAAAACCCAAATGCACACACTCCTCCTTAGTCAAATAACCCCAAGGACCGGCCTGGCGCACTAACAACATGTTGGCTTYCTGCTATGGCAGGTCACAGCCCTGACCTGCCTCTTGCCCTGCTGGTCTGTTCAGCCACTGCTTCCCAGAGCGCCCTAAATGAAGCAAATTACTGCCCCAAGCTGCACAGCGGATAAACCTGCAACTGCGACTAAAGCTGATGTGCGTTTCAGAGCACACTTCATGGCTTCTAGACCTGCTTCCAGTTCTTCTAGCCAAGGTTTAGCCACCAAAGGGAAACACAACATACTTTAATGTTGGCCATTTGTTATACATGTCCCAGTGCTCACCAGCAATAGGTGTGGTTTGGAAACGAAGGTGCCTGAACTATGGCTTAGTGCTTTGTTGGCTCTGCCATACCCCTCCTAGTACTAATAATATAGCCAGCCTGGGATTAGCAGGGTTGATTTATGTCTGTCAAAAAAAGAAAAACCTCATAAAGGAAACATAATAGAATTAAAATGTATTTCAAACAACAACTTAAGAGTGTGTTTGTGTGTGTGTGTGCGCGCGCGCGCGCGCGCACATGCTTGGGTGCGGCTGTTGTTCTGAAAGTGAAGCACTGAGCGTGTTACTCAATGGGAGGCGATTTTTTTGTTTTTGTTTTCGTAAGAAAGCAAGCCCGAGCCAAGTTTGGGTGCCCCTTGCACAAGACTGGCAGGCTGCCTGCAGTGTCTTGCTTGTTAAGGGGACGCAGTCTCAGCCATAGGCACCCCTTTAGCAACTGGGAGTCAGTAACATGTTTCAGGAAAAAAGTACAGATGAAATTAATGACTTCATTAATGAGAAGATGAATCACACACTTTTTGTAGTCAGAGATGCTACAGAGCAGCATACAGATGCTTCATGCAGTGGGCCAGAGCATCCACTAGTGCTCCAAAATGCCTCTGTACTGAGCAAAGAGCCAACAGGAGCCCCAGAAAATCTGGGGCTGCAGCCTCTTCAGGCTGTCAGCGCTTTACTGTGAGCTGCTACCGAAAGGTTCCCTGCAGCCAAAAGCTCACCTGTGTAACCTCATCTGAAAATAARACTTGTGGATATTTACTAATGCCTAAATTTGCAGTCAAGGCTGAAATACCTAAAGGTGTAAGTGCCAACGGCTGTGGAGGCTAATAAAATCTGGGAGAGTCAGTAGGCATTAGCCCGCTAGACTTTTTGTGGTGCTAATTTTAAGCAACCAAACCTCASCAATATTTCTGTGGAGGCTTAGGGCCATATGGACGAGTAAGTCTCCCTGGCAGCTTCTCTGGATGATGACTAACCAATGCTGATTGCAACCTGGGGGGGGGGAAGGGGCTGTGATAAGCTTATGAGCTATGGTATATTTATTTGGACCTCYGTGTCACCTTTACTTCCCAGAAGCTAGACCGGCAGCCCAAAGGAGTTTAGCAGCTTTGATACTCTTGAAGACTCAGAGACAAGCCCTGCGACCAGCTGAAGACRCTGCCTTCAGCAGCAGGACACACAGCCTCCCACCTCACTCTGAGACTGTGGCACCCCAGGGGTGATGTGAAGAGCCTCGCAGCYGCTCAGGATGTGTGCAGAGGGCTCAGCAGTGCAAGTGAAGCTCCTTGGAGGAGAGCAGGGAAATGGAAGGGGCAGCAGCKCTCAGTGTCTTGGCACATCAGTGCACACAGCTTAAAGAGCAGCCCACGAGCTCATCCAGGGTCTCCCCACCCTGGAGGCAGCGGCTGCTGCTGGTCATGGGTGGGAGTAGAACCCAAACTAGTTTGTCAGCTTTGCACTGGAGCTGCTGGACTGCTGCGAGCTGCAGCAACTTGGCTAGGGAAATGATGTGAGCAGAGGAAGGAGACAGAGTTTGCACCGAGCACTGCTCATCCCTCCTGCTTCAGCTCAGCCTGGGCTGGGCAGAGACACCCTGAGCCATTCACAGGCAGCCCTGTTTCCACGGACCCGCAGCCCCGGGGTTGTCTGTGAAGCTGCACTTAACTTGCAGCAAGGTAACATCTTCCCATGAAAAACCATCATTAAAAAAAGAACATCATTGTTCCCTCCTTCCCACACCCTTGCCCAGCCTGGCAGGGAGGTGAAATCAACTGGCTCTAATAGTGCTGGCAGTGAGATTAAAAATAGGCTAGCCCTGCTTTGACGAAGACCTATATTAAAAAGGGAAAAGAAGCATGCTTGTCTTTTGTTTCCGCAATTGGTCCTACACCCRCACCCCATGATCTACCCAGAACAGCTGCCTTTTCCTGAGGGAAATAGCACTGTTTGTCTGTATATCAGGAAAGGACCATGTCTGGGCCCCACAATATGTGCCCTTGCCCAAGTGCAAATGGCTGCATGCATGTACATTCCCCACACACACACACGCACACGCACACACACTGGTACAGCAGGTCCCCTGAGAAGGACATGGCCTGGCCTCCCCATATCTTCCAGGAGCGTGGGGGGTCAATTGCCCATCCTCCAAGCACATGCTGCAACACCCAACTGCTGTCTTCTAAAGGTCTGGTGGACGCCATGCCTAGTTCAGCATTACTTTTATCTTGCTTTAAACATACAATGAAACTGGAACCCAGTTTTTGTTTCCTTGTCATTTAGTAAAACTTTGTTATACAAAAAATCATAAATGTCAACAAGTCCCAACCCCTGGCAACCATCCAACCCTTCTGAAAATTAGTCCAGCACTATATGGGAACCTGAGAAAGCAAAGCAGGTAACTCCTAGAGCTGCCTGACCTCTTTCATCTTGATTTCTGGGGCAAGACAGAGACAGTTGGTCAGCCTGTGAGGAACTGGACTTCAGCCTTGGTCCTGCTGGGTGACAGCAGGCAGTGTGTGAGACCGTGGCGGAAGAGCACTAGCAAGGGAAACCCAGTGCGTGCTGTAGAAGGAGCTATCAAAACAAGGGCCCTGTGTGTAAACAGAGCCAGGCTGCTGAGTGGACACATTTGGCAAAGGAGCAAGTCTGCTAATGATCACTTCCAGGGGAGGTTTGGATAACGAGAAAGGCAGTTCTGGTAGATATTTCCTGGGGTTGAGCAGGGGAGGGTGGTGGGGGGGATTAATATGAGCTCAGTTTAGCTTCTACCCCTCCTTTATTTGTAATGAGATTAACAGCAGAGATCGTAGCAACATCATCAATCTGCTGTTGCGATTGGGTGAGCTGATAAAGCAGCTTTTGCACTGCCTCGCATGCGAGGCCAACGTCTCCTGCGTACGGGAAAAAACACCGGAAAAACACCACTTCTCTCACACATGGTATTTTTTTAAATGGCCTCACTTGACTCTCAGGTCCGGTGGAAACACGTTGCACTGGACTGGCCCAGCTGCTCCCAGCAATGCCAGGAGCATGACTGGATTCCCACGTCAGTTCCAGCATCCCAGCCACCTCCTGGTGGGGTTTCTGCAGCCATTGCGAACAGCCAAGAGAGCACCCGGCTAGGGCTGTGCCCTGCTTCTTGGGCTAGAAATGAGGCAACTGTTTGCCACCAGTATGCTTTGAGCAGCTCCAACCCTCCTGAGTGCAAGAAATCAAACCAAGTCTTTTGACTGCAATGACCCAGAAACTGGAAGGAGGTGAAGCGCCCTGCAGACCTCCCTGCTGCTTGCAGTATGGCGCTGTATATCAAGTAACTGAACTTGTCCTGCTCTGCAATGGAGTTGGAGTAGCTGTGTCCCTTGGACAGGTCATGGGAGACAGTTGCTGCCCCGAGAAGCTGCCAGTAAAGGGACAGGTGAGATAAGATGCAGAGAAAGCAAAGCCACCCCCAGGTCTGGGGATTTGTTTACATTTACCCAGCTTATAGCAAAAGTTGAGAAGAAACTTTCTCATGATCATCCTCGTAGCTTTTAAAAGAGGATAATATGAACCGCTAGCAAGTTTTGCAAGGATCTTTGTCCATCCTACGGCAAGGATTTTCATGGAAAGCCTAGAGCAACCTACAAGTGTACATATGTCAGCTCCCTCTGAGCTAGCAAAGAAAGAGGTTTGTCCAGAAAACTACTGAAACAAAAGCCCTATATTTTTAAATCCCTGTGTTTTTTCACAGTAACTGGACAATCATGGCCCACATGTGCCTGTCTGGGGAAAGGCTTCCCCCACCCCAGCTGTTGCGCCCCCCCCCCACACACACACTTCTCCTCATCCCCATCATTCCTGGGCTCTCTCCAGTGGCCGAGAAGAGCCAAAGGGAAGCACCATCCAAGCCCACCAGCCTTTCTTGCCACATAGTTAGTCACCGTCTGGCCTGTACCTCCGGACCGACGCATGGAGCTATACCCAGTCCTTGCCTGCTTGGCCTGTTGGAGAGTTTGGACCTGCAGAAAGACTGGATGCTCCTGCCCAGGCTCTCCAAGTGCAGTGAGGGCAGCACAGGCTGCAGGGCTTGCCAGGTGGGCTCAAGGGCTCTGCATGCAGAGCCACATCTCACAGCACCGGTACGCCCGCTAAAACCAGCTCCAATGATGAGCGTTTCTGCATGAAACCTTTGTCATTGCACACAGGGAACAAGCCGTATTGACATATGTCCATGCCACTGACTCACCAGGGGATGGCAATGGGCCACAGGGGGCAGCTGCCAGGTCCACTCGGGGTGGRGGGGGATCGCAGAGGCCTGCTCCCGCTGCAGCGCTGGAAAAGAAAAACAAACCAACCGGYGTCTGAAAACCAGTTTGTTGCCCCAGGCCTCTGGGGGTTGTTTGTTCATCTCATTTCATTTCGACACCTCATGTGAGAGGCTGGGAGCTGGCATTTCAATGTGCTGGTGGTGCCAGCTCTGAGATCGTTTTATTTGATTTACCATCCAAATTGGGTGGATGGGTGGAGACTGAATTTTCCCTTTATTTTTGTTTTCAAAAAACCCTTCTGGCTCTGGGTGAGGCAAAAGGAGCTGAGTAGTTTCGTGTTTATCTCCTCTGTGACAGTTACATGCCTACAGCGGCAGGACCACAGCCCCGCTCCTCCAAGCGCAGGGCCGTGGTCGCAGCTGTGCAGGTAAAGCCCTCAGCCTGAGCATGGCGAACGCTTCCTGCCACATCACAGCATAGCATTTTTGTCTTTTCTTTCCTCAAAAGCCCTGGAAACAGCTCCTGTATGAGCCCATCTTTCCTTCCTCTGCCCTGTGGGTAAGAGGAAAACAAGGCTTTTACCACGAGGGGAAAATGAGGGGGCAGCAAGCAGAGGCAGAGGATGCTGCCGGTGAGGCGGTGTGTGCTGGGGGGCAGCCCCYGGCCACATGGGGGTCGGGACAAGACCAGCCTGGTTGTATGCTCAGCCCTGCTGATCTTCTCAATGGCACAGAAGTGATTGTCAGCAGATGCTGGCCAAGCTATTGCCCAGCCTCATTTCAAACAGCTGTGGTGAAGGGGTTTGGTTACCAAAGATCCCCAGGAGATGCCTGGGGCCATGTGCACTTAACACCCTTAGGAGCTCTGAGCGAACACTTTCAGAATAACTGTCCACACACTGAAACACAGACTTGAGAGCAAGTCTTGGAGATGTGACAAAGTATATATGTGCTTTCTCCACCACAGTGCTATGCTGTGTGCTTCTGCAGGCAACAAACCTAGCCCTCGCAGCACCTCCACAAGCGAAGGAGATAAGAGGGAGTTTTTTTTCTTCCCATTTCACTCATGGTCTCAAAGAGGAAGGAAATTCGTGTGCATTTTCCAAAAGCTCGGACCTTAGACCCACCTCCCACAGTGACTGATGTACAGTCCTTGCTTGGGCCCAGCAAAGTAGGAGGTCTACCCTGTCAGCCGCACTGGGTCCAGGGCTCACTCCTCGCACCCCTTGGTGATGCCACTGCGGTTTCCTGGCAGCTTGTGCTTGCCCACACCTCTAGAGCCACCTGAGAGGCTGTGGGGAAAGGAAATRCAGTACTCACACCAAACCCAGCCACTTTGGGGACTGAAAAAGCACCGCTTACCATCAGCAGCCTGGCTAATGAACACCCACCCTGCCACACAACCTTCTGTTCAGCAAGAGCCTAGCRCTTTCCTTCCCCTTTTTGGTTAATTACCTCTGCCGGGAGCTGCAGTGTTAACTCGGCAGGCTACAGAGCTGCGAGATCTGGAAGCCTCGACCCCACGCCTTGCCAGYGCCCTGAAACCCAGCCTTACTTCAGAGGCCACATGGCAGAGAGCTGCTGCCACGCCTGCCTGCCCTTCAGCTGTTGGGACATATCACCCATTGCTCAGAGCCGCTAATGCTCCCATTTGGGATTAATTGGGCCAAATCCGCAAATCTCATTTGCTCTGGGAGCCTAACGAATCTTCAGCGGTTCCCCTTGAGGTGAAAGGAGCTACATCCTTTCTCTCCTTTCAGACTAATTACACTGAAACAAAGGTAAGATATGCAATACCAGGAACGTTACCAAGACTGTGAGTCCTCCACCCATCGGGATTAGGTGGGAGCTTTGGATGGCATGAATACAGATGCAGGCAGATGGCCTCCTGCTCCTCTTGCTCAACCACTGGCGCCAGGAGACAAATGACAATGAACATCTCTCATACTCTGATGGGCTTAGCAACAAACAAAATTTCCAAGTCAGAAGCTCTTGTTGGACAGTCCATTCTCCAGGCTATGCATAAGAGCTACCATCCCTCATCCCCTCTTTGCACCAGTTGTGAACATCATCCAACAGTGGCATTAGTGCTGGCGTGCACGATACTGGTGCCTACATGGCACGCAGGGAAGGTCAGATGTGCCGCATGGTGCACCGGTGACATTACCTCAGACTCCCTCCCACRGCCTGGCATGTTCAAAGTGCAAAGTGCTTCTCGCTGCCTGCATTCCCACTCCTTCCGAGGGCTAAAGCTCCTGACACTTCTCTAGCAAGAAGCCAGCTGACCCAGGGGCCACCCACACCAGTAGCCTGCTGTCACAACTTTCCAGGCCTTGCCTGGAAAGCTGTGTCCTGCATTGGCTCAAATGAGTGTCCTGCATTGGCTCAAACACCTCTGAGTTTTCAGGAAAGTCAGCAGGACTGTTTGCCCCTCCCCTCCTGCCCAGCTCAGCAGGACATCAGCCACCACCCAGCTGGGCCATGCTAATCCAGGGAGGGATAATGGGATAAACACACTGGAGGGGTAGGACTCAGGGCCCTTCTCCACTAGCTTTCTCCCATTCAAGTGGAGGAGAAGGGCAGGGTGCTGCCCAGCTAATGCAGGACACCTCTGGGAGCAGGCCCCACAGGGTATCAGGTACGGGTTCTGCAAGGCGGCATCACCCAGACCTTCTCCCTGTCACARCTGGCCACCCTGGCCAGCATTGCTCTTCTCTTGCTCATTAATGGGAAAACTCACAAGTAGCCAAAGCATCGTGAATAGGAGGCAAATCAGGCCCTGGTCKCTTGCTCACATTAATAGACATGTCCATCTTGGCCACCCTTTTCTGCAGCTTAGCCTCACTGGGTTTGATTTGACTGTCTCAGCTAGCTAAGATCCTCCTCCAAGATCATTCCAGATGCCCTGGCCTAACCAGGCGTGCAAGGGTTAATCACTTTTCTGTTCTCTTGGAGCCTGCATCATTTTGCTCTAAATGGGGCAGAAGGAAAGCTGTACCCTGTTGCTGCTGAAAATGTAAAAGAGAGTCAAGCGCTGTGGCTTTCTATAAGGAGCTAGTAAAGATGAGCCCTGGGTCTAACTCGCCTTCCACCTGCTGCCAACCAATTGTTTCTTCTTCAAGGAACTAGTCAGGACTATTGCATTGTATTTTTAAGCAGAGAGTGTGAGTCCAGAGAGAGAGCTTTGAAAGATGTCCAATGGGAAAATTTCAATTTGGTCAAAATAATGGATTAATTTTTGTTCAGAAAAAACAAACAAACTGGGATTTGCTTCATTTTCACCAGATTTGGTTTAAACTAAATATAATTTTTTGTTTGTTTCAGGTCTTGCTCACGACGTTCTTTGGGTCACTCAGCTTCTGCAGCAAGTCACAGGACCTGCAGTTCGCACTTACAGTCTGACTGTCTGGTGAGACTTCAGCTCCTGCAAGACGCTGAAGTGTCTCTGTGAGGGGTATGACCGTGCTGCTTCCTGAATAGGTACTGCTACAAGAATGAAAACAAAAAATTAAAAATCAAATTTCAATCAGATCTTTGCAGACGGCAGCCGATCGCAGACTGCGTGGGACGCARGATGTCTTCACTTTCACTCCTCACCTGCCCAACTTCAGTTGGCTACTAACATCCTTGGCAGGGATTTAAGTTGTGTCCAATTTCCTCACCTCCAAGGCAAGTCTGAAATAATCTGAGACATCTGCTGCCCATGGCCTGAGTGTAACATACTTGCCTTAATGGTTACTTGCTAATATTTTACCCTTGGGTGAAATGATAAGATTCAGGGCCAGGTGGAACACGTTCAGCCGTCTCCTATTTGGGGCAGGCTGAGTCACTCCTCTTATAGCTGTGCAAATGTAATTGGTGGGTGGTTTTGGTGCATGTGTTTTTACCTTAAGCCCTTAACCTTCTACGTACAATATAATCCTGTTCTGCTGATAACTTCTAAACACTGGGTTCCTTCTGTGTCCCTAAAGGAACAGCATCAAGAGACTAATTAAGCAACAATAAAGGCTAGCATATAAACTGTTATAGAAATCACTGCCTTGCTACCCATAGCACTTAACGCTGGAAGGAAACTTTTCTATAGGGAACACAAGCAGTATGCCCACGGATTCTGTAGCTTCAGTGGGGTCCAAGTTGTGGAGGGGGCAGCCCTCCTTAAATACAGATGCATAGATGGCAAACAGGGTAAAAAGTGCAGCCCCAGTGCAGAGAAAGGGAAGCTGCCAGCCCTTGGAGGCACACGCCACTCCTCGCCTGGTTCCGTGAAGCTGCACTCTCTGGGGCACAGAGGCTGAGGGCTGAAGGTAGGGCAGAGGTGTCCAGCCCAGCACTGGTTTTAGGGCAGCAGTCAACATTCGTGCTTGGGCATGGGAAGGGTTTGAACCCCTCAGGCTGAGGCAACCTCAAACCCATGCAGAGATGGTCTCTATCCTCCATCTATCACCTTCAGCGACAAGCAGGCGCTGCCACAGGCTGCGCCTTTGGGAAAAGGGAAACTCTGTCCAGGACTTTCAAAGCACGTTGTGGGTTTGGGGCTCAGGCCAGAGCCTAAATGCCAGCAGGGAGGGGAATGGCTCACACGTGCCACTGCCCAGGGTTTGGTGTTCACTCAGTGTGCAGAAGCTCTGCATCACCCTTTGGAGGGCCGAATACTGCCATACRGGGACCTGCCCTAGAGGAAGGGGTGCTGGAGCCTGCTTTGGGCCAGGCTTCTTAAACATGGGCATTGAAGCACCTTTTAGGCTACTTGCTCTGTATTGGATGGCCCCCCCCCCCCCGGTTCTAGTTTTCATGAAAAACCATGACAAATTTTCTGGTCATCTTCAGGTTGGTAACTCTCCCTTCCAGGTTTAGCACCAGCTGCTTGATTGTGTCCTCAGAACTACGAATCGATGCATTTATTTCACATTTCACCATGACACATGGGTAATTTGATGCAATTGTATACTCACACCTTTAATTAATCAAAGTCTTTTTCAAGCAGAACTGTGCAATATTTTGTTTCCTAACATCCCTGCTATAAAGTACTAGAGTCTGTTGTAATATTTCTTACCCAATTCCAGTGCTGAGGGCTATGGAGCTTAGAAGACGTTGGATCACATGTGTAGAAACCTTCGTCATTGTCTCCAGAGGAGATTTCCAAGGAATCAGGAGCCAAATTAACCAAAGAAACTCATAAAGGCAATGAGACTCACTGGAGAAAAAAAACCAAACAACCTCAAGAAGAAAATATGAAGAAGTCAGCAGATTCCCTGGGTGCCATTTGGGAAGCTCTGGAAAAACTAAAGGAAACCAGAGGCTCTCCTAGAAAATCAGAAAACACCTGGGCAAAGTAATCAACTCTAAGATGTATCTCAGCCCCCCCCCCCTTCCATTGGACCAAGGGGCCTCCCCAGGGTCTTACCTTCCCTTTCAGAACTGCTCCTGCCCAGCTTCATGTTGCAGCAGCAGTCCTGCTGCCGACAGGGGAAAGAAAAGTGCAAACAAGGACTGGAGGTGGTCAAGTGCTTGGAAATGCTCAGACTGAATGCTAAATGACTGGAAAAAAMCTTGACAAACGCTTACCCACACCTTAGAGCTGAGCATGCAGATCACACTTTTGGGTGCAAATGAGGAATGCAAACACACCCTTCCCTCAGGGTCTTCCTGCAGGCCGCAGCCACCTTCCCCAGGAAAGCCAGGCTGGACTTGGAGGCTGGGGCAGGGGTGAGCACTGAGGAGCACCAGCCTCAGCACTGAGGAGAAAGACTGTGTCGTCTGAGAATGGACTGGGTTTGCCTGGAGCTCATCAGTGCAGAGACCATGCAAGCACTGTCCATGGTTGCCAGCAAGGCACACCCCTCGCCACCTTGCAGCCCCAACCTGGGGCCTGTCTCCTCCAGCCCCCCCAAGCAGGGGTAGCAGTGAGCCTTCCCCATCTTCCTCCCTCTGATCTGTAAAAATGTCTCTTTGGAAAAGCCGGCACACAGCCAGAACTGTGGTGGGTACRTGCCCCGGGCTAGGGACTGCTCTCACATTTGGCCTCCTCTTGGGCAGAACCACATGGGGGCAAAACAAGCACGGCGAGCTTTTAAAGCAAGCACATGAACCAGCAAATGGCTCCGGAGCCAGCTCGTGGCTTCTGAGCCAAAAGCCCTCCGGGGAGGCCATGGGGGAAGAGCCCCCCTCCGCAYGCAGCACCCTCCTGAGCAGCACAGGTGCACAGCAGGGTGCCCTGGCGCCGCAGGCAGGCTCAGCCTTGGCAGGGCACAGGGCACCCCACCCAGACTCGCTGAGCTGGCTCTCACGGTGGCGTGGGAGCCCAAAGCTGGCTGTGGGTGCTCCAGCCAGGTGGTGCTGTGGGAGTTCCTGGTTGTGGTGTGCTCTCCCTGCAAAATATTTAGTGGTATTTTCTCAACTGGAAGAGATGCATATCGCACTAGCAGAGAGGACTTCTGCAGCTAGGAGTGTGTGTGTGTGTGTGTGTGTGTGTGCGCACACGTGGAGGAAAGGTGGAGAACATCTCACCTGCCCTGGGGCAGAGGCGTGCATGGCACTTAGGAGCTCAGGTTGCTGACAGTCGCTGCATGGTGGAGCAGCTGTGGGTAACCATGCAAGCCCGCTTGGCTCCAAGGTGCCTGCAGCCAGTCTTATGCGGTGGGTGGACTCCAACTCTTGGGCCAGCTCAGGGCAGAGTTTTACCAATCAAGGGCAGAGTGTTCAGCAACTGAGCACCCACGACCTGCACTGGCTTTGGAGAGTCAGCCCTCTCAGTTTGGCAGGGGACAGTTTTTGGTCTTCATCTGCTGAATTTCCTATTTGTGCTGGTGTTGGCTTGCATGGTGCAACAGTAGGTATTCCCTGAGCGTACAGCAAGGGCAGGAGAGCAGCAGCTGTCCTAAGAGGCAACTGCAGTAACAGTTGATCTGAAAAACTGAGGTAACTTGTTAATTAACCCATGCAAAATATATAAATAAATAGAGTCACTAAAGCAGCTCTTGAGTGTGGGATGAGGGGAATGAAGATTTTTTTTTTTTTTTTAACTTGGGAAGGATGTTGAGAAAAGCAATTCTGTAAAGTTCACGACTACGGTGTGAACACAGGAGCAATCTGGGGTGGGGGAATCGCATCTGCCTGTGCTTGGTAACACTACGATTACAGCTGCCGCAGGAGGACGGCTGACATGAGGCGCTTGGCTAACGACCGGACAGCGCTGCGGCGAAGCGCCTCGCGATCGCAAATTGCTCTTGGCGCTCAGCTTGCGAGGCTGAAGCGCAGGCGCCGCAGGGCAGCTTGCTAACGGCCGCCTGAGCAGGCGGCAGCCTGCCGTCCCTGCGAGCCCGGCGCCCCCAGGCCCGTGCCGCCGGCGCTCCTCGCGCGCCTGCAGCCGCGGGGCCCGTGGCGACGGCCCGGCCCGGCGGCGCGCGCAGGTAATCAGGGCTTAAAAAAAAAAATCCATACTTTTTTTTTTGAAGACCTCATTACGAATGCTTGTCACAAAGGAACCGGACCGGGTGGGAGATGATGTGCTAGGAAGTGGCTTGGCTTCACTACATCCAGATCTCATCTCGATTTTTYTTTTTAAAAAAAAAGCTGTATTGAGTTTGTATTTTTTTTAATGTCTGCTGCTAGACACCGATTTTGAGAGAAGTTGCAGTTAAAATAGAAGGGGAGATGCACTAGCTTCTCTTCAGGCCTGCTGATTCTTTGCAGCTTTTYCTTTTTGGACCCTGCAACAGCTTCTTTGCCCTACAGCAGAGCCCTGAAACCAGTTACTTGCRTCTGGATTGCACATGGCAGTGCAATGAGTGTCTCACAGTGCAACCACAGGCCTTAGACAGAGGCAAAGCTGATCGCATGGACAGAGCCATCCTGCTTAATACTAACAAACAAGTTTAGTCTTTCCACGGCCTTTATGCAGGCAATAATGAGACCACATCTTCCAGGGCGTGATTCAGAGTGGGAAGTTAACAGGCTCTGAATGGCTCCCCAGGGACTTTCTTGCCRCTGATGATACAGGGAGCCTAATCTCCTACCCTAGGCAGCAGAGAGAGACGATGCAAGCCCCTTGCATGCTGTAATGGTTGGTATCAGCCCAGCTGCTTCTAATTGCTCTGCATGCCAGCAGGTTCCCCCTCCTGTTGGAGCATGTAACCCCAACTTCTGCAGAAGCAGGACAGCCAAAAAAGCCACTGGATGCAGTGCTTGTGCTATTGCATGCAAAGGCCAGTGCATTGCAATGGGAGTGAGAAAAATCAGCTGAACGGTGCATGGACACCCTCACCAAACACTTAATCCTAGGGCTATCTGGTATCTGTCCTTTGCTGCCCATAAGTTGAAATCTAGTTGCCAATGGGCCTGTGTCTGATATTGCTGAAGGAGAGGAGCGAGCACCAGTACAACTGTGACTGCAGCTACCAAGGCAGAAATGCTGTGCACGAGCAATGTCCTCGGGTGCTGTGGGGACCATTCAGCCTTCGCCATCAATGACATGGACACGCGGTCTGCCTGGTTGCTGCACACCATCCCCGGAGCTGCCCCATGGAGCTTACCTGCACCCTGGGGCAGGCAGCTGGTGAGCCCCCACTCCAGTCTCATGTCTCCTGCTCCCACATAACCTTGCCTTTACTCACCCACAATCTCCGGCATCTGGGTTGCTTCGTGAAGGCAGAGCTGATGTTTCCTAAGAGCAAAACACGTGACTCTGTAGGAGTGTGTTTACAAGGAAGTGAAGGCATTTTAATAAAACCAGCTGCTCTTCCCCTCTGCTTCCACCCCATTCCCCCCCCCCAAAAAAAAAAAGAAAAAGAAAAAAAAGAATAAGACCAGTGAATGCCTGCAGGGCAGGGAGTGCTGCCCTGATAGCTGAGCCAAGGAAGCACACGGTTGCACTACGGTGGGGCAGCAGGGCATCGCAGCAATGGGCAGTCCTGCAGCAAGCAGATGCAGACTGGAGAAAGCTGTGTAGGGGCTCCAACCCCACGCCAAACTAAAGGGCATCTGTGTAGGGAATCATCAACAAAGAGACAAAAGCAAAAAGCAAACCCCAGAACCAAAAAAATAGACCCAAAGCACTGATATTAAGCCTTGTGCTGAAAGGGGTGGTATATACAGCTTGGAGAGGATGGGAGTACAAAGAACTAGAAAAAGGACCAGTCCTCTGGGGACCAAATGAGGTGACCAGGGCAATAGTAAAGGGCAACTGCCATATATTCCCAAGTAAAATTTTACCTCCTTATTCCTATGGAAGCAAAATGGGAGAAGGCTGCAGCCAGGCCTCACAACAGAGAACATAAMGATTAGCTTCTTTCCTATTTATTTGCCCTTCATGATCAAAGTATCCAAACATCAACAAAAAGGATCTAAAACTCCAGCCTCCACCCATCGATACATGCACAGGAAGACAATTCACTGCTGTCATGGGTTGTAGAGAGCCAAAGCATCTCAGGACTGAGAACCCAGCAGCTGGAGACTACCTAGCCAGGCACTTGCATGCTGTGAACAAGCAGACACTGCAATGGTTCATCAGGCTCCTGACCATGAGGCACCTTTGTGCCAAAACTGACTGACAAAGGCAGAGATTCAGCATGGGCAAAGCCTTTGCCCAGACAGCCACACTCACAGGCTGCCTCTAATTCTGGCTAGTGGACACTCGCTGCTGCTCCGTGGGCTGGATCGCACAGGGGAGCATTGCAGGGCTACCTCAAACGATTGCTGATGTTCACACAGCAGTTAGTATAAGCTATGCATTTTATATTGCAGCATTCAGTGAGCAGAAGGCCAAACATCCCAAGCTTCCTCTTGATACTGCATCCCCTTGATAGGGCTGGGCTGCTCACATGGTTTTCCTGCTGAGAAACAGCTTGCAGTTGCAAAGAGGCAGACTGGGAAACCAGGTCCTGGAGCCTTCTCAACACTGTGCATGCTTGGCAGCTTTGCCATCAGGAAGGAAGGGGATTCTGCTAATCCATGGAAGACAGGAAGAACGTGATGAGCAGGACACCCTTCTTAGGCTCCACTTAAGCATTCGCCAATTTTTCTTTTGTCTGGATAAGTTTCATTCCAGCCGGCTTCAGCATACTTTGAAAACTGTATAGAAGGGCATGCAAGTCTTCAGAGGCCCATCCAGACTTCCTAGGCTTCCTGCAAAACAAAGCTGGAAGCTTGTGATGGATCACTGCACTGAAAATGTCATGCCAAACTTCATATCAAACATCCCAGTATTCAAAGGGAAAATTCAAACAGGCAAAGGAGGAGGACAAAAGGGAGAGTACCAACTTTGGATCATCAGCACTGAAATCCTCGCTGTACCATAAGAAATACATATGTTCCTAATCCAATAATGGATCGCAGCAGACAGCTATTGYAATTGCCAGCAAGCATGTTTCATGCCTGATTAATGGAAACTGTAATCCTGTTTTACCTGATCTGATTTGCTCACCTATAGGCAAGGAGTCCATCAGCTGAAATGATGTGCTCTTACATTCATTGTGGTAGCACTTCTCTCTTTGGGGGCAAAGTGTTAGTTTTTCACACTGTAGTCAAGCAGTCCCTGATGGTCAGAGTGTACCAGTGGAACAATGCCACTGGATATTATTATCCAGAGACTGGTTGATCTCTAATCCTTTTGGAGAAAGACAAAAGAAACAATGGCTAGAACCAGAACCAAAGAAATCAGAGGGGCATTCTCTGTCCTAATGGTAAACGTTAAACTTTAACTCCAAAGAGAAACAATGTCTTTTTCCTCTTTTGAGAGCTTTGCAGATTTTTGCCCCCTCACTTCTAAAATAATAATAATAATAATAATAAATCCACAAACCATAATCTCCAGCAAAATTGTGAGACAGAGATAGAAACAGAGCTCCATACAAAATTGCCTGATTTAAGCTGGGCCATTAGCAGCTTCTGTGATGGTTCATGGAGGGACTGAAGCCCACAGCTGATGGAAGCTACTCAGTCTTTTCAGGACAGCCACCCCAGCAGCTCAGCACTGCTGTTCTTCCCAGTCTTGGGAACAGAAACTATTTTGAGGTGCAAAGGGAAAGGAGATGGTTTTGGCAGGGGAGGGGATACACAGGATGATGCAAAAAGTCTTTGGTATAGGTTAAAATAAGGAGGGCAAGCATCCCCAAGCCCAGAAAGGATCAGTAGAGATAGCTACACAGTGTGGAGGTGGGAAAGGGTGGTGCTGAACTTGTCCATATGCATTCTCACCCCAGGAAAGGGCACCAGCTGTGCCTGAGCAGGACAAACATGGGGCACTTCCTGGTGCCCCATGCAAGAACAGAAGTAAAGAAACCTGAAGTGAGGGCAAAAGAGAGCCAAGGAAATGATACAAAAGCCAGAAATCTTCACCTTCCAGCGAGAGGCTTACAGGGGTTGACTTATTCAATCTGCCAGAAAGACAACATCAGGGGTCTGCTGACACCTTGCAACAAACCTTTGTGCCGTGGATGGTATGAAATGAAAGGTCTAACTTATGGGAAAAAGACATTGCAAACATAAGCTGGAAACTGAAGCAAGAAATTCAGACAGACACTTTTATTTTTAAAAGTGAACATGAAGTGAGCTCTCAAGTGAAGTACAAAGCAAGTGGACTTTCCTCTCCACAGTCTTTGCAGCAAGGCAGACACTTTCCTGGCAGGCAAATCGAGAGAGTGCAAATTAATGGGCCTACCATGAGACTGCATGAAGGTCAAGGGCCTCTGACCAGTCAAAGCAGCCAAACCATCAACTCCTCTGCCCCTATGCCACAAATRCAAAAGAAATCACCAATGACAGTCTATGGAGACTGGAAAACCACACGCATGCGTGAAGGCTACACTAAACCCAAGGTGCTCAGAGGGAGAAGCAGCAGTCTCCTGATCATTTCCAAGGCGGCGCACAGGCAAGAAAAGAAGCTGGATGGAAATTCAGTGTCATTTTCAGTTTGACTTTTATTTTCATTGACTTCAACAACAAGGTGTTCCAAAACACGCGCAAGTCCTGGTGCAGGCAACACTGTCATTGCTACAAGCATTGGTAGATTCTCAGCTCAATTAACCCATATGCTTTGATGTATCAAAACAAAAATCACAGCTCTATAGGGGAGGGTAAAAGCTACAGCAGTTCAAACTCACTTGAAGATTCCAGTTATACAGAAGTGGGCTCCATAGTGGTGCACAGTAGAAAGAACATTTTTCACAGCATAAATTTTAATCATTAATGATGTAGCAGAAAAGCTCCAGCTCACTGCTTAATCAAAAAAGCAGATACTGAAGTTCTTGTGCCCCAACTCTGGGCACAGCATTAACTGCATTAACCTTATAGTCAGAAGCTTCCTAGTTCCTAAAATGAAGGTATTTTCAAATCAGTTTTCATACAATACTGAAGCAGCTCAGAAGGATTACACAATGGAGATGCAAAACCACGAAGGTGAGGAGGGCACAACCTAAAATTCACCTCCAAGAATTTGCAAAGTAGCCGCACTAAGACTTTCCCCGCACTAACACTGCCCCACTGAATTAATTCTTGCATTGAGTCAAGAGCAGGATGATGCGCTTCTTTTGTAGCATACTAGAAAAAAAACAGTAGTAAGTTTTCACACTGAGCATGTTAAATACTTTGAAATCTAGGACGCTGCTCTTTGAAGTGTTACAAAATAAAATGATAAAACAGGCTTTCAGTCCCTGTCCCCTCCCCCCTCAACTGCAAAGTAACACAGGAATCTCAGTATGAAAAATACAAATATATTTGTCCAGTGCTGAGTCATTTGTTACACTGTATACTGCAAGCATTTTGCATAAAAATAATAATAAAAAAAACAGAAAAACAAACGTTTTATTGTGGTTCTGGCAGACCCGGTATCCCAAGAAGAAATAAAAATTGGCATGTTATGTTCTAGGAAACAAAAATTACACATACAAAAAAATATATATATACACACACTTTACAGGGTAACCATCTTGCATCACCATTCTGAGCTATCCAAAATAGGCTTGCACAGTTACCAAAAGGCAGTCATTGAATGCAGCTTAGACCTAGGACAACAGACAGATGTGCAGATGAAGGAGGATACTAACAATACCTTGCTTAAATGAAATATGTGACACAGCAGGGCCCAGAGAACAGCCGCTGCATTGAAAAGAAATTATTTGTTTGTAGCAAGGTAGGATGGCAACTCATTTAAAAGCTGCTTTTGTCATCTTTCCCCAGTCAAAAAAAAAAAAAAAAAAAAAAGAAATCAGGCTTAATGTTAAAAAGAGAAAGCCAAGTTGAAAGCAGCCGAGCTCCTCAGTTTGGATCTGTTTCTACATATTAGCGTCTCACTGCTGTGGCCAATACAAATGTGGAAACATGCACTCCGTTCCGTCACTTGCCTGCAGTATGCCTGGCAGTCACAGAGGAAATGCCTCAGAGCACAACCGCTGTTTAACCAATAAAGAAAAAACAGAAAAGTTTTAAATTTTTAATGTAAACAAGACTTTTTGCAGTAGTAACATTCATACTGCCAGGAACCTTTTCAAAGTACTTGTTCCAAGGCAGTCTGTGGGAAAATCCTATTTTTTTTTTTTTTTTTTTTTTACTCTCTGCTTCTAGTTCCCCATCACGTAATCTACAGTCACCAGCAACAAAATGCAACAGACGTCAGTCTACTGGAGATGCATCTAAAGATGGCTCTACTTTACTTAACAGGAACCAATCTAACATGGTCTAAAAAAAGGATTGCCTGGGTTGAGGGTAGCTCAAGCCCTGCAAATCAGTGTACAGCTTCCAGTTGGTCCCCTGTGCCAACCGGAGGGTAGGCAGGCAGATCCTGGCTTCCTTATGCTAAACTAACCAGGTTGCATGTGTGACAAAGCCTAATTCTCTAGCTTAAATTTTGGTAGTAGTACAGAATGGCTAAGGTTGGGTGGGGGACACTCAAGTCAGGGGGATCAATGGCGTTATTCGCATTTATATCCTGAAACAAGCAAACCAGGATATACACATAAATGTACATTCAACCAAGAGAAGAAGAGACAGTAAAAAGGTATTTTTTTTCCCAGAGAAGGCAAAGGAAAAGGAAAAAGTGGGCTGCAGGTGGCCGTAAGCGCTGGCCTGTCCAGCAAAGTGCATGTGCTGTCTCCGCTGGAGAATATTACACATGAACAGAGCACTCAGCTCCGTGGGAAGAGGCTGTTTAAGTGCAACGTTCAGCAGACTGATTCCCATTTATTTTTTCTGATGAATTGTCAGCTTAGGGTTTGGAGCGGTTTGGGTTTTTTTTGTTGTTGGTGGTGTTTTTTGTTTTTTTTAAGCCTTCTTGCTTTCCAAAGCAGAATTGCTGGATGAGAGACAGTTTGCAGGTCAAGACACCCACAAAGTGTGTGAGGATTCAAGAGTCAAGAAAAGAAGCCCTCTCCCCAAAGGAAAACACAAGACAAGAACAATGCCTTCTTGAGAAGGCCAACGGCTTTCAAGGAAACACCACCCGCCTTCCCCCTTCGCTCAGCTCTTTCCCTTGCAAGAGCTGGGATGGAGGTCGCAAGTCCAGGAACATGGCCTAGACAGGATTAAGGGCATAACTAGCACGACTGAGTAAGAAGGCTCTCTCTGCCCTTCTTCCAGGGGTGCAGTACCAAGCAGGATGAAGACACACGAAGGGCTGAGCAGTTTGTGGCCGAGGCGGGGTGGAGCAGGGTCTGAGGAGCTCACTCTCCTTCCTCCTTGATGCGCTGCTGTTTGTTGCGCCGGGCATCCATGTCAAAGTTGAAGTCGTTCCACTCATCGCGGGGCGGGAAGGAAATGGTCTGCCGGAGCGTGAAGCGGACTGCGTCAATGACCCGCTCCCCCCGGGTTTCGCTGGAGCCCACGCTGACGGTGGAGGCGCCGCTTGGGGTGCGCAGGAGGTGGGGAGGGGAGGAGAAGTCATGGAGCTGCCGGTGATCCAGGATGCCTTTCCAGATGGCATGGCGGAACTGCTCCGGGATCTTGAGGCTCACCAGATCCTGCAAGGCAAGGAGGAGGACTTAACAGGGCAATTCCTGGGAAATCCAGGGGGTCTGGGCTCCAGTAGGAGTGGCCTCTGGGCCACTGTGCAAACACCTATGAACCTGCAAAGCCCTGCTAAAATGCAGGTGGCTGTGATGTACTATACAAGACGACAAACCAGTAACCTGAAGATGGTGGTTCACTGGCTCACCACTTCTAAACAAGCACACATAGCTGAGAGGCAACAAGAACTGATGACATAATGTCCATACTGAAGCAACATGAAACACATGTTCATGCATAAGACCCTGGGGCCTAAAGCTAGACATTTAACTAGACTGCAAGGCCTCCAAAACAACCTTGGTGAGTTCTGCTGGCTGTCTACGGTGAGTGATGCTGGGCTGCAGAAGTTCAATGGCTTTGAAAACTTCAGTGTTTATTTCAAAGCCTCCAAGAGGATTTTAGAATTAAAGTTTGAACTCCTGTATTCAAAGCTCTTGGTCTAACTGTATAGAAACTGCCTTAATTACTTGAACATAACCAAAATTTAAGACAGAAACCTAATATCAGAATACTTGGAGTTTGAGGCCCCCCATCATCTCTGCAGGTATAGTTCCTCAGGGTAGCATTTACCTAACTCTGGGAAATGTGGTATTGGCTTCTGAAAAAAATAGCTATCAGCTTTGATTAATTTGGGTCAGCTTTTCTAATTACAGCAAGCAGCAGAAGAAAGGCAGCCCAGGCTAGGAAGCAGAAGCACCACAGCCTTGCAAAGTCTTGGGACAAAAAGGGGATGGCCTGCTCTGAAGAGAGCAATCTTACAGGAGAGGAGAAAGCAACCCTGCAGCAGAAGCCATGCAAGAAAAAACAGAACTGGACTGAGATGCCAGTGGCAAGGGAAGATCATCAAGGTAAGGCTAGAAAATAGAAGCAGAAAGGGAAAATGCAGACCACTTATGGACAGCTACTTGTCTGCAGGCAAGTTAGGTGTTTCAGAGCTTTGTAAACTGAAACCAAGCCTTGCAGAGTTAAAAGGCCTGTGGGCTGGAGCCACTTCTGGGGCTAAAAGGGACGATGGCGGAGGGAGACACTCTCTACACCAGGCAAGGCAATTATAACTATGGCTCTGGCACAGAGTCCTTCCCCTCTTTACCTTGCAACAAGTCTTCCCTGGTGTGTGACAGCCTTAATTCAAACTAATTATATAAAAATAAAAAAAATACTGACTCTGGATTTCTGATCAGTTCCTATAGCAGGGCCAAGAGTGCAAACAAAGGAAATGGTGAGGAGTTACTTACATCCATGGAGTAATGCTCAATCTGATAGATGGTGGTCAGCCCCTGGGTCGTGAAATAATCCACACAGGATGAGCAGCCCAGCCTCGCTAAGAAGCTGCAGAGGAGGAAGGAAGGAAGGAGAGAGAAAAAAGGATCACCCTGGCTGCAACAGCCCAAACCACAGAAAAACCAAACACTCAGCCAACCTGCAGCAATAGAAAACAAAGCATTTACCCTTGGCTTGATCTTCTCCAAGACATCCCAGGCCAGCAAGCCATGTCGCTGCCACGTGAAACAAGTCAGGGAGTCTTTCAGTTTGGCTCCTAGCAGACAACCCTCATGGCAGCACCTCACCTTAGTAGAAAGCTGAAGACGTGGCCCAGATCTTGGGGCAGGAAGGCTCCCAAGGGCCCTCCTGCCAGATCACTGAGGTATTTCCCTGAGAAGGTGGCTAGGCTCGGGGCAGCCTGCTGCATGCATACAGGGCTTCACCAAGGTGATCTGGGGCTCAGATACCTCACGCACACAAAGTACTCCACAACAGCACACTCCTCCCTAAGTGTAAAGTATTCTTTTTTTACGGGGAGCTTTTGTCAGCCTGTTCAACTTCACGAAAGGCAGAGGGGCTGTGTCTAGAGAGGCTGGTTGTACTTCTGACCCCAGCCAAGGTTTGTTGTGTGGCTATGGAGGGGTGGGACGGGGGGGAAAACCACCACACACTTTGCAAGTCTTCCTGGTCTAGTGCTGCACACCCTCAGCTCCACCGGTCCAACAGATCCTGAGGGCCCTTGACTTTCTTGTAGTCCTAATGTCCCTGTTTCTTTCAGCTGCTTGTGAGTAGGGGGTTGAGGCCTGGTGCCCAGAGGGTGCTGGCCACGGGACTGTCACCAATGGCTGGATTCCAGCACTCCAGAAAAAAACAGGGCGAGAGCCGAGTCCAGGGGACCAGGTGCACAACACAAGGCCTCTGTTCTCCACAGTAAGAAACGTGAGTCTTGGCAGCCTGCTCCTGCTCACCTGACAATGCTGCAGTCTGTGGGGTATGGAGGAGGGGGAGTGCAGTGAGACGTTGAAGGCATGGAGAGGGGAGGAGGCAGCGCCTGCGTGGGGCTCAGGCCATTCATGTCGCTGGTCATGGCCATGTGGGTGCCCATCATGGGAACTAGAGGAGAGAAGYAGAAGGACACATCGTTACCAAGGTGTTCCCAGACCACCACTTCACCCCCAGCACAGTGCTAAGACATGGCATCCTCATCCTACAACCAAAAAGCAGCCTTAAATTCACTGCAGAGCTCCTCACAGAGCTCACAGGAATTTAAGGCAGGGACCCCAGTGACCACGTAGGGCCCAGATGACAGAAGTCTTTCAGAAGTTCTCCCCTCGCTGGAGCAACTGTAGGCAATGCTCCCTCTGCTCGCTTGCCTGGGTTATCTTCTGTTACAAACAGGCTCATCAGAAACTTAAGCAAGCTGTCGGCAGCTCAGCTTTCTTTGCTGCAGAAAAGGAGCAGGACAGAGCCAGCAGGGTAACCCAATACAGAAACCAAACAGCTTTGTTTTCAGAGACACTGAGCACCCAAAGGGGATCAGAAACAGGTGTGGGTGAGAGTCCAGCGCTCTTGAAAAACTCAGTCCCCAGAATCATGTCTGTCATCCTGGATTTACAGGGCTGCTGGGCACTCTTCAGCAGCCAGGAGGAAGCAGGTTATATTGCTACAAGCTGCAGATATTTCCTTTTAAATTAAGTGTCTTAATTGAGCCAAGGGGAAAAAAGTTTGCCAACATTTGCATCTTCTCTCTTGGAAAAGGAAGAGACAAGGTTTGAAAGACAGACGACTGTGCAGCCAGTCAGATTTGCAGAAAGTAGCAGCTCTGTTCACGCCTTTGCCTCTGCGAGGCTCAGAGCAGGAAGCTGGAGACTGGAGGAGGCAGGGGACTTGCCCTGCAGCTCAGCAGGGAGCAATATTTGGCTCTCCAGACTCCCAGCCTTGGCTCCCTAGACTAATGTTAGCCACTGGCCTGGTGCCTCCGAGACTCAAAGTCTCTTTCTCCAGAGAAATGGGGAGCAAGCGCAGAGCAGGAGAARCAGCAGTGAGGGCTTCTTACTGTTGGTTCCCATGCCGTCAGGGATGGTGGTTGGGGTCAGGGCATTGCGCTGCTGGGGGTTAATTAGCTGGCTGACGGAGGGCAGTTTGTTCATGCTGTTCATTTTGCTGAGCGGCGGTGAGTTGGAACCATAGGATGACTGCGACTGCATGGAGGTCCTGCAAACCAAGGAGATGTTAGGACATGAGTCACAGCCTTTGGTTGTTAGGAGTGCACATCCAAAAGGGCTATGTTTTCTTTTTGAGGCAGTGGTAAACTATTGCTAACGAAATTACTGGCACTATGGGAGTGTCACAGCTAAAGATCATTGGAAAGATAACCAACAGGAACTAAGAATTTTCGCAGGTATTTGGGGGATATTAAAAAAAAAAAAGAGAGAGAGAGAGAGAGAGAGAGAGAATTGCATAACACTGACAAAGGACAGCTTCACTTTCAGTTCAGTTTTTTTTTTTTTTTTTTCTTATGGAGAAGTTCCTACAGGCCATTTTCAGTTGAAGAAAAGAGCATACACAAACCCAGCAAACACCTGCCAAATCTTGAAAACAGTATTTTTAAGTTAAGCTCTCTTTGTGGTCAAAGGCTTTTTCATAAGAAAAAGAATTGAGTAAGCTATCTCAAACCATCCTAACTATCCCTAAAAATCTGACTGCAGGATACACTTATCTTCTTGGTTTTCCAAAACTCCTAGTTATTCACATAATCCGGCTATTCCCAGGTGTATGTATACAGCAATCCAGACATGTATAACAACCAGAAGCTCTTTCCTCAAGACTGACTCCATATTCCTTGGGAAAAGCTACCAAGATGGTCAAAGCTACATAGGAGAGACACAGCTTTTGCTGACATTAAGGAGAATTTGTTATCCAAATACTGCAGGCTGCTTATGAYGAATATCAGATTCATATACTAGCCTTCAAGTCCAGACAGCCCCGAAGTCCATCCAACATTTCTCATGTACAGACCTGGCTAGAGAGGCTCGCTTGCGCGCTCTCCCCCTCCCTCCCCAGCCCTAATGGTCCCAGCTGCAATCCCGCCACGTAAGCGATCCGGAGTATGGAGACCAGACTGCTCATGAATGGCAGCCCCGTTCCCAGATCGRGTTACAACTGCGGCATCCCATCTGGAGTTGGGTCTTATCTGGAATATGCAGAAAATGATCATTAAAGCGGGCCTAACAGTGCAATTGGCAGAACACTGCCATGTCACAAGAGACCGTGTTTTCTCTCTCCAAACTGCTGCTGGGCTGAGCCCTGGCATACCAGAGGCATTTGCAAGGCTGTGCAAAGGCGCTCGGGAAATGGGCATGCTTCCCGAACAAGACATACCCTCGCAAGTGATGAAGCCCGAGTGTTTGTTCTGCCGTAYTGCAGTGACCCTGCGGTGAATGTTAAAGGGCACATTCTCTTATTATTTCCCGTTGGGAAACTTGCTCATCTTTGTATAACTGGTTGCACCAATTCCTGGGAACTGGCTTTCCTTCTATGCAAACAGAATAGTTATTACTTAAAATAAGTGTAAAGTAAAGAAAAGACTTATTCCTGGATAATTTATTAAAACTTTCAGCACCCAAGGTCAAGTTTCATTTAATTACATAGTCTCCAGCTTCCTGCACTTAAAACTTGCAACGTTGGGTGGAGAAAACATCTATGCTAACAGGCTGGAGTATCTAAGGCCCTGAAGAAATGTTACCTAATTATACAATTACAGGAGGTACAGAAGGGTGTGAACTGTCCTTTGGCAGTGAAGATGCAGGACAAGATCCAGCAAACTTCATAGACTCAAGGAAGTGGAAAGCACAAGAAGCCTCACAAATTAATATTAACGATGGCAGCAACTCCTAAAGGGAAGTGAAACAGAGCCACAAAGTTCAGGCCCCACTTTTCAGGGTGAAGGGAATGATTCACATTTGAGGTTTTAATTCACCAACTATAAAAATGGAGACCAGCCACAAAATTCAAGTCACATTGACACTACCCTTAACCTAAGAGGCCTCTGAATTTAGGACTTAAATTAATATTTCTGCTTTACAGGTCCAGGCTTCTATCCTGAGCTTCAGCTGAAATTAATAAACAAATGAGCAGACTCTTAGGACAAAACCTTCTTGATTTCTGGGTAGGCAAGCAAGAGGTCACCATGTATAACACCTTCCCACAGTGAAATTCCAAATCAAGTCAAAAGGGACTTCCCCAAAAGAGGTTTGTTTCCACTGTTTAAGCTCAGGACATGTTTTATTTAGAGACTTCATGACTACATACAGAGTTTTTTTGGGTGCCTGTTGGTACAAAACAGCATTTTCCAAGGCCATCAGAAGTGAGTTCAACTTTGCTTTCTACGCCTTCAACAGTGATCTCAACAAGACTAGTTAGACCACTGCAGTATACTTCGCGGGAAAACAAACAAACTAAACCCAAAGCACCCTACACTATACAAAATGAACGCATACTCTCACTCATTGCTTAAGGACCCCATTCTTTTCTCATTTGTACTCATAAGAATGAAGATTAGCTCCACTGAGACAATCAAGCTGAAGCAAATAAAACAGGAAAGAAACAAAAACATTTTTGTTCGTACCCATATGCATTTCAACAAAACTATTCCATCACTTAAGTAGATATGTGAAACATCTGCAGAAATCCATCCAGCCAAAGAAAAGTCCAAAGATAAACCAAGATGCAAAATTTTATTGAAAATTAATGTCACACATCAATATAACAACAGCCTCAGAAACATGAGAAAGTATTTTTGGTACTAAACACACAGACTACATGTTTTTTGAGGATTCATTAAAAATAAATTGCTTTTTTTCCTCAATTTTTTTAAAAACAGGTATTATAAGAACGTCATGCACAGTGATTTTTATTAAAATTATACTTACTACGTCTCAAGAAAGATTAGAAGTAGGAGCATTAACATTTCTTTGATATCAATGCCAATGAAATGCATTTTAATATCAAGGTATAAGGACTTCAATTAAGAGACTATTATACTTCTTCGAATAGTCTGATACCAAAGGCACTGAGTCACATTCTGCAACTGATTTTCCTCTCTTCAAGAGGCTATGTAATTATTTAGCCAATAACATTTGTAGTTAGGCAAGCTCATATGAGGGCAATCAACTCTCATGCTTCAAGGCATATAGTAATCATCTCAAGAGGTCAAGAAGGAATTTCCTCTCCCACATATGAAGCACAGTTCAGTTTACAGGTTACCTTGTACACTTCTGCACTTTCCCAGATTACTGGATATCAGCCCTTCACCAGAGGTAGGAAACTGCTTGGATAGCACAATTACCTGATTGAGTAGACAACTCCTAGAGTCCTCACTCACATTAGATGAATGCAGTCTCAAAAAGTAGCCTTAATGAAAAATACATTGAAGGTTCAGTAAGTGCAAGAATAGGGCAGCTTAGGCACAGAGGATTTAAAATGTCACCCAAGCTCTTGTGACTACTGTTTGCTATTCCTGAAGACTTAGATCCAGTTGCAAAGAGAAGAGACCCAAGTGGCACGGAAGCTGTCTGAATCCGGGTGTAGAGTAGCCACAGCAACGTAGTAAGGACTACATCCTATGTTCACATGTGGTCTACATGCCCAGTGACAACGGTCTTTCAAACAGGGGTGCACTGGGCTGCACGACCCTTGGCAATGACACACAAGTGTCACAGATGCTGCTCAATTGCACTTATCAGCTTAGAAGACCCATGAAATAGGACACTAAAAAGCAAAGAGATGCACTTGCTCTCCACATCTCAAACAGCTGCTCTTCTAACGCAAGAAACAGAGCATTTTTCAACCACGCAAGTGCTTTGTAGGCTTTGTGACCAACTAATAGTGTGGAAAGGAGGAGCCCTGACAGTTACTAGGCAGACAGCAACTACAGCACAGGGACAAGGGTGGAGATAATGACTCCACATAGATTTCAGGTAGGGGAATTTCCCAAGGCAGCAGTGGATGCAATCTGTCCTCCAGGTAATGGAACTATATAATATAGGGAGTTGACATACACAGGCTGATAGGACCTGACTGACTGATATGGCTCAGTTAACCTACTTGGTTATTCCTTGAAATAAAAGGCTTACTTTTCTGAAGCACCAGTGAAGACAGAGAAGCAATCACAAGACATCTGGAAAAGGTTTTCTGCTTGTATCTGCAGAGAACAGACTAAAAAGGAACTTCAATTACTTCCAGCTCCAGGTGGTTTACTAGAAAAAACCTGCACCTTCTTAGATAACCACCATGTTGCTGGAGACTCATCGAGTCACCATTAAGACCAGATTCATAATCATCATCCTCTTGGAGGCAAGAAGGACAAATAGCAAAGCCTTTCTAGAGGACAGTGGGATCCAAACATTCTATATGTTTGCTTGGTAGAAGTCAAAGGTATTGCCCATGATGGTACAAGAGATTTCCTACAGATCAGACCAGATGAACTAGAACTTGAGCAGAAATCTCCTTACTGGGGGCTCTGGGTGCCTCTCATATTCTAGTAGGTTGTCTCCTCAAACTTGCTGATGGACAGGCCCTCGAGCAACCGTTTATACAAATAAGTACTGCCCCTATCCTGGTATTTCCATACTGTCATCCACAAGCAGACAAGACCAAGATCCAGGAATGAATCTTCATCAGAAACATGGACTAATGGTGCTAAGTGTAATCCTGCATCTGTGTTGCTTTAGCAGTTCATCTTCTCAGCTCTCACAGGGAAAGGATGACCATTGTCTGTCTTCTCCCAAATAAAAAGAAGCAGAGCAAATTTTATCTTCTTTGTGATCTGGAAGTACCTCCTGGAGTCTCCAGGTGAAGCATGGAGGCACTTGATTTGTCTAGCTTTACACAAGGAACAATAGTAGAGCTGGAAGTGCATGAAATAGTCCAAACTAGTGCTTAATTAGTTATTATTTTTATTCACAATTTTTTGTGTCTCTTCTCCATCAGCCCCCTCTGCCTTCCTGGTAGAACAAGTCTTGCTAAGATGATGAAGGAGATATCTAGAGATGGAATATGGCTCTCAAAAGAGATATTAGTATGAGTCATCGCCTGCTCAGAGCACAGCTCTGCTGCCTGGAAGCAGACGATGTGATGTTCAGAGATAAGAGTTTTCTCCCACTGTGCATCAGGCTGTTTCCCTCAGTGGGTGGCCAGGAGGCCCATTTGCTTTTGGAAGGCACCTTTTCTTCAGGCTGCACCTAACACGTGAGGGCAGAGTTAGAGCCAGGTACACATCTGCCCCAAGGGAATTCAGCGTGGATTGTGCTGCAGGCATAGAAGTTCCCATCAGGATCTATCCAGCCACCAGACAGTTTCCTAGCAGCTGCTGAGCACCGACATTTACATCTGAACTCTGGTCCCCAACCAGTGCTGGACTGGGCCAACACCACCTCTCAGGGAGCACCCTTCCCAGTGCCTCTTCAGTAACCTCTTTGCATTTCTATTTTCTGCAGCTGTGAACACCAGAGGGTTCCCCAGGAGAGATGCTGCCTGAGAGCATGGGTTGAAGGGCACTTCTCTACCAGTGCTGCAGGCTGTTTCTCATGTGATGGTGTCTGAGTCCCTCTCTGTGTGATGGAAAAACCCACCAACAGGCATCATGCCTGCCCTCAATCAGCTCCTCCCTTACTTCCAGTATCTGTACCTAGTGCCACAATCAGCAACGCCAGGGTTTATTCCACAGTGTTCTGCTTGCCTGTTGATCATTCCTCCTTCCTGCTGGTCTAGGCTTGGCACTTAAAAATGTAGTTTTCAAAGGATTCAAATCCACCTTGTCAAGCCCCATATGAACAGCTTTCAGAGGTAGAGTTTGATACAAAGAACGCGAGGGTTTACAAGTCCTTGCTGAGAAACCATCAAATGCGCAGGAATCACTGAGCCAAGACATACATGTACCAGAGACAACAAGCAAAAGCAACAGTCATTGGTTGCAGGACTAATGGACAAGGTGGGCATGGCTCGAGGCCAGCTGGCCGAGTCAACTGCTACATATGCTGGCACTGTTTTCCTTTAAACTGTGAGGTCTCTAGTGACTGGGTAAAACATAGTAGGGTTGATGAATACTCTAAAGCAACATCTAATAACTACTGAAAGTCTGCAAGGAAAGTGGCAAGCTCCAACTCCTTTTCACAGGCAGGGCAATGAGCAGTTATGGACAGTCTACCCTTGACACCCTCAGCTCCAGAGGGACAGAGACACCGGGCCACACATGAGTCCCCATGGATGTCATCACTCAAAGGCTCCACCCTCTCATTCATCTCATGCATCTCAATCCACCACTGGCAGGGCTTGGTTTGAGTCCATAGAGTCAGGAGGAGGGACCTTTCCAAGTTCAGCAAAGCTGGGTTAATCCCAGCAGTGCTGGTACAAAGTCAGAAAAAGCCACCCAGTCTTCCCTACAGTTTTGAGGGATTTTTGATCAGACTCTTTATGATTAGAATTAAGGGGAAACAAATCATGATGTCAAATCAGAGGGCATTTCTACAAGAAAAAAAATCTGATTTCTTACCAGTACCAATTAATATAATTATCACCTCCCTCTGTCCAGCAGTACAAATACTTGCATTATTACTGCATGACCAGCATTAAAACAGGCCCAACTGCCTATCACAGTCCATTTAAACACAACCCACCCTCTACCCCCACCCCCAGCCCATGAATACATCTTTAATTTAAACAAGACAAGAGGCATTTTAAAATTGAGACCTGCTCAGAGAAACTCTGCTGAGTTTCACAAATACAGAAGCAACAGGAAAGAATATCAACAGGTTACAAAAACGAGAAGAAAAAGTTACACCAAGAAAGACAACATTGTGGTTCCAGACCTCTCAATGCTACCACTACAGCTAAGAGATCTGTAGAAGTGTCTCTTGTTTTTGCAAAGTTTGAGTCCCTTCAGAACATTATTCTATTTACTGTTTCTATCAGGCTGTGTATTTGCCCCACTGTTCCTAGTCCCGTGAGCTGGGTAAAGTAACCCCACCAGCTCAATTTATGGATATACTGATGGGTTTGGGGGGCTGGAATGTTTTAGGATGGCATCGGTCTGTTTGGGAGGTTCTCTCCTTGAGTCCATGAGTTCATTCCTGAAGCAGGCCGAAAGGAGACTGTAGAGAAGGAACCAGAGAAAAGAAAAGATGAATATACAGGACCCTTTATCAACAACCAAGAGAGAAACAGTCACTTTTCACCTTCATGATCACAGTATGGACTTGAAGGAGGGGAAAAGCAGATGTCTTACTACCTACAGGAAGGTTATGTAACAGGGAAATTTATAAAGCTGGGAAGACCCAGGTACAAGCAAGTGATTGGCAAGAAAGGAAAAAACAACTAGCTGTTATGGAAATCAGATTCCTGTGTCCCAGTCTCACGGTTGCAAATGGTGCTCTGATACTGTTCCTAGCCACTCTTAATGGGCTGAACAAATACAAGAGGAAAAACATACTTAGCCAGATGGGAACAGGAGAGAAGCAGCTTCTGTTGAGTCCATTTCAAACTACAATTACTTAAAAACCAGAAGCTGATGCTAGACAGGGAAGATGGTGCTTATTGTGAAAGGGCTGGACTGATTAAGTCTCAACTAGTGCCACCTTGAAAAGCCAAGGGACCCTGCACAGCTGTATGCTCAGAGCCAGCACAGCGAACATCGCATGTTCACACAACTAATTCCACTTTTTTTTTTTTTTTTTTTTTTTCTTACCTTCATCTCAGTAATTCCCTAGTGAGAACACTATCCAAATGCCTGGAGTTTACAATGCATGCAAGCACAGCACTACAAAACCAAACCAAACCATGCAAAAACAACTGTTAACTTCCACACAGCAAATGAAAATCATTAGATGGAGGTATGAAGCACCTTCCCTGCCAACCCTCTCGCTGCAACGGTAAGCACAGGGATCCTTGCAAGTTCCTGTCTCAGATGGAGCACTCCAGGCATTGGATAGTTCTGCTCTGTCACACCTCGCTTGCAAGGTTAATTCCCTCTTGTTTGAATAATGAGCTGCACTGCTCACTAAATTGAAAGGCAGCCAGCTAGCTGCAGCCCTGCTGATATGACAGGAACGTTTGCTGAGATAAGAGCCCTCTTCTGAGCAGCCTGTGGAAGACTTTGTAAAATCCCTTCAATCACGCTATGGCCAATCCAAATGGAAACTGTTCTGAAAACACTGTGCTCAGCAGGGTGAAACCCATCACAGGAAGTTTTGTTAAACCTGTAGAAGTGTTTTCCAGTGAAACCCTTAGAGACTGGACCGATATTCCCTGGGAATACTGATGGTAAGTGTATCTCATGTCAGAATATTGAAGAAACCTTCCCCCTCCCCAAAGTATGGGCCATCTCTGGTATCTCTGGCAGCAAGGATTCTCTGGCAAAACCACATTTTAAACCAGTGCCAGACCAATAAAAGGAAGTCTTCTAAATGAAGGCATGTGTTGCTGTTTAGATATGAGCCCAAGTATTTGGCAGTGAAAAAGGAAGAACAGCAACTGCAGCTAAAAATCTTCCCACTACGATCATGAAGGTATTTGGCATTACAGTAAATAAGAGAAAGCCATGCACAAAGGAACAAGCAGAGAGAGGAGATGAGACAGAGAAAGATGCGGCCTGGCACAATGTATATGCACTGAAGTATTTTTTGATCATCCCGTGGGACACAAAGCTTTTTGATTGTCACCGGCTTTGTCTTTCACATTCCAGAACAGTAAGACAATTACATCTGCTAGCCTGCCAAACATGATGCTGGTGTGTATGTGCATGAAAGCAGTTATACAGTTGTTTTCCAAAGTGACAGGTTTTTTTTATTTTTCAAGTACCTTACGGTATGATAATCTCATCCTTCCTTTTCTTACTCTTCAAAAAAGATGAAGCTTTTCATGTTATAGAAATTAAAGGGAAACTCCCTCCCACACATCTATTTAGTTTTTCCATGTTAACTATTGCTCTGAAAAGTCAAGCAACTGAAAATCAAGCAATAACCCTATCTARGTTTGACTGTGGAGCATGCATGGATGCTGCTCCATTTTGAGAGTACACAGCC
This sequence comes from Apteryx rowi, assembly GCF_003343035.1. Lineage (NCBI taxonomy): Eukaryota > Metazoa > Chordata > Aves > Apterygiformes > Apterygidae > Apteryx > Apteryx rowi. The sequence continues at coordinate 3,326,350 of NW_020449641.1, read as the reverse complement.
AAAGGCAACTCACAAATACCCAGGCTTCACAGAGCCCCCCTAGGATCTATATGTTCTCCTACATGTACAGACTTTTGTCACTGCACGCGCACTTGTTTTAACATACACTCTGAATAAATGCAAAGTGAGCCTCAGTTTTGAAAGTACAGCCCTATTCTTAAACTGAAAGCATTCTCTTTTAAAGCCGGAACAGACTCACAGAGGAGTGACAGTGCTTCTGAGTTTGGCAGAACATCTCCCACCAGACACACAGTACGCACTTATCTTAACCTGCTTGCATGCAAGATTGCTCCTATCCAAGACAGTTCCTATGAAGTGTCTTCCTTCCCTGATCTTATGTCAAGACCTGAAACTCCTTTATAATTCATTTTTGGAGTGTAATCAGACCTACGAGTTCTTTCACACAGAATGTTCCTTTGCCCTCACACATTTCTTCAGAAATTAATTCATATCCTGGTTCACTGAGGCAAATGCACCAGAAACCCAACTGGACCTAAGAAGCTGATGACTGAACGTGTGTTTCAGCAGAGGAGGACCGTGCTTGGAGGCAGGCTGTTGGCAGAGACAACTGCAGTAGCCTTGGACAAACGCTCAGATATTTTTCCCCCTCCTGGCACCCTTAAAAGCTCTTAATTTTTCTCCCCAGTAACTCAGCACACTCAGCAGCTGAGAAAAAATGAGTATGTAACTGGACCAGTGCCAGGAGACATACCAAAAGAAGTTTCATTAAATTAAAYGGCTGGACTCATGCACACTGGTCTTGAAGGTAACACAAATATCAACCTCAGTTGCCAGGAACTCATCCTATTGATACAGGAAGAATGAAAACAGTAATTATGGCAAAGGAACTGTCAGCACCAAATGAAAGATGTCATCTGCTGCTGTCCATTTCTGCTTACAAAACCATTTCTCAACTGAAATGACTGTAGTTCAGGTGGAGCTTTGAAGACAGGCAATGGAGTGCACAAAGGCTGCAATGCCTAGCAGCTAGTAAATACAAGCTATAGTATATACAAACAGTGCAGATGACTGATAAACTCCTCATTTTTTAAGTGCCTCAGAAAAAGCTCAGAGCCCCTGGATGTTCCAGTTATTTCAGCATAAGGCTTTTTTAACACCTCTGCAAAACTCCAGCTGACACTAAAAAAACACACAGGTCGAAATKCGAACATATGCACAGATCTGGCACAAGGCCGTGGTATTGCAGAAGTCCTGAGACAAGGCCAAGGCACCAAAATAAATCCCTACAGGCTCAAGTGGGACTTATGTGGTGCCTTGGCCTTGTGCTAACCTCTGCAAAGGAATGAATTATACCCACAGCCTCCTGATGTGTGAGCTTACCAGCAGGAACGACTGAGATCCTAAGCACTACCGTTGGTGGCTACCTACAGTCTGTGCTGCTACTTTCTGTCACCCGATACAGCAGGTGAAGCAAGTCCCATGAATGACACTGCTTACAATCTGTCTGGGATATCGTTCTCTGACCCAGTCTCTGTAACTGTAAAGCATGGGGAACAGAGGGGAAAATGGAAACCAGACACATATTTGGCCCTTCTCCCCCGTTCTCTTTCCATTTACGTCACCCAAAGTAGCCCTGGCACAGCACAGCCAGCCATGTTCAAATAGGGATTGTCTGCCATGACGGAAAATTTCTCACTCACATTTTGGAGAGCGACAAAGCACATCTTTTAAAAATGCTTTAAAAAAAAAATGCACATGAAGAGTCTTAATTTGAAGTGCCCACTGGTCACAAAGCAAGTCTTATACATTTCACTCTTGCTCCCAACTTTCAACTTCCAGTTTTATAACTCAGGAACCTACAGTATTTATGTCCCACAAAGATACAGACACCTGCCCTCCAACAGCATCAAAAGAAGCAGCGTACCAGCAGCATTTGAGCATTGAGCCGARCTGGGGCTCACAAGCCTGGCTCCGTGTGCTCTTGGCAAAGCACTCCAATGGATTCCAGGAAGGAGGTGTGGAGATGGCTCCACGTTCTCTCCCTTTTCCACAGAGAGCAGATGGAAAAAAAAGGGCACACCCCACCCTGAGCTTCTCAGCTTGGTCATAAACGCTCACCGGGTTTCTGTCTACAGGCAGTTGGATGGTGCTACCTCAGCTCAGTCTAAGATGGAGCACTTCAGACACCAAGCTCAGAGCTCCAGTTGGAAGGCAGAAACAAGGCATTCAGCCTTTCCTCGCACATCTTCCAAGACCAAAAGGTGAATTGTCTACTATAAGAGACTAGGTAGGGTAATAAAATCCTGAAAGCGATCAGGACTTGCATTTGCAGAAGGAGGACTGGTTTGTCCTGCTACACAGATAGAGGCAAATTACAAAACTTAAGAGATTCTGAGTTTGAGATTTAAGTTCAGGACCAGAAATGTGGCTTTGGTCTACCTCCTAGCATGGATTTCTACCAGCTCTGAAAGGCAGTTAACAAGCAGCGCCACACTGCACTTTTGGAAAGGATTTTGCCAATGCAGCAAGCTAGGAGCTCTTGGCCCTTGGCTAACCACAGCTGTGCATCTGCGTAGCTGTGCAGAAGCTTTCTGTGTCTCTCTCCTCTCCCTTCCCCACCGTCCTCACTGCAAAGGTCACTGCAAACACACTCGTACTCACTGCTTCTGGAGCAAGTGCTGGTGCTGCTGTTGTTGCTGCTGCCTGTAAGTCTCAATTGTGTGCTGGGGTAGGTACTGCATAAGTTCCAGGGACTCTTTGATCTTTAGTAGCATTTCGTACGTCTCTCGTCCCCTCACCTGGATCAAGGGGGGGGAAAAAAAGGGAGGGGGGTAAAAGAAAACCCTTAAAGGACTACATCTAGACYGACAGCCACCTCTGAGTTTTAGACAAAGTCAAGTAAACAACACCACAGCAGGATGCAAATACTCTGTTTATACTCTATGCATAAGCAATAAAACCGCTAAGCCTTGTGCTAGTGGTAAGCAGATAATTTTGAAGAGTTGATAATCTGACACTGCAGGCTAATGAATGTCTTGGGGTTGTCATTTGCTTGATGTAAATCTATACCAACCAAAAGCACTATTCTGATCCAATCTGTTAGACAGAAAAAGTCCTTACCTACCTCAGACATAGGTAGACCTGGTGCTGAATCTCACACACCTTGCGGAAAAGAGTACTTGAATTCAGGTGTTAGAGGAAGAGGGAGATCTAAACCTAAGTGCACTGTGGTCCAACTAAACACAGCACATGGGGAAGCAGCAAAATGGCCCATTACAGACACTTCTTGCTCTTTCTGATCCTACACTTACTACAGCATAGTTTATGTCTATCACTCTCTCCACCATGAGGGTAACACGCACAAAAGCTACAGAAACATCCATCTTTGCCACCAAGAAAACAGGTTTCAGCCCATTATCTCTAGAGAAAGCTGAATTGCCACAGACTCAAAAATGAGAGAGGAAGCACCCAGCTAGGTTTCAAAGACCATTCTCCTGCCAGGACAGGCTGATCACTTAGGATATTCTCAGGTGCTTCGCACAATCCACTTTCAGTCAGCAGCCAATGGTATTTTTCATGTTTTCTGTTTGTAATATGCATTTAAAATAGATAGATGGGGAGTGGGGAATCCACATCCCAACCCCATCCACTAACACAGTTATTCTCTCTGAGGTCTCGATGAGCAGCTGACTTGCCTCAAGGGACTGAGAAAGACACTAAACATGAGGTAAAAGCAAAAATAGAGAGAGCTTACCGGCAAGTATAAGAGTTCATCATCAGGAGAACGTCTTTTTTTGATAGATGTCATCTGTATGCCATGAGTACCTTGTCGAAAAGCTGGAAGAGAAATCCCCAAAGTGTCCCATTAAAACAAACAAACCAACCAACCATCAAGTGTATGGMTGTCTCAGATCTGCAGTGCTCTGAAAGGGTCTCTGCCTAAGTCACTCCAGAATTGTGCTTGTAGCTTCTGACCCCGCAAGGCAGAGATGACCTGCATACGTTGGGTGGCTGTAGCGTATGGGGAAATACAACAGCAAAGTAGTGCTGGAAAAATAGCAAAACCCCAGCAAGTCAGATCAGGTACAAGTACAGGCTCTTTGCAGGAAAGTCAGTGAACTTSTGTGTTACAGTACTCACTAGCTGTCAGCTATCAGTGATCCACTATGGGAAGGCAAGAGGAAGCAAGCAAGCTGAATCTACTGCAGAAGCAAAGTCCTCCAGTTTGCCTCTTGTTAAGACCGGTGCCTTGCTGTGCAGCCTAGTGCCATTACTGTGCACGTGCCAGAAACCAAAGCTGAGTTTCTACATCCTGCATGTCAGATGAGTACGTTTACTCCYCAGAGCATGGAGAGAGACCACTTGCACCTCAGGCATGCAGCAGGGTTTATGCAGAGTCTTAATCAAGATCCCTGTGACTGGAAGACATATGCCACAATATGGGGCACTGACTAGAAGGCACAGTACAGTCCTAAATGAGCAACAAGGGTTCAGAAGTGGTTACAGAGTCCTGTCTATGTATCCTGAGGATGGCAAATAAACACCCTCTGCAGCCAGCACCAACCAGGCTATCYGAAACAGTTAATTACTTCAGGCAGCACTGCAAGGGAGGCCATAAACTCAGACTGTCAAATGCCATTTTGTGAATAGCCAGCTGCGCTCAGCACCTCGAGGAATCAAACACCAGCCCATTTTTCAGAATGATTCATCCTGGGACAACAGACAAACACCCTCCTGCCTCCAAGCCCATGCACAGCACCACCTCCATCCCTTCAGCACAAGCGCTAGGGTCGCACCTGCACCCTGTGACAGCACAGTCTGCAATCTGCCCAGCTCTGCCAGCTACTTACGGCGCTTCGTACCATCACCATTCTTTGTGCTGTCGGAGACTTGCTGCTTTCGGATGCTGTCCTCATCTGCTTTGCGATCTCTGCCTGGGCAAGCGCAAATGCGGGCTTCAAAACATCGGCGGCCCAAGACTTGCCCRCTGGGAAGAAAGGAAAAAGCGTCAACTGGAGGCTCAGACATGGCCTAGTCACCTCCTCCGCATCCTCAAGCTCACACAGAGGGCCAAACTTGCAGCTAGAACCTACTCCTCCTTTCCACTCTCTGCCCCAGATGTGTCATCTCCTAGCTGGTCACCTTAGACATCTTCTGTAAATAACAGCCACATGTATGGATTCACCTGCCAGTCAGTATAAGAGGTATTCACACTGCACCTGGTATTAACTCAGCTCCCATTTGATCCTCTTACACAGTACCTACCTATGGGAGGGGTGACACCTAAACTGGAGGCTAGGAGGAGACCCTAACCATCTTTCCACATCTTACCRTTTCAGACAAACTTGTCACATTAAAGCAAGGGGTAGAAAGCACTCTGCTTGGCAGACATGGAAGCAGGGTATCCAGCTAATCACAGGTGGGTTAAATAACAATACTCATGAAACTTAAAAACCTCTGTTGAATTACACACATCAAAAACACCCTTACCACCTCCTCCAAGTAATGGACATAGGAACAAGGACAGAGTCTGAGAGATTCACACCAGACTATGCTCAGACAGACCGAAACCTCCCATTTCTCAGTCAGGTTATTCCAAGTATTGGGTAACTCTTGCCTGTAGCAATTTGGAAATGTCCCATAGCCCCTTCCATCAGACTGTCCCTAAGCACCTTGCAGTGCTGCTCAGAGCAGAAGAGGAGCCAGACAGTCACCTCTCAAGCAAAGGGGCATTGATGGACTACTTACTCTCTGGTTTCCAATGTCACGATGATGAGGATTGGGCGACGGTTCATCCCTCCCACGCAGCTACTGTTGCACATGAAGTTGTACAAGACTGTCGTGAACTCTGTACCAACCTAGACAAAAAAAAAAAAAAAAAAAAAAAGATGAAGGGATGGTGGATGGAAAGCTCTGTTTTTTCCAAGCTCTCCTCCTTAAAATCTCATCCACTCCCAGAACTGTGTTACGGTCAGACTAGCATGAAATGAGCCCCAACCACGACGCTTCCTTAAAAAAGGACTCCTGCTCTTAAGTGGGGAAGCGGTTGCTTAAAACCCTATTTCTGACAAAGAGGAAGAGGAGATTTATTGCGATGAGGATGGAAGGAGCACATGAGCCCGTCTCCTCCAACTACAGTTACAACACCCACCCCTTCCCATGCCGGGCAGCCACTGCTTTGGGTTCACAACATACCTGAGGCGGCTCATAGGGAACCAGCACGCTCTGCCTCCCGGTGATGGGATCTTCTACGTACTGGGCATGGCTGTTCCCTTCCACCCTGATCAGGTGGCTGGGAGGTGCGATCTGCCCTGCAAGGGGAAGGAGGCAAAACCAAGAAAGACTTTTCAGTGAAGACAGATTTGAAGATAGCAAAGGGACCACAGACTTTCTCAAGCTCACACTGGAAACCTGCGAGCAATCCTGAACACGGGTGYCAAGTTACTGGGCTAAGCAAGCCCAAAAGTCAGCTGAGTGGTAGCTCACAGTAACTCTTCCAGCAGGTAACTCCATGTGGATTTTTACACCAGTGGAAAGCCTTCCCCCTCCCAAGGTGTACACAAAGCAAATTCCTTCAAGTCTTAATTCCAACTACTACTAACCAACTACAGCTACTAACCCTCTTCTGTTCCCTCCCACCACTCTTGATCCTAAAGAGAGGAAAAAAAAAATTCAAGCAGAAAGAAATATGCATTTAATTAACGGTCAACTTGAAAAATCATGCTTGCTTACGGCAGCGGAAGAAGGGAACATGATCTTCTTTGTTTCTAGGACCCTTTCSAATAACTCAAAAAATAGAGTTTCTTTCCTTCAAGTTTTCTTCAGTGTTTGAAGAACACACAATTAAATTCTGAGGAAAATAAGCTGCTTTGGGTTCATCTACACAATTCCCTTTGGGTTTGAATTGTTCCTTTCTTACTCAGATACAGCACACTTCTAGAGACAGAATCATGTCAAAGTAAGAATTCAGGGTTTTAATTCTTCCTCCTCCTCAAAACTTTGTCACTGAACCAGATAAYCAACTCTCAAAAAACACAGTTCTGTCAGAAAAGCACTCTCTTAAGGACTATTTCAAAGAACTGYCTCACTCAGCTCTGATTTTCAGTTCCCAAGGCCTTGCTTATTTTTGGRCCTGTTTAGCTAGCTGCACTGTAACCAGCAAAGGGATCAAGGCTCCTGAGACATCCTGCTAACTGACACCAACCRTGTTTTTTCTTTTTCTCCCCCCCCCRCAGTAGGAGATAAATAATGCACRTAGGAATAAAACAGATGCTCATCTGAACTTATGTGAACTTAAGCAGACAAGGCAAAATGTAGCCCAGCCCATGAGTTTGCAGAAAACCCCGGGGAAATTTTTAAAACGGGGGCTAGTTCACTAATATGAGAAGTAAGTAAAAGATTAAAACACAAATACTGAACCATTAGTGTTAAATGTACAGGAAGGCTGCCTGCAGTTGATGCTGGCACTTAGTGTTATCCTGCCAGAGATAAACAACCCCTCTGTCTTTGAGGCGTGGATTAGAGATTCGAGATGATATTGCATCCTGTTACTAGATCCCTGTCCCAGTAACATGGAAGCTCATTCCTGAGTAGAGGAACAGCTGCTTCTCATCAAGGGAGCAACAGTGGAGCAGGGAAAGGCTGCCTGAGCCAGAAGGGCACTGCCTGCCATGAGGACATTCATCCAACCTGGGCAGGCGTGAGGCTTACTTTGGTCCTTTCTTCTCAAGGACCTGCTTCCACAGGAATAGCTTAAGTATAGCATGAAACTTCCTGCTAAGCACAGGAAACAAAAAGCCACACAGGACGTGGCAAGAAGTCTGCTTCCAGCAGGTTTGCTCCTTACAAGCGTTTCCACTATACCTGGACATAAACACAGGGTCATCCTGTGGCCTGGCACAGGAGTTATCATGGGGAATAGGCCTCCTCCACCTCCTGCAGCCTTGCTCTAGATCTGCAGGTATGGCTGTGAACCCCCTGCCCTGGCCACTCATCAGCCAAGAGCCAACTGCCCTCCTTACCCTCATTGAACTCCCGGCTCAGCTCATGGTTCGGGCAGCGTTTAACCACTTCGGTGACATGTTCGGCTTTCTTGTAGACTGGCATAGCCCGGATTACGGCTCCCTGGGGAGGCGGGGTCATCACTTTGATCTGAATGGGACATGTCTTGGCGATCTGGCAGTACAGCTTCTTCAGTTCAGTGGAATACTAGACCGGGGTAAGAAGGGCAAGAGAGAATCAGGATGTGCAGCCAGAGATGGATGCAGGCCAGAGGGATGGAGACGGGTTTAAGCACATTGCTGAATGCACCAGCTACTCTATGTGCATTGCACTTGTTCACACAACAGCTGCACCTCCAGACAAGTGTGTCTGGGGGGTGGGGGGAACAAAACAAACAAACAACCCCCCCCCCAAGTCTCTATTAGTTTTAGAATAGCAGAGCATAAATCTACAATSTAGTTTTCCCAAGACAAATACCTTCAAAGATTGTTATTTCTCTTGCACCCCCCACTCCTTCCATGAGATGCATGTTACCATCCACTTAACAAAATGGAAACCATTCCCTTCACAACACCCTGTAATCTTAGAAGTATTGGAAACAACATACATTTCAAGTGGTTCATTCCTATTTTTGCAATGGGATGAAAAAGACATGGATCCTCTGGAACTGGATAGTACTTGAAAGCAAGACACCCCCCCACACCTCAGAGTTGTGCCAAATTCTACATTTCTGTCATCTTTTAAAGGCATCTCATGTCCCTGCTGATCACCTCTACAGCAATCTCTCCACTTCTAAACTCAAATCATTTTGTTCATGAAGGGGGAAATTCAAGGCTCAGAAAAGTAAAACAGCTGAAGGACCAGATCAGTGATGGGACCTGTAGCAGAACCCAGGAGCCAGCTCCACAATGGAGGTTGTCACCTTCCTTTGATGTGCAATGAACACCCTTGAATAGAACAAGACACTCGTGTCCACCATGCTAGTGGAGAGCATATTAGAGTCCCTCTTCCATTTAAGGACATTCAGCCCTCAGGCACTGGTGCAGCATCACCCTGACATGTGTTCACACCTGGAAACCTCTACTTAACAAAACATTTAATCACTGAAGTGATTGGTTTCTCTTGAAAAGCTYAATTGAAACAAGTATATGGACTTAGCAAGAACAATCACAAGCAAACTCTATGTGGTTGGGTGCATTGTAACCCAAACCCAATTTTCTGGATGTTCCCTGTGAAGGGAACTCTCCAGTTTCCTCTGCTCTAAAGAATGCTCCAAAATAAGGCAGTTTTAGTCAACACCCCACTCCAGAAGCATTCAATTTTCTCTTTGTGCTCAGAGATTCACAAGCGCAGAGCTCTCCCAATAACTCTAACCACTTAGCCCACAGGAACTGCTGGCATTTCCCCACTCCCATCTCTCTGGTTCTTACAGAGAAAGAAAAGTGAAAGTCCCAAGGTGGTTGTTTTCTTGAAAATGTCCCTAGCTGCCGAGGCTGATACAGAACCAGTCCCAACTGTTCAAACAAAGCACCAACAGGTTCATACAGGTCAAGAGCACAACTTGGCCATCCACCCTGCCAGGATAGGAAGAGCTGGCACATGCATGGGTGGGTGGCAGGTGACGTGGCAACAGAAGGATTAGCAAGCAATATTCACTGATTATTTGCATTTCAAAGTGTACACATTGCAAAGCACAGGAAAACCAAAGTTGGGAGAGAGACACTGGGGAGGAGAGGGGGATTAAAAGTAAGACAAGCTGGTCCCTTCCCTCCTCACTCAACACCATTCTGCCATATGGCAGAGGAGATGCTACAGGTATTCTAAGTTAATGAGGAAAAAAAAAATATTTAAAATGCAAAGACCAAATTGTGCAATGTATTTTATGTGCCTGCAGGCTAGAGATTAAACCCACAAAGGATTTACCCAGCCCGCGGAAATGGGGAACATGCCAAACAATTACAGAAAAAAAAGTTGCGAAACAGATCTAGATGGTGATTTATATCAGACATCTTTTTAACCTGAAATTCCTTATTGTTTTTTAATTAAAAAGCAATTCCTTACTACGGTAAGTGTGAGCTCGCTATGTCATCTTTTTCATCTCTCAATAAGCAGAAGAACCACCATATTTGAAAGAGGGAGAAAATCGATAAAATACCATTTTTCAACACATACATTGTTATAGTTTCAAGGATAGAAAGTTTCAGAAAGCCACCAAATTGCTTGGATGTCTCAATGTCATTGAAGTGAAAAGAAACTGGGACTCTAAATGCAGTGAGCTGAAATGAAAGTGTAAATATGGAAGTGCAATGGTTCAGTGAGGGCACAACACACACCGAGGAGCAAACGTGTCCGATATCTGCAGGCATCTGGAGAATTGAACAAATGGAAGGAGATACACCCCTCTCACATCAGCCGAGGTCAGGGATCGTAAGCGTTGTTRTGAGGCAACACTGCCTGCAATTTTAAGTCTAGTAACTTCAAAGACAAAACTAGGGGTACAAGAGGGGGGAAAAAAAAAATCACCGCTTCTAGAAGGACAGGAGAGGTGCTCACCATCGGCACGAACACTGAGGGTGCAGGTCACACACAATGCAGTCTCTCTGCTGTCAGAGGAGGAAATCAAGTTCTTTCTGCCTTTTCCAGCCATGCAGTTGAACTGTCAAACCCTTTCCACTACAACTGCGGGGCCTGAGCTAGGAAGRCATCGGACCTGCACTTTGAATTCCCAGAAAGCAAACAGCCAAGGGCAAATGGATTACAACAAACAGGCCTGAWCAACAAAAAATATCTGTCCTCAAAACACAGGACCTGCCAACCTGGGGTGGTCAGGAGCAGTTGGCTTGAACAGACCCCTGCTTGAACTCAGCATGCCAGGGTTCACCCTGGAGCCCACCACGGCATGCTCCTCACCTCTTCCCCAGGACACGATTAGGGTACCAGGAGGCAAGAAGCAGTACCTGGCACAGAAAGGCGAACCAGCTCTGACAAGACAACAGGAGGGCTGCACAGCCCTTTCGTTATCCGACTGTAAGAGGAGTTCAGGTCTCGCGGGCGATGCACAGGGCTCAGGGTCCAGGAATATTGCGGCTTGGCAGAGATTTCAAACGTACCCAGGCAAAGCGACCCAAAAGCGTGCAGCGACTGAGGGGCCAGTCATTTAAGACTGGTGTAAATCTGTCCACAGGGTACCTGCTGTCAGACAGTGAAGGGCTTGAGTTTCCCATCCTGCCAACTTTGCTGTGACCACGGGTAACCTGATGCTTAGCAAGCTAGTGGCATAAATAGAGGCGAACAACTAGGTCACGGCAACTTCATACTRGATCAGCGATAATCGCTATATCCATGGAGTACGACAGGATATTGTATATAGATTTCAAAGCAAATAAGCATTAGAGAAAACCCTGAGGCAGGAGCTGTCTGTGCATTCAGAGAACGCCTGCAAGCAAGGATCGCCCCTCTCGGCACAGGTGCCTCTCCCAAACGGTCCCCAAAACGCTCCAACCCTGCAAAGAGGCGACYGTCTGCCTGCCCACCATTTTGCTACAGGAACTGACAGGCGCTCATTGTATTAGGGACGAGACCGTGACACCAGCAATTCCCAGCACGGGCTCATGAGACTGAAATTAAGATTGAATTCAGCATCTTTAGGCTAGTATTTGAGGAGGAGGGACAAGATTCTCCCTCAGAAAATACTGAYGGCACAGAAAATTGAAGCAGAGCTAGCATGTCACACTAATCCAGAGTGAAATTTCCAAGAAGAAATTAGTTTCTTTGCATAGGTAACTCTTTAAAGTTTAAYTCAGTTCAGGTATTTTACAAATCCAGAGCATGACTGTTAATCAACACACTTCTGTTACCTGGTTGAGTAGGCACATTAAATCAATTAGGAGGAAAAATACCAAAAAAAAGCGCTTGATCCAATAAACCAGTCTGTCATTTACTGAGATGACGATAGTCATTTATCTAGCAGCAGGAACAAAAGCTGTGCCAACTGCCCGAGGAGCACTTCTGTTAGAGGTACAGAGCAGAAAGTTATTTAAAAACAAAAGAACATAGCCTGGCAATGTATTATATATTTGGAAGGGAGAGGAAAAAGGTTTGGCTCAGACTTTGGGGCTCAAGTGCTGAATGTCATGTCCAAATAAACAGACTCCAAGGGATTGCTAAGAACAACAGYGAATTTAGCTTTTTGCTTAATAATATGTTTTAAAAGGAAAGAAAAAAAAAAAAAAAAAAARAAAACATTCCAGCGACTGCCGCCCTGCCCTCCCCACCTGCCTGTGCAGACATACTGTATTACCCGCTCTTGGCACCCTGGCTGGTAATTCAGTATCACAATACACACACGCCAGCTACCATCAGGCAACACCTGTCTGATTTCTCAGCAAGCCCCTTCTCCGGAAGGTGTGTCAACAAAGGGTTTAAAGGAGAAAACAAAACACTTTTCACCTCTCAAATGAAGCATTTTTGCTAGGAAGGAAAGAAGTGTGCTGAAAGTAAGTGCTCTGTTTGTGCAATACAAGTTGCATTGGCTTTTCACTGAGTGTTTACCTCCCCTGCAAAACTCTGATGCAGCAAAATGCCCAATACTACTTTGGAAATCTACCTCTTTAATATCTCTTTTACCATCTAATCTAGCTAAGGGATTATGGGCCCCTAAGTCTTTAAAAGGAGCGGGGTTCAGCCAGCTCTGGGAATGCTGATGAATGTCAACTTGAAGGCAATCCCAGAGGCTGGCTTACAAGCATGACAGCTCTCTGAGCCCCTTCTGCTCAGATCAACAAGGCTTTAAAATGTTTTTCAAGCTTCTTTCAAAAAGTCACGTTTTAGCTCAACTCAGTTAAACTTTGGATTCATTTTACGTGACATTTGCAAAGCCATCGATCACCTGCAATTTCTCCTCTATCAAACTACTGCTAAGAAGGAGGGGGAGGGTATTACCCTCCCCCCCCCCCAAAAAAAAGGTTATAAGAGTGAGAAAGTTACTTAAACTTCCAAAGTATTCACAGATGAGAATGAGGAGATTCACAAAGAAACAGAAAATAACCTGCATAAGGCTTCATTCATTTAGAACAACAAAACAGGAGGGAAAAAGGAAATTACCCATTCAGAATAAAATCGTGATTTATCCATATGCCTTTAGTATTTTTGTTTTGACAAATGGTAATTAGCTGTTGATATTCAGAGTGGGGACCAGATACATGCGTACGCGYGTGCACAAGCACACTTGGGAATTAATCTGCATTCAGAAAGTGCTCAGCAAGGAAACCCAAAGGGAGTTTTCCCAGGAGCGCTGCAGATGTGGAGTTCTCCTGCTAGATGTAAGCTTCAGCTCAGGAGAACTTTAATCCTATTGCTCAGTCATTGGTTTGCTGCAGCTCTGGGCAGGACAAGTCCTCGCCTCACCAGGCGCCACGGCACAGAGCGGACAGCCAGTTTGCTGCCGGTGGATGCCGCGGACACTCAGACCGCCGAAACAACGGGCAGGTTGAGGGGGCACTCGCCCCGCGTGCGCCCAGACCTGCCAAGCTGGAGCCTGCCGAATTACGAGACCCTGACTAACCGTCTGCCGTGCCAGCGAGAAATATCTGTGAGCAATCCCCGCTTGCAGGTCAAACCGTGATGCAATGACTGCGGAGGGCTGACGCAGCTCTCCCACGTACTCCGAAGGCATTTCCCAAATCCCTGTGCCCCTGGCAAAGCAAAACACGTCACACTCTTTTCCCCCTTAGGGATGGGCAGCGATTTGTCCGGGGAGGCTGCCTTTGCGGAGAAACGGAAACAAAAAAGCAGGCACCTCCCGTCCCCGCATCTTTCAAGCGGGGCGCAAAACTGTGCCAGCAGGATGGGGACGAAAACTCCCCGCGGCCGTGCCCGAGCCTGCGCCTCGTCTCCCCTCGAGCTCCCGCGCCCCCTCCCCATCCCCGGCGCAGCCCGCGCCGCGCGCAAATTGCGCTGATGAGCTATTAAAATCCTTCCTCGGAGCGCTTTTCCCCGAGAGCCGCAGCCAAAGGCCGCCTGTTGCCACCTGTCAGTTGCAGGGATTAATTACCTGAGCCGGGCTGGGAGCGGCACATTCCTCCCCCGGCCTCACCCACCGAGATGTTGACATCAGGCAGGTGGGCCCCGCACGGCCCCGGCGGGGGGACGGCACGCAAGCCCCGCGCGGTGGCGGCCGCCGGCAGCCTCGGGGCTGCAAACCGCAAAAAGGAGCCCCGAGGAAGGCAGCACCGCGACACCGCAGTGCCTCGGGGCACGCCGGCGTGCAGCGCCGCACCGAACTCCCATGGCAGCTGCTGCTGCTGCACCACGGAAGCCTTAATGAAAAAAGTAATTTATATGKTTTTTTTCTATATTTTTATATATATATATAAATATATAAATATTATATAAATATATATATAAGCATATATATATATATATGTTAACTTGCTTAGGTAAACAGGGAAGAGGAGGGGCGGCAGGGAGGAGGAGAACGGAGAAACGTAGCCTGCAGGCAAGAATTCAGGAGGACGGCGTCTGGTTCGCCGGCTCCCCCTCCTTACCGCCAGCCCCGCGGGAGACCAGCTCACCCTCTCCCCACGTCTGTCTGCAATGCGGAGCCGCCAGCGCTGCTCGCGCTGCTGCGCCTCGCGGCCACGGCCGGGCACGCCTTGGGGGATCCCGCAGTGCCGGAGCCACTCAGGGGTGGGACTGGTGGCACGGGAGCAGAAGTCACTGGGTTAGATTTACTGGGGCGGGGGGAAAGGTATCTGGAAGAAGAAGAGTTAAACACCCGCTTCCAAGGAGCTTCACCACAAGGCTTAGTAAGGAAACGTCCTCTTCGAAATCCGGCTGCGACGCCTGAGCGCAGAAGGCTCCTTACCTCATTTGACACATTTCAGCTATTCGGCAGAAGGCTCCTCTACCCCTAGCTGCCCGCAGCGGAAACGCCAAGACCGCTCCGGGGCGCCGCTCCATGCCGGAGCGTGCCGCAGCAGCGCTCGCCTCCTTCGCGAGGCCATCGCCACTCAGTCCGGCGTGCCAAGCYGCTTGAGAGCGGCACTTGCAATCAGTTGAGCTGGCAAAGCTCCAGCGTTGCCTAGCCCTACAGCAAAAGGCAAAGGGATAAAAAAGCAGCATTTTTTTCCGCCAGTAGACACAAAGTTGCTCTCTCAGTCCAGGCCATAACAAGCTATTCACCTTGGCAAAGATGACCACCTCTTCATTCCCCCCTCCCCATATGTACGCATTTGATTTTCTTGATGTTGCACTCGCATCCAGGCCCCTGTTATCATGGTGCAAATAACCCTTCCCCAATAATATACCCCATACCAAAGGATGGTGTTGAAGTACCAGTGTCTCTAGTGGGGAAACATACTAGATTGTGCTGCAGAGACCCACTGAAGTTCCCAAAAATATTGAATTTGGAAGAATCTAGTGGATGCACCATCCTTAGGAAACCAGATCATTCATTCATGTAACACACTTCAGCCTCTAGCTTCAGGTTCCTTAGAGATCTTCATTTAAAATTACCTTGACCAGGATGTACTATCTGTGTTAGAAACGATTCTACCTAATCACTGCAGCAAAGCCACAATGATAACATAAAAAACTCTGATATTTCCCCTTATGACTTTTGCATTGTGAAAGATTTATAAGTTTGAAAACTTCACATTCAAGGGCTTTTACATTTCAGTTCCACATCTACAGACTCATTTCATCAACAACTGAAGACAATCTCTAGAAGCTTGGCTCAAAACCAATGCTTTTTTAAAAATAATAATAAAAAAGAATGAATTGAAAAGTATCCTATTTCAAGAATAAAAGTCCTGATTGAAAACTACAAAAGCAAGTTAGGAATGATTTTGTGGATTTTTTTTTTTTTTTTTTTTGGGGGGGGGGGGGGGATTGAAAGGTTGTGTGGTTTTGGATTTTTTTTATTTTTTTTTTTTTTTTTTTTTTGGGGGGGGGGGGGATATGAAGTGATGGCCGTAATGGAATTCTTTACTACTTGATTTTGAAGTTTTATTCCCTTGCTAGTGTATTTTTCTATCTTTTTGAAATTCATTTCATTAAGAACTAAAATCATAAGACTCCTGCAATCAAATGACCTTACCTTACATACCCAGCTCACACTCTGTACATTGTTTCCAGTTTCTCTGCCTCCTTCTAAACTGAAGCTTCAGCAGGCAGGGACTGTTTTATGCCAGGTCCAGAGAGTACCAAATCATTTTCAGATGTTAATAATGTCTAGTAATATGTATTCACACAGCGAACAGAGTGAGGGGAAAGGATGAAATGAGAGGAGATCTGCTGGGAACACACTGAAAGTCAAAGGTGAGCCAAACCTGTACTTCTTCCCACGCCCAGTGTCCACTGACTCAGGAACCCCACATTACAAAACACATGGGAATCTTCACTGAATGAAGTCACTTACACAAGGAGGATTTATTTTATATTACCCAAAACCTGAGTTACACTTTTCAGATACCTTCTTGCAAACATATGTTTACACACGCACAGAAAACAGGAACCGTGATCCCAAATGTAGCACAGCTCCTTCTGATGCAATGTAACAGACAAAAGCTAACGACCTTCACAAAACTACCAGGCTTTGAATGCTGCACTAATTTCCATAGGATCCAAGTGTCTCCCAGCTGGACATGACTTTGCACATCCCTATGACATTATTTTAATATGTTTTCATAAGCTCTGTCAATTAACTGAGATTAACACAGCCAATTTACAGGCCATCAATAAATCTCTAAGCGTGTGCTACCTTCTTCCTTGAAAGGCATTTCTTTAGGATGATTTTTGCAGATAATGCCTCCCATGGGGCCTCATGCTGAACTGTTATACTGTGATTATTGGTTTTTGTTGTTTTGGGGTTTTTCTTTGTTTTTTTTTTTGGTGGGGGCAGGGAGGGGAGTTGGACACAGGCTCATTTTGCCCTGTTTTTTTCAGCACTCAGCATCTTAAGTCAAAGTCTAAATCTCCTTGTGGCTACTATTTTTACAAATACACAGCAGCATAAGACATAAGCAATCAGTTTGTCTACCAAGCAAGATACTAGATTAGGAACCATACACTGTAGAAAGCCCACTCTCATGTTACCTAAACTCACCCAAAGACTATTAAAGTTTTAACATTTGGCAGAACAGTTCTAAAACAGTGAGGCGTGAACAAACATGGGCTAAAAATATTAAAATTGGAATGGGGAAAAAACCCAACTCCAGTTACTGAAAATTAATGATACAGTGAAATTTGACAGCATGAATTTTAATCACCGCAATGAATGGAGAAGGAGTTGCATTAAAACTTCATTGCATTTCTTCCTTCCTTTCACCGTTCCACCATCCTCAAAGACACTCTCCTCCTTCACATCTTTCTAGCAGAAGGGGAATCCAGTGCAAATGAAGTGCTATACTGAAGGTAAAAATATATGCATTTATATAAAAAAAAGCACCTACTTTCAGGTAATCTAAGCATATGTGCATACATGACTGCATGCATTTCTTTACATGAAACTACAAGTCTAATTAATGGTACTAAGAGTCATATCAGCTAGAGTGTAACAGTGACATAACAAGCAATAATCCTTTCAGGGAATTTTACTCTTTACATCAGAAATTATTCACCAAAGCTGCTGGTAAAGCCTCCAAGATTTGATTTAGCAAAAACTTCAGCATATGCTTGACTTTAAGCAGGCACTGGGTAACAGTGCTGCCAAAGCAGGTACATTTCTACATACAGAGCAAGAGTTTTGGCTTAAAAAGGTCTGATTCAACTTGTATTTCAAAAGAAAAACAGGATATTTTTTAATGGACTCCAGAGAGAGGAAAAAAAAAAAAAAAAAAAAAGGAAGACCATTTCTGAGCTCCCCACAGCAAACCCACCCCACGACATACTGCTGCTGAGTCATGTGTCCAACGTCAGCTTCAGATGTTGAGCACTGGAGCCTGTTCTGCTCACAAATGACTTTAAGCGAAGCCTAGGTTGGTCATTTCAAACCTCCTCTTAGCTTGGCGTGGGGGATTAAACCTTCTCACAATCATCTGTCTCAGATTCAGCCAAAGAGGAAGGCTGCTGTTTGTTTCCTATTCACCTCCCAGATCTCACTCATTTCATGTCCACAAGTTCCAGCACGCTCCATCCTACCAGCCAAACTCCAACCAGTCAGAGGAAATATTGTCTGCAGTAATCACACACCAACTTTGAGCACATCTCCCAGGCGCAATACCACCACTACCCAAAGTTTAACAGTCACTTTTGTCTCCTGCTGAAAGCCAAAAGGCCAGGAACTAAGCCATCAGGAGGCAAGAACCACAGCAACACACACACTGCCCCTACTGACTGTTTCTCTACATGCTTGCTTAAGATAAGGAGCAAATGACAGTCAAAACCCTAAAGCTCTGCAAAATAAGCCTGCTCCCACCAAATCCAGCCTGGTTCCATCAACATGAACCAGATATAAGAGCCCCAGACAGCCACACCAAGCCTTGCAGTCCTCTACAAAGTGGACTTGCATCTCAGCAATTTGGGATACAGCTCAGACATAGGTTCAGATACCTCCACACCAARCTTGCAACCCAGGGACTGAAGCAGGGAACAAGGAAACAAGTCCAAAATTTAAGCCCTCCAAAGCTCATTTTAGTTCCCTCATCTGTAAACAAGGGAATCTTACGGATATCTCAGAGGAAATATGAGAGTAAACTCATCATTAGTACAGTATCCATAACTGCAGAGTGAAACCAAACTGGATGAGAGAACAAGTGAAAAAATATCGAAGTTGTTCTGGCAGTATAGTCTTTTCAATCAGCAACATCTTAAGCCAGCAGTCTAAAGGAGCAGAGTCAGACTAGAGGCTAATGGGCACCTTGCCATAAACTATACCAGCCATGCAACACTTTGCTAAACAGTGACAGATTTCCACCCAAATTCTGGCTCATGTCAAACAGCTGACCTACTTGCAAAATGCCACAGGGTTCATATGTTACAAGGGTAAGAGCATGTGTGTCAAATGCAGGCCCATCTTCCTGGCTGCATTAGGAAGAACAAACTGAGAGGCTCAGAAGAGATGCAAGTCGGATTCCTTTGCACTCTCTCATTCTGACAGGCAGCTACAGGCACAAAACACAAGTGAAAGTTAAGAAAAGGATTAAGGTCTTCTAACCTCTGATATACTTAACACCATCTTCCAGATGGATTTTGCTCCCTGTACAGATTCCTATTCCCTCTCTCAACTCAGGCTTTTGATTCAGTGAGCCTTTCTTAAAGGACAAAACTCCTGAAAAAGTTCACATAGGTACAATTTATATTTTCCATGCCTCACTGAAGTACTCCTGAAGACATAGTTGGACTTCCCTTACTTTAATAAGCCTATTCCCTCTGCATGTGGCCATGTTGGGTTCCTCCTGTTCTCCCATAATCAACGTGGAGGATCAACTTCCTTACTCACCCTAGCCCACCAACAACCCTCTTGTCAGTGCATGACCAGCACAAACTGCAGGACATCTGCAGACAGGACAGTTCAGTGCAAACAGAGCATGCTACATTTATTTCAAAGGAGGGAGTTTTCAGCTGCATTTGTCCAGAAGATAAGCTGTCATATCTGGCTAAGCATTACAGTCTCCTCAAATGGTTGAAGATGCACCTCCGGATCCTGAATTTGTGCATGTGACACCCTGGAGCTCTGTCACAACAGCCCTCCAGCTTTTTTCCCCACTCAGTGTTTTGATCCAAAGATACAGATTATACAGAGCCAGAAGGAGAGCTCTGGGATACCACAGCCCACCCCAGTTTGGAAAACAGAGAAACACCTGAGACAACCCCATGTGAAACATGGCTCCGTTATCACATATATTAAAATCTACTGACAAAATACATTAGTTTTTTCTAATCACAGAGCAAGATACTCAATGCCTCTACAATGGACTGAACAAAAGTTGGAGCAGGCCAATGACTGGGTGGACGTTTTCTYGCCTGGGCCAGGCAGTCCCACCTCAATGTCATGCCGTGACACAGTATGCCAAACTGCTCCTTCCCACTGGCCCTCAGAGAGGAACCGGCGACTCCACTCAGTGGAGCAGGGCTCTCCATTAACTGGAAGGCTGAGGGTCTTGGCATGAACTTTGATGCCCTCATATAATAAGGGATCACTTGTAAAGTCAATGAGCTCTTTTTCCTTATTTGTGTTCTCACCAAAGATTGAAGGACTCTGACAGGAAAAGGTGATCCCCTTTCTCTCCTATTCACTACCCTTTCCCCTCATTTATTCCACCTGAGGGAAAGTACATACACCTCTCCAGTTCATCCTTCTAATAAACCAGAGTATTAATCACACATATGGGAGGTGATGGGAGGAAGGACAGAAAGTATTAAATTTGACAGGCTCTCAAAGCAGCTGTGCCAGTGAAATGCATGATTAAGGTGAGTAATTTTCCTGTTTACTTCATCAGCTCTACCCCCCCCCTTCCTCCCCACCTAAGATGTGGGCAGGACCCATCAAGGTAAAGCTTTGGAAGCAAGCAGCAGCGTCCCCAATTTCTACATAAATGCTGCAGGCCAAAGAGCAAAGGCAAGTTCCAACTGAGCCCTTGACAGTAATCAAGCACCGCGGCGCCTCTGGTCTTGTCTTGTGCATACCTTGCAAGTAGCATCATGTCTTCCCACTGATATTTCACTGGCAGCGCACACAGGCGCCTTGTTCCTTGGCTTCTATTTCAGAAAAAAGAAAGTCTTGAACACACATACACACACACGCCCCTGCCTTTCTACTCTGAGGGAGACTATTTCCCTCTAAATCTTCAGCGCACTGTAGGGCAGCCCTTTCAGAGCAGATTTATGAATTTGCAAGAACTCTCTTTTGTTTCCTTCAGAAAGGTTAGCGCAAGTCCCTTGCCAAAAGGGCATTGAGTTTTCTCTATTAACGTCCAGGAAACTTTCCTGAGTCAGATCTTATTACATCTGAAACAAAGTACAGGTACCAGCAAGTCTCCTCCATGATAACAGCCAGGGCCTGTCCCATTTCCTGATCACATTACGCTCAATTTCCAGAATTACATCTATGCAAATATTGTTCTCCTGCTTGCAGAGCATTCCATTGATAATTAAAGTGGAAAGCCAACAAAGCTTTTCTGGCCAGGACAGACTAGCTGGTGAGCAAGGCAGCAAACCAGCACGCAGCTAGCAAGCACAGCCAAGTTTTCCTCTTTCTTATGAGCACTGTCCTACTAGAACTGTCTCTTCCTCCTAGAGAAGGACACAGAATTCATATTGAACCAAACCATTTCTGGAAGAATTCTTGTATTTTCTGGATTCGCCAATCTGACAGGGCTGCGTTCTGGTTATGAGTCACAGAGCAAACSCAAGGATTAGAAAAGACAATCACATCTAAATGAGCCATTCACAGTTTTATTGGAAAAAAAAAAAGCTGCAGTAACTGGCTCAGGCACAAGCTAGATCATTAACACACCAGAGCAGCTCCAGTGTGCTCAGGATGAATGGAGACTAAGTCAAACTTATACACATTTTATTCATACAATTAAGCTTCGGGGATGAATGGTGAGAAAGCCAGACAAGAATACAGTCACTGCCTATTACCAAGATTTGCAAGGTACTGGGATCTGTATTTTATCCAGATCTTACTCTCTCCCAGCCCTTTCCTTCCATCCTCAATGACCTAGCTAAGCACAGTCTTGAGTCAACTGATGTGGTTTCTCCTGAGTCTGCTTTCAAAGTCAAGACATGATTCAGCAAGGTGTTTAAGCAGATGCCTACCTTTAAGGATGGGAGCAGCCTTGCTGACTCCAACAGAACCCAACAGATTTCACAGGGAATATTCACGTGCTAGAGGTTATGCACTCACTGAAGTGCCTTACTGAACTGAGACCTTGATTTTCCTACATACCATGGGAAACGGTTTGTCAAAAACCATGTTCAGGCACACGGCAGTGTCACTGCTGCAGCCATCAGACCATGGAGACTTCCCATCCCCAGAACGCACCACCTAACACCCAATCTGCTCATGTTTTCACTGCAGTAGCCACTTTTCTTCTAGGAAGAGCAACAAGCCCATCCCAGGCTCAGGGTATTCCTCCAGCTTTTCTCATGCTCACCAGTAGCCCTGAAGCAATGCAACTGCAGCAGCTCAAGGAAGAAAGGCATTCTGCAGAGTGAGATGCAGGTTGGGAGGAAGGTTTGTGATGAGTTCAGGAAATATCACCAGCTGTCCTCTTTATCCCTYCTCTAAAATCAAACTCTTCAGTTTTTCATCTCATAGCACCAAGAAAAGAAGGAGAAACCACATTGCAGTTCGCATGCAAGCCGAAGGGAGGGATGCAATAACATGTCACATGAGAAATGGAAGGCTTAAACATAGCACAGACCAGATCTGTCTTAGCAGATTACTAGGCTGCTTTATACTTTCAGCAAAAATGCACAAAGGTATAAAGTAAGTTTGCATGGTCCTGGATGCAGTTTACAAGCAAATCTACAATTATGCTAGATATACTTGCCAGGAATAATCTCCCAAATGCTCCTTGATAAAATTACAGATCTATAAATTACTAGAAGCAGATTATAGCAAATCTCTCAATATCTAGCCAATTGATTCATTTCACTTGGTAACTGAAAGATAATAACATCATCTGTCTGACCTAACTGGAAACATATCAGTGAATGTGGATTTAGATGCAAATCCTCATGACCACAAATCTGAAGATGGCTTTCCAAAAAAAACACCAAAAAGCTCTTTGTCCCTGCAGACTTCACCACCTCCACACTGCTCCATTTACAAGATACAAGTTCTGAAGACACCAAGCCATGGATCCTTTGTGAAAAGATTTACTCCATTTAAAGCAAGACTGCTTTCCTGCCCCCTCCCCCAGCAGTCTTCATTAGTGGGTAACAATGAGAACAGGAATAGTTCCCTGGGAAACATTGTTTTAAAATCAGATTTCCCCACTAACCACACCCAATTAGGTAAGCGATGCCACGTTTCTAAGTGTTTTTAGAATTCCAGCAGCTTTTCACGAGTTTCAGTTTTGTGATTTCCTCCATCTTCCCACCAAAAAATGTCATAATCTTATCCAAGTTGAGCAAAACTAGAGATGAGCCCCTTCTCCTCCCCCTTCCMCCCCCCCCCCAAAAAAAAGGTGCAAAACAAGACAACGTTGCAACATCAGAACAAGTTATTGGCTCACACTGTCCAGCACTCCTGTTCTCCTTACAGCTCATACACGATGCATCAGAGAAAGGCACAAACCGCAGCACAGACAGTATGTGCCGTTGTCCTATGTAGTGCTGCTACCATCAGTCTCTGAACTGCATCACTGCAAATGTTGACAAATACAAGTCTTGCACTACAGCCCATTAGCAGCTCTGAATTTAATGCCATCCAAACTGGTGGGTGGAGGAGGAGGAAGGGGGCCAACACTGGCAAATCATTTGCAGTAAAAACGTAGCATACAGAAGATAGTCAGCTGGCACCAAACAAAGCAGGGATTTTGAGCCTGCAGAAGCAGACCGGTGACAGCTAAGTATCCCTCCAGGTTTTTATCTGCCACAGCCATGAGGCCAATGGCTATGTAGAAGATGACACCATTACACAGCTGGCATAACCCAAAAGACTCTTTCTGTCCACTAGCTTCTCTCCACCAGCTTCACAACTGAACAACAGAAAAGAGCCCATGGAGGAACAACAGACTTACCTTATGCTGTCTTATTGCAGACAGCAAAGTGCCAGGATGCAATAAAGAATCCTAAAGAGGATCAGAGACATGACAACACACATCACTAGGATGCAACTATGCTAATACTAAGATAGACAGCAGGATTATTGCCTAAAAGTAACATACATGGGCACTGGGCCTCTGCACACGGCCCTGGGTGAGAAGAAATTGCCTCCGTTCAAAAAAGCTTAAAGGCAATAGATAGAGACAATGAAGAGGGAGAAGCTCAGGAAGGACTGAGATGATTAGAGAGAAGCAGAAGCCCTAGTCACAGCACACCAGCTGCCTGGTCCTGGAGGACAAGTGATAGAGGCCCAGCTACACTATAACTGTTGCCACATACTTCTTATTTAAATGCAATTTGTTTAATCTCAGGTCGGATTCAACCATCAAAGGCTCTCTTCTGTAGCACACTGACAGTTCACTCTAAATCTCTGTGCCTTTAATCCTATAATTAGCCAGCAAAAATGTGATCTCAAGTCTTCCACCAACCTAAGCTAATTTTCTGCATGGAACTTCCAACTCCTGTAGGTTACAGCTTTCAGCTGCTTCTGCAGCCAGAGGAGGGGAAAAAAAAAGAAAAAAAAGAGACACCCAAAACAACACATCCCCCCACCCCATTCCCACACAGCCTGGTGTATGCTTGCCCATGTGCTGGCTCTCCAAATAGCAGCTCTTTGAAAAGAAGTTTTGCAGAATGAAAAGGGGCCCATTTTCACACTGCACTAGTGGGCTGGGAGGAATAATTGTATCATCCAATTCAGAGAAGGAGCTAGCAAAGGTTTTGATGTTGGATAAAAAGATGGCTGGAGGAATCTGGGGAAAACACAGTGCTTACACAGGGGCAGAATGATAACAGAGAACTAAGCCAGCATTTGCGTAAGAGAGAGTCATTCCCAGTATATAAGCTTTGGCCACCTCCCCTAGATTTTGGGATGGGAGCTCCAAAGCAAGCAAACAAAACCCAGAATGGCCAACAGTTTTGGAAGCTCTCTCCAAAAGATTTTTCCACAGATGAGCTCTGCTGTTGCTCAAGAGCTTGTCACGGCAACACAGTTCTGAAGACAGCAAAGGAAGATTTCCTGAGTCACCAGTCCATTGAGAAAGTCCTATTCAGATAGCTTGGATTCTGTATCAGTTTTTTCATCCAGTCCAGTAGAGAAAACAAGGCCTATGAAGGACAAGAGGGCCACGTAAAGTCATCTAATATGAAAAGCCTGAAGCATGGGGACCGAGCTACCACCTGCACCATGCGAACACAGCCCTGAGTGCCTCTGTATGTCAGGATGCTCTCTGCAGGGCAAGCAAGAGTAACCAGTGCTCTTGCTCAAGGTCCACTGCAGGCATGCCCATACCACAGCTGCAGGGACAGCTGCCTCAGCACTTGCTAACTCAGAGCATGACATGCTGGGGAAAGGGGTTCAGATGCACCCAGGCCATTGCTTTGCTCCCCCGCCCCCAGACTGCCAAGGCAAAGTTGCAATGGGCCAGAGCTAATAAACCTGGTCCACTGAGATAGTACTATGTAGACATGGCAGTTGCCTTTCCAGATGCACCCTGGCAAGTCCATGCAGTGTGACACGAAGCCTAAGGCGCTTCCTAGCATGGGTGTCCACCTGCAGAGCATGGACAAGCCAAAGGAGACATTCTTGGTAGCCAGCAAGGGAATACGGGTGAAAAGCAGTGCTGAGAATCACTAGGGGCTTGACAAAGGCATGCAAATGCAGGGATAAGAGCATCTTCTTTCTCATGAGCAAAGCCACAATGGAACAGCCCTGTCTACATCAAAGGGAGAAGAGGAGGCAATTCTGCATCCTACAGTTCCTTAACTTGCTTGCGCACTGCGGCCTTGAAGGGCATTAGCACATAGCCCAAGCTGCCTGGCTTAAGCAAGCACGTTTGGCAAAGTCAAGGCAGGATTCTGCATTGCAAAAAGTCAGCAGTTCACACTCTTCTCATTCTAGTCTGGTGACTCCTGCAGTAGCAGCCTGCTGGTGTCAAGCACTGGCAAAATACTACCAAGGTAGTGCAACAGTCCTGTCCAGGCAGAACAGAGCACCCCTTCAAATGGATGCCCTTTCCCTTTGAGGAGGGCAGTATGATTTTAGAAGCACTGTTTTCACGCTCTCCACCGTATTCAGTACAAGTCAGTCCCCCCAGCTCCCTAGGAAGAAATCCAGCCCACATGACAAGGAGAAGGATCAGAGCAACGGTTGCTCCACACCACAGACAACAGATCCCACAGATTCACACACAGTCTGCACATTCAGAACTCTCTTTAGTTACATGTATAAACCAGAAGAACAGCAGCACATGCATCTTGGGGGGTCTACTTAAAAAATAATGCAAGGCTCAGCATTTAAGCTGAATATGAGAACCTCTCTTACAAACCTTACCACTTCAGCCGCTACTGAGTCATATAACTGTTCTGTGCTGCCACAGGCCTCGAGAAAGAGACATTTCAAATGAACAATTAAAGGCCGGCAGACAAGCTTTACAAACTGCAGTTGCTAAACATTCAGTCTACATTCAATTCTTACAAAACACAGGGGATCAGGGTAGGTGGCAATGACCATTTGATTAGGAAGCTCTATTCTGGTGTTCAGGCAGCCAACCCGGTAACCGAATCTCTGCATACTCTTTGATCAACATATTACAGAACATCCTTCTACCGACAGTCCTTGGGGTGGGTCCACAAAAGTAGTAAACGGTTACCAGATTTGCTCCAGGCCAGAAAGCAAGCTCATTTTGCAGCACGAAGATGAGCCCCCCCCCACTTTTTTTTTTGTTGTTGTTGTTGAAGTATTCTACATTGCTCTGAAAGCAACTAATCAAATTATTAAAGTGCTTAAAAGTTTAATGAAGAAATCAAAGCTATTAAGCAAACATTCAGCTTGATGTCTCTTTCCCTTCTTACCCACCCTTCCTCAGTGCATTTAAAACCTCGTTTTGCTGTGCTACAACATGTTTGAACAGGTAGTGATACACAAACAAGTCTTGGCTCCATCTCATACAGAATGGATTGGTTGCAGATGTTCTCCTGCAAGCTACATCTTGCCTCCTGCAAGAGCATTCATCTCCAAAACACATCATTTCACCTACTTTGCCTGAAGCCAGAACTCAAAGGTTATTTAATTTTTAATTTTATTATTATTTTTTTATTAACTCTAACATACCTACAGCTGTGCAAGCAAAACTCCATCTGGTTTTTCAAGGCACAAAGAGGTGAGCTACTGAGTTTAGATAAATGTAACCAAGTTGGGGCAGTAATCTTCCTGTTCACCTATGCAGCAGCCAACAGCAATGTCAGGGGTGCAATAAAACAAAAAAAGAAATGCTATATTTCAGAGAAGCCTGACATATTTCACTATCTTCCTAGGACAAGTCAGACATGAGCTCATACAGTGGCAGGTGAGTCAGTGACGAGTCAGACAAGAGCTCCTTAATTAAGCTTTAGGGGCGGATGATCCCTCGAAGGTGTAATCAGATTGGTATGGCCAGTGGAAAAAGCAAAAGAAAAAAAAGAAAAAAAAAAAAAAAAGGCTGAGTGAACTGTTACACCCTTGCTGATCCATGCCAGGCAGGCTCGAGGCAGTGAGCTGCACACAGTCAGAGCCCCCAGCATGCAGCAATACCTCATGGTCCTGCACCACTTCCTGGCAGCCATCGTTTGCCTGCGTGCTCAGCCCTGCTTCTCCTGGGAGCTCAAACTGCTGACTTTCCCAGCCAGCAGGTTATGCTAAGGTCACCTCTCGGACAAGGCGTGATCTGGGGTGCTCAGGGCAAGTCACATTGCAGGAGTTTGGCTTTTGCAGGCAAGGGGCTCGGACCTGCATGGTAGAGAGCGAAGCCATCGAGAGTTAGTCAATCCAAATCACTAACCAACAGAGTAAGTCTTGGCCATATGCTATATCAACCCTTAAAATACCACCAAGCAACCCCATTCAGGAGAGAGACCCTACAAGTTCTGGTTTTAGGACACTTGCCCAAAATATCTTTCAAAACACATATCAAAGTATCAACGTATTAAAACAAAGCAGCTCCGTTAAACAGATTGCGATCAGCAGCGTGACTAACAGCATCAGAGCGTTCTGCGTTCATGACGTCAGGCGCATGCAACACGGAAAGGGTTGTCTCCCCCCAAAAATCTTTGTCCCTGCAAATTCAACCTGGAACCTAGCTTGCCAGTAGAGCTGCTCTTCCCATCAGCCAGTGCCCTTGCTGTGGTGCTCCTTCAGAGTGCCACCAACACCAGCACAACACCCCTTTCCTCTTCTGTGTTTTGCACAGATCAGCAGGCTGAAAAACATACCCACAGAGAAAGAAGCCAACCTCTTCAGCCCTTAAGAGAGGTATGGCAAAGGAAGCCTGTAAAACTGATTTGTCAGTGAAGCCGGCACACTAAGGGGGTTCTGAATAAAGATTAAATGTATTAATTTGTTACAGAAACTCAATTGTGAGGCAATCAGTCCATGTGTTTTGTTTTTCTGAAGCTTTAATCTTTATGGAATTAACAATGAAGCCTCCTCTAAAGCTTTTCCTAGGGGTCTCACCACCTCTTTGTGGGTGTCATTTTTGTAAAGATTTGAGTAAGAAATCTAAAATTGCGCAGACAAGTTTTGTAGGAGTCCCCTTTACTTATATGCCAACAAAAACTCACCAAAGACCGGCCAGAAAAAGTGACTAAGAATGAATAACGTGAGTGGTTTGCAGCAGAAGAGACAGGAAACAAGGAACTCATCATAAAACCAGTCACCGCCTCGCTGATTAATGAACAGATGTCATTTAGTGCTCAGCCGCCTGATGAACGTCTCACAGGAATACTTTTTCTCTCCCACCCATTGAGGTGCTGACACCAAAAAGCAAACGGTGCGGGCAGGCTGCCCTGCCGACAGCTTCCCAGGCATCCTCCGGGCTCCGCACCAATGTTTCTGCTCTCCATCCCTTTGCTCTCGAGGGCGGTAACCCCCAGGAATCCTTTTCAGACCCACATTTTCAGAGTGGCCGAAGAAACCTCAGCACACATTCGAAGGCAACCCTGCGCTCGCTCTGTTCACACTGCAAGGAGGTCAGGAGCAAGTCAGCTCCCGGGCAAAGGTGCGCAGCCACAGTTCTTGTGGTTGAGCTAATAAGCCCCGACAAGAGGCAGGGTGTGTTCACTCAGGCTCTGCACCACAGCTAACGTAGCAACACTTGTATACCATAGCACTCTATCTACATAAACAGGAAGAGAGGCTTTCCTTCATGCTGTAGCCTTCAAACGGCCTCTGCATCAGCAGTTTTCCTACCTGATGGGCCTGACCCTGGTAAAGCTCTAGAACTGAAGCAGGGGAGCGACGACCCAGCTGGGACTCGGGCAGTTTCCAACTTTAGCCAAGAGATTTTTTGCCCTGCTAAAAAATTGGTTTGTAAAATATTTTAGCATCCTGACAACAGGTCAAAAGAAGAGGCCTGAAAGTTGAGCCTTCCGCTATCGGACACACAGTAGGTGGCAATCCCCAGACATCTCCTAGCATTTCACACCGGGGGTCCAAGTGCTTTACGACAAGGGATCATGCACAGCGACACCATCCTGACTCTAAGGGTGGGCGTGTGGAAAGGAGGAGGGAGAAATGGAGGCAGAGGGAACGACTTGCACAATGTTACCCCAGATTACATCTAAACCACAGGGCAGGAGCAGCTCTGAGGCTGGGCTTGGAGCCAAATCCACTTCTCATCTCTGCTGCTCACTACCGGAGCATCTCCGGGCAACATAGCTTCTCCTCCCCAGAGGGAAGCTGGTGCGCCCCAGACTTGAGGGCATACAACAGTGTGCATGGGTAGGAGAGGTGGCCCCAAGTCCTGCCCCCAAAACCCCTATTTGAGCCTAGCCTGTGCAACACTTCAAATTGACATCAGGCTCTTCCCTAGAGGGATCCCAACATTTCATGGGCACAGGGGAATCTGAGAATGGAGAAGACAACCCTGCCAGAGTCCAAGGCCAGGTCCCTGCTCACCAGGCTGCATTTAGAGTAATTTTAGTGGTTAATTTGTATCAACAGATCATGAAGAACTCCTTTTTAATCAGACAAGCAAGTCTTTTGCTCTCTTTAAAAAAGAAATCACAGAATACATTTGATAAAATAAGGAAAAAATAGCAGTGCATCCTCAGAACAGGGCTAAGTTTAGCTCTGATGTTTAAAATGTTATCCGTAGCACCTGGAAATGTACTGTCTGCACCAATACAAAGATGCTACTTCTCCATGCAGGTCTATTTATAAGAGGATAAACTCTCATTTGGGTAGCTATCCTATTGTGTTTACAAATCTGACACACCTGTACATGGCAAAATCTCATGAAAAGATTTCCATTGCATAAAAGTTCATGCTCTTCCTATACAGGAGCCATCCCTACCTGGGACACTTTTTTTTTTTTTTTTTTAAAAAAAAGGGTAGGACATTTCTTCATAGTGTATGGTCTGCCAACAACCAGAGCTGATCCCTTGGTGTACATAACACTACCAATGCCACACACACAAAAACGAGGCTTGCTTCAGCACACCGCTGAAAGTAGGCTATTAGTCACTCAAGTAATTTTTGTACAAAGTTTTGGGGGGTTTGTTTGTTTGAAATAGCTTCAAACAAGGTTAAATTGACACAGTTTAAGTAAGCAAAAAGTTATACAATCCAACGACACAGGGGAATTGGCAACGCTTTAGGAAACTCTCCTTGCTCAGGAATGGGCTGCCTCCCTTCTGGCCCAGCTTGCTGTGACCTTTGGAAACTTATGGAGGCAACACTTTGGATGCCTCATGTGAGACATGCAGGGCCTCTTTGCAATTTGCATGCTTAGCACTTACGAAATCCATGAGAGCTCAGAAGCTTTTAGAAACCAGCCTAGAGGCAGTCCCTATGCTGAACACTACAAAACCCCCCAAAGTATATTAAAAAAAAAAAAAAAACACCCTACTGCTTTGGAAATTTTGGCACTTCTGGCGTCTTGGTTTCCCTTTCTTTAAAATGGCGACTACGTTCCTGATTTGCCTACCAAGCAAAGGTGTTTGCCGATTAGGGAAATCATGTTTGTGCAGCACATTAAATCTTCAAAGTACTACATTAATCCTACATGTTGTTCTTAGTAGAAGCCAATTTTTAACTAAGAGGAGGGAAAAGAAGAAAAGGCAATTTAAATAGTGACCCTCCCCTACTTTAAGATGTTCACTCATTTCACAACATCAACTATTCTTATCTGTAAATGTTTTTTTAACCCTTCCTTCTCATAGTTCTCAAAAACCACAAGTCTCATTCAGCTTTTATTTGAAAAATGGCTTCTTTCCAGGCTGTGGCTGTTTCTTGTAAAGTTAATTCCTTTGGTAATACCGCTGGAGGCACACTGGTATGTTTGGTGTGTGTGTGCATGTATACGTATATATTTTGCCCTTTTTCACACGGTGTTGTTTATATCTGTGTAGTGAAAGATACCTAATCCAGGATTAGGATTCTCTTTATTTCTTTCTCATGAAAGTAGGTGGGGCTTCTTTATGTAAGCTGAGTTGATGAAAATTATGTTTAACTAACACTTTTTCTCTCCACATAGAGAAAAAAAATTCTCATTAACAGAATAATAATTCTCATTACCAAAAAATGGTTCTCGCACTTAATTCTCTCAGAATTTTTTCTTCAAAAAATAACAAAACCTTAGACAACTTGTGCCAGCTCGGGGGGGGGGGGGGGGGCTGATGCCAGTACAGCACAACCCATCCCCAGGACTACTTTCTCCATCCTACTATGTCCATCCCTCATTTCTCAGTATTTTGCATTTGCAGACCCTGAGATGCCTGTAACAATCTCCAACTGGTCTCCTGTTATATTGGGAGAGGATTGGCACAAGCATAGTGACCAAGATACTAAATCCTACTTGAAAGGAAAGGATGTTCACATCAATTTACATCTGACCACACCATCAGTCACATCCAAATGACTCTGTAGAGAAGAGGCCCCCCCCCCCCCGCTTCCATCCCCCCAACAACTGTTGTCTCCCGGCCCCCACAACCTTACAGGGAGGTCAAAATCCTGCGTTAGGCTCCTGAAGTTAGATGCATAAAGATGCATAAAGTCAACGCGCTGTTTGAACAGCAGAGTACATGGCACTGTGAGTCTGGAGACCAAATTTTCTGTTCCCAGTGCCAGCACATTATCACTATGAATTATCGGAAAGTAAATAACTTTCCTTCTCATCCTTCCTGGGTTTCATAAGCTATACCTCTATAACCTGGTTTTATGCCACAACACAGTTCTGTCATCACTGAGGGCACTATTCTAGAGCATGGAACAAAACTTATCACTACAATGACAGCAGTTCAGATAGGGCAACTACACTGCCTAGATAGGATTTACAAAGCAAGCAAACAAACAACAACAACAAAAAAGCAAAGAGGAAAATATAGCTAAAAAGAGGAAAAGGCCAGCTCATCTCAAGAAGTTTTTTTGGGGAACTATGGCACAGATCTGTATAGCTGCTTCTAAGGAGTAACAGAAAAAGATAACTGCTAATACAAACAAAATATACATGACAATGAGATTAGGGAAAAAAGCACAATTACATTTTAATGGGAACCTAATGCACTCAGATCTCCTTCTACCCAAGCATAAAAAACAAAATAGAATTCACCAGGCCCCTCCTGAACTGGTTCTCACAGGTGAACTGGTTCTTCCCAGCTTCGCTAGCTTGAAAACATTTCCCTGCCGTGAGAAAGGCACCTCCTTCAAAGACAACAAGCCTGGCTCCTCTCTTTCCAGGTAGCTGACCTAGGACAAGTTGCATATGTCTCAAGGAAATCCACAGCCTTAATATTAGGGCCTAGACTATCACAGAGAGGGAAATACACTTGACGAACTCTTCAGCCAGGAAAGTGCGATCACAGCCTCTTGATGCGTGAGAACTGTCATTACAATCAAAACGCGTCCTGTCTTCCTGCTTGCTCTGTGCAGGCAAGAGGAGCATATGAGAAACGGCCTCTTTAGGAAGTCATAAGCAGGAGAGTGCTCAAACAGGCAGGTACGGCTGCAAAAAGCTTGAGGAAGCTCATTGTTACCACTTCTCACCCAGGACAAATGCCCAAAAATGGAAGTGCTCCCACCCTGCTCAGAGCAGCAACAAGCCAAGCACTTAGCTCACGCTGTTGCATCAGTTCTCTCGTAGCCTACAGCTTGTGCAGGCAAAGGCTGCAACCCCACTTCCTCCTCTGCTGCCTTCTCCTGCCAGTTTGCTCTTCTCCCTCAGGATTATTTCCCTTCCTAGCTCTTGCTATAATATGTGAAGTTTGCACAAGTAAAGTTCACTTTGCTGAGCAGTCAGCTGGGCTGAAGAGAGAACCCATGTTTAAAGCCACGAAAGGATTAGCAAAGCATCTGGATGATGACAGAGTCCAGTGCTCCTAGAGAGGTCTGCAAACCTTTGGCACTAATGAGTCTCTCTCTTACATGGACCTTTGCAGCTGCCCTGTGCAAAGGGCTAAAGCCTACTTTGTTGCTGTCTAGGTGCCTCCAAGAAGAGGGAAACTCAAAGTCCTGAAACAAGATCACTTCCATTCCCCTTTTCCTGGCAGCCTTAAAATTAATATTCCAAGGAAAAGTTAAAAGCCCTAATTGAATTAACCAGAATACAACCAGATTGTGCGAGTGCTGCATAGCTGAGGAAAAACAAAGCTAAGATTTCTCACGAACACTTAGTGATGCCCGACATCTAAATTCGGTGGGAAAGAGCCACTGGCCTTTCAAAAAAAAAAAAAAACAAAAAAAACCCCTCACATATGATGTAGACAGATGATCAGCAACAGACTTCTCCTCCTTGAAGGGTAATACTGGACATTACCACTGTTATCAGAACAATGGGCTATTTGTACAGATCTGATTATTTGATTTAACAGAACACTGTGAACACATAATTAAAGACTGCCGAGTTAAGGCGATGCATGCATCTAATTGCCGTCTCACTGCTTCACTTATGCCTGTGTGCAGTCCTCAAAATCATTTTATACAGAGGAAAAACAAAACACTTCCCAATTTTACCAGGTGGTTCAGGACACTGAATGCATCTAAAACAGAAATTGAATGAATCAATTTGAAATAAAGAGACTGAGATAATCCAACCAAGACATTTGTATTCTTGATCATGGAAACCTGTTATTGCTAGCGTGGACTAATTTAGTTGCATTCCTTTTGCCTTCATTAAAATGCAGTCTTTCCAAATCCACTCCCCCCAGCCAGCACAATCCATTTATTTGCTTTTTTGCATGTTGTACAGACAGTTATCTGGCTTTGCTAGCAAAGAGAAAATCTGGAATCTAAACAGTTTCACATAGCTTTAGATACAGCTGAGTTTATGGAGAATACGAGAGGTATCAGTGTGCCTTCTTGTAGGATGGATTCCAGTTTTGCAGAGCTCTGTTTCATAACTGAGCAC
This sequence comes from Apteryx rowi, assembly GCF_003343035.1. Lineage (NCBI taxonomy): Eukaryota > Metazoa > Chordata > Aves > Apterygiformes > Apterygidae > Apteryx > Apteryx rowi. The sequence goes on along the minus strand of NW_020449641.1, from coordinate 3,292,232 downwards.
TGTGAGGACCAACCCTAACCTTGTTCAGCTCCAACCTACTGCAGGGCATGAGAATGAACTGCTAAACTCAGGTATTGCCAACACTGGAATTATGCAAGTCTTGCAGGGCTGGGTGTCTTTCTCCAACAGAATTCAGGATTTGCAAATAAACTTCAGTTTTCATTTAAAAGCTTAAAGCTATTTCTGCCTTCTTTTTCCTTAGCCCTCACAACTACCAAGAAAAGCTTTAAAAGAGTTATTAGATGCACCCTAAAGGCTCAAAAACCTGGGGGAGAATAAGAAGAACCTGTTTGTCTTTTAAAGAGTCTCATGACTTATAAGGTGGTATCTTGCTTATGGGGATGGGTGGATCCGATTCATTTTTTGATAGCTCCAGTTTGGCAGTAATGTTAACTTTTACTTACCTTGACATACAACTTAAAAAAAAAAGTCTACTGCAATCATGCTCTTCCCTATGTAACAGGTTCTGCTAGTGACAGGTGATTGCCAAATCTTTTTTTAGGGGAAAAAGGCCGTGCATTTATTTACTTATTTAGACTTAGAGTGGGTGGGGAGATCTGCACACAACTTACTTCTGCAAAGAAAGTCTCAGGTGGAACACTTTTGAAATGGCTTGTTTTCTACTGCTGCAAAAATGGAAGGAGATTGCAAGCCAAGGTATATGGGAATTCTCACAGAGGAAATATCCCACAATAAATGACACTTGATTCAGGATACACTGTTACTTCACCCAATTCATATGGCTTCTCACTCAACCTTAATGACCTACTCTCTATCTCATCATTACAGGATGATAGCTACTTCTTCCTTCACAGCTTGGTTTTCAAGGTTTTATTGTAACATGAGCTCCTTGTCCCAGTATGCATGTGAGAAACTTTTTCAATTTAAACTGTTAAGGCTTTTGTTTTCAAACACCTCAGTAGAGTTTCAATTGTTAAAGATTTTCATTCTGAAAAGACTGATTAACCTGCTTATATTCTTACTTATATTCTCAGGTCATTAATTAAAAAAATAATCAAGGATGCTTTTAAAGTCCTCTGCAATCCAATCTCAATTTGTCATCATTAATTAGTTCAACATTGCATACAAATGAAGAGCTAACCTGATTAGACAGCATGTTTTACTGGAATTCCTACTTAGGGTCATGAAGGACTTAAGAGAGAAAATTTGCAACATTTTCAAAGTGAATTGCTCATACATATGAAATCACCCTCTCACCTAGCAGTAACCACTGTTTCTCTCTGCAATTTTTGGCCAGTTTTCCTTTAATTAGGAGCCCATCACAAACCTGAACAGGGAGGCAACTGTCCCAAAGTTACACTCGCATCCCTCCTGACTTACTGCATGCAGATATTGCTGATCAGGCAGTAGCTGCCCTCCAAAGAGGGCCCACTGACCCAGGAAAATAAACCTTCCCCACTGAAAGAGTCCAGAGAGCTTGGAAACCACCCCCCCCCCACACACACACACTTCAGGAAAAAGATGATTTCAAGGCTGTTTTCAGAGACAGCTACTCAACTACTACTCCCCTGCCCCCCATCTCCACAAAAAGTAACCTGAGGGGGTCTACCTAGGACTTCAGATTTCTCCCTCCAAAGCATGCAAATCAGGAGCTACATGCACAAAGTGAACAAGAAGTCTGAAGCATCTCACAGCTCTATAATCCCCCTTCAGAGAAGCTGCTGTTCTTTCAGGAGAAATAACTGAGTCTTCTCACCAAGCCCACAGCCTTCACTCCCATGACCTAATCTGCCATGACTCAGCTTCAAACAAGCTCAGAGGAGGCTACACAGCTAAGCGCCCCATCAGCCAGGATGCCAGATCCACCACCAGCCACCACCAAGCTGTCCCAACAGTGCAAGGTGGGTCAGCCTAGCTAATTCACTCCCAAACGGGGGAAAGTGTTATACAGTGAGCTTCCTTACTTAATACTGTTGCCCTGGGGAACAGCTAGAGGAAAGAAAAGAACTAAGAAACAAGGCTTTCAAGTTTTGGACTCTTAATAAGGGTGGGGCCATCTAGTAATTAAACTTTTAATAGGTCACTGCAGTGGAAGAAACCCTTCCAGTTGGGTAGGTTCCTAATCCATCATAAAAAAAAAAAAAAAGATGACAGGCATTAATCAAAGCATATGAAGTCACATTTGGGGGGGGGGGAGGGAGAATGAGCAACCCAAAGAACTTGCTCTTGCTGAGACAATGGGGCAATCACTCCTTCTTTCATCATTTTGCACATTTCCACATTTCTCAGAATGGCAGCGGGAAAGAGCCTTCACGTCCTTCTCCACCCACCCCACTGATAAAGCTGTCGAACACATATTACCAACTGCTCAAGAGCCCATGTGAAATGAGTTGGTGGATTAATTAGCAGAAGGGCAGAGCTCTGAAGATGGAAAGATGCTCTGGTGCGAAATGCATATTGATTGAAGGTCCCCAGCAAGCACTGCCAGGCTGTCATCAACCACGATGAACACGCTGCGCACCACCGGCTCCTGCGCAAGGAGCCGAATCTGGGTCACTCAGCTCTGTGCAGCGTGGGGACACCTGGACCAGCCAGGACTGTGCTTGCCCCTCAACAACCACAGCGCTCTTTGGGAGGCAGTTCCCCCACTAAAACGCACTGACTCATCCCTAGACAGGCTGCCACAGTAACACAGAAGACATCTCCATCTCTCTGTAGCATGGTCCATGTCAGGGCAAGATAACATGAGGGCAAGCTAAATGTGCTTTTCCCCCAGCTGCACACAGTTGGTGACTGCAAAATGCCAGCCCACAGGGCCAGGGAGATGCTTGCAGCTTTAAGCTTGCAGGTACCTCCCTCCTCCTCAGCTCTAGTGGAAAAAGCCATTAAATACATTCAACACTCATTTCAAAAGACCACTTTTTGTAGCTGAAAGGACAGCATCAAACACCCTGGTTCCCTACAACTGCCTTGTGCAATTCCTTATAACATACATATCAAAAGAGAACATCTTTTTATATCTCCTTTAAAGGACTCTCCAGTGCACTCTGCAAAATCTAAGGGCAGCATTTTCCTGCTCTGAGAAATGGAAAGTAAAACTGACCAACTATTTTCTTAAAGGGAAGTGAAAATACATACTATACATGATGTAGGTAGAGAAACCTGGACATGAAAACAAGTGTGAATTACAAGACATTGTTCCCAATACAAAAAAAAAAAAAAGGAAAAGATGCATTTCCACATCATTTAAAAAAATCATTCACCCTCTTATGTATGAGCAAATGGAAAATTTGTTCTTGAATGGACATAATACATTTTAACTCTAGGAAAAAAAAATCCACACAATTTTCTTAAGACTCCTGCTACCAGTTTTTGACAAAGCTTGCTTTTAAGAGATAAATAATGCAAACTTAATGATTTACTGTCATGTGCCATCTCTTTCCATCTAGCCAATAAAAAGGATCACACAGGTTCCACTGTTTCACTGTCATGTAGTGGCTTAAAGTTTTATAGTTAGTTGCAATTCCTGCTAGACTGTATTTAAATTAGAGATCAAAATTTTTCCTTAGATTTAGAAGAGAAAAACAAAAAACACAAACAAACTCTCACTATTTTAATGCACTTAGCTTTTGGTAAAGCGTATCTGTTCTGCAAAAACAGAATCGGTGCTTTTATTCAGGTAGCATGAGTTCTAAAGAAGGAAACAGTGGGAAGCAGTGGGATAATTGTGATACCCATTAAAAAACATCACAAGAAAGTTTTGACTGAGGGAAAATAAAACAACAGTTCATAATATGGTGATGCTGCAACTTGAGCTTATGCTTTAAGAGTCAGTACATATATCAAAAAAAAAAAATCTGTTTCTTCCACAGGGGATTTAATTAAACAAGTAAACCAGACTTATCAGGCACAGCAGCGGTTACTGATAATGCCTAATTTAGGCACCTAACTCTCTAGTGTTATATGAAGGTCTAATATTCAAAACTTAACTAATTCCCCTTATTGACTATACAGGGAAATTGTCTATAGGGAGATGATTCACAGCACCTACTCCGAGTGCCTCAAGCAGATGAGAGTAAATACTGAACATCAATATTCTCCACTCCAAACATCTCTAATCTACAGCCCTAAAACACTACAGGGTGTACGGTTCCTGTAGCCCAGGATACAGAACTACTAACTCCTACAGCTTGAACAATCAAGTCATCTCCACCAAAGATCAAGAGCTCGCCTTCAAGTTTCAAACTTTCTACTTTTTTTTTGATAAGAAACAGACTACACTGACAACTAGACCAATGCCTTAATAAAAATAAAAAATAAAAAAAAAGAGAGAGAGAGAGAGAGAGAGAGGGAGGGAGAGAGAGAACACACATCTGAGTACCCCAGGACTGACCAGAGCTGGCGACACTGGGGTTCCCCACCAGCTGCCAGAGGGGCAGGACATGGAGAGAGAGGAAGCCTCGCTCCATGGGTCAGCACAGGGAGCGCCACTGCCGCTCCACACCTCTGTCCTGCTGGCACAGCTCTTTGCGCCAACTCTGACTCAAACCTGTGTGTTTAAGCCAAGGGAAGCGTCAAATCTGTTCTTATTCCTCCTCAATGTTTTACTCCAGCACATCTGCTAGTCACGAATGGAGAGCCACTGTTTCATCATAAGTGAGCTTTAGTTGACTGTCTTTTTGCAGGACACTTCATTCACCTGGGATTTAGTGAAATTGAGGGTTAAATTCCCACCACACCCTCCTAAAGCAGCCAAGATAAATTTCTCCCTCCTGCACATAACATGTAATGCACTAAAGAGGACACAGGCCACTCTGTTCTTGCACAAGCCTGAATGATATATCACATTTAGTGTCACTACTGGCCTCGGGACTGAAGCCAGAGAAACAGCAAGGCTACGCTGCATCCTTACCGTCCACGTTGCTGACTTTGCTGTGCTGGACTGTTGAAATGATACATCGAAGCTGTGAGGTCCTGGGTAGTCTGTGTTGGAAGGGATGGCTGGGGAGGGCGAGAGGGCATCAAAAGTGGAGCTGGGCTGGGCGTAAGGCGAGGGCGCCGTGACGCTGTTCTGCGCGTGCTCCGTGTTGTAGGGGCTGGTGGAGGAAGAGCCATTCTGAATCTGCTGGTCCATGCTGTTCAGGAGCCCCAGGTTCGTGTACTGCGGCTAGAGGCAGAGAGATGCACAAAAGCGTTACAAAAGCACCTTTAGCACCGGCTGGCTTGCCGCACCGCAACACAGCCTTCGCCATGTGGGGTTTACAGTATGCTCCCAGCACCACCCTACATGTTTCATTCAAAGAATCAGGAGAATTGCAAAGAATATACCCCATTTTTTAGTTCTGTTTCTATCGCCTATATAAAGCTTCTCACAGTCACGTAGTAGGTCAGCAGCCAAGAKGGGAAAAGAGCTTGTATCTAATGAGGGTGATTAGCAGGGCAGCAAATCACCACGAGAAGACAGGCAGCCTATGTGTCTAGCAACACTCTCAGACCCAGACCTTTTTGGAGGGATTGCTATAACCTAATTAAAAATAAAATAAATGGTTCATTACAGGGCAACTGGCTCTAAATTGTATAAGGTTACGCAGTCTCTGACAGCCTTGAGCTCTATCCAGAGACCATTCCTCCTCTTGCAGATCCAACCCTGCTACCCACATTGATATTTAGAAGCTCTTACTCAGCTAGTACCTGCACTGAAGTCACCAACTGAAGTATCAGTCACTGRGAGAAGAGGTTTATAGCCCTTAACCAGGTCTGTACACTGCACTCAATTCCCAGTGACTAGCTACAGACAGTCATAGAGGAATTAAAGGTGGCCTCATCAAGCTGAGGACAAGTTCACACCATAGAAGGCCTTTCCACATACATAAGTAGCAGCAGTTGCACAGTGTTTAGCATTTAAATGAGCAGTCAAGGTTGTGCCCCAAAAGAAGCCTCMAGGTACAAGTGACACATGAAACGATTGAAGGCATCAAAAAAGAAGGCTAGAGAATGAAGTACATAAAGGCAAAGGTTAGATCAGGGAGAAGTTAGCAGAAAATCACGTGCACGAGCCTTTAAATTCTATGTGAAGTCCTGGTCCCCCATCTCAAAGAGATGAGAGGGAAACAAAGTTCAGAGAAACGCAACAAGAATGACCAAAAACCAGTTGATGCCTTCCAGTCCTGCAATGCTTAAGTAGACTAGGACTCTCTAGCCTGTAAAAGAGACAATGAGGAGAAAGGGGGAATGCATTRTAAGTGCATAAATTCTTAAGTGATATGAAAGAACAGATAGGAAATGATTATTCATGCTCTCTTAATACAAGAATTAGGGAACAACAAAACATCACTAGCATGATGTTGGTTTAAAGACACGCACACATGCATGATGTTTTTCACATGGCCCATAGTTAAATATGGGATTTTCTGCCACGCAATACTGTGGATACAAAAAGCCTATACATGTTTAAAAAAAGCACTGGACAAGTTCATGGGAGAAAAGTCCATCAAGGCAACAACTCCAAATTTAAGACTGTGTTTTAAAACCACAAATAGTTGGAAGCTGGGAAAGTATTCTAGGGAAACAGGCTTACACAATCACCATGTTCTTGTATTCCTCCGATGAACCCAACACTGGCCACCACCAGAGACAAGACCATGGGTAAGCAGCACACTTGGTTTGGCCAGGCGCACAGACTCTCACCCTGTGCTTATCTGAAGAAGGGCACTGTTTGTGCCCAGTTTATAGAGGGCAACATCCAAAAGGCTTTTTGGTACCTGCCCAAAGCACCTCTGGGATTTCCCAAGGAATGTGCAAGGACGAACACGYCTAGCTTTACAATTAGACAGCAGATGACATGGCAGAAATGACACTGGCTCTTTCCCTTATTCAGAGATCTAAGCATCTCATTCACCTCCAAGCACTACCATGTCCAACCCACCCAGAGCCATCCAGCTCACGTATCTGACGGTGCTTGAGCCAGTCTGCTCCCTACTTTCTTCTACTTTCCAGCTGTCACCTCTTTTCCAGAGAATAGCTCCAGGACAATCCTACATTATATACCAGAGGCCAAAAGCTCCCTGGGTCAGAGTACCAACAGAAAGACCATAATTAAAAGCTTTCCCAGTGCTGGGAATCCCAACAGCCCTACTGAAGCTTCAAGTACCACTTCATCATTCTGCACAAGACCCAAAAAAGAATCACAAAGCCCCTGTCTGCCGAGTTCCCCGGGGCTTCAGACAGGCCATTTAAACACCCACTTTCTCCAGCCATTTCATCCATATAGGAAAATGGCCTGGTTCCTTTCCAAGGGTAAGGCATCGTCCCTATACCCAAACACTTTGCGCTCCCAGCTGTCCTTCTAGAAGAGAAGGGGATAGAGAAAACCAAGCCACCGAGTAGAGCTCTTCCTCATATCTCTCTCTCATCTGCACTGGAAGAGGCTGACATTTTACAGGATTTTTAATTAAAAGCCCAAGGTAAGCCCAGTACTTCTGGGACTTCAGTGAGGCACACACAATCTTCCGGGAGCAGTAAGTCGGGGCAGGGTGTTGCTCGGAGCTGCACTGCAGAGGAGAGGGCCTGGTGGGTAACAAGCTGGAGGACTTCATCTTGGGAGCTGGAATGGCCTTCAGGAGGACACTCCGGGCAGAGGGAAAGGAGAACTGGATCTCTCCCTTGCTCTGCAAGTGACACACACGCCCTTGGGCAAGCCACCTCGCCGCCCTTCGCCTCCCCCTCCACCCTTGGCCTACTTGAGGCTGTAAGGTCTTCAGGGCAAGGATTGCTCCTCACTATGTAAAAAGCACTTCACTTAATGGGCCTCCGTTTTGGATGAGGCCTTCAGGCGTTAGAGTAATAAAAGCAATTACGTATTGAGTTCTAATCCTGGATGAACCAGCGACTCTCCGTGTCGCCTCAGGTTAGTCATTTACCCTCCCTGCCTCAGTTTCCCCATTTACAGCAGTGGGGAAGMGCTCACCTGTCTAACAGGGGTGCTGTGGGATTCAGCAAGTGCCCATAACCGCACTGTGACTTGAACATACCCTGGGCTGCTAGAAGTTTGCTAAACAGTTGTCACGGGGGAGACCAATCCAGACTAGGTGTTTTTTTCCAAGAGGAGAACAAAGCTTTGACAATGCAGATGACAGTTATGTCTCCTCTCCTGCAGGCTGTTCTGCAAACCAAGACTTATTTAATGGACTTTTGGTACGTGTTTTTCCTTGATGCTAATTCTATATGGTGGGTGCTAGAAGGTGAACATAAATGGCTAGGAACRTTCTTTTTGCTGATTAATAATTTTGTATTTAATGAAAAGAAACCAAACAAAAAGCCACACACACATGCCTTCTCTAAAACATAAACAATCAAAAGCAACAAAAAAAATTTTTGGATCATTTAATCAAAATTAGTCCCACACCCCCTGACCCTAATGAGACCTAAAGGCTTCTTAAAGTCTGCAGAAGTATTACTCAGTTGTTTCATTTCTCATGGAGATTAGCATCAGACACACTCCCTAATCAGCAGAATGATGAAAAGACGATGATGATGAAAACAGTCTCCTAAAACAGCTCAGGCCGACAGACAGCAAAACAACAACTGTGTTTTAGCTTCCACTTAAAGATTATTCCTTCTAATCCCAGGCTGTTTAAGATTATGGAGAAAGATGACCAAACAAGCAGGCAGCGTTAACAAGACAGCGCAGCCTGGAAATGCTGAAGATGCTGCTGGGAAGTCAATTAAAAAAAAAAAAAGTACCCCATTAAAATTTAAGATATCCTTAAGGGAATCAAGGATCCTTTTCATTCCATTCAGTCCAGGGACCATCTGTCTAAATGTTAACAGTAGAATACCCATTCCATTGCATTTATACATTCGCATTCCATAGCTGAATGCCATGTCCCCATTTGCTCTTTAAATAACTATTAATCTCCTTGCACTTATCCCAGTGCTGACACAAGCAGCTGTTTGACTCCCCTCCTCTCCCTCCACATCCCACCAGCCTCCAACCTTTCACCTTTCCTGGCCCCTTTCTCCCTGCCCCGGGCAGGTGCTCTGACCCGGTGTCAAAGCCAGTCGCTAGGCTTGTACGCTTGTATGTAACACACACACACACACACACACACACACACACACGACTGTGCTCATCCTCTGAATCAGCTCGCAGCTACGCCTCAAGGCAGGCAGCTTGAAGAGCTGTTTGTGCTCAAGGGGTCAACATCTGAATTGCTCGCAAGCCCTTTGGTGGGAATCAGATAAGGCTTTCGGAGGCACACGCCTTCTGACAACACGGCAATTAGAGGGGCAGCAGGCCCGCAGAAGGCGGCACGCTGGAATTCAGCGCGCAGCAGAACTCCTGCGCCCCGGCCACGCTGCGGACCGCGAGCTGGGGCGAGAACAAAGAGATCAAGGGCCTTGTGCAAGGCTGCAAGACATCGCCCTGAAGGAGGGGTTTGCAGGGTGCGTTTGCACACGCACGTGTGCATGCGCACACACACACGCAGAGCCTCCTCACCATTTGCAGAAAGCAAGATGACAACATTTAAGCGGGTACCTAATTCTTGCCAGTTGGGTAGCTCAGAGTTTAGCACTTGCTTGTGTTTTGCTGTGGGGTTGTTTTGAACAACTGCAGGCTCTTATTCCTGGCAGAATAAGAATGCTGTTTAGTGAAAAGAAGAAAAAGCATGCAAGGCAGAAATAACAGGTTATCTAATTTTCAGTACCTTGGTTCTCAATTTCCGTCCTCCCCCCCACCCCAAGTTTCTGACACTATTAATATTGCTGAAGCACTACAAAAACCTTCAAGCAAGTTTAACTGCAGACAATCAGAGGGATGCAATCAGTTCCTATACTACCTATTTTAGAACATCATTTCAATGATGTATCTAGAATTATCAGTTTCACTTCCTATATGCCATCAGCTTCGCTTTTAGGTTTTCATGCTAACTCATATTTCTAGATTAGAAAAGCCATGGTTTCACTGGAGACACTGCTGAATTAAAAGAAAATTAGAGACTGAAAACTGCACAGCTGTTTTATCATTGTTACGCTATGATAAAAACGGGACTTCCTTGGGAACGCTCCAGACAACATAATGCAAAATCCTTTCCAGTCCCAGCCACCCGGTAGCACCTGCCACAAGAGGGCAATGCAAATGCTCACTGCAGAAGGTAGAGCTGATGCCTGCAGGAAGATTCGCCACTCCACCCAAAACAGGGCCCTTCTTGCTCTGCACGGCAGGAAGAATCCCCCCAAGTCCTTGGGCTACAGCCCGTTTTTAAACCCCATGTGTTAAACATAAGGCTATGAGATATATTTGCAAAGAGACCCCCCACTATTAAGGCATGAGGGAAGTCACACAAGCAAAGAAAAATTTTCAAGGGGACTTCCAAACCAAAAACCCCCTAAAATGCACAGCTCCATTTATTTACTACCCAGTTATCAACCTCTCAGAGAAAGTTTTGAGAGTATTTTTCCACTTGAAAAATAAAGGAAAAGTTACCCCCTTAACTTATATATATATTAAAAAAAACACTTAGATGCCTCCACTCCTGCTATTAAAATTCTTCTCTGTCTCTCCAAAAGAACGTGCATCAATATTGTATATGTATACCAACAAAGTTTTATTTTTCATCATTGGATCTTTGCAGCTCAAGAACATTCTCCAGCTACTTAGAAAGCCTTGCAAACACCACCTCTCGTGCTTATTCTCCAATGATAAGAGATGATGAAACTACAGTGAATTACCATGGATGTTGGCAACAAAGATTCTGCAAGGTATTTTGCTCATTTTGTGCTTTGCCCTTAACTGCACCATGACTAAGGCACCAGGACTAGTAAGAACCAGCTTACGACGATATTTCAATGTCAGACAACGTAAAGATTCAGACTCTTGTTTGAGAAGAGATCTTTTACGAGCAGCAGGAGGAATATTTTCCAGCATACTTGATGCCTATCCAAATCAGGAGACGGATACCTCAAATGTGACAGTACACTTAAATCAACCTAGTTTCAGAACCTTCCTAAGAGGGGATTTAGTAGGTGGAAATAAAGTGCTTGAGCTCAACAGAAGTGCTTCTATCATAATTATTAATCAAAATATTGCTGAACACAAGGCTGTGCAGCTTTGCCAATTGCTCAGAAGGCAACTGATACAATGCTAGATGTAGGCACACTCCTTGTGCCATTACAAAAAAATGCCAGGAAATAAAGGACTCCACCCATACCCCTCAGCTAAGATTAAGGCTGAAGCTGCAAGAGATATGTAGCTAACTCATCACAGTGAAAGGTGTGATTTGGTTGGTATCTCTAGCCTCTTCTCTCATCGAAGAAAACAAACAAACACTAAAAAATTTCTTTTCCTGCCAGACTGGCTGTCCACCCAGCTAACGCACATCTGGATTGCACTCCGTTCGGAAGCAATAACCACAGAACAGTTTGGACATCATTCCGGTCCCCTCCTAGCCATAAGGGAAAGCACAGTTGTTTAAATAAAAGCTTAGGTCCAGATCCCTGCTGTGCTAGATCCCAGAGTGCCAGCAGCAGGGCGCACCACCTCTCCACATCCCTCCCAGCCCCACTTCTAAAATGGAAACAAAGCAGGCAGATCTATTTTTAAGAGGCTTCCTCCCAGAGCTACTGTACAGCTAAACACATCAAGGACTCAGAAGCACTTGGATATTACAATAGTGTGTACCATGCACTTTATGTGAACAGTCAAGGAGCAAGTAACTTTGGTTCAACCAAAGATACCAACAATTATCAAGGCATCAGTTCAGCTTAAGGGCCTGGGAACCTAAGCTCTAATTACTTTGTAGCAGAGTTTTTAGCACTGTATCAATCTGCCTGATTTGAATAATCTTATTGTTGTGTCATTGCTTCTTCCAGGAAGACAGAAGACTATTTCACATCCCAGTTGTGTTACAGGTTCCCAGTGTGATGTGCTGCACTGGGCTAGAAGAGTCCCTGGACCCTGTAAATCCTGGTCCCTGCTATTAGAGACAGCCACAGCATAACCAAACGCACACAAACCTCACGTAAAACAAAAAAAAACAACAAAAAAACACATCCAAGATTGTCCTGCACAGGTATTACATGTTAAGAACTAAGATAACCACAGCATGTCACCCAGACAGCTTCCAGCACAGCCCAAACACATACTGCACAACCTAAAGAAAAGAGTTCTCATTTCACCCAGCTACGGGGAGGAGGGGAACGACACTCAAACCAAAACAAAAATCCAAGCATAAGTGATATTCTGAAATCAAGCCACCAGGTTTAAAGTTCAGATACGCAAGGTTAAAACAGTGCCCACTCTGCCTACCTAACACAGCATCCCATCCCTCTCAGTAACTGCCAATCAAACTCTGACAGTGGCCAACTTGGTAGAAACAACAAGCTACATATGGTAAAAAGAGAAATCAGTGCACATCAGCGACCTGCAAACAAACACCATCGCCCAGGAGAACACTACGAGTTGTATACTCGGGGGAGGGAGGGAAGGCTGGATGATTTCCACTGGAATTAGCTTTTCAAGTTTGAATTTCATGCTACACATACACTCTTTAGATTAACGCAAGCAGCACAACTATAAAAGCCATACCCACTGAGGCTACAGCCCACGTGCCTCTCCACTCAGACACAGTTCTGTTGACCTCAGCAGAACTTCTCATTCAAGTAAAAGCACACTTATGCAGGTATTTACAGKCTTGGAGAATAACTCAAATTCATGAAAAGCAACATGAGGGCAAGTTTCTATATCTGTCCCTAAAGGCTGCAAGTTTGCCAGTGTGTGTCATGTCTCCTCCCCCCCCGCCGCCCCCACTTTGTTTTTCTTTTTAGCTAAACTTCGAGTCTTGCCCCTTGGTTAACATTCATTTACTTTTACACAGCAAAAAGTATTTTTCAKCCAGAAGCAGGGTGCCTTTTAAAACAAGCACAGCCCAAAGCAGGAATGCCTGTAATTCCTGACTCCTACCACCTGCCACAGGTTCACGTAAAAGAGCTTGTCTAATTCTAGGATTATCAGCATGACAGTGCATCCCACTGTCTGGACACCCTATATTCTGTAAGTATTTCTAAGTACTTTCCAGTGCCTATAAAAACAGTATGATTGACTTCTCTAGGATTTTATTTTAGGTTTTCAACACAAAGATTCTGAATTGGGTTCTTGAAAAAAATTCTCCTTGCATAGAAAACACCACTTTTCTGAATGCTTGACCATTCTCAGTAGGCTTTAATGAAGTATAGCCTAGATATCCTAATGATTTTGAAAGTTCAGATAGTTCTAAAAGAGGAAAGAGTCCAAGACCTCCCCCCACACATGCTGTCATTTCTTTACTCTGGGCTTGTGCACAGCAATTTATTTGAAATGCAATTGGAAAATATATAAACACGGAGGCAAAAAAAATTCACACAATTGCATCTCTGTGAGATGTCAGATACAACGAGGCATCAGAACTCCATGATTTTACAGCAAATTCATTAATATCCCTAACACGCAGTTTCATAAAACTAAAACAGAGGCCAAGAGCTTCCTAAGCTCTCCTGTTACCAGCTGGATAACAGAATGTCAACAAAGATTTGAAGAGCCAGAAAGTACAGACTGATTTGGAAAGGCACCCCCTCACAAGAGATCTAAAATAACTGAAGACAAAGACCTATAACAGGAAAGATAGAGGAAGACTGAAAGATTTCAGTGAAATATACTTGCCTAATTTCAATGGCTGAGAAATACTAAATGATCATAGCTTGGTAGGCCGTACAGAAACCCCTCAAGTGCTGGGGTTTCTACAGCAATAGTGAAAAGTTGGATCAAAGAAAGTCGTCATATTTAAATAGGAGGAACTGATTAAAATACAAAGGAGGAGAGAAACTGGACAGGAGAACTCCTGTAACTGATTAGAGTTGCCTTCTTTCTTGAACTCTTTACCAGACGGTAATCATTGATGGTTATCAGTCATTTCAGACTTGCAGCATTTTATTGTGTTGAGAAAGCAGTGTTAGGCTGGACAGGATATCTGTGTGTCATCCCCAGTGAAAGGCAGCAGACACGAACTACCAAAGTATGGCCATAGGGCACAAGGACAACAAATGCTCCAGGTCAGAACAGCACCAGGAGTTGAAGTCAGCTCCAAAATTTGTCACTGTGCTCAATAAAACCAGAATCCACCAGGTTTTAGACACCAAAGTAAAATAGCCCACGTAGCTAGTATTCTAGTCAGAACGAGAAATTCAGACAATCTGCAAGTTAAATAAATCAAGCAGTTAAACACAAGAAAACAGAAGCCACACGCATAAACCCCCCACACCCACTCTTTGAAGCATGGTGCAACTACAGAATATAAGAACTCATAAGAAGAGTTACAGGAGGGCAAAGGGCAGATTAAAACAAGTTACAGCAAGCAAAGAAAAAGGTTTATACTCCAGCACAAGAATCCTCATGGATTAAAAGAAAGATCTGTGGAATTTTCTAGTGTATTTGGCCAATTCCTCCATCCAAAATAAGCATCAACTCCTGGATGACATTTTCAAAAACCTGAGATACGGAGCGACAGACCCAAGGCAGCACCATCAGCTGAGGAGCTCTCAAGACTGAGTGGGACATCAAGGGGACTGGCTGCCAAATTCTGATTATGCCCCAAATGCAGAGAACAAAAGGAGGCAGAGATTTGCCTTCTAACACATGGGTTTATGCTGTATATTAGAGTATCTTGTGACTGGCACCAAGAAGCAAAAAGCTGGCTTTGCGGCTGAGTACAGCAGCACGCAGAGCCCAAAGACCACCCTATCCAACTCAGCAGCATGAGCTGCCCGCCCTCTGCAGCGCACAGCTGAAACATACAGCTTCTCCTCACTTTTTCAGCTGGCTCTTAGGAGATTAGCAGGAGCGTTATACACCATTTTCCAAAGACACCAGGCTGTGCCTGCACCAGGCTGTTCCAGACCCAAAAGCTGGGCCTTTGGGAGCGTTGAGTACATAATGTGCACACGAAGAAAGTGCTTCTTCCACACCGCCTTCACTCCATCAACCTTACAGCCATCAAGAATGTTTTCCCGATCATTTAAATCGCAGCATTATCTGAAGTTTTACACACCCATGATTTCTGAGGTAGTCCGGTATGGACTCTCCAGCATCTAATAATGCAACCAAAACCACATTTCAGTATTGCCCTCACCGTCTGATATTGGTGACCTCAGTATACATTAACACACGCTATGCCATGACTGCTTAATGCAAGGTACAGCTTCAGAAGTCTGCATTTGAGGCACTCAATTGGCTTCTCAGTTTGGATAGTGAAAAACCTTTCCAATACATTTGTTTTTCAATATTGAATCACTCATGCTAGCAGAAAGATGGGGACTTTGTTTTATCGTTTTCCTTTCAAACAGACAGTTTTCGTAATGTAACGAGTGCTTATCACAGTAAGCAAGTTAGCCAAACTAACTGGAAGGCATTTCTAGTCACTCGCTCCCACAATTACCATGACTGCATGCAATTACAGTAGCCATTAACTCAAAGGGTTCTTCCACATTTTTCATGAATAACAGCATATCTATTAATTTCCATTTAATACCACGTTTAACTCCCTACCCCTCCAACCTGAACATTCACAGTTACTTTCAGATACACAGCACAGGGGACTGACAAAGGCTGGTCTCAACAGTTTTCCCACCTTGACATTCAAGAAGCAGTTTCCTGCTTGCAAAATGACTAATATTTTCCAGATCACACCTAGCCAGTGTATTTTCTAGTTTCCTCTTCAAGAAATTCTTGTATGCTTATTTGCTACAGAAAGAGGGTGGTGGTAAAATAAAACATCTACTTAGTAGATGTTCTCAGGCAGTTTACTTATATACTATGGATAAAATACAGAGTAAAACTGCAGCTGTGACAAGTCACAGCAAAGACTTGCAAAAGCTATTGATGATTTCAGAAATGCACCTGAAAAAGTTTGCAGGGTCCAAGTTTTAAAGGAAAGGACAAAATTCTGATCAACTGCTCTATGAGAGATCTCAAACTCAAAAGCTATTTTCTAATGTACATCCAAGAAGTCACGAGGTTATCTACAAAAAATTAAACCCCAGCAAAATGATGAAATACTTTAAGCCATCTTCCATGCAGCAGAGAGATCCACTTGTTGACTTGACATGGTTGTTGACAGCATGATTAAGTCATATAAAGCTATAGAAAGGGAGAGCACATCCACCTATTCCTATTGTTCCATTCACATGTTGCTGAAGCATCACGCACCAGCCCTACACATCAGTTCCCTTACATAGCTAGCTGCAGCATAGCGATTTCTGCCTAAAGAGCACAACCAAGAAGCCTAGCGCTGCACCTCCTCCCCTCTCCCCTCAGCGTGTTCCCAGAAGTCAGCAGAATTCTTTGTATTTACTTCCTAGATGTGGATTAAAAGTAAAAGATTCATATCTGCCGAGACACAATCCATCCCTTTCATTCCCAGACACTACCCCACCATAAAATATTTCCCCTTCCCTC
Organism: Apteryx rowi; assembly: GCF_003343035.1. Taxonomy (NCBI): domain Eukaryota; kingdom Metazoa; phylum Chordata; class Aves; order Apterygiformes; family Apterygidae; genus Apteryx; species Apteryx rowi. Next base: position 3,275,785 of record NW_020449641.1, on the reverse strand, counting down.
CCTGAACTGGGCGTTTCCTCCCACTCTCTTGCCCTTGGTAAAAGCATTCATCTTCTTGCCATCTTGAGGAAGTTGGAATCATCTCAAATTTCACCAGGCCCCCTCATATACCACTTCCCAAAGTCCTTGAGGGGAAGTTTAATCCGGATCCAAACTCTGGAATCGATCCCAAGAGACTGCTGGGCTCCAATCAATGCATTAAGTTTCAAACATGCTCAGCCTTGCCACTCGGGTCCACTTCCAAACACGGCAGAGGACTAGGCATAAGCTCAGAAACACTTCAAGCCATCTATTCCAGTGCTTCGCCACAATCATGCTGTGCTGCATCTGTATCAGCACACACATCCTGGTTAAAACACTATTCCCTTAGTTGTACCATTAAGACCCCAGCAGAGGCAGGGGATTTGCAAAAACAAAAAAAAGCAACCCAAAATATCATTAAGTACTCTTGGATCATCTCCCAACTCATTCAACTCTAGCGCCAACAATAAAAAGACTGCGTCCTCCTCCCATGCATTTGTCTGTGCCCAAGGAGCTCGAAACACTGGTCAGTAAGTTATAAAATAAAATAAATAATAATAATTAAAAAAAAAAATCAAGTCTAGACTCAAGCTCCCAAAGAAGATTCAAGTTCACTTTACCAACACAGAGGAACTAAAGCTTTTGCATGTCTTATCTGAGCCTTTCTGAAACTTTATCTTTATTCTGAACCTTATCTGAGCCTTTCTTATTGATTTAATTCCTAATATTAGAAGCCTTAAATAAATAAAACTCCAGTCATCTTAAATCCCATACTCCTGTAGTTGCTCCTTGCACAAGGTAATTGCAAGCAACTAGGGTAAGCTCGGAAAGCCTCTCACAGGCTCTTCTTTAGTTAGACAAGAATAAGACTCTCCCCTAGGAGTCAGTCTGTTTATAAGAAATAGGTTCACCCCCTAAATTTCATTGCAGTTCCTTCTCAGTAGCTCACAGCTAAATGATAGCTTGCATATTATATTTGTCCTGTGCTGTTCTCCTAAAGCTTTAGCCCAGGTTTTCCCCTACTGGAAAGCGGCTCTCCAATCCCTCCGACAACTACAACACCTTCTCACGGCGCAGTACAGGTCTGATGGAAAGCTCCATTTAGGAGACTAAAGACTGGAAGATTTCTTAGAAATTATTTAATAATATAACTAAATAAACCAAACCAAAACATAACAGGAAGTTTTTGAAGAACAGCAGATTTATTCACTTGGAGAGACCCATCCACATGCCTAACCATGGCTGAGCTCGTGTATCACTAAAGATGACAGCCTTGATTAATTGTCAAGGAAATGCAAGCTGATCGTGGCACTGAGATGGCAGAGAGCATAGAAAAAGTATGCAATTAAGAAAAGTCAAACTACAACACCTTTGTAGAGTAATGATTTTCCTCTTAATTCCACTTGATACCAAAAGTGACTTGACACTAATCCAGGCCAAGCCACACAAATAAAAGAGCCTGTGCTCACTTCCCCCCTTGAGAGGATGAAGTGGAGTGTTACTGCTGGGTATGTGAGAAGCTACTCTCCTTTCTGACAATTTATGCAACCTCGGTTTAAGAGTCACACACATTTTATTGCCTACTCTGCACATTCAAGAGGCGTTGGAGGCCGTGCCAGAAAAATAACAGGGCTTAGCAATGTCTAGTGCAAATCCATAGGTGCAAGAGTTCCTTTCTGAAGCGTTTCCAGATTTTTTTCAGTGGGAACATTTTGTAAATAGAATTTAAAATTTGCCTTGAGCCAGGCAACACCCACTTTTATTCAATCCTTCGCTATAATGAAATAAGTAGTTTCTCCACTAGTTACAGCAAAGTCTTCCAGAAGAGAGAGCGAAGTGTGTGGTTTACAGAAGTCACCCTCTTACAGCCGACATCCATAGCCTTCCTGTTGCCGATGCCGTGTCTTCCACAGGGAACTAGTAATGCTTTTGTACCATGGAAAACAGCAGTGATCAGAAACAAAATCTTCAGCTAGGCATAACCTGACAGATACAACCCAAAAAGTCATCACCAGATGGGTAGAAACACATACACCACCTTGAGACAGACAAAGCTTGCTTTTGTTGTTTCTCTATGTTCAGGGACAGGGGAGATAAGAGAAGCAGTTTCACTTGACTTAAAATCATTACTTTATTATTAAAGACAACAAAGTAAAATAAAAGAAAAACAACTCCTAAGGGAGCTGCACAGTAACATAACTAGGCTTGTGTCAGAAGAAATCAGAATTCAGGTGATGGCAGCAATGTAGAAGATGGAGACAATCAGAATTAGGAAAAAAGAGCCAACCCAAACAGCAGATTCTATATTCTCCAATGAAAAATCCCCAGCATAAAGTATTTGGATTATTTCATCTGGTATCAACTGAGGTCAATTCACACAGCAGCTCTATTAGCTTATTTCCCAGAGTTTTTGTAAAGAAGCAGACAAAAATGGATAGTTAACAACAACCACTGGTTCATGATGTAAAATGCCTTCACCACACTGTGATGGCTGCTGCTCCTTCCCATCTCTTATGGTGAATATTTTTAGAGTACAGTTAGAACAAAACCAGTTTCTAGCCAAATGAAGCAAGCTATCAATTTGCCAAGAACTCAAAAAGATCCTCTGCCCCTAATTCCAAGCTACTTATTAACTCTTGTTTTGAGCTCGGAAAGTTTTAAAATGGAGGTACAATTTCTATTCTGATTTCCAATGTAAGGCATGCATTACCACGCAAACTGCAAAATGCGTGTGTGTACATAAGCACATACTGAACAGTAGTGTCTCTTCACACACAACCAAACCACAGTGATTTCTGCAGAACTATCACAGGACGCTCAGAAGTTAAAGCTGTGCAGACGGACAGAACGGTGCTAGGTTTCATTTTTGTCTATTAAAGGACACTCATTCATTCTTTCCACCCACATGCAAGTTACCATCATTTATCTCTGTGCTACACCCACAGCCTTAGACTCCTTGAGGTCCAGTCCCTCCATCCTGAGCAAGGAGAGGAGCTCGCTAGGGTAACACCTCCCATTCACTGTTCCACATGTGGTCACATTGCTTCTATTATGAACACTGATATTTTGGCACCCTATTACAGCACAAAAGACCCTCCATGGCATGACAAATCTGCTTAGATAACAGGCAGTTGGACCCTTAGTGGAACCAGACTCAGCTCTCCCCTGTCCCTGCATTTCTCCCACGGACTGGACCTCTTGTTTCAGTGGGGAGGGAGGGAGATGGGAGCACACAGTGAGAGGCAGGTCTCATCTCCTTGCTGCAGACCTCTCTAGACTACTTGAATCTCTTCACTGGAAGAGGTAAAAGGGATAGTAACAGCCACTGGGATTCTCTAAACAAAAGACACAGGCATAGACAAGTCTACCTTAGCTTTTCTATCACTGGGCAAATCTTTACAACTACACTGGGGTTTGAAAACCTCTGAGAAGAAAGAGTACCTAGTTATAGATGGCCTGTATATCCACGTACAAGACCTCCACAACCTGAGGTTGTGCCTAACAAGCTTGCACAGATGTCACATGACAAAAACTTTAGTCCCTTAAGTTCAATTACAGCAAAAACAAAGGATGGATAAACAAGAACTGCAGCCAGACACCAGCAAGGAACACAGCCTCTAATCCACTCCTCCCTTCCCACTCCCGATGCCCAAACTGTGCTCAAGCAAGCAGGGGTAGTAACACCACTTAGATATTCAGAAGCCACTGAAATGGCACTCGTACCTTAACTTGGCACAGCTCAGGAGAGAGGTTTCTTCCCAAGGCTCGCAGGCTGTTCTCTGGCTGCTTGGGAACCAGCAGAGCCCCGAGACACCTTTACAAATAAGTGGTGGAAGGACCAGGAAAAAATGGCTCAGGTTTAATCAATACCTCTCTTGAGAACTCATAGCATCCTCCAAGTGCTTTCATCTTGGGGGTAGGGTGAAATGTGAGGTGCAAAGGGCACTGCACAGATGAGCCTTTCTCCCCAATACCTCCACAAACCTGGGCAGAGCAGGAAGACTGATCTCCCAGGCAGTGGCCATGGGCCTTCCTCTGAAGACCACATCCTTCCCCCTGGGTTTGGCCAAGGGTCACAGAGCAGGGGGTGGTGGGAGGGGAAGAGGCTTTGCTGGGTGAAGTTTACCACTGCTGCATCTCAAAATCATCTGAGGAAAGAAAGCAGTGTCAGAGGAGCCACGGCTTTGTCATCTCAGGCTGTTCACAGGAGACTACAGACTGACAGCAAGAGCAATAAACTCCAGTCATGCTTTCACTGCGCGCCGAGAAAGCTGATGCTCAGAAATAAGCTACGTCTCAATTTTCAGATTCCTCAACCTTAAACTAATGTTTGCTGAAACAACGTACCAGACAGGAACATTTCTTGCACTCTGCTGAGGGGGCCCAGCTCCCTTAGGACATCCTTCCAGGCCACCCCTGGAGCCTCACCTGGCTGCTTTTACAAAGAGGCAGGACTCACATCCTAGGTCAAACATATACAACTGAATTATTATTTAAAAAGATGGGGGACAGGGGGGAGCAAGGAAGCACATCCTTCTGAATAGGCTCTCCTAAACCTGAATCAAAGATACCTGCAACAATTTGTCTACAGCTTTTTAAACTTCCAGTGTGAAGGAATGTTGCCAAAAAAGCCATAAACCAGAGCACAAAATGTTTTAAAATGTTTTGTATAAAACTGGTTCCCCATTTCCCTCCCAAAACTATGATAAAATCTTAACGGAAAATTATTCTTTCTCTCTCCCACAAAGAGCAGGAAGATCTTTATTCTCTTGGCAATGCTTTAATTTGATTTTAGCAAACACTCTAAACCCTGTGCATCATCATCTTAGCCAAACTCTCAAAGAATTGGTCCCTAAAGTGAATCTCTGTTGTTCTCATCCTCCTCTCCCAACACCCCGAAATGGCACCCGAGAAACTTGGACTAGACTGCACAAACTTGCAGACACCCTCTTCATACAGAGGGTTTCAGATTTACAAGCATTTCCAATTTTGTGCATGCTCCTTGCAAGCTTTTCTGCATGACCCATCCCTCCACACCATACCCAAACCCGCAAAGTGCGAGGACGCATAGGAAAGCCATCTGAGGCCCAAAGGGATCCTGTTCAGCAGCACCTCATCATCCCATTACAACCACACTACATCTCTCTCCTTCTCACATCTCCTAGTCAGAAGAGGATCTCCAGGGTCATTGAGTCCAGGACTCTGCCAACAAATAGCATGCTCACTCTTATAATCAATCCAGATCAAATGCAGGATTAGATTAAACTGGAGAAGCAGTTGGGTCAGATTCCATCCTCCAGCTTTGAGGGCTATGATTCACTTTTTGCAGCACCTCTTGAAAAATATCTCCCCCTCTCTCAGCCAGCTTTTGTCCATTTGAGAGAAGCTCCCAAATTCCATTGCAACACTYGGGAAGACGCTCGCAGGCACAGGCCCTGTGTGGATCGGCAGCACATCCGCGCTGCTGTTAGCTCGCGGCCGCCACGCACCCGTCATTAGCGCTTGCACAAGGGCAGGTTCCCAGGCTGCGGGGTGGAGTGCACCGTGCTGCCGGCGGCTGCCGGGGAAGGCAGGAGCTCAGCACCCGTGAGTAGGTGGCGCTGGGTGTACAACAGACACGGCAAGCCTTCAGGGGCTGGGTGGGCAAAAGTCCCTTGAGAGACATTTTAGCACTGAGGGAAATAAACGGGCTTTGGGCAGAGGCAGGGGGCTCCCCCCTCTGCCTTTTAAAATTTGATTTCAGTGGAAAAATGGACTTGTTTTTCCTCCCCACTATGTAAGTTTCTTGGCTGGTTTTAACCAAAAATATATCATATACCAACCTTTTCATGGGTGCATACAGCCGCCTTCTACCCAATCTCCAAAATATCCAGCAACAGTTGCAACAAATTTCTAGCTCTATCTCCAAACCGAGGGCTAGGGCATATTTCTTTCTTGAAGAAACTGTTTCAAAGCCTACATCTTGTTTGAGCTTAGAACGGGCGAGGTTTGTCACCACCACTATATTTTAACTGAGCATTAACAAGTCYCCATTTCTCTTGAGAGGATTCATTAGAAAGGCTGTTCTTCCTCAGAAATAAAGTCAAGTCAATGCTAATCACCTTTCCTTCCACAGAGTATAACGCTGCTCTGTACAACAGAGCAAAGGCCTTTTAAAAGAAAAAAAACTTCCACTGATTGCCACTATGATGAGCAGCATTTAAGCGGAGCGAGAGCACTCCTGAGTGCATCGCTTCTGACAGATGAGCCCAGCAAGTCAACCATAGGGACTCCAAACCCAACTGCTGCTGTTCAGCGAAAGTTGATCAGATAGCAGGAGACAAATAATGCCAAGCAAACATTCTGCCTCAGAAGTGCTCTCTCCACATTTAAGAGTTTATAATTAACCGGGGGTGGAGGGGAACAAAACAAAACACAAAACAAACAAACAAAAAAATCAAAGTTACTGTCTTGTATGGAAGCAGCAGTCAGGAACGAAGCACATATTGCATGTTTGCACTCCCTGAAAAAGAAGGGACCAGGAAAGCACGCAGGTTTCAGTTTACCATGTTGCTTTCTCCGAGTTACAAACCTGCCATCCCAGGCGTGCAAGCCCCAAGTGCACATTTAACAGACTTTTCCTCTCCGGCTAACACATCCCCTATCTGTACGCTCCTTGCAATTCCTATTTTGTTTTGTTTGCCAAGTGGCTGAGATTCTGTCTGCTTCAGGTCTCGTATCCTATGCACTCCACTTGAAGCATTTTCACCAGGAATACACACACACGCGCGCGCACATGCATGCACACACACACACACACACACACACACACACTGGAGCTGCTGCTGCCTTGCCATTCTGACGAGTGTCAACACAGCTGCTGTCTCCTCTGGAATGTAAACCAATATTGTTGTTAGATCTCCCTCAACCCCAGGTAACTTCCTCAAAGATTTGCAGAGTATGTGGCAATTCGCTCTACTTCCACCTTACAAAAGATCTACCCAGTTGGTTTAAAAATAAATAAATAAATTTAAGCTAAATTTTAAGCTCCTGTTCCACCAACACCCATTCAGCGCTAAAGGTTACAGAAAGCAAAACGTATACATGGTATGCGAATTTATCCTCATATAATGCGTTTAGACAAACACCCCATGTAAAACATCTCGCTGCTGCAAATCGCGGGGCAAGATACTACCAGCACTGAGTAAAAGGGTTATTGATGTGAATGCTAACGTGACGTTTGCAGCGGAGAACCTTTGTTTGCATATTATTTTTACTTAAAAAGGTAACCTAAGAAGAGGTTTATAATGCACTTTTGGTTTACTTCCTAAACATCGTCTACTTTTAACAATGAGCGGCAATTTCAGCAATAAAAAGGCTAGTTAATGAGTTATAATGTAGTCAACACAGATACTGTTCATACAACTACAGGAATGCAATCTGTATGCATTGCCCACAGTAGGAGATTACTCTGCCTTACTTCTCCAATGAAAAAAATTATGTTTGACCAATTAAGGTTCCCAAAACATATTTGCTGTCCCAAACGTAAAGACTGAAAGTTCATTCTCATTCCAATACCTAGCCCAGCAAACTCTGCTCGCCATTTGCAAAAGTTTCAAAAAAAATAAATGTATATTCCACACCTAGCTTCAAGACTACAGGGGTGAAGAAAATGCACAAGTTCACTAAAAATAAAATATATCAAAAATATCATAGCTCAAACCCAGAATCCTTACCTCGCTATACTGGGACTGGGCATTGTTTTCCAGGTACAACATGTTAGCAGTCAAATTGATCAATGCTGCTGTTCTTTCTTCAGGCTCCAGGATTTTGACAAACACCTCCCACCCCCTTGAAGACCCTAAAAATATGTGATGCTACTTGGAAGATAACAGGACTCGGAGTGTGCCTCTCTGCATAATTTAAGTTTCCCTTATATACCTAACTATAGGCAAGGAGGAGGAGGTGGGGCTCTCCTGCTTTACCTGTCCAATCTGTCAAAGTGYCACCTGGAGTCCTCCACTCCAATGGAGAGAGGCCTCTCCCATCTCATTAAGTAGTTAGAATTCCTTATCACCAATCTCTAAAAAGCAAAGGGAAGGGAAGGGTGGGGGGGAATCTACCAAAAGGAGAAAAAAAAAAAGAAAAAAAAAAAGAAAGCAAACTATAACTTTCCCCTGTCACTTTTCTAAGAGTTTGGGAACCCAAAAGACAGCCACAGAGTCATTCGCAATGAGGAGCTTGGGAAACTTCTATTTATTTATTTTCTGAGGAAATTCCAGTGTTTTCTTCAGGAACAGGCTTCTCTGCTACCAAATCCCAAACTGTTTGGGAAGGGATCGAGATGCAACTTTTGAGACCGGCAGTGCAGTAACATGGCCGTGCCTCTTGTTGTTGCAGCATGTAGTTTTTGGACAAAAATACCAAGGAACCTTCCGCGAAGCAATTACTGTTTCATATACCATAATGCATCTACATGCTTTATTGCCCATGCACTCTTTCATCCACACTCACAGCTACCAGGTGCCATGCTTACAGGACATCATTTCACACTAACTATTATTTCTTCTCTGTTCTGTAATTGCATCTAACTCATTCTGCTCTCATCACTGTAGTAAGTCTTAAAATACTCTCATTTACAAAAAGAAGATGTTTAAAAAAATAAAATAAATAATCCAAGGGACTCATGGTTTTGAGCACTTGCAGAACTAATATACAGAAGAAATATACACTCAAATTACCAGGCACTCCTCAGTAGGAAACCACCTGAACGCTGTGCTCACAGCAACTAAAAATTTTGAAAAGACAGATAGGAAAAGAGCTAACTCTTTAGCCTAGTCAGACTCAACCTGCGGGAAAAYGGAGCAAACAACAAGGCAGATCAGAATTGCCACGCTGTGGTTTTACTCAGAAGGAACAAGTCAAATTCCCGCTCTCGCTGCAGTTGCGGGAGCGGAGACACCCGGGAACCCCCGAGCGCGGGCTGCAGCCGGGTACCGCGGTCCGCAGAGGGGCCGGCCACCCGGCGGGCGCCCCGCAAGGTCTTGCCGGGACGGCTGCGGCGCTGGGCTCACGCAGCACGGTTCCGCAGCGCCCACTGCGAGGGGTCTGGTGCTGTCTCGCCGAGCCGGCGGGATGCACAGAGCGAACAAAAGACAGCTAATTTTGCTCGCTTCTGAAAGCTCAGCGCAAGCTCTGTCAAACAAGGGGAAACAAAACACCTTTTTAAAGGGGTGGGGAAGGGGGAGAGGAAACCAAACATCCAGATCAGAGCAACCGCCTGCCCTTCCAGCGTAATGACAGTGCTCCAGGACTTTTATTTGAGGATCTATTCCGAAGCAGGCCAACTGCTAACTGATAACTACCCTCATGACTGCAACTGCTCACAACAAAAACCGAACCTCCTGCTCTGAGCCATCAGCAACTGACCTGCGGGTGCTTTGCGGGGGGGAGAGGGGCTCCCCGTGCAGAGCAGCTATGGCAGCTCGGCTCTGCCACGGCAGCCTGACGCCCAGCCAAAGCCTTCTGCAGGGCTGAGCGCTCTGCCCAAGAAGCTGGTCCTGTTCCCAGCCACACCAGCTCCCTCACCTTTGCGCATCACCTAACCCCAATTTCTCCACCGTACAAATAAGAGGGGGGACACCAGGTTCACATGGAGCCAGATCAGTGGTGCTGCCTGTGAGTACGGGCTCCTGAACAGCTCTCTAGGTAACCTGCTCTGCTGTATTACAGAAGAAGGAGCCACCACTGACTTCCTGCCCACCTGCAAATTAAAGGACATTGCACCCTTGCACCAGGCTCTTTCCAGACTAGAAGGCAGCAATGCACTCACTAAACTGGCACTAATAAAAGGGAGCAAAACCTTTTTCAGGAAGGAATGAACACCAGAGCAARAGAGGAGCAGGGCAGGCACCAGAGCAGAGCAATGCAGGAGCACAACACCCTCCCTACCCTGCACAGCTCCTTGCCACCAGAAGGAGTTTAGTTATCTCATTTAGTTCTAATTCCGTGTGCTTGGCTCAACAGACGGCCCCTAGGCGCAAGAGCAAAAGTTTGCAAGCATTTGCAGTGCACCTTCCCCATTCCTCCTTGCCGATCACAACACACTCTGGATGTTGCTTCCAGGTATGGGCTGTAGGGAGTAGAGCCGTGCACAGAGCCCTCCCAGCAAAGGGAGGGCCCTGTCTACCACCGACAGCAATATCTCAGCTCAGGCTGGGGCTCCACACACCTTTAGTGCTCCTCAATTACCAACCGAGCTACCAGCAAGTGCCTCCTGAGCACAACAGGTTTCCTATATCCCAGGAATAACCCAAAGACCACTGCTGCAGCCCCTTCCTTTCCTTACCATCTTCACCACCACCACGCAAAACCAGGAGCTGCACCGGGTGCATTTACGTGACCTCACCTGAGGCAGGTACAAGCCAAAAACAAACAAACAAACAAAAAAACCATACAAGTACCAGTCTGGAGATACAGGCAAGGTTTCCAGGGAGCAGCCACAGCCCTGTTAGCCAAAAAGGGTCTCTTCAGGAGCAGCACAACTGCAAATCTTGCACGGAGCTAGAAGTCACCTGCAGATTCTCTGCTGCCTAATAATGGAAAAAATTACACTGGGCAAGTATTAATAGATTCATTCATCTTGAAGGACTGTAACCATTTTGACCCCTTAATTCTGTCAAGCTTTTGATACTGGCCCGTTAGTTCAAAAGTTATGGAGGGGAAGGAAAGAGGAAGGTAAGATACATATACATACATGCATCTCCCAGCCACAGCAAGTCATTGCAAAAAACTCTTTTACTAGCTGTGCTATAAAACTCAGAAGATCCTCCTTTTTCTCCAGTTCCAAGTCATTAATGCAGCACTGTTGCGTTAGTTATCTGTAATCTTCTGTCCCACAGGTGGCTGGAGGTGGTTGTAGGTGAAGCAACACCCAGATGCACTAGACAGAGATATGTGAAAGTTTATCCAAAGATATCTGCATGACAATATGAGGAGAAGCATATATACCATGAATATATTGACATGTCAGCACAAATCCCTGCTCTCTATACAGAAAGCCCAGAGTTGGCTCTGTGCCTCAGAAGCATTAGCCTGTGCGGTCATCTTGAAGTTAATGCAGGGCACGTGGCTTTTTTCAAATCATGCATTCACAGGTGACACAACGGAGGCAACCACCACCCCACTACCCTACCCAAAGCGGGAGAAGGGAACAGAACAGACACGGACAAGAGCAGCTCAGGGCTGCTAGGTTGCACCCGCGAGCCACAAGCACCCGTCAGCACTGGTGCAGCCCAGACACACACGTACCTCTCACATGGTGTCCCAGGGCTCCATATCTGTTTCACTTACTCCTTTTGAGGATGCAAAAAATTAAACAGATYATAGAAGAGTCTCTAACTACCTAACAGCAGTGAGGCAGCATCTCTTAAAGACTGTTAGAGGCAAACCTGACTCCCAGAAATAGAGTATGCTTAAATGGCTTTGTGACCAAAAGAATCCCCCTTCAAACCATACGCTCACTTCTCAGCAATGGGACAATGATAATTATCATTTACTCAAGCCTTCTGGTCAGCTTTTCAAAGAAAACACCAACATCAGTTCTGTTGTGAACATATAGTCAAAGTGCAAGACACGCTTTGCAGAGATAGGCCATATCTTATTATAATAGTCAGTCTATTTTTTTTTCTATTTTTAAAGAATAAACTAGAAAATAAATCAACCCAAAGCATCAGGAGTTGTGCAAAACCTGCTGCTTCAAGTTTTGGATGCTCAGTTTGAACTTAAAAGCAAAGCTGCTCTCAGCCTCTGTAAGGGAAGCCTTTTTTAAAGCAAGAGCCTAACCTCCAATACTTTAGGAAACTAAAAATAATAATTGCTAGTTAGATTTGGAAATTTTAGCTGGAGTCCTAGCAAGACTGCCTCGGCTGTTCTGGAAAGCTTTCAACAACACTTTGTGGATCCTGCTGGCATGTTGAAAAACAAATATACAAACAAAAAAACCTAAGTTTCCAAAGTGAGGCATCAGCCAAGTCAGACTGTTGATTCAGGTTCTTCTTTYGAATACACTTTCCCCACGCTGTTATATGCTGGTCTGTTCCAGCCTCTCTCACYGGCAGCACTGGCAAGTCCTCACTAACCCTTCCTGACTAGGATAACTGCGCTAAGTCATGACGATTAAAAATGTCATTGCCACAAGTCTTTAATTGTAGTGTTAATTGGAGATTGTGTAATTTCCTGTAGAAGGGGGTGTGTGCATGCGTGCACACCTGCCTGCTCGTTAGGTGGTTCATGCAGAATTTCCTGCAGATCAAAGAAAAAAAAAAAAATCTGCTCAGACCTCTCCACTCTGTGATAAAAATAGCATCTGGATCAACCGCGTCACCACGGACTGTGACTTTCACTCAGCTCAGAAATGTTTACAAATTAGGACTGAGATAACAGAAGGAGGAGGAAAAAATAGAACGTGGGGGTTTTTTGTTTGTTACATCTGAATAACTGCTGAATGCTCAAAAATGTGCCTCTGTCAATTAGCTTTGGGAGTTTTTCCAGTGAAGACTTTATGGGGCCACACGTGATAAACTGCAAGAGCATGTGGCCAGGTTAAAGAGCAATAAGAAAATACCTGCAAAAACTTAAAACACCACCCTTCCTTCCTGAAACCTGCAGCAAGGTTGGTCAGCTGGCCTTGCTCAAACCAAGCAGAAGATTGGGGGGGGGGGGGGACGGGACACTCCCCAGCAAATACTGAAATACTCTTCCCCTTTCAAAAAGCAACAGAAAGACAAAACAAAAATCAGCTGAAAACCAACTACCTTCATCTACTCATGACAGAGATGCTGCTGAGAGGCAACCTCCTGCCCACCGCTGACCAAAGCAACCAGCCACAGCTTCATGCACAGAATGGACCAGTTTCTCTGTGGCACTGCATGGGAGGTGCAGCTTATCCATATGTAGGATAGAGACTTGCATTCCCAGAGCCTGCAGGGTTAGCCTYTCTGCTTTACCCAGATCTGAACCGTGTGCAGGCGACAAAGCTCGATGCACTTGTGGCTTCCCTACCACTAACTGAGGGATGGGACTGATGCCCAGAATTTCCTTTGGAAAAAAAAAAAAAAAAAAATAATAATAATAATAAGTGCATGAAATTCCAAACTAGAAACATGCCCTATTTGTAAGTGCTTCATATTGAAGATCAATCCTTCCTTCCATGGACTTCAAACTGCACTTTTCAAGACTAGCTCGTTTTGTAAACTGCAGCGGAAAGACGCAGACTTGCTGAGGAGAGAAAAGCCCTGCTCCTGGTTTCTACCCACAGCACAGGCTGGCTTTTCCTTCCCCAAAGCAGCATGCCCTCTCCAATGCAATTGGCTGTCACAACAGGCCTGCCCTCCGACCCTGGGTAAACATCTGCACACGCTGCTTATTTGAGCTCCTATAGCCTCGTTATCTCCCCAGAACACCCCTAGGGCTAATTAGAGAGTTAATGGCATCATGTCAAGAGATAACACTATGTAGGGGGAGCAGGGAGAGCGAAGGAGGAAAGGAATTGTGAAACAAAACCAGTTCCCTTCACAACTGCTATGTAATATTGGTTTAGGATGGCGCGCGCAGACCCTGAGGAGTCTGCCCTCCAGCTGCCTAACACTGTTTAATGAGGAGCAAGACACTCCTTTAGAGAGATTCATCTCTCCAGCCAAGATGATGCAAGGTCCCCACTTCTTTCCTCCCATCTGCACGATCAAAACCCCTCCAATCCTTTCTCCCACTGCTGCCAAGGGGGGTTACCCCCACCAAAGCGAGCAGGAACTCACCTTCTACAGCTGGGGGTGCTACACAGGACTGACGCCAAGCAGCCAACACTTTGTGTTGCGTGGCATCTGGAAAGCATTAGGTGTGGGGCAACTGAGTGTGGAGACCATTTATCATCAGAAAGCTTTGCCCCGTGTTTTATTCCTGGCACTCCTTTACTCTATTTTTCACTTTTTTTCTACCAAAATAATTCTCTTTAAAGAGCAATTGTTTCCACTAGAAAATTAGAGATAAAGAGGAAGCAACTGTCTGTAGGCAAATAGATTTTTGCAAGCCTGCTGGTCAGCCTCAACCACTGGTCAGCAGACACTTGAGCAAACACTTTTGCACTGATGGGTGCAAAGTCACAGGTCAGCAGACACTTGAGAGGAGACCTTGCATGGAGACATCATTGGCTGCCTTTTGGGGTTCAAGCCTCTGCCATCAGCAGCTATGTTGCCCGATTAGCAACCCTCGACATTCGGACTGCACTTCTGCCTGAAGACCTTCAGGTGCTCAACACAGCATGCCACGCACACACACAAACGCTTGCAGTGTATTTTGCAAATGCGGAAAACCAGATGCACAAGCAACCAGGACAAGCAGCCGCACTCTGCAGAGCAAGGGCACCCAGGTCCAGTGGGCTCCACGAGTGGTCTAAAGAGAGAAGAGTCACAAATTCTGGGTCACCACGCGGGTGCAAACAGCCCCAGCCTCCGCAGCTGGCGCGGGGACGGCGGCAGGAGGCTTCGGCACGCGGCAAAACCCACGTTGCAGCACGAGACGCAACACTCCAGCCAGGGAGAGAGAAAGCTGAAAGGGAAAAGCGGGAGACAGCGACAGATTAGAGCCTTTGTTTTTAATTAAAAGAGAAGCAACTGTTGACAGTCCAGGTTTGCTCTTACGTAACCAGCTGAGGAGAAAGTGTCGTGCTTCCCTTATCTTGTATAAACTACAGATTACTTACAGGAAACGCACAACTGTTAATAAAAGCACAGTCAAAGCAGCTCTTTCTGGTCAGCCTGTACTATGTCACCACCTCCCTTCCCCCATGGCCTTGTACAATAACTCAGTATTTTAAATAAATAAATAAATAAATAAATAGAAGTCATCAAGTTGCAATAATTTGAGATCGGCCTCCCCAGGCTCTGGCGAAACCCCGACCCTGCGGTCGCTGGCCGCCCGCACTCATCGCACGAGTGCATCGGCGTTACCTTATATTCCCCCGGCCTGTTTATGACACCCACCTGTCGTCTCGCGTCTGCGGCGCGATTGTAAAGCCTCCGGCCCAGCATGGGGGAGGCTAATCCCGGCCGAGGGCTTCCAGGCGCTATCGCAACGCTGCCGGCCAGCGGCAGCCAGGGAGCGTATTTTGTCCCTTATGTTTTCTGTGCAAAAGCGTTTTGTTTCGCATCGCGGGTCGTTGCCCAGGTGCCCTCCTGGATGCTCTCACATGCCACATCCACCACCGGTATCACAGCCGCCACGGGAGATCACACCCGGACCCGACATGCCACCCTAGGGGGGGCGGCCCCCGGCGCGCCAACCCCAATCCGGGGCCAGGAACTCTCCAAAGCACAGACCGCGCTTTCTTCCCCCCCGTTAGCAAAGAGGGGCGCACGCTGCCGACTCCGCTAGCGGTTAATGCCCATACTATGAACTGCATCCCAGGTCTCAGTTATTTGGCCGGAGACTTTTCCCCAGAAGATTTATTTGATATTTCTGCCTGCCTTAACACCAGTTTAGTTTCTGACTTGCTTAAACCTAACCCAACCCGGACATCACCCTAAATTCCTCATTATCTAGCTGTGCCCACAGAAAGAAAGAAGGGTGCTTCGGGGAACCTTTTCCTCGTGTTTAGAGGATGGAGATAAAAACAATCCACATTTTTAGAGCCAACTTAGTTACACTTGTAACTGAAAACTCCTTTGATCTTCCATTAAACTCCACAAATTCAGATGCCTATTAGCAAAAGGTTCATTCAGCAGCAAGTGAACTAACACAGGCCACAAACCACTCCTTAATCTACGCTTCACAGAGACCGATTTAATTTTCCATGACTGTCTGACAATTCACTCCCTCGTTAATTTAAATGCTATCAAATCAACGGCAGCGAGCTGGAAAGCAGACAGAGACATCTGTGGGAAAATGGACTGCCTAGTCCAAAAGTCTCCTTATGAAAAAGTGAAGGGAAAAATACAGTCATTAAGGGGACCACAGGCAGGATTCGTAGAACCACAAAGTGACATTTCCAGCAAGACTCTGGATGTGCCAGGCCTTCTCCAAGGCAAGAAGCTGAATTAATACAAGATGGGACTTTTAAAAAGCAAAGCTAGGCACTGCAGCTCGCTGCCAGGCAGAGGCACTTGGACCAAACGGCAGAGCGCCACTCTCGCGGGGCCGTACCCTTGGTTTGCCTTCGCCACGAGGGAGCATCCCATGAGCACGGCTGGGCCGTTCCCAGGCCCTGAGCCCGCTCGGGAGCTCCCACGCGGCATCGCACTGCACCGGTGCAAGGGGCAGCCACAGAGCAGCATTTTCATATGCCTGGAGCGGCGCAGCTGGATTCAGCATCCTCCTTCCTGCCAAGGAGAGAGAAGGGCCTCCTCTCCCTCCCGCCACCAACTCGGATGACAAATTCAGATGAACATGAACTTTGGGGATGGCCGCTCCACTTAGCACAGCTGTATACAGCTGTGCTTCGCAGATGGCTGGAACGCCAGCTGCCTGAGGCTGATGGAGGGATTTACCACTTATGGGAATGTTTTGATTGGGTTAGAGCTGAACAAATAATAATGGAAGTATGTTTACTATATATATATATATATATACACACACACACATATATATATATATATATATATATATATATATAATCTCCATCAACTGGGTAGAGAGACATACAGTAAAGTTCCCTGCAAGACAGCATAAACTTTAAACTTGCTCTGGAGGCAAAAGTACCTACAGTTTGTTGCTCTGAGATCAAGATCCTTTTTAATTGTTTGTGCAGACTTTTTAAAAGATGTAAAATAATTGCTAATGCATTATTGCTTCATACTTCAGCAAGAAGCACATGCAGCCTTATGGAAATCTTTGGAGGCAGTCCTAGTTGCTTGGGGAAGATGTTTTCTGAAGCAACTGCTTCTTTCATTCTAAGGTGTTTGCATAGAGGCAGATGGCAGGACTTGCAATTGCAATCATCATCTCAACTACGTGTAGCAATAAGAGCTGGAGATTTAAAGCCAGCTCTCCAAAGAAGACAGGTCAGAACGAATACTCAACTCGCTTCAGCCACTGACCTCACACTATAGCATGCTGCAAAACGCCCTACCATGCCTGGCTTATTTCCAATAGGTTTTTGCTTTTTAGCTTAAAATTAGTTTATTCCCTCCCAAGTTGAATATAAAGCAGGATACTTGAAGGGTGATAATATTTAAAGGAATTTTAAATATGTTTCCAAAATGATCTATAGCACAGCAGACAGATCACCCATTTGTTTTCTCAATGCTATTAAGAATTCAGGGAAGTGACACTAAAAATAAAACACTTACTGTCACCCTACTCATTAACTGGCTGCATTCCTACAAAAAGAAATGCAGCCAACTCTGGCCTGCAGCCAGAACCAGCACTAAACAGCAAGGGAAAGGGAACCACTGAAAAATTATTTTAAACAAACAGAAAGATCTTTGGAGCCCTACTTCTCATTCTGAATGAGAAAAATTTTCATCTTTTGTTTTACCTATATTGAATGCACAAATGCATTCTCTATGTGCATCCTTTATCTGAATGAATTGACCATTTCTGGATTTGAATCTGCAGCCCTAAATGTGATGATTAGATCACTCGGAGGGACCTACACTGCAGAAGATTAAACATTCAGCAGTATTATAGAGCCAAGCCTAAATTAGGAGAGCTTATGAATTCAACTGCAAACAAGAGAGGTGCTGCAGGGAAAGTTCCAACAGAATAATGCATTTGCTCTTTATGGAAATGCCTTTGCATAATCTCAACTTTCTTTGCACAGCTACAGAACGAACAAATACCCACACAGAAGAGAAACTTGGCAAACCTCAAACTCTCTCAAGCACAAACCAGACATTAATAAAAGCTTTGATCACGTATCTGTGCTGTACAAAGTCCTTCCTTTCTTTCTATGGCCAATTCAGGAATACTTAAGCATGGAAACAGATGGTCACACAACCCACTTTGCTGCATCTACTTATCAAATTGGCTTTATCCTCCAGGTGCAAAACCATTTCCCAACTAAATTCAGCACCTGCCAGAGCCTGGGGAAGCACACACCACGCATTAGTCAGCTTCTCCACAGAGACATTCTTCCTGCATCTCTCAGCCACATCGCACATAACATGCCAGTTTGCCCGCGCTACCCACCTGTATGCAGGGACAGCCTATCCATCCTTCAGTCCTACAACCCGTAATCAGCTTTCATCTATTTCCTCAGCCATTACTTCACAGCAAGTGGAGCTCTCTTCTAACCCAGCAAAACGCTTTTAAGCGAGCAATTAAAGGTAACCGAGATCAGAACCCATGCGTTAATATTAACATGTTGGAAAGGATGCAACAGACACACTGCAATCCCTTCTGGACAACGGGTTGCTTGTTATCTGTCTGTCCATCATATACTTGCACAGAAGTGTCCTGGTGCTGACCCTGACCACAGCCCCCACTCTATGCAGGCAACAGGCTCCTAGGGGCACAGAAATTCAGTGTGTGGCCACTGACTTCACGTATTGAATTGGTTTATACAAGGGCAAGGCTGAGAGAGCACAGAATACAGCCTACCAGTTATCCAGTGGCCAACCCACGCTGTGCAGCTGCATCACGGACCCGCTCCTCTCTAGGTCAGTGGGTTGCTACCTGGGAAGGTACCTTATGAAAGCTGATGTGGGGTGGTTCCCTTGAGAGCCTATAGCAGGTTAAAGATACTTGGGAAAGGTTTTCTGTTCTCATTGGGAAGTATCAAATACTAACTCTGAGATCTAGTAATTGGCAGGACCACTCAACAAGGACCAAGGCAGAGGGCACCAGCCCCAACACCTCCATGTTCAACCCATGCTGCATCCACAGTCTCGCCTGCAGTTTAGTTTCTCCTCTGCCTCCTAGGCAGAAAGTTTACAGCAGCGAAGACATCACTTAAAAACATGAAATATGCATAGCATCTCCAAAGTTTCTCTAGCTACCAACCGTGGGACACTCACAGCCCATGAAGCTGCAGATCCGAATCCAAAAGGACTCCCTTAGCCCTGCGTTCTCCTGAAGCAACACCACCCCCCCCCCCAACACCCCAGGAGAGAAACCAGACCCTCTGGGAGCTCTGCAGCACACGCAGCTCAGTTGGGCTTCCCCAAGGCACACGGAGCAAACACCCACAACAGCAGCAGACAGAAGTCATGGAAAAATAAAGCCTGCCTTCCTCAGCACCTGACAAGAAATTCTCTCCCTCCTTTGTGGGGAGGGACAGATACAGGTTAAGAAAACTCTGACCAAAGTGACTGTCTGTAAAAAGGCATTCCACTGAACTGGTTAGGCAAGGGGCTGCGGGAGGACGGCTAGCTCAGGGGCACGAAAGGAAGGTATGTACATGGGGGAGGGGGCGAGGCTGATCCTCCACTGCTCCATCACTTCGGACAGCACTCCTGCTCCCACTGACAAAGGCTTTCTGGGTCCCTGGAGCCCAGGTGCACGCTGCTGTGAGGGAGGCACTCATTTTTCTAGACGAGGACTTTTCTGAGCTTTGCCTACTTTGCAAGACCCTTGGGAGGGGCAGGAGGGGTGAAACTTTTTCAGAATATCATCCAGTGAATTTCTTAACCTAAACCAGCTTCGTTTGGGTCTAGAATAGCATCTCTTCGCACCCATGGGCTACTTCAAAGGCACTTATGCGTGGTGGCAAAGGAAAACAAGTTTGCACCTGGTATACAGCCAGAGTCAAACAGCAGGCTGACAGCTCGCCATGAGAGCTCCAAGGCAATACAGAGGTTATTGCACTGCCACATACTCATTTGTAGAGAGCGCTCTCTGGATCCCCTCCTCCCAGTAGCTCAATGGCATTTAACCATTCAAAGAAACCCATTTTTCATATAACATCACCTGGTTTCTAGCACCACAGGAGCAAACCTTAGAGAGCAGCCTGCCTCCAAGGCAGGAGAAGCAGCATCCTCTTTGAATTGAGGGAGCCTCCTGTCACCCCTCTACACATCCCACAGCTGCTGGCTTCTGCCTTGTTCGCATAAGATGCTGCTGAGTATTTTCTCAGTCAAAGCCCAATGGGCCACATGGATGTGTGTTCAACTTACCTTCCTGGCCACCCGTGGCTCCTTCCCGCTCTAGTGCCATGGCAGAGACCACCAGCATCCTCTCCCCAACTATGTGAAAAGATAGACTTCTGCTAGGGCGGGGGGTTCCCAGTCTGCCTGTGGTTAACATCATTGGTGTGTAAAGAGGCACAGCCAACACAGCCTCGCAAACGGGCCACCCAGAAACCATCAACATGGAACATTGTGAAAGACCTAGTCACAAGGCATACAAACGGGGGAAGGCTGCTGACTGCCTCATTTTACACCAGGCCCACAAACCCTCTTCCCCTCCAACTCTTTTCATCCAAAGGTAGTGCTGTTCTCCAGTTTCTCCTGCTCCTTTCTTCTGCAGGACAAAGGAAGAATATTTCTTCCTTAAAAAGGAGAAGAGCATGAGAACTGCAAGGGTTCAGCTCAGCAAAAAAACAAGTTGTAGCTCAAGAGAAGGGTTTCTTTCTCACTCAACCTTCTCCTCCAGCTCTCTCCACACTGAGCTCCACTTTCAAGGCGATAAACACAATTCATGGGTGTTTAGCAGGGCAGGACTTGCTCTCATTTTCCAGCCCATAGGTAGGACAGTCTCTTCAGGCACTGATCTGAATGCTGTACTGCACTCCCCACTATCAGGTCTGCTGTGAACAAGTGACTAAAAATCTCACAGCTCTCACCAACACAAATCTTGGTCAGGGCTGGATCAAAGATGGACATCTTTTATGGCTGAAAAGCGAGACTTTCAGCTAAGTTCCACAATGGTACAATACTTATTTTAAAGGCCAATCATGATTGCCTTAAAGTCCATGGAAGGTCAACCGCTTTGAATAAACCGGTCTGTTATTTGCTTTGCGCCCATTTCAAATTCACTTGGTAGTACATTTTGGAGAAAAGCTGGCTTTGCTCTTTCCCTAACAAAAATCTAGTAATAAAGAGCAGTCTGTCTTGATCTCACCATTCATCTCCTAAGGCCCCTCTGTTTCTGCTGCATTCCTTTGTGTTTATCTGCCCTCTTCAACTCTTTTTACTGCAATCAGCTGCGTGCGGCACCTCGTGTCTAGAAGTGACATGGCTGAGGTTACACGACAGACAGGTGCAAGGGGAGCTATTGCCCTAAAGCTATCCAAAGGAAAAGAGAAGCTGGAGGGGAAGAGGGTTGTAAGGTATTTCAAATTAAAGCCGACAAACAGCAAACACCTTGCCCCAGGCTACACATTCTCTGCCAATGCAAGCTGCAGCGGCTGCGAGCCCCAGAAACAGCAAAGCAAACACAGACTTCTCTGCAAGGGGGAGTTGTCACCTGTCAGGGATGTTTGCTAATTTATAGGGAGGTGGTGGTGGTGGTAAGGGGAGTAAAAAGAGCTTCCCTCATTTTAAAAGACGGGCTGTTTGCACAGGTTTGAGATGCATATTTTGCTTTGTAAAGGCTTTTGTGCAGCACTCAACTGAGCGAAGGTGCTGTCTTCCAGCAAAGGAGAACTAGAACATTTATAAATGAACATGGGAATACTCAGCCCTTAGCAGCGTGTCTGAGCCATAGCCTTACAGTAAGGGTAAGGATGGGATGGAATTTCCCTGCTTCCCCTTCAACTTGTTGTGTCAGTGAAAAATAATTCTTTAAAGCCACCATGCAGCTCAGCCTCTTCAGAAATGCCTCCTGTGAGGCCAAGATCAAACTTCTCATAAGCAAGAAGTAATTTCATAGCAAAAGCCTCTGCCCTCCTCCCCCAGCCCTAGCGCTCATTTCAACAGCGCTCAGACAGGACAAGAGAAAGGGATTTTCCACCGATGTTTCACTGCACCACAGACAGGAGAGGGAGACTCTGAACAAGGGCTTCGAGAGAGCCTGCCCAGTTACCACAGTGCTCCACAGACCACACAGAGAAACTGGAGATGGGGAGGCTTTGCTAACACTCACAACGCGTGCGGCAAGCAGACGTTTTGGGCATGGAAGGAGCAGAGTTTCTGCTGAGAGCCTTAGAAGTGTTGGGGTTTGTTTTGTGGAAGGGCATAGTTAGTTCAAACAGACCACCACCACCCATTCTGAAAGCCAGGAGAATCTTTCAGACCAGCTATTGGAGGGACCGTTTTATTGGAGCTGCGCTACCACGTCGGAGAAAGATAAAAAACGTCCTTTCAGATCCAGATGCTGACGGAGGTCTTGCACCCCGCCCCTCTGAGTCCACCCGGAATACATGGTTATTTAGATACAAAAATCAAGATGTAACCAGACTTGACATTAGTCACCTCCCTCCCTTGTGCACCTGGAGTAGTTTCATCACATTAGCCCAGCAGATGCGCAACCTCAATGCAGCCTTTTATCCTTTGCAATCTTGCAAGGGAAGAGGAAAACATCACCCTGTGCTGTGATGTTTCAGCAGTCATGCTAGATGGGCAATAACAGGTCAAGCCTTCTGGCACCAGGTATTGCAATCGGCATGACCTGGGAGCTCTTTTCCTTTTGGATGTGATCCTCCGAGTTACAAGCACTGCCAGCATGCAGACTGCCGATCAATGTCAGTGCTGCAAACACGTTGTGGTAGAGCACTAAAATTGGTAGTCAATAATCCAGGGAGTTGTCAGTTTCTCAGAATGGAAACATAGAAGAACAAGAAAATCCCACAGACATCAACACAAATGTCAAACCACGCATAATTTTTACCTCCAAATATATAAATCCAGGAAGAACAGAAGCAGAAGAGGGACAACTCCTGCCTCCCACTCTGCCTTCAAAAGTAATACCTGACTTCTTTACCAGAAGTATTGATAAGAAAGAGCTGGTCAGTTTGTGTCAAAAGCAAATGAACCAGTAACCACCAGTGCCCCATCTGCATTCCAGTCTCCAGCCATACAGGTGACACACCCATGACCAAATCTTGCTAGAAGCACTCTCTAGCCTCACTTATCTGGAAACACAGGAAGGAGAAGACAGCCATGGTCTAAAAACAAGTTTTCATTCATACTTGGCCTTCAAGAGAAAAACAGGCCAGTGAAGAACATCCTCAGGTCTTGGCCTTTGATTAGCAGAAAGGCTACAGCATCCAGAATATCAACTATTTTAACACTCAGGCCACAGAAACAAGCTCGAAGTAGGGAGAGAGCAAGGACAGCCAAGCAGCTGCGCAAATGCAAGAGACCCCTTGGCTCTTCCTTCTGTTCACCTCCTCATCCCTCTTTCTTGCCATCGCTTTAGCAGGGGAGGAAGGGCAGGTAAAGAGCCAACCTGCTCCCCCTTGCAGCCACAGGAAGGCACAGAGAGGCACTCTTCACAGGGCACATACTCTCTGGTTAAACCAGACATATTGACACTGCTGTTAATTGCCACTATTCCCTCACTTCACAGAGCCATACCCCAGGCTAGTTCTTGTGAGTGGAACAACAGGTAAAGAGAGAAGGGACTTCCTTGCTCAGAGAAAACAGCCACAACTCCACCAAGAAGGAGGAAGAGAGTCCTGGCACAAGACTGACAAGCAAGAATGACTTCTACCAAACTCCTCATCTTTTCCCATCGAAGGGGGAAAGGAAATTCTTTTCAAGACTCACCCACATTGGATCACTCAGCTCCGTATCCTGTACCCGGACACAATCCATGCTAATCTCTATTTTGTTTGTAGGGCCATTTTCTGATGGATCATCAATGAAGTTCAAATCAATCGGCTGAACTGAGCATATTGGCCTGAAAAGAACAGAGTAATGCAGTTAAAACGGACCAAGGTCTGTTTTTCCCCATCTGCTGGGGTGTCACCGAGGCATTAGACATGATCACAGACTGTTCCCAAGGCAAAGTAAGTGATTCCTCCTCAACGCTATCTTCACCACCTGCTATACTAGCAGCACCACCTGAGCAGGGCTGGGCCTGGAGGGACGTTTTACTTGCCTGGCCAGTAAAATGAGGTAAGAGTACAGGAGTTAAAATCACTGAAAGACAGAGTACTCATGGAGGATATATAGCAGTAACTGTCTCAGCATCAGTCATGGC
The DNA here is from genome assembly GCF_003343035.1 of Apteryx rowi. Lineage (NCBI taxonomy): Eukaryota > Metazoa > Chordata > Aves > Apterygiformes > Apterygidae > Apteryx > Apteryx rowi. The sequence goes on along the minus strand of NW_020449641.1, from coordinate 3,251,707 downwards.
AAGTCAGGAAAGGAAACAGAATCAGTTTAATAAAACGTCTCCTCCAGTAATAGCTGAAGACACCATAGGCCGAATTACTTCTTTCAAGGGACCTGATAGAGTGAACTGCATACCACCTCCACCTCCTCTCCCTCCTGGGCATAACCAAAGGCTGAAAACATGGAGCCTGGGTATAGAGAAAGCTGCCGAGAGCCATGGCTCCAGTTCCTTTGGGGAAAGCATCATCCATCCACCTTAAGCGATGGAAAGCAGTTAGCACAGTAACTAAAGGTCTCCAAGAAAGTCAGCATCATGTGCGACCTCTGCATCGGTCCCCCACAGACTGAATGAAAGACTTCTTCAGAGCTCAAGAGCCGTCCATCATCATAGACTCAAGCCAAATAAGTACAAAGGCCTCTTGGAGCCTCACCTTCAGTCCCCTCAGCAACCTAATACAGAGGTATCCTGTCCCAAAATGCCTCCTCCCCCCCCCCCAATTGTCCTTAAGAATTACTTACTGTTCCAGGAAGTCCCAGATATGCTGTAGCACCTCTGGGCTCAGGAATTCCCTGGGCTGTGAGTTCTGGGACATGGCTGAACGGTAGTAACTCTCCTTCCAGGAGAAGTGGCTCGGAGTTTCTACAAACCTTAAAAAACAAAAGCAAAAAAAAAAAAGAAAAGAAAAAACACACACAAAGATATGTTGAATGCATGAGCCCAACTACATGAAAACCCATAAATAGAAGCTATTGTGTGAAAAAGGAGACACGCTAAATGCCTGCAACATTCACAGCTGTACAATGTACATTCCACCCTACTGCAGATGCTGTATTTAGAAGGGAGAGAATTAGACTACCCTTTTCAATAAGCTAAGTACGCCTTAGAGTCCACTGGGATGCTGTGTCATAAGGAATCCCACAGAAAAAAAACTTTCCATTTTACCCCAAATAATATGAACTTTGCATACAGAACAGGCAGAGCTGTGTAGCAGGTAAAGCACCTAAGGGTAACCAGGAATCAGCCTGACCCAATCTGTGACTCCACTCTCCCTGTCAGGCTACCTCTCCAGATTGCATGACCTTGGACAGTTTAGGGGGCTTCACCTCTACTAGCCATTGCAGCTGAGGTCTTGGACCAATATAAGGATTTTTTTTTTTTTTTTTTAGTTTTTGAAAAAAACCTTTTCTTGCTTGGTTTTCTACAGAGATAAATTAATTTATATCAAACTGTACCTGCTTGTCTACTGCCTTCTCCTCACCTCCAATAGCTTCTGAATCTGAACGACTGATTTCTGCCAAGTCTGGTAATCACCTTGGCCATTTTTATCCCTTTAAGCTGCTACAAGCTTCACAGAAATAGGTGGGCCCAAGAGAAGGCAGTGACGAAGCCAGAGCACTCGCGCATTCCACAGCTGCACATTCTCATCCCACCGGCCAATTTCTAAATTCAAACACAGCAGCTTTTACACCAGTGTCAAGATACTCAATGGCTGTAGGGATGTAAGGGGAAATTTCTTGAGTGTATTTACAGATGACAAAAACTCTCCATTCAACTTAATTAAAGTATCAGTCAGGTGATGGCTTTCACCCTAAAAGGACAGGAGGCACCCCACAAAAATTTTCATATATAAGAGTTGTTTCTACACAATATAATTAAACAGCAACATTCTCTGCCAAAGGAACTGCTGTTACAGGAGCCAAGAGTATAAATGAATTCCAAAATGAATTACAATAACATTTGGAGGACAGGCTCATTGGTGCTGTTTAACGCAACAGTCTGAAAGAATTACAAGGAAGACCTTAATCTGCTGGCTGCCAAAATTAACAAGAGTGTTTCAGAGGAAGGATCATATAGCTGTTCTTCTCCTCTAATATTTCTTGAAGCATCTACTACTGGCTGTTGTCAGAGAGGAAACTGGCTCTTTTGACTGAATTTGTATGGCCTCTCAAGTTTTGAAGAAGATTCATGTCCACAAAAAGCAGGGCTTTCCTCACCTCTGCTGCTCACAAATCTCAATTACATTTTAAAAGGGCAGATAATTTTCCCTAGTTAATAGAAATCAAGTGTTTTTGGCCCCAGAGCCATGGCTGAGCACACCTCAAAATAGGTGGAAGTACTGCTTCTGTTGCTAATCTCTTCTGATCAACAACAAAAACAACCTAACATGTTTGAAAATTCATGAAAATCCAAAGGGACAGAAAATTCAAAAGTGATGCAACTCAAAAATGCTCTGTCTCACCAATATGAACACACGCCCTCACTCAATCTGAATACATAATCACAAGTCCTCTGAGAACGGCAGTTACCCCATGAAGTACCAGAAATTACAAGTTACATGCTTTCAGTTTGGTATGGCACTTTCAAAAGTACCATAGTGAAACCCAGATGAACACATCTAACCTAAACATCTGTCATGTACACTAAGAACCAATGCTACAATGAGCTTTTAAGGTGCGTAACAGGGAGAGCACGGCCTCAGATAGAGATCCACAATTTTTCTGCTTCATATACCTGCCTCCTCAGGCCCAGCAAGGACTACAGAACACATACTTACTTCAGGAAACAAACCCTGAAGTTATGTATTTAAATTTCTACAAATACTTTAAGAGTAAGACAGATGAGAGCCACTGTTTTGGCCATTTCTAGCAATGGAACTGGAACATAGAGTATTTCTCCATGGCTCACATCTACTGAGTGACCCAAGGAAGTCTAAGAAGCAGCCGGGAAAGCAGACCCGGCCTGGGGCTGACTCCACCTGACCTGCTGCCTGAGTTGCTTTGGCCAAAAGCCACATGCTCCAGAAGCTGCAATCTGCGGAAGCATCCAGCAGGAAAGGTGGGACCTGAGGAAGAGCTCTCGGGATACTGTGCTCTCCCCTGGTCTGGGCCACAGCTAAACCCATGAACTACCACTGCCATGCAACCTATGAGTGGCAGAGGACGTAGAGACAGAAAGGAAGGACAGCGTCAAACAGGCATCCTTTCCAGAGCACTACAAAGGCAGGAGTAACCTAGCATTAGACACCGAAGGTAAAACCCTGCAGACTGGGCACAGTGGAGAAGGCAGAAAACACACCAACTAGACAGCCACATGGACAACATAACAACACATTGCTTATACTCCAGTATGACCAAGAGGCTGCAACCAGCTCATACAAGACACAAAACACTTCATACACAACAATCCTCTGACCTGCCTCGCTTCTGCCTGGCTTCAGCACTTCTCTAACATCATCTTGCCCATCCTTGACTCCTGCTGCTGCTGCCCAGCACCCCAGTGGTTTGACACCCTGTTCCCAGCAAGCAAATCCAACCAGAGTGGTGGAGGGTTGACCCATAGGTTATCCCCAGCGACAAGAGGCAATTTCCTTGCTGAAAGGACCCACCTATCTTGCACAGCCTTCCTGGAGGCACATGAAGGAACACTGTGCTCTCTGCATGCAGCACATGTTCCCAAAGCCCCAAATGTGCTCTGCCACTAAATCTGCGGACCCCAAGAGTTGCTCAATATTCCACACCTGGCTGTGACCTCCCAGGAATGCCTAGCAGAGAAACCACCAAACATGTGCTCCCAGTCCACCTAAGCGCTCACTTCTTAAGAATTATTTGCCGCTTACCAGCTCCACTCACAACTGGTAAATATTCAAATCACTTTTTAGGAATTCAGTATGAATGTAACAACAGCAACCAGTCACACCAGCTCAATACTACTTACAGAGGAACCAACTAAGCCAAAAAAAAAAAAAAAGTTATTACAAAAAGGCCTTCCTCAAAAAAACTTCTTTCCATCAAAAAGTCTCAGTGCAATGAGCTTCTGGCATGCCATGACCTGCTTTGGTTCACAGCTGCATGCAGTGCTAGGTCACAAGATGATGAAGCAACCAATTCAGCCTTGCTCACTCTGGCCCTTTGCAGTCCCATTCAGCAGCAACACAGAAGTTGCTTTACACAAACCTGCTCCAACCAAGCACTTTCCATAGTGTCCACATTCTGCAGTGCAGGAGAGGAGAGAGATATTACCTGCACAGGGTGTCAATGTTAGAAGGTTTGTTATTCTGGGTCTCTAAAGCTTTTGGGGTTGTTGCAAAGATACACACCAACTGAGGACAGAACTAATGCAGCCTGGTCTTAACACAACTCCAAACCTCTCCAGAGAGTCTCAACATCTCCATTTCTGGGGTGCACCCCTCCTACAGATACCCCATGGCTGCAGAGCCAAGCATTTTCCAATTGTGTCATCTTTACTCTCCTACCCAACCCATCTCCTGGCATTCTGTTTCTAAAGAGAACAATCCAACTTCAAACGATGCCAAAAAAGGCATGTTTCCCTACCCCAAACAAAAGACGTTTCCTTGTTAATACTTTCACAGAAGCAAATTTTGAGAGACTCCTTCAGCCCTCTGCAACAGCTTGCCTACCTATACAGCTCCATTTCCACAGGAAGCTGCAGAGCTAGTTAGCCAGCCTATGCAAGGCACCTGTGAGAAGACTACAACGTTACAGAGGCAGTGAGCAGTGCTTTTTTTACTTAGTTGAGTATATCCTGCTCTCAGGTAGAAAAGAGTTGTCAGAAGTGCAAGAAAACTAACTTTAATTCAGCATAAACCTGCATGCATGATAAGTTGTCTCCTTCCCTGTGATCTTAATAAGATATAAACCTGGTGCCATTTTCTTTAATAAGCATCCTTTAACCTGGTGGAACTGATTCTGTCAATTAAACAGTTTCCTAAATGCCCAAATGTGCTCTTCTACAGAAAATGGAAGTTAAAACCTGAAAGAGGTCTATGCATAAATTCCACTACTGCAAACCCTCCAGTTCTTTTCCTCTATCAGCAAACTCTCTGACTTCAGTGAAATACTCCTTAAGTTACTCACAAGATAGCAGGAGCTTGCAAATCTGAAGTCTTAAATTGTTCCTCCCGGCAGCTTTTTTATTAACAGACATTTAAACAACAGCCCTTTTACTCACAACCATGCATCCCAAAGTACACTGTAGGAAATAACACTTCCAAGCACAGGCTGTTGCACCAAACTACTGACTACGATGGGACAAAGCATGATAGCAAATCTTCTCTGGTCCACCCTTAATCCACAAACTATATGTTTAATTAACTGCTGAAATAGTCAGCAGACAACTTGCTGCCAGAAGCAGAGAGCACTAACTGCACCCATTTGTTACTGCAGAGGAATTTATCACCCCCATCAAACTGCAAGCTGAATAGGACATTGCACCCATGAGCCCACTCCTTTAAAAATCACCAGGGGATCTTTAATGATCAGAAACGATGGTTTCAGTGCCCTCTGAGAGGAAGCCTCTCACCAAGAGCACAGCACTGCAACACAGCTCCTGCACCACAACACAGAGCTCAACCAGCAGCAATCTTCATCTCCCACTAGGATCTTAGCTCAGCTCAATCCTATTTATTTTGCAAAGGCTGGGAAAAAAGAAAAAAAAAAAAAACCACACAGCCTAAACTCCAGGTGAAAGCATTCTTCCAGATTCACCATGCAGACCGCAGCCTCAGGCACACTCATTTGCTTTACTTTCTCCTGATCATTTCACAAGAAGCGGTGCATTACAGCACACCAGGGGATAAGTGCATCACAGGTGATTCAGGTTGCTATTAAACTGGTTAACAAGATCGTGGGGAAAAGGTGACAGCAAATGCAACATCCCTCCCTCCAGTTGTACCTACACAGCACTCAGCTTCAGAGCCTCCCAGAGGCTGGCAAATGTTAAACTTAAAAAAAGAAAATAAATCTGGTGAAGGTGGCATTTGCCTTTCGCAAGCACCAGCCCACCTGTGTGGCCGCTGCCTCTCCCTTGGGCGCGGGGCTCTCGGCGTGGGGGGACACTTGGCCCCGCACCGCAAAAACTCCTCGCGAACACAGGAGGGAATGAGGCCTTTCGGCCCCCAAAATCTCACTCTGACCACATGCTCTCTACTCTTCACCACGTTTTTTCCCCTCCCTCCCTCCCTCCCTATCAAAGACACTGAAGGAACAAAAAAAAACCCACCCCAAAACAAACAAAAAAACCACTTTCCACACCAGAAAAACAATGACAAAAACCCCCACTAAACTGACTGTTGCAACATAGCGGAGCTTCCCACCTGAGAAGCCACCTCTCAGTGCACGCAATCTTCCCAAGAAAGGGCTAAACCTGCAACATCGAGGCCCGTCTTACCCCGGGAGAGGCGGGGAGGCACGGCGAGAGCCCGCTGCGGCGCCGAGCATGCCCAGACACTCCCCGCCGGCCCTCACCTTAAAGGCAGATGCTGCCTGCTCTCATGTGGGGCTCGGGTCTGAGGTGGGTTGGCCCAGCGCTGCTGCGGGGCACGCCTGAGTCTGGTGACCTCTGCAAAAGTAAGATGGACTGTCACAGCCAGGAGATAGCACGGTTTTCTTTGGTTTCCCTTCCAAAACAGGCTTGGAGCTTAGATGCTCTGAACTGCCCCTGGGCCAATAGCAGGTTTTGTAGAGAAATCAGAGATGAGTAAGACATCTCAGTGATGTCTCTGGCCTGGGTTTCAGGAGACCTGAGCACCTCCACTTTTTTCCAGCCTCCCTCGGAGCTGCAGGAGCTCAGCACCATTGGGGTGGGCACCTTTGGCTGAGGGTTTGCGTTTCTCCCCGACAGTGTGCGAACTCTCAGAAACAACGTGGTTTATAGATGGCAAACTTCATGGCACATCAGCACTGTTCCTTTCTGCCTTGTGGGGAGAAGAGATCACAGTAGGACCAGGCAAAATGGTCTGGACTGTTTTTTTCTGATTGTTGCCAAAGTCACAGGATGCTGCTTTCTGCTTCTCCCTCCGAGGCATCTCTCACTGCTCTTCTGCGCAGCTTTCTATCACTGGGTCTTTACTCCTCAGACAGTGGACAAGCAGATGGGGCCAGAAATGTTTATCTTTGTAGGCTACAGATTTTGCTGGTTTTTTTTACAATGTGTATTCCTCTAAAGAATCATGTCAGCAAAACACTTGGCAAACCTTGATGCAAAGAGAAGAACATCTACTGTCATGAGGAAAGCACTTCCACATTTTGCAAATGAACAGAAAAATAACTAATAATGTCTAAATAATGATATCTAATATGGCTCATTCTATTCATAGCTCTCAAAGTGCTCTACAAAGGAAGGCAGAGTAATTACTCCCATTTTACCTGTGGGAAAACTAAGGCACCAGGAGGTCATGGGATTACTCATGGTTACTCAGCAAGCCAGTTGTGCAGCCAGAAATACAACCTTGGTCACCTGAGTCCCATCCTGGTGCTTCTCAAAATGTAACTAGTGATTTTGGGTGTCTAGCTAGATAAATTCAAAAAGGCCCTGATTTCCTCGAGTGCAGTATGCACTACACTTCCTAGAGGAACAAAAACAAAACCTCTTTTATCTTTAGGCACCAAAATGCTGATGCCCAACTGTGAAAATCTAGGCTGTAGAAATGATGTGACTTGCTTTAAGTCACACTAAAAGTTCAGGGCAGAAGTAGAATTCAAACCCAGATTTCCAGGCTAAAAACCTAATATTTCTTCCTGAATGCTTTCAAACAGTTACGCTTTGTCTACCTCTTAACAGCCATTTATTCATGCATAGGTGAGTATATTAGTCCTATACCGTCACGGGGTATGGGTTGAATAGAGTAAGTTTCAGAGCAAAGAAGCCGGCAGTCTCAGCTTCGACCCTAGCAATTCCARTACACATGCTGGTCCCTGTCTTCTCCAGTTATGCATCAAGGAGCATCAAAAGGCACAGTAAACAAACAATTTAAAGTTCATGAGTGTTACACTTAATTGCCTGAATCTCGGTTTTAGTTGTATTTTTAGTTCTCGAGTGGGGAGGGGGCTCCTTTTCTGTTTGCACTGTTAAAACTCTAGGAACTTGGCAGTGCTCACAGTGCTGGAATTCCCCCTGCTCTACGTTTTAACACTGCAGTGATTTGTAGACATTGCTACCTAATGAAGCACACAGCTGTGCAAGAAGAGAAGGAAGCGGGCTTTGGCAGCATGGGACAAGCATGCGTCTGGCAGGCAGTGTCATCTGGAATTCCCCTAAGCGTGGAGCACGCTTATCCCCCACGGCCACAGTCAGCCACTCTCATCCGGCAAAGCACACCCTGGAAGTGCATGTTAAAGACTTTGTGTAATCARACAGGTTCTTTGCCCCAAATGGGGGGACCAAAATTAAAGCCAATGAATAGACAGGCAGGCCCTCAACCTTCTCGAGGGGCTGAATTTTGTTGAATTCTGGGGATCTGTATTGCACCTGTATCTATGCCTCTTTCTGTATCTACTTATAAATAAGCAGATACCCAAATATGAACTGTACCTTACTATCCATTTTCACATTTCCATATTCCAAGGCTCACATGAGTCCAAGAGAGACTCTTCTCACAGGAATCCCATCCCAGCAGAATCAGGGCCTGCTGAGCTGCATTAACAAGCATGTATTCTCCTATAAATTTGCAGCCCACCTTTCAGATTCAAGTTTCTAAAACCTAGATTCTCAGAAACTTCTCTGAATCCTTCACATTTAATTTCAGTAACAACACTGGTTCTGTGACTCAGTACTATGAAATAGCTCTGGATGAAGAGTGATGGATGCATGGGTTTGGAAGGGCGAATGTAAGGAATAACAAAAACAAACATATAGGGCTTTTTGAGACAGAATAAAATATTCACTCATAGTTCAAATGGCCATTCTTCCCCTTTTTTCCCAGATCCCTTATTTTTCAGATCTGCATCTCACTGAAAAACGTGTGGGCAGCAGCACGGATTGTGGGAAGGGGCAGCTGGGAGAAACGTGGGCCAGCAGCACAGAGATAAGCACAGGTCTCCCTGCTGAGCTGGGAAAGGCAGCATTAGACCACTGCTAGCCTTCAGTATGTGCAATAGAAAACTAAAGAAGGTAACAGCCCTGGGGTGAACCCAGATTTCTGAGAAGGAGATAAACCAACCAAGGAGATAAAGGGAAAACAAGAAAGGAATGGTGAATCACAGCAGTGAAGGGCTCTATTGCACTGCCAGGGTCCTTCAGCATCCTTTGAGACCAGTCTAGGAAAGACTATCAGCTTCTTCCTGTTCCCTAGAAAAATTACACTTGTGTTGTGCATGCTCTGTTTGAACTGAGAGATGTGACACAGAGAAATTAAAGCAATTCTGTCTCAGACAAATGCTGATCACATTGCTTAGAAAAACTCTAGGTTCTGCTAGAATCTACTAAAATAGTGCATCCTGAGCTCCCTGTGACTTAAATTCCTTTTTTTGGAGGTGTATGTATGTGAGCAGARTGGAAAGGGGGGAGGAAGGTATGGTTCCGGCCTCTGGTTGCTTTTTATTCAAGCCTTCAGTGCTAGGACAAAACTGACTTCTGCCAAGGAAAGTGAAACTAGCTGCACAGAATGATCCTCCTAATTCACCATGCCAAAAAGTGCAAGGGGGATTTTTTTCAGTTCATTATCTTCTTTCAGTTAGTGTCATCTTGGGTGTGACTATGCCCACAGTGGATGTAACATTTTCAGCTTCAYAGTGTCCCCTTAAAGCACATTACATCACCGCAGCCCAGGGCGGCACTCCAGCGCCCTGCTCCAGGGCCGGCAGCAGAGTTCCCCCGGGAGACAAAGGCTCCCTCTGCGCTCCCAGTGCTATCGTGCCGACGAAGGCTTCACAACTGGGACATTGCTTCGCCTGCTTCCTGCAAACCTCTTCAAACTGCTCCTGGAAGCAGAGCACGTTCAGAACATTTTCAGCAAACCCAGCAAAACCAGGAACCCACAGCATCTGCTATCTACATCTCATCATTATCAACCTGACAACAGTGACCGCTTCTAAATAAGTAGAAGCATTTCTTTATCCACAGGTCTTCAGATAGCACTAGAGGCATCATCCTGTCTTTGCTGAAGCAAAGTCACCTCCGATTTTCTTTTCCCCTAAAATGATTCCTTCAGCATCTCAWGAATTTTCCCAGACCTCTCTTATCTCCCACTCAAGCTGGGATACCCCCTTCTCCACCCTCCCCTTCTCACCCATCCTTGGAAACTACCTCGTCACCCAGTCGCGGACATCCCCTCCCCTTCTGCTCAGCCCAGACACCCACTCCCTTTCTCAGCAGGGAGACCAAGCTCTAGCCAAGGTGTAAGCACTGCCACAGCATATCTTCCACTGTGCCAGAAGCTCCCCTGCCCTCTGCAATTGATGCTTTCAGGACTGGGGGACAGATTCCTGTGTAACCCCCAACAAACCACCCAGGAGCCCAAGCAACCCACTTGGGAGGCACAGGGTCAGAGTGCTAGCCTGGGCCTCAGGACATCCATCCATCCTCAGCTCAACCTCCAGGCAGCAGGATGACCTTTCCATCTTTGCCCTTCCCTTCCTGGAGGATAGCAATACCACTACCTTTGTAAAGCCYGCAGAGACCCACTCAGTACATTGCCAGGGAAACATTATCCTGAGATTTTCCAAATGTAAATAGTAAAAGAAAAGTGAAACCCTAATCCATTTTTGAAAAGCATTAAAAATAAGTAGGCAATTAAAAAGTTAGCAGTTTCAAYTGTATTATTCTGTAACTCACCTCTCCAATCAATCCCCTCCCCACACCTATTTGCAGAGATGGGTAAGAGCAGTGWCCATCTGGAGATGGAGTAGCCAGAGCTGCCGGGTAGAGGTGAGAGCTTTTGATACAGTAAGTGAGAAAGTCTTCTCAAAAGAGACATGAGTGGAAAATCCAGACCCGGCCTTCAAAATTCTGAGGTATTTTTAAGCCAAATTCGAAATTCAGTCTTCTAAGATAAACTTTACAGGCAAACAGTTCAGAAGCCACAAAGCACATTAAGGTCTATCATAAGAAAAACAAAACAAGCAAACTTTGGTCTAAACATTAAGAGCTTCATTTGCCCAGTTTTAGATACCCAACTTAAAACATCCATTTGGGTCTACCTTTAAAAGTTTAGCCTTGCTGAATGCTTTTTGCAGCCAGCCAGCTCTGAGAGTCTTACAGCCAGCCAAATTCGGTGATGCCTCCTACCCATTCAGCATACAACACACCGAGCACAGACCTTCGCTGAGGATGTGTCCCGCTGGCTGAGCTCTGCTTAAAATGGTGTGGTCACCCATTAGCCTCTGTCTCCCAGCTGCACTCACACTGCAACCAGCTGGTTTGCAGCTACAGTTAAAAACAACAGCGACCATCTTTTGTGCCTCTAGGGCGCCTACTGGGTGCCAAAGTTGCCCAGCGAATTCCTCATCCACCTTTAGTAATGGTTTGCAGCAGGTGCTTCAGCAGCATGTGTACAAGCAGCCAAGGAAAAAGGAGATCCAGGGATCTYTGTCATTGCACCGTGCTGCACAAGGAGACTATGCTGTTTTGTCAAGTCGCTCTTTCGTGGAGGAGGAGGGAAGAGGTAGGTGTTTAATGCTTAAAGCAGACTAAAACATCTATCTCCTTTCTAGTTATCTAGATCTCTGCAGCAACATGAAATTAAAAAAAAAAAACAAAACAAAACTAGATATGAGATTGTGCTAGGTCATCTTCAGGAGGATACGGTCATGACACAATACAACTACTACAGGCCTTCACCAGTGCCATCGCTACTGGTCTGTGGTGATTTTAGGTACCTGATATGGAAATCTGAAAAGTTTGAAGAGGCAATRGTCAGAAATCTGGCTTTGCTGAGACCTTTTGAATCAACTTCCCCCTTTTGAGCTTTGCTCATCAGTAATTTTTCTGTGACAGCATTTACCCAATAACAATATCTACAGCAGTTCACTGAGATCCATTTTTCACAAAGAGCTTGCTTTCGATATTTCCCACAGGAAATGAGGAGGCCTGGGCTTTCCCTCTTCTAGCTRTTGTCTCCTGAAGTTTTGCAGTACTCAGTGCAACCAGCATCTCTCAAGTTTCACCAGTCTACCTGCAACACACCAATACAGAGACCACAACRCAGAAGGAGAAATTATTGTATTTATTCCAGATGATAAAATAATTCAACCAAGTGCATCAGAGCTTCAGAAAGTTAGTGAAGGTGTCTGGAACAGGCTCTAATTAGATACTGTAAGACTCTGAAAGAGGCCAAAGCTAGAAAAAAATAACAAAAAAGTTCCACTTGCAGCCATAGTCTAGCAGCAAATAAAGACACTGGTTACACCCACACTGCTAGTCTGGCCTGTGTTCAAGGTCTGGTTTATGCATTATCCCTTATCTGCATGCAAGCACGTTTTCAGACATGGTGTTGACCTGAGCTCTGGAGCTGTCTGGAGAGGAAATAACTGTGAGCGCATTTGAGTCCAACTTCTCATTTTATGYAGCATGGACAAGTTAGGCATCATCTGGGCTGAGCTTCCTGTAGTCCGCCAAATGTCTCAAGCTCACCCCTTCCTAAGCACTGTGCATCAGCTGAGTGAGTGCCAGCTGCAGTCAGCACACCACCCAGCAAAACAGAGAGAAAACACCTACATCATGAGTCCACCATGAGCACGGCCAGGCCTCCAAATGAGGGACACTTACTGTGCTGGGCAGCTGCCTGGGAGCTCTCTCTGGGCTCCTGACTGGTTTGTTTGTTAACATAAAAATGAGATTATGAGGATTAAAGAGCAACTGTTACAACTTAGGGAGCAAAACTTTTGCAGTATTTCCCTCAAAGAGTAACAGGGTTAAACCACAGAAAAACTTAATTTGCACCTCTTTTAAAAGATGCAGTCAGAATCCAACAACAATCTCATCTTAATGCTCATGCATGCAGAGATGAAGCCAGAGCTCAGCACTTCTCAGGGAATACAGTGATGGATCATTTGAGGAACTCTCATACTGCCAATTTACATGTTGCAGATTGTGGTATACAGATAGTGTCCGCTTAAGTAAATAAGAGGTCATTTTAAGCACATCATCCTCTGTTTAATGGTAGATACACATGGAGATGTGGTGTATGGAAACTGCTTGAAGAACTGTATTAGATATGGTACATTTACATACAGCCCTTCCAAGACAACTCCTCGGAGGCTGTAAAGACTCAGTGCAGCATTCAGCCACTSCTGATCACACGGAGATGTGCACATATGCCTCATTCTGCATATTACTCAGATTCTTATTGGAGAAAGTGGTGACTATTCCCAGTGTGTGATGATGGACTCTGAAAACCAGGTAAACACAGCAAACATCCCCTCAGGTCCCCAGGTGTCCAACCCTCCTCTGTGTCCCTGGGATTTAGGTGCTGACAGTAGCTTTGTAGCTGAGGATCGAAGTGCTCCAAGAACTCAGTTCTAAGAATTGGTCTCTGTAATGGGCTAAACTGAGCCCTCCTGCACCAGGCACCGCTGCTGGTAATGTCCCCATCGGGGTGGCCAGCCAGCAGGAGAGAGAGCAAGGGGCTCCATGTCTGTTCTTCCTGGTAGGGAAATTTCAATCCTCATGTCAATCTCCTCCAAACCTTTCACCAGCACTAAAGCCTTCCAAAACCCTCCAGAGGAAAATACAATCAGATACGCAGCGTTCATCTCCCTCCCATTTCTGCTACAATTGAAACCACTGAATTTAGTGTGTTCTTTTGACCTAAATCAATGCGAATACCCAGGCTCTGAGACATGGCAGAAAGGCGCACAGCATTTTCGTTTCTGCTTGTGCTTGCAGCACTATTTGTTCATGCTGGGGTCCCTGCAGAAGGCTTTAAGCTCTGTAAAAAGCCTGGCATAGGTTACCTGCAAGTGGCTTTTCCCTGTTTGCACTGTGTCACTACGAGCAGTGTTAAGAGAATRTGTTCTCCAGGACACTAACACATTCCACCCAGCACAGAATTTCTTTTAAACCTGCTGAGATTTGAGCATTTTTGATGTGTGAGGRAATCGGATTCCATCCCCTCCAAGGCCTTCCAAACAACATGCAGGATCTGCTTGTTCGAGTGCTTGGAGTGCTGCAGATATTCCCCTGGAGAGGCACGGGGACCCACAGCACACCAAGTGGTGGGTGCCGAACTGCTGCTGTCCCAGGTCATCCAGGACAGACGTTCTCCAAATTCAGCCATCATGAGGAGGCAGCAGGGAGAGAGGCTGGTGAGGGGACATCCCGCATGGGTCTCAACACTGCCACCCGACCAAGGAGGAAGCAAAGCAGGAGAAGTCCATGCAGCCCTGGGATATCATACCTGGCAGGATGTTTAGTCACATAAATATAATTAGAGAAGAGAGGACCAGATTCCCCAGACAGTGAATATGAAATCCATGGTCTTTTTAGGACAGAAAGGTCTCAGATTGCCTCCTGACATTTTGAGTTGAGCCAGGTAAGAYTCTTGGCTCCCCTAGGCTCCTACTCTTCAAAAAGCAGCTTTATTGTTTAGTTACACAAATTCCTTTCTCTGTGAACAGATCAGGATGCTTTATTAAAGTCCCTCTGTCATACTTTCTCAGAACAGTTGAATTTTACAAAAATTTCAAATAAATCGTCATAATAATGCAGAAAACCCCCCAAACTCATTAGAAGCAGGAAACTATAAAGAGCAACATCCTGTGTGTCAGTAAATAATTCTCAAAATGCAAAACTGAAACGCCAGCAAAGCAGATGTTAGGTGTAAAGTCCTGTGATTTGAATTTGTGAATTTGGTTGAAGTTACCACTTGTTTCCCCCACAGCCAACCTGCTGAAATCCAATGTGCTTTGAAGGCCAAAAAATAACTTCCATTCTCAGCTCCTGTTATCAACGATACTTCTATGGGAAAATAAAGTCTTTACTAAATATGGTGATGCCTACATCCTTCAGCATGTAGCACCTACATGGCAGGCCAGCTATTGCTAAGCCCAAGGACAGAGAATCCTTCTCTCAGAGGAAGATTTTTGTAAGTATTCTTATTTTTTGTCACAAAATAGCTGAAAGACAATAGAGGAAGGACAAAGAATTAAGAGCAGATTATAGTCTTGGAAGACAATAACAAGTGAATTGTTTATCAGAAACAGTGCTAGTGTGTAAGGGAATGCTACTTGGAGTGCTCATAATAACTTCGCTTTTGCAACTATGCCTGGTGTTAAGAAATTACAGGATTGGCTCCTTATAGTTTTATCAATACATTGCCACCTAATGTGGTTTATGATTTTGTTTGTGATGTGACTATCTGAAAGCACTAGCTTCTGGAGTGTTGCGAACAGATCAGTGTCTCAAATTCCATGAGAAACAAGAATGATGTTTCTAGCCTATATATTTTTAAGAGGATAACTTGCAAATCTGAACAACAAAAGTTAGAAGAAAATGTAAAGGAATTTTGTTATTTAACATCATGATTTTTAATTCTGTGGTATTTGGGTACCTAATGCCCACATTAATGCTCAGAGCCAGCAAAGCTGAGATTTCACAGCTATCACAGTCACTTTATAGTCTACAGTGACAGCAGGTGCAGCAGCCCCGCAGCTCTGAATATACAACTGAGCAGCCGCCTCCTGAAAAGTCCAGTGCAGCAGCACATTACGCACTTCTTTCCATGCAATTTTTTTAGCGTGCAGCAACTCAGTGGTAGGCGAGCATTGCTAAACAAGACAGGCATTGAAGCCTCCTCCCAGGACAAGGTTTTGCAAGTTGACTTACTTTTATGTTGCAAGAGCCTATTGAACCCCAATCACTTACTGCAGGGTTTCCCCCTTCTCACTCATAGAAGTAGCTGTTCTCTTTATAGCTCCATGCACTAACCGAATTCCCCCTGCTAGTGTGCGTCACTGTTTAACACATCAGACCACCTGTGCCATTCAAACACCTAATAGAAGATTACTCAGTAGCAAAATCCTACAGGGAGATAGTGTGCTACATGATAAGAAGTCATTACAAACAGGCACCAAGAATGCACAAGTAAGCCCTAGGAACAGATATAGATGTTTTCATGAAGCTATACAAACAGATTGAAGGGTATTACCTATTATCAACAGATCTGGTCAGACAGTCCTCAGAAAGATATTATAATGAACATATTACTTCTGATTATTTCAATTTTGATCATGTGCTACAGCACCTCAAAAATAATCCCAAACCATTTCAATTATTATAACACTTTTTTTTTTTGTTGTTATTTTCATGAGAATATTTCAAGGGCTTTCTCTCTCACACACACACTATCTGGCAGAAACACTGATTGAAGGGAGAAACTTTGTCCCAATAAGTAAAGATAACAAAAATGCTAAAGAAGTTCCTCTCAGCAGAGCACTAAACCGGGAGTGAACGTGGCTGCTGGATCTATGACTCCTGCAGCTGTTGAACGTAGTGGGCAGCACATCTTTCCATAAACATTACTCATCAATACTGGTAAAACATCAGAGAAAGACAGAAAAAGGGCCCCTCTCTAAGCTGACTGCCCCCCTCCATGAGCCTGTCAACACACATGCCACTGAGGGTGGCTTTGCTCCACTCCAGAGCCACTTGTCACCTCAACACCCAGTTTCCCTGGGAAGTCAGATTCATCTCATCCCACTGATTTCAGTGGGATCCAAGGTGCCAGTCCTCTTGACTTTGTTCCTCCCTGTGCCATGGCCCAGGTTTCAAAGAATAATTCCTGGATTTAGTATGTTGTGCTGTGTTCCTCGAGTCTTCTCTCCTGTCCCATTTTGTCTTAAATGGCAAAAGTGACCCCAAAAATTTTGGCATAGGGCTTTCCCAAGGAGTTTAATAAGTAGCTGTGGACAAATCTCTTATCCATGAGTTCCAAGAAAATAACAATATGTTTCCTAAGCAGACATTGTTACCAATTTTAAACACAAAAGACTGATTTGCAAAGACATAGGACAGTCAGATACTTGATAGTTTTAAAACTGCCTAAGTGATTTGGACACTCAGGTGAAGCTACATACCTAACTGTTTTCATGCACCTTAGCACAAGTGCGAACCAGGTCCATAATACCTGTGTAATTTGAAAGAGATTGAGGGGCTCTTGCTGCTCTGTCCCAATGCATATGCACAGGAGAGGGAAAAGAAAAGCTTTTAAATTAAATAGAAGTCATAATTTTTATGGAGCTGTAACCACTGGCTCCCACCCAGACTCCAAAGTGCCCAGGATGGCTTTCACAGAAGTGCAAAACTAGCCTGGGTTTTCTTTTTTATAGTTGTATCACAAAAGGTTTTGAAAACAAGGGGCAGGCACACAGAGGTGTTCATCACATAGAACTCAGCAGCTTCCCTACAGGGCTCAGGTTGTTGGGAAGGCATCAAATGAAGAACCAAATTTCCCCGGTTTCTTCCTCAACCCGAAAACAACACCCCCTCCTTACCCCTGTCCCTTGTGACACCTATGGACAATTTTTTATAAGCACTCAGCACCCACTGGGCCACTTGTTGAACTCAAAAGGATTTTATTTTTCCCTAAATCAAAGCTGAGCCCTTCTGATCTTTATCAGGCCATAAATCCTTGTGCCTGTTGAGAGAAGCCATAGCGAGTTAGCTTGCAGCAGGGACGTACCACGCAAATCAGCAGGGGATTATGTTTATAGCATGTATCATGAACACCCTCAACATATCTAAACAGATGAGCTATTGAGAACTTGATTCTTTAATCTCTTCGGCTTTTCTAGAAGTTGAAGCTGAGAGAGATCCTGTGAATAAGGTATTCTCGCCTCAAAGTAAAAAGGACCACATGAGAGACTTCACGTACTATCCTTCCAGTCCTTTGAGAGCTAGGAAAAACAGAAAACGGTCAATTCAGTTCCACTTTAATCCTTCAAGCAGCACTAAAAGGACCTCCAAGCAGACAAGTATCTTCTTATGGCACTCAGAGGAGTCTGTGCAGTCTTGCAGAGAAGAAGAGAAATGCACTGTCTTCTGCAATGACTGTGAAAGGGCAGCAGCATCCTTGGCAAAACCACATCTCTGACACAGAATGAAGAGGTCCAGCAGGGGCAAAACGGAAGAGGACAGTAAGGGGACAGGCAGATTGCGGGGAATCTGCCGTAAAAAAAGATGAGTTAAAAGAACTAAAGATGATTTATTGAATTACTAAGAAGAGACTGAGCAATGTTTTGCAAAGATCTTATCTTCTATTCCTATCTTCTCATGAGATTGAGCTACAAGAATAGGAGAGAGACCAAAGAACAGACTTCAAAAATAAAATAAGTACACGGTCAGGCAGAAGCAGACACTGTGACTCAGTCTGCAGCATTCGTGCTGTCCCTCTGGGCTCCCTCCTTGCCCCAAGGAGAACATTTCCCCAGCAAGGTGTGGAGTGGGCATCTTCGAGCACAGCCAGCACGCCGGTCACCCACGGAGCTGTGCTGGGCTGGGGAGGCCATGGCAAGGCTCTGAGGAGGAGGAGGAGGAGGACTTGCTTTGAAAAGCTCTTCCCCCCACAGAGCCCCACTGTGACAGCTACAACAGTTCTCCACTGGGCTTGAGGCACCGAATGCTGAACCTTCATGCAAATCTGGCTCCAGTTGGGTTTCTCCCAATGGTGAGAGCACGACAACAAGAGCAACCGCTGTTTCCACAGACACAGGAAAGCACACTGAGGCCAAGAAAAAAAGCATCCCCTTTTCTCCCCTCAATTTTTCCTTTTTTTGGAGTGAAGCCAGCCCTGCTTCCCCAGAAGTTACCAGCAGCTCTGAGCACACCATGAGCAGCTCAGAACAATTTCTGTCCCTTCTCTGAGTCTTTGGAAAGTACCTGCTGTATCACTGGCTGTTCCTGCAAATAGCTCTATACACCAAGTCATCTGTCTATCCCCTTGGGTTCAGGTCTTTCTGCTAACATGGCAAGTCTGGGCTCCCGTCATGAAGATGAAGGCAGATTAGACATGTCAACTCTGTCATGGCAGGAGTTAGGTTATTATTCAGCCCAGGAAATATGAGGAAAGAGAAAAGAGAGCAGTTGCTTGAAAGCAAGTATTCTGTAGAGCCCAGCAYACAGGGTGTAACACTAGCTTTTCTGTAAGATATTACACTGAATTCCTGCTTAAATAATGCTCTGTCCTGATACCACCTAGCTAATATCAAAGTGAAAGGAGAACTGCTTACGCTAGAATTCCTGCTGGACAACGATTGACTCACGAGCACGAAGGGATGCAGTGCACTGCTTGCCACTGCCCAGCCAGCACGTTTCTCCTGCAAGCGCCGCCTTCCAGCACAGAGCAAGGAAACCTGCAGTTTTATTACTTCCTAATAGTAATAACGAGCACTTTGTACAGAGGGTTTTTCACCTTTGTGCTGCATTGCGAGCATTAACGTTGGCAACATTCCTATCTGATAATTGCAGTCCGTTTGCCAGCCCCATTTTATAGGTACAGGAACCCAAGAAGAAAGATGAAGTGACACATGCAGTACTTCCGAGGAAAGACCCCCTCCAAAGYCAGGAGTTCTGGGCGGCTTGAAGTAGGCTCTGATCACTGAAATCCACCCAGATGCATCATCCACTAGATGATGTTACAAACCCCTATTTCCCTCCCCTTCCTTCATTCCCCCCAACTCATTTCTTACAGAAAGGTTCCCTCATCCTCTTTTACAAATGGATTTTGAACATAACTGTTTGTTTTTTGTTTTTTGTTTTTTTTTTGGGGGGGGGGAGGGGGCTGCCCAAACCCACAAAAACATCAGAGGGACCCAGTTTCTGGCACAGATCCCACAGGGACCAGAGGATTTAAGGGTTGTTCCTCAAGCCTATGTTATTAGTGAGATTTGCAAGGCTGGGCCATATCACGCTGAGAATATAAATCCAGAAATGAAAGAGGAAAAAGCAGTTTGTGCGAGAGCTCTTTCATTCAAAAGGGAGGAGCAAGCCGCAGAGAATGCCTTCAAAACACCAGTGATCAGAAATTTTGAGGCCATCAATTAGGCCGGGTACAGGGAAAGCAGCAAGCAGACAAGGCAGGCAGGACCTTAATCCGTTGCACTAACAGGTGCTTTTTTCACGGCTCCAAAAGCACAGAGCTCCTAGGTAAAACACAGCCTAATGACCATTATTTCCAAAAGCACAAGTAACTTATCTGTAAACATCACTCCCCCAAGCAGACATTAGCTGAAAAAAGGGGCTTTGGAGAGAGAGACTAATTACATAGCTTTCAGGAGTTGGACTTTGATCATAATTACAGTGCCTTCTTCATTTTACATTAGTGGCTTTCAACTGCAGCTAGGAAGGTGGAAATCCCGCCCGTTTCGGATAGCTAGGTCATTTTATGACTCAGAGCTCGCTTAGGTTTTCTGCAGCACAGGATGAACTCCAGCTCACACGGTACCATCCAAACAAGTAGTTCACTGGGGTCAGTGACTTGGCACTTCAATGAAGGCCCTTTTGTCCTTACAGCTGACCCTTCCCAGGCCCAGGAGTCAAGTGCAGAGCCTGCTTTATCGCTGTTTTGGGGGATTTCACATGAATCCCTTCAAAAGAGAAGCAGAAGTAGAAAAACTCTAAGGCTTTTGTTTAACTCCATTGTTGTTGAGGTAAGGCATCTCTTAGGTCTTTCTATCCAGAAGGAAAAAAATGAGCCAACTCAGCGATGTGCCTTTCCAAGCTCACTTCAGATATTAATGTGCTATTTGTCTGTCCCTCGCTTCTGCGCAGGGATGCCTGTCCCATTCAGGGCCCAGCAGCCCTTTTCCCGCCTGGGTTGCCATCTCCAGTTGCTGAACTTCAGCGCCCACAGCAAGATGTGGGGCTAACAAGGAAGGAGATTACTATCCTGTATCCTAGCAGAGCTGTCTGTCTTTCTGTGTGATGCAGGGGTGCTTCTGTTTTGATGGTCACACTAACTACAATGTAAATAGCCTAAATGAGAGGGATGGGGCAAAAGTTGTTAAGACAGATGCAAGAGTGGCCTAAGCCATAAAGCACAGCACTGAGAATGAAGGACCTGGCTTTTTTTTTTTTTTTCCTTGCCTGTGGCACTGAATTACTGTGTTTGGACATACCATAATGGTAGCACATAGATAATTTCTCTACTGTGAAATGACAGGCAGCAAGTATACAAGCATTATAATGGCACTTTGGTTAACACTACTAAGCATTGTCTGTGTTCACCTCTTGTGAGGGGAAATGTTTTAGATAATCTCTTCACCTTGGGAGTGTGCGGTAGGCCGGATGCGGGAGAGACTAATAGATAAAGCAATGAAGAAAGCAGGGGGCAAATCTGTCTAAGCCACAACCTTCAGTGCTAAATGGTAAAGGAAAGTTTCAGACCTGGGGATCAGGGCCCCAACCTGCTGCTGTCCCCTCCATATCATACAGTGGCTCCTAGGAATCATCTTGAGTTAAATAACTCACAGTGACCTCCATCTCCAACTCGGTAAGGAAGCCCATATGGCTGCAAGGATCAGATGGGAACAAGGCATTGACCTAAAGGGATATCTGCATGAATCCCCCCTTGTCTCCCTCCTTTTAACAGAGCTTTTGACCCTTTTCACTCTTGGTGTTTAAGATAAAGTCAGCATGCTTCAGCTCAATGTCATCAGTTTGCTGTTTAGATTTTTACTATCTAAAATAATATAAAGAAGATTATATTAATAGAGCCAAAGTTGAAAAGAAGCACACTATTAGCTAAATGTTTATCAGCACACTGATATTAGCTAAATGTAGTTTTGACTACATCAAAGCAAAATGTTTCAATCATCTGTGTAAAATAAATGCAATTATGAAACTGTTCAATTTTGTTAAATCAGTCAGAAAATCACCCAGCACATCATGAAAAATACTCAGCTGATGGATTTTAAAGCTTAAGAGTCTCTATGTCTTCAAACTGAGAAAATTATCTCTGGGACCAACTTTCAGCTGATTTCGACCATGCAAAGCATAGCCACTAATAACTGGACAAGTGCCACTCTCAGTTCATGTAAACAGACATGCAAAACAGCTGAGCTGCATTATTACTCTAAGCCAAATCTCAATCCATTTTTACGACAGAGATGTCACAAACTATCTGTTCCAAGCTGTCCTGAAGCTTCCCGCACTACAACAGTCATTAACAAAAAAATCATCATGCTCTTAAAGCATAGAACAAGGACCAGCATATCTGGTGGAAGGCATGATTTGCTGGAGGATACAGATTTCAAGGCAAGAAACAGCCATTGCAATAGTCAGTTCTACAGAATACAGTCAAGGGAATCTCATTCTACGCTTCCTGCGTCAGGCAGGTTTTCTGCCTGAGCAGCAGCATGTTTTTTACAAAGAGTGCCCATCCTGAGTCCAAGAACAGGACTGGCAGGAGCTCACTGGGCCTGGGAAGTTGTCCTATCCTTCCCAGTCCATCTTTGGGCTTTCCATTTGGTTTTGTTCTTTTCTGTTTGGAATTTGTCTAGCTTTGGCTTCCAGCCATTGGATCTTCTTCGGCTGTTAAAAGAGCCCGCTGCTGCCAGGCAAAATCCGCCTTCCCAGGTGGGCCCCGCTATTGTATTTCTGCTCTCCTGGGGGCACGCACATCCCCCACCGAAGTTAGCTGAGCCGTGGGGATTTAGCAGGGACAAGCGCTTGGCTCGGCGCGTCTGCGCAGCCATGCAGACCGCGCGGTGGCAGGTCTCGCAGGGGAAACCAATACCCCCTGCTCCGTCCCGCATTCCTCAGCCGAGGCAGCGCTTGCAGCCAAGGACCGCGTGCTATTTCCCAGCTCTCCTTCTCTTCTTCCCCTCCGCCCCCTGCTTGCCCCAAACTCGGCCCCTCCTCGCTGCCAGATTTCCACGCTACTTGCAAGGATTGTCATGCTGCCGGGGTGGCACTGAGCACATGGCAGTGTGAGCAGACTAAGGAGGAAGGGAAAAGAAGAAGAAGCATTGTGACAAATTAATATTAATGAAAAAGAGACCACAAAGCTGTCTGTAATCCTCTAGGCTGGGTGACAGTAACCACGCTCTGTCTTCAGCAGACATCTATGCAACATAAGCAGTCTTCACTGAGCACCAGYGCCGCGGGATGAGTTAAGAGTTAACCCTTCTGAGGATCAGCTGCCTTCGTGAGAAACTATGACTTGCCAGGGCTTTTTTGAAATGTCCCTAGAAACTAGCCTTAAAGTAGCTCGACAAGTGACTGTGCTAAAAGGATTTCACCTCTCCAAACTTTACGACTGGAAAAATACCACCTACATGTCATTTACATGCTTAAATATAGTATCTCCTATTGGGAGAAACAAACAAACTGACAATGTGATACAGTGATACCTCATGCGGACAGGCTCTTTTATCTGCTGGAAAGTTATAAAACTCAGCTTAACAACAAAGCTAAAATAAGAGTGGTTGTTAAGCTCCGATGTTGACTGTTAAACAGAATTAAAAAATACTCTCCATGTTCTATCTTAGAAGGAAGGCAAAGAGTTTCTCTTCTCTGGATCTTTTAAATTATTTGTTTATCCTTTAAGTTCCCAAATCTCAAAGCTTTATAATTAAGTTCCTATTCTTTTCAGTAGCTTTTTCATTTAAAGGAACAAATAAACACACTATATAAAGCTAAAGCCATTCTTACACTTCCCAAAGCACAGAGTAACAACCTACTCCAAAACACAGGGAAACGATACTATCAGCTTTCATGTTATTTATCATATATTTTTCTCTAATGCCAAAGAGGAAAAGGGTGATATCTTAAACGGATGCCTATAATTAAACAGTAACCTGTTAGAAAGCCAAAAATAATAATAAGCTCCACTGAGCATGAAGAGAGTGGCACATTTTTTCCGCGTGCAGCCCAGCTGCCGCTGGACGATAGCAGAAAAGTTAACAATTACACAAGACACTCAGATCAAATCTGCGATAGGAGAGTTACGTCACGCTCAAAGACTCACCGCTGGATGCAGGGATCAGGGTAATACTGCAAGGTGGTGAAAGGTGCTGCTTCAAAATTCATTTCCTTCGAGCCCCTCTTTGGGCACAAACAAAACTAAATAAATAAATATATATAAAGCCAGCAGGCTAAAAGCAATAAGGTCAAGTGGTACACGAGATACAACTTTAGAGATTTATTTTACACTTGCAAATGGGTGGGATCTCCCAGGGACTTGGCCAATGGGATTCATCAAGTGACCTGAGCATCACCACCAGTCACTCCTCGCCAGCTGGGCATCTTCTGCACGGATATTTTCCCCTCCTCTCAACATCCTTAATAAACTTTGGTGTACATCAGCCACACTTGTTGTTGGGAGCTCATCTGGGGCATCTCTGAACTTCTGATCTCGCTGGTCATTGGTTGCCTTTCCGCCTGACTTCACAGTTTAATTTTGGCAGCTCCTGTGATTTTGCAAACTGCTGTAGCCGCTGGTCATCACTGTCTCCAGATGGCTGGAGTTTCCTCTGCTGGGTGCAGCGCCCGTGCTGAATTTCATCTCACTTTGAAAGCCTTCCTGGTCAATTCTGTGGCTAATACCTGCATAACGTTGCCTGGGGAAATTTTATTTTTCAGTCTCTCTCTCTTGCCACAGTTCACAAACTGTCTGTTGTGGTCACAGTTTCAAAAGCTGAATGACAAAATATGGGGAAATTCCTCAATTAAATTTAACTCTGAACTTTTACTCCTCTGCCTCCCCTTCCTGCCCCCCCAAGAAAAGAAATATCAGACATAATTGTTAATGTTTCCCTCCAAATATTTTGAACTATTTTTTTCCCTAAGAGAATTGAGATGATATGAAAATTTTTAATTCATTTACAGAACATTAAAGCAATTGAATGGTTTCTACATGGAAAAGTACAATATTTTCAAGAATCTTCACTACAGAAACAAAAGTAGGGGGAAAAAAAMCCCATATTTTTCAGGCCCCTAAAGCCTAAAGAGGAGCCTGAAAACAAGAACAAAGTCAAATCCACCAAAACAAACTAGCAGAGATGAAAAGCAGATTTATCTTCAGGAAGAAATATAAAAGTCAAAGGGAGAGGCTTTTTTTTTTTTTTTTAATCACAGATAATAATTCAAGAAAGCAACCTGTTTTGTTCCCCTTGTTTCCCCCCCTCCATGGCTCATCCAAATAGTACAGGCTGTAAACCTATCCTGGTTTTGTGGTTTTGGAGAATGAATGAAATATGAATCAGGAGCTAAATTAAAATGGATTCCAGCAGGAAAAAATAGCGTCCACGTATCTCTGCACCAACCAGATTGCATCTTCCAGCAGACGTGTATGTTTGTGTATATGGGGAGAGGGGAAGGGGCTGACCTATACCTCACCTGCTGTGCATCTTTTTTGCTGATGTCAGCACGAACACCAACCTTCTGAGTAAAAGCCAAAAGTACTCTCAGAAGACAGAGATTGTCTCTCTTTTTTTTTCCCTCTCCCTTTTGCCTTTTCCTTGGAGGAAATTTTGGTTCGAAGAATGTCATGTGGAAACATTTTCTTTGCTGCCTGTGCCAGGGTGGCAGGGAAGCTATTTCAGACTTGACATTCTCCACCCACACTCAGCCTGATAGTTCCTAACATCTGTGAATTGTGAATCCTGTAAACTCGCAGGGCTGAGCCCTGGCCAAGTCCAAGCAGCTTTCGCTATGATAAGTGATATTCACCAAGGAAAAGAGACTGAAAATGAGGGACATATTTATTAACTGAAGTTAAGGGCTCTCTCCCTGCTGGGCACAGCTTCCTCTGCCCGACCTCTGTAAGAAACAGTAATACCAAGCACCTTTCACCCCTAGAGTAAACACCAAGCCTTGTAGCCTGGATCAGCAGGGAGGAAATATGGAGACGTCCAAACCAGGCTCTGCTAGGGAAGGGAGAGAAGGATCACGCCAGGGGTTGTGCGCACACATTGCGGCCAAGGGATACAGCTGTATCCTCTTCCCTTCTGCTGTTGGTGCCACAGCCGTGCCTCTCCCCAGGCAGGAAGCGTTCCCAGGCAAGAGACATAAGTCAGCTGAGATCATTAGGGGGAGGCAACGGTCCGGCATGGGCTTTCGGTCCACACTGCTAGCCTGGCTCTGATCTAGGCTTTGAATAGCCATCTTTAACAAAAGATRCAGATCAGCAGCCCTCTCTCTCTATAAGCCATTCAGGCCCTGCAAGCGAGAGCTTGGGCCTGCACAGAGCACTGAGCATGCCCATGCTCTTCCTCCCCAGGACTCAGTCTGCTCCCMTGTCAAGAGTATGGATAAATCACCCGGCTGGTGAGGTACACACAGGTTTAAGGCTGGGCTCAGACCCTTGCTGCAGTCAGCGTGGGTATATTGCTGAGACCTCAAGCTTGCTGTTAAAGGCAGAGCATGTTTCCTGCTAGACTTCAGCCTACAAGGCAGAAATCTCACAGAAAAACTGCTGCGTGAATATGGCTGGTCTCATGAAATTCCACAGCACCCACTTCTTAACAGGAGCTCAGGAAGGGCCTTTCCCTGCATGAACACCAGGGCCGAGACTACCAGTAGCAGAGGAAGGTTGGACAATTCCCACCCAGAGATTCAGACCTGCTCTTCTGGTTTTGGCCAGTCTCTTCACCTGGCACATGCCCAGATAATACTGTGTGGTCAGATCACACATCCCAAAGGCTTTATGAAGTGCAGCAGCCAGCTCCTGGGTGCCTGCGCCCCCCAGTTTTACACTACACTAACTCTGCACAGCAACCAACATGCAAAAAACCCAAGCATAGCCACACTCAGCAGTATCCAAAGCAATTTTGCAGGGAACATCCAACATCAATGCACCTTTCCATGTGCCCCTCGGTGCCTCGGACACATTAAGTACAAGTCTGTGACAACCCAAACTACTGAGCCTGTGATTCCTGCTTTTAGTGCTGAACACGTCTAGCAGCACCTCAGTCAAGAAGAGGCAGTTAGTCTCTGGCTTGCAATTCACACCAAAAGAATCTCTTCTCCTCAAAAAACATAATTAATTAATTAAGAAGCACCACATAATTGTAATGAGAAGTAGTAGCTTGGAGCAGGGCTCTCTTCTCACTCACAAGGTACTGATGGGAGGGGGTGTCTAGCAAGAACATTTCCATAAAAACTTCAAAAGGGGCCACCAACTGCCCAAGGTCCTTACCAGCCCTCATGCCTGGGGCTGGGCAAATGCAAATGGTTATTTCGCTCATTTTGGCAGAGCACACAACACCTGACTGTTTTTCCCAGAGAGCCGGACATCTTCAGTCTCCCACAGAGATCTGGACATGTTTTGAAATAGCTCAGAAGGTCCATCTTTCACCTTTCTCCGCTGGAAAATGGAGCTAGAGGAACCTACCGGTGACAGTCCATAGAAACTTCCTGCAAAAGCCAACAAGTCTTCTCGTTTCTCCCCCACCCCAGCTTCCTTCCTTGCCCTGTGCTCACAGTCAACACTTTGCTGCAAGTTCCCAATAAAGAGTGATTCAGCATAAATTTAGGCAGAGATTATCAGTCATTGCAATTAGGCTGTGTTAAACTCCTCTCAGGTGCAAGGTGCTCCTTGCATAGCACCACTCTGCAGTGGAAATACAAGCCACAGGGGGGTGGGTGKGTGTGTGAATTTTCAGTACCCCATTCATAGGTTCTCAATGCAAGCACTCAGCCGGCACCATTGGTACTGCCTTACAGAAAATCTACTGGGTGGACAGGGAGATGGAGTCTGAGACACGAAAGAGCAAAGATTTTTTTTTGGGGGGGGGGTCTAAGTGTGCATGCGTAGGCTGGTAAGCTTCATCCCGGCAGCCTGGGAAAGTAGGCAAAAAGAGGCCTTTCCCCAGTAGCCCAGACCTCAAAGACAGCCAACTCGAGAGGAGAAGGAGCCTGTGATACTCCGAGAGAGGCAGGGAACACCGAGGACATTTCCACACAGGCTAGTACTGATCTGATGGCAGTGAGCACATGCCTGAGAAGCGAGAAGGAAGCTGACGTGTTAAAGATCCGTCTGGCCAGCGGATTTGCAGTCGGAGTCTCTAGCGCTCGCGTTAAGCAGGCCGCCCAGGGATATGTGGAGGAAGCATGTGTGTAGGTGGGCAGGAATGCAGGGCATCACTCCACCGCCGTCGTTTTCGTGTCTGGGGAAGAGAAACAGCTGTGGCCCGCTCTCCCATTACTCCCTCTGCACACTCTCTCCTCCACTGCGGCAGGCTGGAGATGTATCACATGAGGGCCCGTGAGGGCTTGAAATGACCACGAGAATATGTTTTAAAGGAGGCAAACATTTAAAGCCTCAGGAAGGGGCTGTTCGGGAATTACAATGGTCTCCCCACCACCATGCACACTCAGTGCAGGACACCTGCATGCTGCTCCCAGCCCTGAACAAGGACAAAAGGCAGACAGGGAGTTTGCTGAGCTCTCTGGGGCTCCGGYTCTGATCCCTTTGTCCGGAGCTCAGGATGGCTTGAAGTGAAGGAAGCTGGGAAAGAGGAGATGCCAGCCTTGCTCTGAGCCACCTTTGCAGCCTCTGGCTTCAGGATTCACCTGGGATGAGCCCCACCCTTGGACCAGGGGATGAATTGTTTCATTCACAGCTTGGGGTTTCCAGAGGAGTGGCTGTGGTCATTTTGGGTTTTTTGTTGTTGGTGCTGGTGGTTTTCTTTTTTTTAAGTTAAAGTGAATTTCTTTTCAGAAGCAAAAAGTTTGTAGGATATATGGGGATGTTTTGCTAGAAAAAGTCAGAGAGAATGAAATAGTTATTTTTAATAAAAAAGAAAATATCTTTAGCTTGATTATCTAAGGAAAAGTATTAAATGATGTCAATGATGCTTTAGAGCACAGTTTCTAATTTCAACCATATTTAACAAACAATTAAAGGTCTCAAAGATATTAAGGTTTTATGAGTTTCATGAGCAGAAGCAGACAGAGGAGAGACACCCTCTTGGTGGCTCCAGTGAAAGGAAAGAGGCAACAGGAGTCTGACTCTCACAGACATTAGAAGATTTAATCTTCTAATCACATCAAAATTCATGTTTTACTCCTCAGCAGCCTCCAGCCAGCAGGGTTCTCTGGTCCCACTGCTCTGCAAACATCAGATTTCTCGGTTTGGCTCAAACAAACATTTCCCCTTCCTCTGCATTGAAAGAGAAAGGACAGGGAGAATAGGGAACTGAAGATGTTGTGGCTTAAAAGAAGAAAACTGCAATTTCACAGAAAATCTCTTCTCCCGATACCTTCTGTCCCCAGTGCAAACACAAACAGGATTAAAAAAAAAAAAATTACCATTGCTCAGTCTCCTCCTAAGACATCCCCACAGTCTAAACCCTGCTGCGAGGAGGCTATTCAATAGAGACCACGTGCCCTGGGCAGTGCTGGTGTACAGCACAGTGCTCGAACACCAGGCCCTCCGAGTGAGCCCAGAGCGGCTGGTGGAGGGCACCCAGGGCCAAGTCCTGGGGCGTACAGGGCAGCCTCTTGGGGACAGCACTGTGCAGCCACAAGGTTCATGGTCCAGGGTGCACTCAGCCAGTGGCCATCTGCAAGCTGGTGCTGGCGGAGTCCAAGCCCAGGACTGGTGACAACTCAGCAGCGAGTGAAGCAGTTTAACACAATCCTGGGCACATCAGAAAAGCAGCCCACATGTTTTAYTGTACAGTTCCCCACATCCTCATTCTCCAGCTAAACCTGAAAATATCACTGCTAATGCTATGGATTTGAAAATACACTCCAGCTATCAGCTAATTGCTGTACATGATATTGGGCACTGAGCTCTGCACTATCCTCATGTGGACTGTCAACTGCTTCTCATAGCTATTCCTAAATACCAGAGATGATCTCTCTATGGAAAAGAAGCAGAAGGAGCCAGCTCAGAGGCCAACATCAGAACTCCACCCCAAACTGAAAATGGAGCTCCAAATCGCACCTCCATCTCCCCTACACACCACAGACAGTAAAAAAACCAGCACCTATGGTATGCACTTCTGTGCATGTAGGAAGAAAGTGAGGCACAGAGATTAGTGAACCTAGCAATAGACCAGAAACGGGGCCAAAAGCAGGCTCTCATCCCGTGCTCAGCTCACCAGCAGCACTTCRGTCTCAAAAGAGCCTGCTTCATCTTTGAGAGCTCACAGGCCACTGTGCCTGCGGAAAACTCCCATCTTCAAGGCTGAGAGGGAGCAACAAATCTGCCAGGCAGAGGGAATTTCCCTCCCTGACGTCAGTGCAGCTGCACCATTGATTCAGGGCGTTTCTGAGACATAGTGGGGCCATAGGCCTCAGCTAAAGCGGGGTTGGGAGCTAGACTGCCCTGCCGGGGTGGGACAGGTGGTAACCCCGCTCCAGGGAGCCAGTTTGTATTGCATATCAAAGCCGTGGAAGTGGCTGTGTAGGTGGAAGGCTTGGCCTCCCTTTACAGCTGCTGTTCGATATGTCTGGCATTCTGGTGAAAACCGCACCACAAATACACACAGCGTCACTGTAGCCCATAGGGTCAAGCCCAGGTTGGATCCAGAAATCCTTATGGATGAAGTTMTGCCCTCACTCTGTTGTGGCACTGCACAATTTGATGGCTGGCAAAGGATGGGAGATCTGGAAGCACCCTGCGGTTTTCCTTCGCTTTTCTAGCAGAGACTCATAATCAGCCTCTCTTGCTCCAGACCCGTCCCAGAAATTTCTCACACTTTGCTCTTGTCTCCTGGGTTTGATATCAAAAGTCACACAGGTTGGTGCATGGGTATCATGGCTGTTTCTGTCAACTTCTGAAGTCCTGGCTGCACCAGAGAGGAGGGCTGCTTCAGGGGAACAAGTTCCCCAGGAAAGGGAAGAGTCTCAAGCGGTGTGGAAGTGGCACCACCAGTAGAAAGGGAAGAACTGCTGCAGCACGATCAGCAGCACCAGACCAAAAACAAGTGAAAAGAAGCTCATGAAGCAAGGTGAAAGTTTTTAGCCAGTTGTTTGTGCGGAGACATTCACTTTGAGACAGTCAGCAGCAAGGGTGGCATTTACAGACAGCCTCAGTGGAGGAAACAAAAATGCAGTGGACTGAATATTTCTGTATCTTTCGTCTTTCACTCCCTCTAACTGTTCCTTGTGAGTCAGAGCCGAGGTGAATCTTAGTAACATCTTGCTGTTATTGCTGTCATCCCCTGGTGCTTCACGTCTCCTGTATATTCCACACAGAAGGAGCAACCTCTGTGTCCTTTTGGCAATTTCAGAAAATAAACCCTACACACAAAAGCATAGGCCTCAACAGAATTTCACATCTCCAAACAGCAGGCACCAAAAACTCACTGCTTGGCTGGCAGAACTCTTGTTCCCAGCATTAGGCTAAGTCTCTATTGCAATCCAAGGCGTGAGCACAGCTCCTGCAGGCATAACCAAGCTAGCGGGATTAAAGCTAGTTCCAAGAACCAGTAGCAGTTAAAACAAAAATCCCCACAGCATTAACCACCAGCTGTGGAAGCCCTGGTTGCAAACCTGCACATCCTCTGCTGAAGCCTGCGCTTCCACACCTTCCCACCAGCAGTACCCGGCTCACCCGGATTAGCATTAACATGGGTATGTTCACACAGCTAGTAATTGCACTCCTGACTGTGCTGGAGATACACCCGGAGAGCCAAAAACACCTGCATTAGGGACACTGGAGTCCTTTTCAAGGCTTGCAGCTAGCAAAACAATATGGACAGAGCACGGTGTGCTTTGATGGTTGATTTATCCTCCTCCAGATGTAGCACAAAATCCACCTAATCAATGATAGTGAAGTATGTGAGTAATAAGGGTGTGGTGCCACTTAAGTAACATGTGCAAATTAATAAAACTTTATATAGCCTTTTCATTATTAGAACAAAATTTTCAAAAGCTGAAGAGCCAGTGTTTCATGTCCTTATAGAGACGATAATATGACTTTTAAGGAGATCATCTCTTGCACTCCCCCCATTCTCGCACTTTGATGTTAACAGTCAGTATATGCAACCTTGGGAAAAAAAAAAAGGGAGGGGGAGATATGATCAAAATTCTGCACCTCACATTTTTTCAAAGTGAAGCTTAATTTCTGCAGTGACCCAGCCTAAAGACCTTAGGCATTGTGCCCTTAAAGCAGATGAAAGATTAATCCTCTGTCCAAACCTCGCAACTCAGCCTTCAGCTTTTCAAAACAAAATGATTGCCCCATTGCCACAGGATGGCAGAAGTCAGTGTTGCTCTTCACTAGAAAACAGACTTGCAAGAAGTGACACACCAGCTAGGTAACGCTGTTTGAGGTCTTTCACTTCCTCATCCAACTAGACAAGGGTTATCTAGCAAATGGGCAATCCTACACTTCAGAAGCCTTCGCCCAAGCCCTACCGCCTCGTCCCCAGTCAAACCTCTCCCAAGAACTGATGCTAGTGACAGGTGCAGAGTGCAATATACCTGTCCACTTACTGTTTGCAACAGCTCTCTGCAAGAAACTACCCCTTATAAAAAGCAGTGATGTAACAGGTTGGAGGCAGCGCGCTTCTCCCATACAGAGAAAACGAATTGGTGTGAGTGTGCGTAACAGTGCCATCTGGTGATTCCCGTGACTGCCTTGTCATCATTAGGTACTTGTCACAGGCGGCAGCCCCGATGCTTGCGTTGGCTCCCCAAATCTCCTGGCTCTCATGGTTCTGGCTCCGAGGCACCTGATGGACACATCTTTGTCTGGTGCGACTCTCCCTTGAGTCTCATTGCTGAACGTTGCCCTTTTCATCTCACAGTGTGGCAGGTCAGACATCCTCAATCTGGGAGTAGGAACAAGCTTTTTTTTTTTTTTTTTTCCTCCTTCTTTTCCTCCTGCCTGCCAACTATCCTAAAAGGGCCTGCAAACATGAGCTTTAGGAAAACCAAGCCAGGCTCTTCCATTCTCCATCCTGTTACCATTGATCAAAAAATTCAGCAAGCCAAATCCTGCCCTTTGCATTATCTCTGCGGGCCCCTGGCTTTCCATTTCCTTCTCCAGGTTCAGTATCAAACTCAATTAGAGACCCTGGTCTCTGTGGCTGTGAAAACAGAATTCAGCTCTGTCTGGCAGGGGTTCATTGGCCCCGAAGAACTCCCAAAAACAAGGATATTTTAGTCTCTAGACCAACATTTGAGACAGATATAGACAGTTTCAGAACTGGGAAGCATCCAGGCTTTTTTAAGTCATGCTTCTCAAGGGTAGGACTTTGAAGCGTGGTACAATTCACTCAAATGTAACATCAAATCAGAAGAGCTAAATGCTGCCCACCTCCTGCTGAAGGATTCCCAGACAGCATCCATGGTCCTGATTAAATCAGAAAAAAACAGCAGCTTTGGCAGGTGCTGCAGAGCCCGCCTCCTGACCACATGGACTGTCACTGCACCCAAATCCACCACAGCTTGAGACAGTGCCAGAGGGACACTCAAACTCAGGCACACATGAGTTGCCACAGACCAGCACACTGTCACACATTAGCCACATAGCAGTTACCGTCTGCCTGGATGCATATAATCAACAGCAGACTTAAGGTAAGCAGGGCTCCCTTCACCCTTGGGAGATGCCACCCAAGTCCTCCTGGGACAGGTCCTGGTGGAACAGAGCCACAGGTCTGAGAAAACCCTCCACCTAATGCAGTCCTGCCCAGCCTGCTGGGAAGGGAGAGACGGGATGAGGGGACTTACCCAGACGCTCTCAGGAATTCATAACCCTTGCAAGTGCATTGTTACTCTGCTAATGGACCCCCCCAATATCCCAAGTAAAATCTTTTCAGTAAATCAACTGAGAAAATAGGGGGAAAAAATAATATAGCCTGTTCATAATAACATTTTTTCTCATCCCTTCTCAGCCTCTGAGAATGGCCCAGAACAGTGCTCATTTTCCTTATTAGAGAGCTCTGACAGGTTGTATTACAGTTCCCCCCTTCCCTCCCCAAATTAAAAAAAAAAAATCACTTCCATGCTCTGCAAAGCTGTCCTGCATTACTGCTCACCATAACACCCCTTTTCAGGTTTCTTCACCTGGTGCCAGCTCCTAGTCCTTTCTTCCAGGAAATGAGAAACTTATTTACTTCCTTCAGATTCTAGTGTCATGAGGTACCCGATGACCCATGCTTGAAAGTGGTGTTAAATATGTATTAAATTATTATTGATAATAACATTTGAAATGGCTTTATAAATAAAATATACCTCCAAATTAATGCCTCCTTTTAAATAACTTATCCTAAAGCATTAATAATCAATTATTAGGCAGACAGGCTTTAAGAAAGTCACCTCTACAACACACTGCAACTTGCAGACTCTGTGCTGTTAAAACAATTCACATACCTTTTCACACATGATTTCAAGTTCCTAAAGTTGGTGAGACCACACAATATAACTTAATACATAGCAATCAAAAATTTCCACACAACCCTTTAATATAGAGCCATGTCCCTATAAAATAAGTGATGCAACAGACTTTCCCTGAAGTCCCAATTCCTGCAATTGAAGCTTAAGCCCAGCAAAGAGAGAATTAAAATTCTTTGGTTGCCACTGAATCACTGGCTGCATTGGGTTATTTTACTGTGCATTAGACTTTAATTATAACTAAGCGTTAGCCATCTGTTCTACTCCCTAATTATAGATGCAACAAATATTTCACAATTCCAACCGTTAAAAAGATCTGAGAGAGCTCAGTCTATGGTGTGCAAGGCTAGCTTCATTAGGATCCTTTGCACTCTTCTTTCAAGTGTGGAGGAAAAGGAAGATGTACGCTCCATATGAAGTGCACTGTTGCTATTAATCCCAACAGGCCTTTGCTACAGCAGCTCTCACACCTCTTGAAAGGACTGCAGAATTCCCTCTGCTTGGGCACAGAGGGCCACATTCAGGCTACCTGCTGTTGTTTCTAACCCAGATGTTGCCACTACCATGGGACAGAGCTCAAGAGAGGAACGAACAATTCAGATCACCTGTTATAGGCTCGTGCCCTGGGGAGGTAGCAGGCAGAGCCAGTTATGGCATTTCAGAAAGGACTTGGACAGATAAGCTCTGAGCATTTTTGCTATGGAGACTAAAGGTGCTCCCACTCCTAGCTGCCCACCTTGCTTCTCTGTCTGAGGTGATCATACCTCACAACATGGGCATCCTACTAGGATAAGTTCAAGTGCTTCAGCTCTGTATGACTTCATGGACTAGCACCTCCAAGAAAGGTGGGCCTGTCTTTAGAAATGTTGTGAACAGCAGCAGCAGAAGCACCCATCCCATCCTGCTGTCACTTCCTGCAGCGATCATCCCCTCAGCATGGTGGATGGGCAGGGAGAGGGCTTTGATGAAGGGGTGCTAACACCATAACCATCCAGAGATACTGTGCACAGCTTGCATAGCACGAGTATTGCAACATGTAAAGCCTGGGTCTGGCAGCAGACACGCTTATAGCCAGAGGCTGTGCATATACCTTTGCACACCACCCAGGCAACTGCCCAATGTTTTATAATTATGCACAATACCACGGACCTGTGCAATCCCTTGACCAACAATAAATAGTCAAGACACCCAGCTTCTGCCCAGAGAGCTCCATAGCTGTTATTCATCACAAAAAGACTTTGTTCCAGAGTGATCGTCTCCAACTGGGTTTGTGCCTACCTCCGCTGCAGAGGAAGGTAACTTTTTTTCAGGTACGTATGGGGAATTTGGCCATTAGCAAGAGACGGGCAACTTTGTTTTGCGCGTCTGGAAGAGCACAAAGGAAGTGGAGAGGGGTAGGGGGGAAAGACACATGAACGCTGATATTTGAATGTTTGTATTTGTTAGCGTACCAGGGAAATGGAGCTTCACAAAGAAAGGACAGAGAAAGTGGAAAAAGGCAAAAGTAACCTAAAAGAGCACTCAGTTTTCATGGCAGGATTTCACATAACTATTTAAACTTTAAATGATCTCGTCTCCTGCATTCCCAGTAAGTTGCAGATGAAATCCAGTGGTTTCTCACCACAACCATATGCAAGACACCCTTTACATTTCAGTCTACTTCAGTACCCAGACTTTCACTCTAGATGTAATGTTAATATGAATTTAAAAAAAGTCCTCAGCTGACACTGTTCTGCTGTGCTTTGACAAGGACCCAAAACCACCACGTTTCTTGTGGTTTTCATCTAAAATCATTATGACAGGGTTGAGTGGAATCACGAGGCAGCTTTGCTGAGTGGTTTGGTTCTGAAATAGAGTCCAGAGTCAAAGCATTTATCTCTGGCATCAGGGTAAGGGATCACAGTTATGTGTACCCACATAAACACTGTGTGCTTGCATGTCCTGGCCTCCAGATCATTATATATCACACCAGGTGATAACACACACTGAGAATAACTTTGCAGGAGACACCATGCATGGAAGTAAATGACTCTCCAATGTTCTCCTTTGAAGTTAGTCTCAGAGTTAAAGGCAGAAAATCCTGCTCTGTCATTCTAGTTCACCTTTAACCCTCTAGAAAAAAAATCAACAGCAGAATATATATCCCTAGGAGAAACAGGCCAAATCTAAGCATTTTCCAAAGGTTCCCTAAGCTGTCCAGAGCCATATGCTGGATACCCTTTGCCCTCAGGCAAGCTGCAGCCTTACTTATCTCTGCAAATCTCTTTGGAACCTGTGGGTTCCCTTTCCCCTTCTGGTGCCACTTTGGTTTAAACTTTCACGTTGCATTCAGTAAACCATCTGTGGAAGCACCATCAGATGATCACAGCCAACTCCCACACAGCCATCCTGTGAAAGAGAAAATCCAAAACTAAGCAGAGCCTTACATGGCACAAAGCCAGGATTAACAGGACAATTTGAGATCCAGATCTAGACTCAATCCTTACTTAAGTCAGGAAAAARAAATAATTCTCACTGATGTAAATAATTTCAGGTTTTTACCTCTGGGGTATTGCTTTCAGTTTAGACAACAGGCTACAGATACATATTTCCTCTTTTAGTACTTCCCCATTTTTCATGCCCTGGGGAGTACTCAGCAAGCAAGTAGCCTGGGGAAAAGGTATTCAGGAATCCCTCTTAGCACAGGAGTCAGTGTTGTGAACATCTTCCCCTCTGCTCAGAGTTGACATAGACACTATTCAAGGAGGATGTCACTATCCCTGTGAGGAAACCAGATTAGGGGATCTGCTTAAGCAGATTAAATAATTCACTGTGACATCTTTCAAGAGGTGAGTTAAGAGGAGAATAATCTCTTCATTTCAATTAAAAAAAGTTTTTAAATGAAAGGATAAACTGCTTACTCTTCCCCCTCCTCGTTTCCCTCCTTCCCCTCTGATTAGTTTTATTCAATACAATTTCCATTTCTGGTCATGTCTAAGAACTCTCTTTTTCCACCCAGTCAATTTCTGCATCCACCTAGAACCAGCCAGATCAATATTGTGAGCACAGAGAAAGAAGGAAAGCAGTGTGAAAGACTGACCCAAATGGAAGCTGTTTGCTTTGAGTCAGCACATGAGATGTGTGTTTTTACTCACAGATGCAGTAAAAATTCTGAATCAAAAGCCAGGATTTTCCCCACCCACCACTCTCTATATTCACTGAACATCGCCAAGCAATAAATTCAACACATCGCGCTGGGAGATTAAGTTATGCTCCCTGCATAGCAAGGACAGCTGCACTGCACTGAGGATACACTAACAATGTAGGTTTTTATTGATTTTGGCTGATCTCAACACTGTTGACCTCACGGCGTGTGATGCTAGATGGAGATGAAGATTAACGGCAAGGAATCTGGATGGGATCAATTACTAGTTTCTATAGACACACATTTGGCATGTCTGTGGGGCAAGTATGTTGAGTTTGCTCTGCCCTGCTCTTCTGAGCAGTCACATAACRGGCTCTGCCCTGACCAGAGAAGACTCAGCTCAGGCCCAAACACCATGTAGCTATGTGAGTCCGGCTAAGAGCCCAGGCTAATATACCCCAATTTTCAGTAATGCCCAGCACCAACATAGCCATAGCTGTATGGCTCTCAGGCCAGGGCTGGTTTTCATCCAGACCAGACAGGAGGGTAGACAGAGCTCAAATCTGCCTGCAAAGACTTCATTGCCATCTTCATCAGGCGAGATGTGATCCTGCAAGACTCCATGCTCAGGGGGCTCTTCATCCCTCAGCAATGCATTCAGCACCTTCTCAGATCAGACCAGAACAGCAAGCTGTGGGAGAATCTCTTGCATTTCACAATGGCCAAGAACTGTTCAGATCAGGCCAGGGAAGGCATTCAGCAGATCCTGTCTGTCCTTGGATGATGCAGCTCACCTGAAGCAAGTGATTTGCAGGTGATTGGTTAGCAGTAAACAAGTCATCCTGCCTGCAGGGGCACAAAACATCATAAATAGGAAAGTTACAGTAACTTTCCAGCAAAGAAGAGAGGAATAAGTGGAGACCTGCTCAGAGATGAGTAACTGGATGGAGTCAGTCATCTGCCCTAACCACAGTGCACCTGCTCTTGAGCTCTCTTGCTGCAGCCTTCAGTGCCCTCATCTCACCTTCCCTGCACCACCACATCAAGGCACACATAAAACATCTCACCATGCCCAGGGCAGCACAAGAATTCCCAGCAGTGCATGAGCAGGAGAAAGGGGCAGAGCTGGGAAGGGTAAGAGAAAGGGCAGAACCTCGCTGTCACTGTTTCTGCTGCTGCACAAGAAGGGAGAGGAGCRATAGCTGCTTTCTAAAAAGGTTCCCTGCCCAGCAGGAGCCACAGCCCACAGTTYCCCCAAGCACATGCACAGGCAGTGCTGCCACCACTATGGCTCTCCAGGGTTCTGGTAAAAATGAAACAGAGAACAGGTGGCGCCAGGACTGTTTTGCCCTTTCGGCAGCCAGCTAACATAGAAACCTGCCTGTGGTTACAAGCACCCCTAGAGGTAAGAACACCTGTCACTAGGAGTTTCTGAAGGGGAGAAAAAAAGAAAAAAAAGATCAAAGGAGGTTGGACCATCTGAAAGGTGTAGAAAAGATGTATAAGAGCAAGAAGAAAAATTAATGACTCTGTCAGGGAATAGAAGGCAGCCCTGAGGCTATGAAAGATAGGAAAGCACGATTATAGGAGAGGTTGCATCCAGCCCAGACAGTCCCCAGCAGAGTGGATAGGCTGGAGACCCAGAGCTAAGGTATAGTAACTCTGAAGACATGTTCCAGCACGTCTCCTCCAAAGCTGAAAATGTAGATGTAGGAACCGGGGCTGGCAGAATTGGATCAGCAGTGTGTTCCCTGCCTGTGCAATGGATCCAAGACATCCACCCTTCCGCAACAGTCCTCTGAAGAAGGATTTTTGTTTTGATATTATCCCAAAAGAGCCTTGGACTGCAAGAAGGGATATCCAAAGATATGGACGAGAGCAGAATCAGTCTAGGATGCAAAAGGGAAGTGCTCTGACAGAAAGACACTATCTCATATACTATTCCTTTTCTTTCCACAGAGGCTGGGTTATGTAAGGAGTTACCATTTTATTCTGCTGGAATCATTGGTCAAGCTGAGGTGGGGCCATGCTTGTGTTGGAAGTTTGGGGGGGGGTCACTGAAACTTGTGCTGGACAAAAAAACCTGAGCTTTTGCATTCATTCATTGTATCCATGTGCCTGAGCAACCACAGAAAGTACAGGCATGTAGATGATGAGATCTGTAGTTGCCACATAGTTTCCTTAAAGACTCATAGCAGAGGCAGGGCCTACACAATAACTCATGCAGCCACATGTTCACACACATGCATGTGCACATGTACACACGTGTGGTGAAGAAGCAAAGAGAGCCCAGGAAATGTGCCAAATGAGGAAAGTTATTCTCAGCTGAATGCTAGCTCAGATGCCAGGAACCATGAAGCTCTTCGCAGTGAACTTTGCAAATAAAAAGGATTCATCAAGAACATTTTAGGAAAAGCTGGGCTCGTACTAACTTCTCTTTCTAATGGACATCACTGACTAGATATTGAACACTATTGGTTAACTACTAGTGTCAAAGACGACCTATCCACACAACAACATTCCAGGAACATCAAAACTCAATATATGACCCACGGTTTGCAAATGAACATCACTTCAGTTACTGAGGTGCTAGCTTGTGTTTGCACATGTTGGAGTCCCTGGGGCTTTTAAGTGTGCAAGGAACAAAACAGCCAGGCTGTTCTGATCCTGTGCAGCCCAGCAGTACACATAGGGCCACTGCAGAATATAAGAACAGAAAAACTTCTCCTACCAGGGACTGGCAGATTAAGTACCATGGTGACCCTGTGCTGCTCTGGCAGAACAAGGTGAGAATAAGCCACATAAAAGTTAACTTGTCTACACTGGTAAACTGACTGGAGCTGGTACTGTGAAATGTACTGTCGCCTGTCACATTGTAGTTGCTCATGGATAGACACTACTCCAGGGAAGAAGTCACTTTAGCTCAGAGGGGTTCAAAGACAACTCATTATCCCTGGTAACTCATCTTTTGTTTCATAACCATGTTCCCATTGAGGAGCAATTCTGGTCAGTGTCCTGAGGTGGGCAAAGTCTTGATTCCTTGACAAATTCTGCCATTCTAAAGCAAGATAATTATACCCAGCATCATTAACAATAAAACAATCTCTAATTCCAAAGTGCTTATACAAATAAGACTGAGATAAGAAAGAACAAAACCTTTGCAAATACAGCAGAGCATAGGGTGTCTGCATACGCCTCACTTAATTATCTATTCAAAGGGAACAAAGCATCTTTCGTACGGTGACTCCAAAAATTAATTAGTCTCAGTTCTCATTAAATAATGATCCAGTTCAGCTCTAATTAAATTAGGCTGCCTTTGACAATCATCTGCGGTCAGTTGCAGTCTAGCTATTGAAGGTAACTGGCTTTTTTCCTGCATCTCTCTCAGATGTCAGAGGCAGGGAAGCTGCCACCCACCTGCAGCCCCAGCCCCATGCTCCTGGGCAGAGCCAGGACACCCACAGGCTGTGGGCATGCAGAAAGTCTCCTGGACTTCAGGTCTTCTATTAGGAAAACTAGTGCATCAGGGAGATCAAACCTCCCTGCAAACAAGACTACATATGCCCAGCATCTATTCCAGTGTGATTAGCTCTTTGTCACTGCTGTGTTCAGCCCCAGGTGCTCCACATGCCCCTGTGTCCTTCCTTCCTCTGGCTGGGAAAGACCAGATTTGGCTCAGTGTTCACCCTTGTCAAGGGTGAACAAAAAACCCTCCCCTCCTCGCCCGCCCCCTCCCCCCACACACACCCCAAAAAACCCACCATGCTCTGGGCCAGAGGAAGGAGGCAAAGCTTCTGCCTAGTCAGATTCATCTTCCTAAAAAAGGATGGGGGAGAAAGTTTCACACCACCCTTTCATCCTTGATGCTGACCCACAATCCCCCAAGGTAGGCCAGCCCTCAGCACAGACACCCTCCCACACGGCCACCCAGGGGTCATGGGACTGCAGTGCTCAACTGTAGTAATACCTCCCAAGTCTCAGTAATCCTCTGCTGAAACATGAGAGTTCACCTCCCACATTTGTTGCTCTTCCTTCTGGCCCTGAAGAGTGGCAAGGCAGAGGGACCAAGAGTGGCCAGCAACAGAAGCCATGGAGCAGCATTACAGCAGGCCAGGCTCACGGCCTCCTTCCCAAAGCACCCCACCAGGCTCCAGCAGTGTCCAGCTCAGGAAGACCCTAAGCCAGAGGTGTTAACATTATATTTAGTAACACAGTGGCTTTTCTTTTATTAGTTTGTCTAATTTTAAACTAGCACAAGCTTTTTTCATCCACACCTTCCTCTGGCAAGAAGTTTCACAGTATTAACTGCAGTGTACCAAAATGAGCAGGTTGGATAAGGGAAAAGTATGTGCATACGTGCAACTTCCAGATACTGTCTCCTTTGGGCTGCTCTGCATTTGGCACCCACCAGTCTGATTTTATACTCCAACTCTTGGGAGTAAGACAGCATGACATCTCTAACACACCTTCTCCATGCTGCTCACCATTTGACTCTTATCACATTCCCCCTCTCCCTCATTTTTTTGAAGCTGATGAGACCTCACCTACTTAGTCATTCCTTTTATGGGGAGTGCTTCATGTCTTTGATCATCCATTGATTCTCATGAAGTTTGACCAAATTACCACATAAGTCCAAACGCTTCACAAAATCGCTGGGAAATGTGATAGCCTAGGAACTCAGAGCAGAGAACAGTCACACCAAAATATTGTTTTTTCTTCCTGTAATATTTTACAAAGTGCAGGAGATGGAAGATACATTGAGGTTTATAAAATCAGCAGTGGCAAGCCACAGATAAGCATTTCTGAGTTTGCATAATAATCTGTGTGCCAATGGGCTGCCAACAAAACATAGCTGAACAGTAACCTTGTAAAATGAAGTCCAACTATCCAGGAAACAGCCATAGGTTTCAGAGACAGCATC
The DNA here is from genome assembly GCF_003343035.1 of Apteryx rowi. Classification (NCBI taxonomy): domain Eukaryota; kingdom Metazoa; phylum Chordata; class Aves; order Apterygiformes; family Apterygidae; genus Apteryx; species Apteryx rowi. The sequence goes on along the minus strand of NW_020449641.1, from coordinate 3,209,660 downwards.
ACTGATTGTCTGACCTGAAAAGGTCACTTCTGTAAAGGAGCGCACGTGCATCTCCCTCGCACACTCGCACCTTTATTTTTCTGTTGATTCCACCTCCATGGTGGCTATTGGATGCCAGTCAACAGCAATTTTTGTTCAGTAAGTGCCTTTTCTAGGAGAAAGGCAAATGGACCTGCTGCCTCCTCCACTACTTATTTCACAGGCAAGTATTGCAGTTCCAAACCCCATCAGATCTCCATGCTCAGATCTGTGGAAACTTGCAGTGTTCCAGCAAGTTAAAATTACTCTGAACTCCCTGCAATCTGAGAGCTCCCAAAGTGCCCCCACATTAAGGAGATTACACAAAAATGTGAAATGCTCAAGTCATTTGAAATTGCCATGTGATGAGCATGGAGGAAAGGGACATTACTGGACTGCTTTGGATGGTTCTGTAAAGCCTTGTAGCTTGGGATTCAACCAGTACCGAGACATACATACATCCCTTAAGAGGTATCAGAGATGGAAAAGGAGAAAGAATAGCTGTGGTAGGGAGAGCATGCCTTGGCTCAGGTAGAGCATCTACATCAACTACATCAAAATACTGCAGCTCCTCTCACTTAAGAACTTCTAGGATCTGTGAACGAAAGCCCTTCTTTAAAATGTATATATATGCTGGTGCTAGCTGAGAATGGGAGAACTTGGGGAGCAGGACAAGTAGTATAAGGCACAGAAGAGACCTACAAGAATTGAGCCATCTTCTCAAGCATAAGTAATAAGAAGAAAGTGTTCCCACTTTACTTCCCTGCAATACATGTACAGAAGCCTTGAGAAAGTTGGTAAAGGTGCCTCTCTTCAGGGACCAGGTCACTGTAACAGCATCTGAATGATGTGTTCCCTCCTCCCCTCACAAAAGTATAGGCAGAAGATACTGCCTTTGCAGGAAAGCTTTCAAGATTTTGATAGCATGCCTTTCCTCCCCTCCTACTGCAACACCAAATTGCCCTTGCTTCTGGAACTGGCTAATTCCCACCACTATTAACAGAAGTTCAGAAACATATTAAATTCCTGTGAGTTTTATGCAACCAGGTGGCTGTGTAGAAAGGAAACACTATAAAGTGCCCTGTGCTCTTTGATGGGAAGGCTGCAAGCAGAAGTGCAGCTCTTACCAGATTTAAGATAATCTGTACATGAGAGAATTTGTCAAAATCGGAGTGAAGAAGTACCGAGGGGGCGGGGGGGGGGAGGGACTGTATTTTAATAGACTGCAGGGAATCCATTCCTCAGTTATAGGATCTTTCTGGCATGGATTTTGAGTGTCTATTACTGTGTTGCAGCCCCAATATAATGCAGCAGGGGAAATAAAAAGATCCAGAAAAAAAAAATTGCACTAACCACCAGGCAAAGCCCTAGGAAATCTGGCTTCACTGTCTCTGCCAATCACAGAACCACTCATCTGTAGTTAAAACCGAAAAACTTCATGATCTTTCCCAGCAGGGAGAGAAGAGAGCCTGAGAGCATGTTCATTTTACAAGCCTTTTTTTCCCCCTTGAATGGGAGAGAAATGGTGCTGGTGGCTCTGCTTCAGAAGGAAGCAACTCTGGGCTCATACTCCAAAGCCAGGGCTGAAAGGAGAGAGCTGGCCTGGTGACACAGAAAGAAAGCAGATGGGTTTGCAGGGCTTCCCCACTGTGCACTCAAGTGACATAAGGTGGGTTTTAGCTGCTTTGCAGCACTGAAAGCAAAGACTTTATCACTGCAATGAAACTACCTACCAGTGTCAGACTTGTAGAGGTACACACCTCTGCATAGGAGCTGGACATTGCCCTGTGCTCCAGGGATTAGCCAAAAGCATGTACCCAGCCCCAGAGACACCCACCCCGTCACTGAAAGTCATCAGCGGGTTGTAAGATTAGTTACTTTAGAGCTGTAAATCTGGAGAAGCTACAATATGGGTGTGTTACTTTAGATGCCAAGTATTTTTAAGTTAATATCATTTGTTACTGCTGCATTAAAAGAGAAGGAGGCAGGGAAGGAGGAGACTGAATTCCCTTGCTGAAGTAGAAATACAGTTTTATAAGCCACAAAATGAGGGAGTGTACGATGAGCACATCCCAAATTCAGAGCTGGGGGGAGCATTGCTCCACAGTGAAGGCTCCCATTTGAATGGGGTGGGAGATCCACAGTGGACTTCTGGCTTGGCCTGGGAGTCAAAGCAAGAGAGGCCAACCTATGCCAAGCAAACCAGCACACAGCAAAAGTTGTCCTGCCTTCTTTTCTCCTATGTGTAGCTCTGGATCCAAAGTCTTTTCAACAGCAGTAAGAGAGGAGCCCAGAGCTTGCATTTATGCAGTGATGACAAGCTCTAAGAGATGAATTCTACTTCTTACATTGTACACATGAGAATTTCAAGGGCTTATGACTTTGTCTAATCAAAAGCCATTTTCACCACAACACTCAAAGCCTTTGTGTGAAATCAAGATAATTTCTTTGCCAAATTTTCTCCGAGTAAACTACTGCTCCTCATGTGCCAAGTTGAGTGAAAAGAAAAACAAGTTTTAACATTTTTCTCTGCTATTAGTCAGAGAGGTGAGTTAAACCACTGAGGCTCAAGTTTTCCACAAAAATTCAGTCTAATTAAAAAAGAAAAAATGCCTAGGAAATTTTACCAGACAGCCTGAAAACAGGGACAGAAGATAGAAAAGCTGAGACAACTTGAACCAGACCAAGGCCCTCTTCCATCCTAGGAAAAGTTATGTCTCCACAGCTGAGGTGTGGATTTTGCAGAAGTTGAGATTCAGTTGCAGGTGCCCAGACTTTGCAGAGTTCCCACACAAGAGGAACAAAAGCAAGAGTCTCTCACACCACTTGTGAACATTTCTGTAAGGCAGTGCCTCACCCAGTGCTCAACAGGAAACTTCCCATTAACAAAAAGAGAAGGACGACAAATGAATGCTTAAATGCTCTCCAAACACACTTTCTTCTAATTGTTTTATGATATAAACCACGCTAGTCACACAGGAGTTTCAGGGGACTTGTAGTCTATACATTCAGAATGGAATAAAACTGTTTGTGGCATAGCTTATCCCTGTATTACACTGCCGTACAAACCATTTTGGTGATCTTGAGATGATGCTCCAGTTAGCTATTTCACACAACACATGAAATGCACCATGAAAGTCCTAGAACAGATCTGCATCCTATAGTTCCCCCTTTATCATACAGCTTGTGCCAGGTATTGGGGGGGGGGGGGAAGAGGGGCAGAAAATGAACCTTCTGTTTTGTAGAGACAAATGCAAAGTCACATCTGATATGCTGTGACTAGCCCCCAAGAGCAACTCTACACTAAGGAACTTGTAGGAATTTCCCACTGACCACCTGCTCCTGAAACTGCAGGGGAAAATCCCACACACTCTGGGATGAAGGGAGTTCAGTTAAAAACAGCCCTTAAATATTGCAGCTGCAGGTTATTTTTAATTGAATTCAGATGATGAATGTGAATGAGATGATTTCAAGCAAGATAAGCAGGGAGATTCTTACTCTTGTCAAGAAGATACAGAGCACATGCTCTACCCAGCTGGCCCAGAGAGGAACTTTACATCACTGAAGGAAATTATGTGTTCAAACTATAAAGGTCCCCAGTACTCAAAATAACCCTAAGATTGAGTCAGCAACTGGTGCTGGTTGCCATTTCTGGCTGGACCTGGAGGGCCCTGAGAAACTCTGCCCTTCAGGACCCGACCACAGATCTGATGCATAGCCCTCTCTCCCATCTCCACCATGGCTGTCCTCAGCCCCAGACCCTCTGCCCTGGAGGGCAGAGAAGAGGGATCTTCTCACATTTACTACACTACAGTTCAATAGGTCTGATACAGACTCCCCACGCAACCTCAGTGGCATCGCTGAAGCCTTCTGTGCAATAGTTCCCCACCTGAGAAACAGGGACAAAGCTTCCATTCTCCCATTTAGATGACAATACTTTTACATGTATGAGGTGCTGTGAAACAACAAGGCAGACAGAGTTTTTGATAATGCAGGAGTACCAGTAATTAAACTGTGGCTTCTGTCCTGCAGCCCTGCCAGATGCTTTTCACCGATCACTGTGCATTCAGATGGGTATTTGCATGGTGAAACATGCTACTGCTAAGCTAGAGGCTTTGTGGGCACAAAGGATGCCCCTTGGCATTGACAGAAGCTAGAAATAGGTTTGACAAGTTTGGGATACTTTCTGCAGAAGCTCGCAAAAATATTCATTAAACTGTAGACAGTTTGTGTCAGGCTAAATCCCAGTAGAACAACATGGACAAGTGCTCAAACTACTAAGATGAACATCCCCCCACATTATGATATCTTTTATTTAGGTCCTGACCTTGTTTTATCTACACACATAATAGAAGTGTAAAGAGACAGAAATCCTTTCTAGGCTATTGTTACATGGAGATAGAAGTCAATTCACTCCAGCAGAACTTAATCAACACTCATTTCTACCATAATGAAAAGAGCACTCATGCAATGCCTCCCTTCCCTCAACCCCAGGGCAGACCTTTACAGGACACTGTTACCATTAGAAAAATGAACTGTAAACTCCTGTGTGCAAAAGAAGGGGGTGAGCAGAGCTTGGAAAAAAAAAATCATGCCTAAAAGCATATGCAGTGTTTCACAAGACTATTGCAGAACAAATAGAAAACAGACCAGAGCCAGATAAATACAGCCGGCTTTTGCTACATTCTCACAATGATCTCAAGAGCATTTTAAGGTAAAAGGAAATGGAGCAGATGGATTTCTACTGAGCCATTTCCTGGTATCTCAGAGATGACTAAAAATAAAAATGAGATTAGAAACACTACCAAGCAGAGACAAATCTTACACAGATTGTGCACATTCAGTATCAATACCTGCATGCTTGGAGAAAGATGTATCTTGGCACAAGATAGAACCAACCCATTTCTTAAAAGGCACTCCACAGCCACCGCATAGCAGTAAATTGCAGTTATGACCCAGTTAGGTGGGCTTTGGGCTGGCAAGTCCTCTGCAAACACAGCTTCACAAACATACACAACAGCCTGTGCTGCCATTCTGTCTCTATAGAGAAGTGTCAGTTAATTGGACAAGTTCTATAAAGTCATATTAAGAATAAGAAAGGGCTCATTCACTAGTAAATCCAACAGTTTCCTACCACATTTTAAAAGCAAACCAATATCAAATTCAGAACTGCAACAGTTGCCAGGGGACAGCTTGGAGATAAGAGCTCTGCCTGGAAACCACTGTGGAAAGAACCAGAGAGAGAGTCACCCTGAAATAGTGCATCCCATGACAGGGTCCCCCACAGGTCCAGTGAACACCCTGCCCAAAGGGACCATCACTGCTCTCCACCACAGGTACCTTGACAGGATGCATCCTGGTGCAGCCCTACACTTCAAGCAGCTGATCACTGTTAGCCTCCTGTGACCCTTTGAGAAACAGAAGGCACTTCATTTCTCTCTGGAGCATAAGCTGATTTGTTGACTAACTCTTGAAGAAATTAGTAATCCTTATTTGAGTCAACAGTTAGGCAGTTGCTTATGTCACCTTTCAAGGAAAAAAATATTGACACTCTTATATTGTCAACAGATCCAGAGGTAGACAAATATAGACAGAGATAGAGTATTCAGATAACCTACCAACCCCTGCCAATCTCAGGAGAAAAATATAAATAAGAGGCCCTTTGCTTTATGAATATTTGCTATAAAGCAACAGCTGCATGAGGAGCCATGGAAGCACCTTCTGAGATGAGTTTAAGGCCCCAGCAGCATTACTGTGATACTCTCAAGGATTTTCTTTTCAGAAGAGTTGCTGATGTTGTGCGATTAAGTAGCAAGAAAACTGCTTCTGCTCCCACTTAGTAGAAGTAGTGGGAGTTTACAGCTTTAACTGCATTTGTCAGAAACCCCACTAAAACTAGAGTAGTCCTGCTCTGAGCAGCTTCACACCAAAATCTCTATTGGCTATCTTGATGTTGTCCTGCTCTTTGCAGCTATGCTTACTGACAAAGTGGACACAGATATCCCCAGTCCAGTACCCTCCTCAGATTTCAGGGATATAGTACATCTCCCTGGTCTTCACCATTCACCTAAGAAAACTGAACAGCAGAAGACATTGGGCCAGCAAACACCTAGAGTTATCTGCTCTCAAACTTTTTCTTTCTTCTAAACCTCCTCCCAYAGCTGCATCACCTGTAGCTCTTCCTCATCCATATATCCTAAAAGTCCTCCTTCAGTTACCTCCTTAAAGGGGCCTTTCTGCAGGTACAGCTCTTTATATAGCTAGCCCACCTTATGCTTCCCAAGCCACATGAGCTGGGAGGGACTGATGCTTTAATAAGTTACTCCTGTGGAAGTATCTCTCAGAAGGTCTTTCCCTAAAAGGTCAAATGTCTGTTGCAAAAGCAGGCTAATCATTCTTCCTCCTAGAGCAGCTGGCAGGTGGGACAAGGGCTGGTTGAGTGCATGGTAACCCTTTCAGCAGTGAGTTGTGGCTAATACAACTGCAAACATGAGAGCTCTTTTGTTGTGTTCCACTCAGCTCTCCTGCTGCTACTGCCTGGGCACCTGTTTTGGGGATCTGCAGGGTTTAAAGCTCCAGGAGTATCAGTGCAGCACCTTCACCAACCCTAGATTCCCTTTTGGAAGTCCATTAGAAAGGAGAGAGAGATGAACTTTTCCTCATAAGACTGAGTCATAGAAACAAGTAAGGAAAGATATAAAGGAGGATCACTTGTAACATGACCTCTGTGGTGTGAACTGAATTCCAGGAGAGTCGTTCACATCACAGAGGCATTAAATCTACTATGGTTGAGCACAGCAGGCAGCTTCCTGACTTCAGACTCTCTACAGGCTGCCCTGAGTACTCAGCCAGCTCTCTACAGTTGCCTGGTAGGAAAGACACTGCAAAGACCTATCCTCTATGGAGTTATAATTGCCAGGACTTCCTTAAGGGCAAAAAGAAATCCCTCCATCTCTCCACTCAGCCCCTTGCTCTAATTTTTCTGAGTCAACTCAGAGGAAGATTATTCAATGCCTTTCCTCATAAAAACCACACAGACTCTCCAACAATGACAAGTGGCTATTTAGGCTAACCACATGCATCCCCACAGTCCCTGCTTTCTAACATATTCTTGGCAAAGCTAAAGCGATGAATTCGTTTGTGGTCCTGCGGGGAGTAAATCTCCAGTGGAGGCCTGAAGCCCACACCAGTCTAGGATTAGCGAGCATGGAGTAAACACTGGCTGATGTTCAAATAATTAACCTCAAGGGAGGGCAGAGGTGCAGACATGCAAAAGAAGGATTTTAAGATATCAGCCATATTTTTCAAAGTGTCTGTGAAGGTTCAGCTCTGAGGACAGGCATGTGTTGGGTTTACATTTGTGAGGTAGAAGAAGGTACAATTTAGGTTGGACCCATCAAGAAATGAGCGAAGGTTCAGTCTGAGCTGCAATTTCTTCTACCTGAACCAGTTTGCCCAACCCTGGAGATGCTACACAAGATATTACCTTTGCTGAGGTTCTCACCTGACATCTTTCAAGGAGAGCAGAAGGGCTCAGAGAACTCCAGCTCCACCTTGGCTTATAAACTTGCCAAACATGTTTCTTGCCAAGGTAGCAGAGTCATTTCCCCAAAGGCATGGCGGTTTTGCTTTGTCTTTTACCAGGTTGTAGCCCTGTGGTGCTAGCAGTTGTCACTGGAAGACAATCCTAAACCAAGAAAGCAAAGCAGAGAAAAAGTAAATAAATAAAAAACAATAAAAACTTTGAGATCACAACTACATACAAAAACGACAGTTTGTTGAGCAGACAAAAGCTAAGATGGGTGAAAAAAATGACTCACTTCTTTTCAAAAGTTTTTTGCTTGTTCCAAAGCAAAAACAAATGGTGGAATAAGTCATTTCCATTGTGTTTAGTTGCTCTCTGTGGTTTTTACCAGTAGCCACAATTGTCTGTGTTGACTTAAGTATTATTTATAAGGTACAAGGAATGAGTTGTGGAAAAGCCAGCCAGGGATTTGACAATCTGCAAGGAGGAGCTTGGAAGTCTTCTTGGTTTTCACTGTGCCTGACATCCACCACCAATGGCCTTTTTCTGTCTCTTGCCCTGTTCTGTCCTTGGTAGAAGGTGCTGCCATTTTTTTCTCTTCCATATTACAGGCTGGGAGTACCACTGCAGGAATATATCCAACACCAGCAGTGACAGGCACTTTCAGCAGTGAAAAAAAAGTGGCATCTAGTTAAAGAAAACATCAGAAATGGAAAAGGAAAGAATCCTAATTGCTTTGGGCAGTAGTGTGGAGAGGACATATATATTAGTGAAGTTCTCCCATACTGCAGAAGGAGCCATCACATTACAGAAAGGGTGTACAAAAAAACCACTGAATGTTCCTGCTGTGCTCATACTGTCATTGTCCCCTGAGGTGACGCCGCTGCCCAGGGATGAAAGGACACTAGTTAGAGGGGGATTTGTCACTGCTATTTGACAGAGGTGGCCAAAATGTTCCTTGCAGACAGCAACCCCTCACCTCCACACTGCAGGTTCTTTTTATGAAGTCATAACTACCACCTAACTGTTTCCTTTGAGTCACTTAAAGATATTATTTCCATCACATTCTTTTCAGAGGGAGATGCACAGCCATCCTGACTGGAATGAGATTATGATGCCCCCAAAACACATAACAGATGCAGGGATGCACCAATGCAGTAGGTGCAGAGATGCTCAAGCAGGCTCTGGGCATGGAAGCCTTGGACTGCAAGGATCGATGAGGGCAGCACAGATACTTCTGAGCTGATGGCACACAAACCAGCTCAGGTCCGGAAACACTCTGGCCACATTTCCAGGCACTGTTGTGCAAACCCAGTCACTTTGCTTCTGGACCAGAATAATGTGTTGAAATGGCACTGTTCTACCCTGCACTTACATACTGGCTCATATCTCCAGTTGACAGATCCCTGTATTATGCTCTACCATGGCAAAACCACCTGGTTCCTGTCTCTCTCTCATCTTTCTTGGCTCAAACATAATTTGAGTTGAAATTACTAAGCAAAACAAAAATTTTCATTTTAAACTGACTTTTCAGAACTGTCTCAAAATACTTAAGGATGCAGCAAAATGTTTCATTTGAATCAAGAATATCACATAAGTTTTGTTGTATGTTTCCAGGTCAATGTATCATGTTTGGCTGCAAGAAACCATAAATATCTTGACACTATTTCTCCCTCTCAGAATGAAAACAAACACATCTTTAGACCTTTCCAAGGGACAGAAATATTCTTTCCTGTTCAGTTCTGCTCTGCCAGCCACCTAAATATGTTTGCTGCATATTGGGAATTGGAGCTGATTATTTACTGGGAATCTGGGCACCTTTCTTAAAAGGCACTTTTCATTAGAAATGGCAACAAGGCAATCTAGGGTGAGAACAGAGGAATCCTAGTCAATGGCCTATATAAATGAATGCTCTGAAGTTGAATATTAGAACATCACAAACTTGCAGAGATTGTGGGACCTTTTCTGGTTTTGATTAGCATGAAACACCCTGGCTGCTTCCCCTGCCTCTCCTCCTAACATACTGATTTTACTTTCAAATCAGGGCAGAAGWCATATACAAGCAGCATGATTCATGTGCCTCCCACTTCAAGTCACCCTCCTCTTCTCGGAAAATAAACTGTCATTTGCTCCAAAGTTACATTTACTCAAGTCAGCTTTTCTAGAACCACAACCTGAGTTGTTCTGGCATATTCTGGTCTATTCCTGAGAACATCTCACTGCAGAATGCAGCAGAGTGGTGATGGGAAGAGATTTACTGCAGGCAGAACCCTGCTGTCCATGTACATTCAGCTCACTTAGGCTTGTTTAACACACACCACAGTAATTCATATGCAATTCACCAAATAAATCACAGCACTGGCACATGAACAGAATCACAATAGGGTCCCAGACTGTGGCAAGTCCTGAAGATCAGCTTATGATCTATGTAGCCTTGTCTCCTGTAGAAAGGTTCATCCTGGATACCTCAAGACAAAAATACGGGCACAAGAAACTTGCATAACCTCACAGTGATCCTTACCCTATATAAGAACTTCAGATAATCTCATCTTCTGTCAAACAAAGCAAAGAGAAAAAAGGTCTAGCCCCAAAGCCAGGGAAATCTGGACCAGGTACACACAGCAACTCCATCTTCCTTGCATCTTGCCATGTCCATGCTGATTCTCCCCTAAGGTTCCTTGGCAAGACCCAATTTTAAGCATGTCCTTCACTACTCTCTTTTTCTAAAGCAAGATATCCTGCCCCAGGCTACCAATCTCTCTATTTTTTACTGGTCATTCATCAGAATGCAGCAAACTGCCCGTGAATTCCCTGGCTCCCTCAAGCCAGCCCTTGATACTATAAATCTTGGACTCTTTGAAATTACATATGAAATCTTCATTGGCTCAGCCATTGTTAAGCCATGATTAATAATGAAAATAATAAAATGTAAAAAGAAAAGTTAATTACACCCATGCTGGTAACTAAAATGAATAGATCTCTTGCACACAAAACAAATCCCTGTACATTGACTTCCTCTGAGTCACGCCCCAATACACCCAAGCCTCGCCTCACAAAGGTATTTCTCATGTCATCATAGCCTAAAGCAAACACCTACACTCTCTTGGAGTCTGCAGAAGAGAAAACCCAACCTTGCAGCTTTGAGATCAAAGGTGTACACTCCACCATCTTCCCCAGGATGTCCTGCAATTAGTGGGTGATAACATGGAGATGGTGGCTTGGCCTGAGGTTGTTTTCCTCAAGGGAGAAGGTGTGTGATAACTTCTGCTGTAGAAGTAGGCCCCAGACACTGGGCTAGGGGTGACAAAGAAAGAGCCAGCTCCTCCAGCCTGATTCAGTACGGCTCTTCTGAGGACCACAGTTCAGATGGAATAAAACGAGGCTCTGACCCAATGTGCCTAATTTCCAGCTGGGGCTTGCACAGGTGCTTGGACAAATGTTCATGGCTCTGATTCAAAAGACCATGAAAAGAGAGAGAGAGAGAGAGAGAGAGAAATGGAAGAGAAGACAGATTGAGTGATAAGAGAGGAATGAGGAAAGGAAGAAAGAAAAAAAGAACAAAAAAGAGAGACCTGAGTGTTGGAAATGCTTTCTAGAAAACACGATCTCTTATTCCTCTGTAGTCTGTTTTGTCAGGTTTCTGTTTGCAACCACATCCCCATCTGATASTTCCAACTGTGGTGCTACCAAGCACTCTTGGACTAATATTTTCCCATAGAGTCCAACTACAAGGGCAGGGTGGTTTACAGCTGCAACTTTTTGTGCAGTGACCATCCACAAAGCAACAACACATTCCTTGCATCAGCTCCAGCCCCTGAAGAGTGGTGTTTCCCACCAGACATAGATGATTTAATAAATATTCATTGTCTTGTGTTAAGAAGAAGGGCAGGTCACACTACGGTCATGCACTGCACTGAGCTTGCTGTGAACCAGTCTAGTTTGAAAGCCTCAGTACATCTCATCCTCCATCAAGTGATCTCAGGTGCCTCTGGGCTGCAACTACTTCACTGCTGTGTCATGCTGCCTCAGCTCCCTGGCTAGCCACCTACCTGCCTGCCTGCTGTGGTTGTCCTCCTGCTCATGCTGGAGCATGGCTGGATATCAGTTCCCAGACCCACCACAATTACACTGTGGTCACCCAGTGCAGCCTGCACTTTCTCCATGATGACTGCAGCCAGATTCATCAAGGAGGTCCATATATGCAAATACCAAGCCTCCACACTTGTCATATCTTCCAACACTCTGTGACTCTGTTCTCCCTGGGGCCACCAGTCATGCCGAGGAGGGCCTTGATGGACCACTACAAGTGTCTATCACTCACTTTGAGCGGCTACGCACCCCTCAGCTGGCGCTGGAGCTGACTGTCATCCTGAGTTATATCATCCAGCTGTTTTCTCTGTGTTGGATGGTGCTTGTCCTGGGTTATTTTGGGCAGCTAAAGCATTATTTATTTAGGGAAAGGTTATTACTTGCAACATTCAAGCCTGAAGCAATAGCTTTTATGCCAGCAGGGTTACCAGTATAACCAAGGCCAGAACCAAGAGCTTTAGATATAGAAAGGACATTGAATGATCAGTCTTCGTGGCCAATGTATTATCTGTGAGCTTTCCAGCCTCAGAAGTTAGAAACAAAAGTTAAAATTGAGGTGAAAAAGTGAGTGAAGCAAAAGGTTTCTTGCCACACACTGCCCTCTCACAGCTGTGGCCATCAAAGTGAAGGCTGGCACTGCTGAACGGGATTTTTGGCAATAGTGACCGAGAGACAGAAGAGTGGATGGGATGGCCCTCACCTCCTCCACATCTCAGCACAGAAACCTACTGCACCCCTCCACTATAAACTCTGAACTTCCAATGGCTGAAAATCCCAGGAGATGGGGAAAGATGATGGGGGGAGCAATTACACCCATGTCAGAAGTTCTGGGTTGAAGGGCTTTTGTACCTGTCCATGCCAGCAGTTTCCCTACCTTTCCAAATTATATGAAAAAGGAACATAATTAGCGGCATGCAGCATGCTGATGTATTTCAAAATCTTTGCTGGAATACCAACACCCAGCCAAACAAACAGAGCAGAGCATGCTGCAACGGATATCTGCCCCATCTACAAATAAGAGCTCTCCTGATTTCAGTATTAGTAACCTGCAGTGAAGAATTCTGCCTACAGTTCTGCTAGGTATATGCCAAGCACACACACATCAGGACTTCTCTGCAGCAACCAAGCACACAGAGGCCCAAGAAAAGGTGATAGCGAGGCATAGTTGGATAGTCCCGAAATACCAGTTTCCCCATAAATACGCAAATCAATTAAAGGTTACGAAATGCAGTAATTTTCTATGGGTGTAACTACATGCTTCTGAATTTAATGAGCAGCTAAATGAAGTTAGAAGAGAGAAAGCAGAAACATACTTTGGGCTTCTACTGTTTTGTTCATCCTCAAATCCTACACAACTTCACAAGACCTAGTTCACAGCTGGTGACCCTTATGAGACCTCCCTGCCAGCAGTCACTGCTGCCCACCATCCCACTGAACCTGATGACTCTTGGGAGGAGGGAGAAGTAGAATTGCCTGGAAAGTTAGGCACTAGATGCGATATAGCCCAACCTGTTTTACAGATGGTAAGACTGAGACAGGGGAAAAGAACAAAGCTATGAAAAAAGTCAGAAAGCAAAGACCTGCATGGAGTATTAGGTCTGAAAATGGGACTCAGTAACTCCAATTTTGCCTTATTTTCTTTCCTTAGATAACTGTGTTGGCACCTTTCCTTTTACAAAGACAGAGAAGGCACCATAAACATCCTGAGGGGCTTTATATCCTCTGCAGAAGGATGTCCCTACTGCTACAAAGGATAGACATCTCTGGATACTCCTCTCGTAAAGAGCAGGCCAATTTCCTAGATGAACTGCAGGTTAACCCTTCATAACGTCCTGGCTTTGCTTCTTAGCTTATGACCTGTTTTCCCTGGTAGGCTTCCTTTAAAACTAAACATTTCTTTGGTGCTTTAGGTGCAGGTATCCACATACATCTATGAACTTTTCAGCTTGTTTACCTTGTTTACTTTGCACAGTGAAAATTTCTAATTGTTTTAAGATCAAGAACTTTGCCCTCATTTTATTCTCTGCCTAACTTTTTTTGGGTCATCCTTTTCAGGAACCCATTTTTAATGAAGAGGTGATATGGTGAATGTTCCTGCATCCTTGAGTCATCCTGTAGGCTTTGCAAGGTTGGGGGAACAATGGGGACTAGCCCTTGCCTAGACAATAATAGGTTTTCTGAATCATTCTTCAATAATTTCTTGGCATTGAACTTGGGAGATGAGATATACCTCCAGATTACTACACTCCCCAAAATAGAAGATACTGCCACTTGGGCACATTTACTAGTAAGAAAAGTAGGAACAGAGTCACCATTCCTCTAGAGGTGTTCATAGAGTTTCTTCATCTTCTTAGTTTTTTGTGTATAGTCCCACTTTTGCTAGCAATTTGTGGCTTGCACACCTGCTGTTGGGACTAGGTTTGTCATGTAATGAGCCTTATTCCTAAATACTCTGGCCAGGCTTGAGGGGTTGGTCCCAAGTCCAGCAAGCGATGCGCAAAGGCCCGTCCAGTGATCTGGCATTCCTTCCAGGAGAGGGCAGCAGCCCTCCCTCAGCTCAAGGCACGACTCAGAACTGCCTGAAACCGCTGCTTTTTGGTCACCAGCAATTTTGATAGTTGAAATAAGACATTTCCACTGCACTGAGTTAAAGACAGAAGCATGCTGCTTTCGTTGAACAGCAGATGTGGRGGGCAAACCCTTTGTTTCTGAGGGAAATGTTTTGGTTAATCATCAAGAGATTGCTCAAAAGAATCCAAAAGTTCAAACTCCAAACTGTAAACTAAAGTAAGAAGAAAATTGTGAGACGAAGTGTTCTATGAAAAAAAAAAAACTTATTTAGATCTACTAGAAACTTATTAATTTTCCAGAATTAAAAATAAACAAACAAAAGAATTCAGTGGAACTGAAYATCGCAAAACATTTAGGAACCAAGGAATCTATATTTTTCACTAAAGAATAGTGACAAACTTTTTGCCTGGCTTCTCAAACATTAAAAAAAAGAAAATGGCTTCTAGCAATAGTATATCCACACCAGGTGTTTAGCTAACATATGCACCAGTAAGATCAGTATGAACAGCATTCATGTCCTGGAATAATAGCTGTTTCTCTTCGCTTATAGACTGGTAACACAAGACCAGTCCTCACTAACATCGTGCTCCCCCAAACCAGGGCTCAGTTTTGTACCTTGGACTTCTCCTGAGGTCAGTTTACTGCTGCACAGCTGTCCCATTTCTCCTTTAATGGGGCAAGGGGAATTGATTTTGCTTCTAATAAAGAACCACTCCATAACCCTTATTTTAAATTTGCATTACATAGAAAYCTTTAAAAAGAAGGTGTCGTTAGGCCAAAGGAGCTGGCTCTGCAACATGCTTCTTAGGTAATAATATCTTTCACATTCTGTAACTTCTGAAATATAGGTATGACATAAACCCCATGGAGGCTCATATCACTGAGATACTGCTAACTCAAATCCAACAGGGCATCTCACTGGGTGCAGAGGAAAAACTTTGCAACCAATCACTTTCCCTTAGTAAGCAAAGATGCTTCGATACTATGCTCTGAAGTCATGTCCTGCCTTCAGTGGTAACCCTAGAAAGACTATGTTTTCAGTTTGGTCATTAGATAATTTATAAAAATATCCCATGCTGTGATCCCAGCACAAAGGGCACACAAGAGCACAGGTGGAACTCTGCCTCTTTTCAAGAGGATGCTAAGTTAAAATAAAAGTGGAAGTCAGTGCTGCCAAGGGTGATGTGCCAGCATTTGGCTTACTACAGAGGGGACCCAGAGGTTGGACAATATTTATCTTCACTTTGGGAGACCTGAGCTCAGCTCCCTGCTTTGAAATGAGCTTCGCTTCTAACCAGGGATGGGTAAGATGGGACTTACTGTTTTTGTTCCAGAGTGGAATGTTTTGAGGAAAAATACTTTCAAGATTGTGACACTTTCAGCTACAGTGGTAACACAACCACGCAAGAATGCCAGGAAGTTAGATGGTCTACTTCCCTTCCTTCTCCTGCACTGGGCAGAACGTAGGACTCTGGCACATGACAAAGTTACTGTTGCTTAATGAGTTATCACGCATCGCCTGATGTACAGCAAGTGCCAATGATCCCTTCTTAGCCTGCAGCAAATGCAACTTGGCTCTCTTTCCTCACAGTTTACATGTTGTTTGCTGCAAGGTAGGTGTCCATGGCTGTGCTATTATCATAGCACAATGGATGGGTGGTAAATTGATTCAACTGCTCTAATCTGAACAGTGTCTGTGCCCTTACTGGCACAAAGAGAGGCAGGCTTGACCTCACAAAGCACGTAAGCACATGCTAACTAACATGCAAACCGGCCGACTGACATCAGTAAAACTGCTTTCCTGGCTGTGTGCATTGCTGGAGCTGGATCTGTGTGTCAGGGACATGATTGTGAAAGATGCAAACACCCTTATTTTCAGTGGGCCAGGTAAGTTTTATGAGAAATAAAACCTGGCAATCCTTTCACTGTGAAGCACAAGCCTTGCATACTATATAGTTTGAAAATAGCTTCTGAATCTAAAAGTAGCATAGCTTATTTTTTATGTTTCTCTTTTCTTCCAGTTTATTTTAGATAAAGAGGTTCATTTAGATAATGAACTGTCCAAAAAATTACTCTTGTTTTCCTAGGGAATTGCATTTGACACAGCAAGCCAGAATTCAATCTTTTAAATGAAGACTCTATTAAAACATGTGGCTTGTAAAACTGGATGGTTTGGGGCAAAAAGGAGACATTCCTATGGGAAAAATAAAGCTTGAAATGAGCAATGATTGCTTTTTACAACTTGGAAAGGGAGAGATCCTGAAAATCCTATAGGCAGTCTGCCAGAGAGCTTCTGAAAACTGTTTGTATATTGAGAATCTTTTTAAGTTAGACACCTCTGTGTATCTCTGCAGCTCTGTCACTGGGTTGTGTGCCTAGTGTCTGAAACTCAGGACTGGGAGTCAAGCTTGTGGGTTCCTGTAAATCTCAGCTAAGCCAAACCTCCATGATCTTCATCAAAAAAATGCAGTCCTGCAAAGCATAGGCAAGACTATATGGAAAAACRGGTGCATAAAGCAGGACAGCAGATTGAGCTGCAATTCCCTAGAGGCATTAAACACAGAAACTCTTAGCTTTTAGCTTGTAAAATAATCTAGTAACAAAGAACAATATGGACTAAATAGTGTYTCAGAATTGGGCTGCCCCTCAAAGGCCATCTCACCTCTCTTGAAAGTCTAACTGACAAACCCCTACTATCACAGAATAAGAACTATATGAGGGCTGGATGCCTCTGGGTGCTTCTCTGTAGTCTTAGGTACCTAAATAACTGCATTTGTGGCCTTGGATAAATGCTAAATTTCATGGAACAATTTTGCTTCAAGCTCATTCACTTCATGTATAAGGGGGAATATTTTTCTTTTTAAAAAAAGGGGGGGGGATTTTTTYCTTTTCATTTGTGAAAATCTTTGGAGGAAGATAAGGAAGGTCACAAACAATCTTCAGAGAGGCACATTTACCCTGAAAGTGTTTGTGTGGGTATGGTGAAAATGTTGTGGGCTTCAGGTAGCTGGGGAGTGGAAACTGTGCTCTACCAGCAGCTGACCGATGGGACACTCCTAGCAGCAGCTGAAGACTAGTGAAKAGCGTGAACAATAGTCCTGGTGAAGAGCGTCTGAGTAACCAGCAGGGTGGGTAGGTGGCCCACGAACTTTAGGTGAATAATTTCATGCAAACAAATTTCAAAAACTGTTTGCAAAACATGAGCTCATAGGTCAGGAGAAAATTTGGTGGAAAATTTTATCTGTCCAGGTGAGCAGAGATGGTCCCAGTGGATTTCATAATAAAAGGAGACTTTTTGTTAGAGTTACTTCTCTATTTTAGAGTTTCTTTTCCTCTGCTAGGTCCTGACCTGACATACCAAGACCTCAGCACATTTCTGTATGCCATTTGGGTGGAAAGGGCCATGGCCGGCCAGGTGGGAACTGTACTTCCAGCACCTCCAGGGGCATGCTGATGTCCTGCAACTGGTCATGAGCATACTGAATGTCACAAGGGACTACCTGAGCATCACAGCAGAACAAAGCACACTTTAGATAGCCTTAGCAATACATGGAGAATTTCTCCTAACTACTAGATCCAGACAGCTGTGAGCTTCACTGAAATTCTGGACCCACATCAAAATATCACAGCTCATTCTTGTCTCAAAAAGGATCAAATCAAAACCACAAATACAGTGCATCCTTGGTAGCCAAATTTAGGTGATTAGCTGCTTTAGAAACCTGGATAGCTAGGCAGTAAATATTCAGAGAAAAAAACAATTGCTTATGAAGTCTGTGGAGACAGGGACGAAGGTGCAAGAGAAGCAACAGCAGGTGCATCCAGGTGACAAGCAGGAGAAGAGGCTGACAGCGAGAGGATCCTGCTTAGCACGGGAGGTATGTGCAGGGACACAGTGCATGAAGAAATGAATGTGTTCCTGTGAGATACGGTGCTTTTTAAGCACAATGTGTAAGCAGGAAGGAGGATTTCTCCCCTCTCCTCTCTTGTCTTCATATCAGATTAAAACAGAACACATACATGTATGAGAGAGAGACCTCCTTAAACTCCCCTCCAGAACAGCAGTTAGGTAGCAGCGGCTTTGAATTGCCCAAGGCAATTACTGCTCTGATCTCCAATGAGTTTTGTTCTCCGTCTGTCTG
Source organism: Apteryx rowi (assembly GCF_003343035.1). Classification (NCBI taxonomy): domain Eukaryota; kingdom Metazoa; phylum Chordata; class Aves; order Apterygiformes; family Apterygidae; genus Apteryx; species Apteryx rowi. The sequence continues at coordinate 3,191,318 of NW_020449641.1, read as the reverse complement.
TGAGACTGCATATCATCGTACCATTCTTCCCTCCTTGCCACGCACTTTGTGAACCCCTAAGAGGCAGATGTTACCCTTTCCTATATTTGGATGCTAATTGCAAATTCCTTAAAAACCCACTGTCACACAGTTAGTAGTTTGATTTCTTCTCCAGAATGAAAAGAATTCACTTATCAAAAAAAACGGATGTCCAAAAACAAGTCTTCCCAGCCTTGAGAAGAAGATAGCCTTTGAGAAAAAAAATGGATGTGGAGAAACACAAGAAAACTCATTAAAAAAAGTCTTCCTCTGATATGTATCAATGGAGCTACAGATGGAAGAGTTATTACTTGTTCAAAAGCACAAGAGGCAAGGAAAGGAAGTATACAATGTCCCTAGTGGGAGCGTGTGAACACACCTCCATTTGTTAGCCATAGCAGCAGGTTGCCTTCCAGAAGAGAGTGGAAAGGAAATCCATGGACTTGCAAGCAAATACATCTAAACTTGTGGAGGCAGGGTAGTGGCATGCATTAGGAGCAGCACTGCTGGCCCTCTGCCATGGTGAAGTCTCCCAACATTACTGAGGTGGGAACAGTCCCTTGAACCACAGTGCTTTTGACCAGGTAGCTTRGAAGCCTTGCAGACTAACTGTCCTTGCACCTTCATGCAAGCACAGAGGCTGACTTCATTCAAGCACAGAGGATGACAAGCTGCAAATCTACATGTAGTGAAAACTTGCTAATCCTTCCAACCGCCCACCAGCAGGAAAGCACATTGCCACTGAGGGACAGCCAGAAGAGCACAGTAGCAGGAAACACAAATGCCAGGCTTTTCACACAGCTGTGTGCCAAGCACATCAGTTCCTTTTCTTGCTGATCAGTCTCCCAGACCCTTTAATGAGCTTGTAAAAAAAAACATCCAAAAAAGCAGAGCCAACAAGCATGTATTCTGAGGGTGGCAGGCCTCCTAGGGCCAACAGGCCTTTTAGCACCCCCGAGGGACTGTAAGTGCCTCCATTAGGGTGTTTTTTTTTGTTGTTGGTGGGTTTTTTTTGCCAAGGCTGCTTCTGCAAAGGGTCATCCAGGGAACACAGGGAATGACAGCATGGTGTGAAAGATGAGAGCGAAGGAGAGGGGAGTACGCAGAGGTGCCTGGGCAACACTGCCATCCATCAGTCAAGGCAAGCAGCTGCTGGACCCTTGAGCATTAAGGGAAAGGGGTGTAGGTAGCCCGTTTGTTTTGCTTTCAGCACATTCCGTGTGCAGGCTGTCATGGGCCTGTATTGCCATGTCCCCTCATCAGCACTGAGCTCATCCCGCAGTCTGTTCCTGCAGGATGCAGCCTAACCTTCCATGCTCCATCAGGGCAACTGATTTAGGGTACTTACCATGGCAATGCAGATACAAAGGAGAGCCTCTGAGCCTGAGTGGCAGGGCCTAAGGATGCCAAACTTAGAATGCCCAGGAGGAGAAAATCCTTTCGCCTGACAGAGGCCCTGACCTGTGCTAAAGGCTGGCCAGTTCCCACAGGGCACAAAGGAGCCCACTCCACCCTGAAAACATGGGTCCAGTCTTGATGCCCATGACGCATAGGGACATTCAGTACATAAAATGGTGCATATATGTCCCTTACTCCCAGATCTCCCAGGGGAAGGCTCACAGCCAGCCCGGGCAGGCGTGGAGTTCACAAAAAGCTCACTTATCTTTGTGGTAAGCTCATTTAGACCCGCTTCACAATTCCTCATTGTATATGAGGGCCTCCTTTTTCACACAAGCATGTATGTTAATCCCTCATCTATACTTGGGCACTGACTGATTTTCTCCATCTCATTCACATAAAAGCACTTGGTTCCTCATTTTTACTCTCTGAGTGATGGGCCTACAGAATTTGCCACAACTCTGCTCAACAAGGTGTGGCTTTGGCCACAGAAAAGAGTGACCAGAAACTCAGTGAAATACTGGGGAACCTTGCTGAGACCAGAACAAGGTAGGGTTTTCCATACAAATTTCTGGCTTTCAAAATGCCATCATTTTTCACCAAATCTAACAGTTAAAATTCAACTTTCATAAACCTTTGTTTGGGTTAGGCAGTTTTCTAACATCCATGACTGGATTTCTGATTAACTAAAGGAGGGTGAAGATTAAGAAAAAAGCCAGCAGACTTTTATGGCACAGTGATCACATGCAAAGCCAGAAACTCAAGGCCACGGTCAGCTCAAGGAAAAATCAGTCTGGTAGCTAAAAGCTTACACAAGTTGAAGAAGTGACCAAACACATCCATAGAATTTGCAGCTATTAAGGATCAAGAAAGTATCAGGATGGTCTCTGAGCCATAAATCATTGGAGCTTGGGAAAGCATCTGGGGTAAGCATCATCATTTGTCCTGTTTTTAGACTTATTCCAAGCCATGAGTGACTTGGGCACAGCCAGAGGCAGGATTTCAGATACACAGATCCTTAGCCAGAGTCACTGCGGACATTCTTAGTGGCTTGTACTAGAGTCCGTGGCCTCCTTCTTCAGTTCACCTACTGGAACTGCTTCACTTTCATCTAAATGCCTAAATGTTCATTGGGCTAAAGAAAGAGAAATGGACATTACAGCTCAGTGTTCAGAGCTGGTAGCTGGAGTAGAAAGTTTAAATATAAGCTCCCTGATTCTTTCTTGGGCTTCAGTGCGTAAGTGTCTGCTTTCGTTGTGGTGTGAGACCCCACAGCACAATCTTGAGAGCTCCTCCAAAATGGAATTTGTTTCCTCCCAGCAGCCCCAATTCTGCAAAAAGCTGCGTTCCCAAAAGGTGCTACAATACCCACAAGCTGTTGGTATCTTCCAGGACGCTGGCAAACCACTCAAAGGTTCCAAGCTACTCTTACTGGTAACCATGGCACTGCAAATTCTGTTTGCTAAATACTGGCTGTGAAAGGAAAGGCAAATGTGAGAAGCTCACAGAATGCAGGATACAGTGCATGTTGCTAGGCCACTGAACAATAACAAGTTATGTGTCTCACGGGTGTGATAGCATCAGTCAGAACAAGCATGTGACTCAGATCTTTACCATGAAGAGACTACACCACGTGCCCTACACACACACAGTCCTTGAAGRCAGGTAGAAAAGCATGACCAAAACATGACCAAAGTTCAACCAAACTTTGTAAACCACAAGCTTAGATATAATTTCTACCTCTCTTCTCATCTGTAGGTGATACCAGAAGAAGAAGAAAAAAAACAACAAGAAAACCCTTTCAATTTAATTCTATTCATAAAGACATCAAAAGATCAAACTGCCAAGCAGGTTAATTTTGCAAGTGCTTGCTTCTTCCTTGACGAAAGATAGCCAGACCTTTTTGAGTTCACCCATCACTATCCAGTCAGCAGCACAATTAAGTTCCTAGTCTCCAAGAACCACCACTCTCCACCCTCCCACACTGTGGAGAGYGGACTGGTTTTGGACAGAAGTACCAGAAGTTAGCTGGGAATTCAATCCTAGGGGAGTTAGGAGACAACCTTCCACTGATCTTCCACTGAGATATAAAGAGCTTTTACGCTATTTAATAAAACCCAGCACAGAGATTTCGGTGCTCATGAAATAAATGACTGAAAGTGGCATGGCCAGGCTGACTATCTCTGCTTGCAGCAGATACAGAACTGACTTGGCACAGCTGTGCTGATACTGGACCCCCAGCAGCACCGTAGCTGGTTCAGCCTCCCTAAAATTCTGCACTACTCCATGAGGACTGCCCTTAAGCCAAAAAAATTTAATTCCTGCTTGGGACCATGTGCCTTCAAAAATGTTAGCCTTCTGTCCAAAAGAGTTTACAGACTAAACAGAGGCAGGAGAAAGAGGGGGATGGAAACAGCTACCCAGTGCTAGAGGGAAGGTGCAGTGGGCAGCCAGTCTGCTGAGTCACTCCTGTTCTCTCCAGCCCATGGGGTTTGCAGAGCAGGATAAGGCTGTCTCCGTCCACCTTTCCTGGCCGCCCTATGCAGGTGTTTCTTGCAAGAATGAGTATTGAAGAGCCTCAAGTGCTTCTGCAGACACTAAACTGAATGTGGTTTGTCCAATTCATGATTTACCAAAGCCAGCTGGCTCCTGGGATGAGCAGAAACATGCTGGGGTCTGGATGGGTAAAGTAACCGTATTAAATTATATTTCACTGACTGCCTGTACTCATKAATGCAGTTTATGCACAGCTCGTGAAAGGAGCTGCAGTGAGACAAGGTGAGGAGAGAATGATCTTCAGACTCCCTGTGATCATGGTGTGGCTAGTCCAGCAGGCACCATGGCAAGGCCTTCCCTTAGGAGCAACTCCTGCAGTGCTGCTCAGAGCAGAGGAGAAAACTCCTATCAGGAATCCCACTTCTGCTGAGAGATTCGCTACCTTACAGCTGGCAACCCCTCAAAAGAGACAAAATCGAGGATCAATGAGTGGATTAGGATGGAATAAAAGTACCCCCCTCTGCTCCCTTCCCCCAGCTCCCTGCAGTGCCTTGGCCCATGAAACTCTGCACTTTGGAGAAGTCTAAATTTACTCTCTCCAGTTCCCCTGATTCCTACACCAGCCAGTCCTTCCCCCAGCACTGCAAATAAGCACCAGAGAACTAAGTGTTTTCAGAGAGTCTGGTCTCACAGCATTTACAACTCAATTTTAGGCACCAACACAACCTGCTCTTCTTCTTGCACGCAAAACTATTAACCAACAAGCTTTCTACGCCACATCTGTAACAGTTTCAGGAACAGGTCAGCACCAAACCTCTGGTTTGAAAACTTCAGCTTTTTTTCATAATGCATGGTGCAGACTTAAAGGCCTGCATACAGGATCAAAGTGAAATTTGTCCRCATTATGTCAGCGGCAGTATTCTCATGCTTTATAAAGGTTCCCCAAGCCCTGAGCCTTCAAATGCAACTGTATCAGGATACAATCATCACCCACGGCATAAAATCTCTATCGAGAGGGGCTCAATACCCCTGCCACACATCAGAAGTCCAAAGGACAATTACTACATCTTCTGCCAGCCAGCACTCGTTATGTGGGATAGCATGTATACTGCTACACAATTTGGGTGCTATTCACAGCTTTCTAACTCTTTGCCTTGGAAGGCAAGCAGCTTTTCCTATCCACGAGTGAAGTCTGCAGCTCTCCATAGTTCACTGGATAATGCAAGGACTCTGGAGGGTTTAGATACCCTGAAGTTATGAGGGGCTAGAAATGCCTTTTCAGAATGGGCAGAAGGTATCGTACTGAAGTTTGGGTATGGCAAGAAAGAGCCATGAACATAAAAAAGATGGAAGATAGCCCTTCTCAGTGTCTGAAAGAGACACCACTGGCTCCTTCACCCCCTTCAATGCACTATCTATRGCCACTGCTTGGTCGCCTTCTTATACCAATCTCTCAGACCTTTCTATCTGGAAAAGGGGGTGTTTGAAGAGGGAAGGGCAGTGCAAAAGGAAAGTCCACAGCTTTCCCTGCTGGTTCCTTTTCAGGACCCTGTTCTGCTATAATACCTGTTACTTTTGACTTTAGAGAGAAAAGTGTACTTGGCACATATCCTGCATGTCTTTCACAGTCTCTGGATCTTTTCCACCTTCCACCAGCTTGCACCCAACAACTGTATCTATAAATTCTTTGGAGCAGGGACTCTGCGTTTATACACATATGGTGACTAGCAAACACCGTCCCAGTAGTATTAAACTATCAGTAACGGAATTCAGCAGCAATTGTAAAGGACGGCCCATTACCGGCCTGCTTAGTTTTCCAGTGGGAGTTTTATCTCCACTAGGACTGCAGGATCTGCTCCAAATACAGTATATTTTTCACTAACCACACTAAGCTCTTCTAAAAAAGAGCCTCTATATGACGAAAGGCCCTAATTAAGCACAGAGGAGCAGGGTCAAGTTTGTCGTACTACCTTGTCGAAGGCGCACTCTGTTAATCCTTGTGGAAAGTCCCCTCTAGTCCCCTGAAGTCATTGTAACATACACACAAGCGTGCGTGCAGGGGTATAAATAAAAAAATGCATCATGGACCTCGGTCACCAAATCTGGCCTTATTTGTAAGCGTTCCCCTTGCCATAGCCTTTTCTAGCCTTGACAGGATGGGGAGGAGGAAGGTGTCACCTGTTGGTGCCCTTGACAGATGTGTGAGCGTKTGAGGGGTGGCATTTGAGAAATAGGAAAGGAGGCAGCACCACTCTCGGAAGCAATGAAGGGTCCGACAGAGTCCCTGATGAAGGGTTCAACACTGAATGAAAATGAAAACTACTCAGAAGAGTAAGGGGGGTTGGGGGACAGGAGAAAATACGGGACCCTTCTGAGAGAGATGGAGAGTGCTAGTAACAGCAAACGTATCAGCATGCAAAACCAGCCTCCATGAAAACTTGTTCTGTTTAGAGATGATCAGAGCTAGCTAAAACATTTCAAAGGAGACATAAGGGAAATATGTTTTTTGGACCACATTCTTGATAAAGCTGTCACACAATTGCCCCTCTCCTCCATGGAATGTTTTTCCCATGTAAGCTGCAAGGTCTGAGCTGCTTCCAAGTGAAAATTTGAGATTCTGTTGCAGTGGGGTTTTTTTATTTTTCCAAGACTGAAACAAATCCTCAGATCTAGGGTCTTTTTCTCCCAAAATTTGAAACAGAAATGGGAATTTGTTTGCTTGCTATGCTTTTTCATATGCCTGAGATTACTGAGGGAAAGAACATTTTTATATTGTTTTACTGATGTTGCTCTCCTCTTTCACCCATTTCATCCTCTTTCAACACCTTATGTTCTTAGCTCAGGTTGAGAAAATGTTTGTTTGGGGTAAATTCACCATGAACAGCAGTGAGCACGATTGGCCCATCCTGTGGGTTTGGGGCACTGCTGTAATACAGCCACAAGTAGGACTACACATAGTTTAGTATCTGGGATATCCTGTATTTGGGACATTAAAGCAAAGAAATGGCTCCATGAGCTGATATATTAGGTGTTTCTCTGCAGCTACTACTTCTGTAACCAGAAACAATTGTGTCCCCCAAGCATGGTGAAAGAAAACTGATGTAAAGTGTGTCTTTATGCATTCACATGCACAAGCACATACAAGCACGTGTGCACGCACACACACACACACACACTCGTGTGCATATAGAGCTTCATACACAATTGCACTAAGGAAGGATACAAACCCCACTTTCCCGTGCATTAGCAGTGCCAGAAGGCCACGGGGAAAGAAAAGCACTATGCACTTTGCTGACAGCCAGGAACCTGCATTTCGAGTCATCTGTTTGCAGAACTAAGCTGGACTCCCCTGCAGCCCAGGTGGGAGGCAGAGCAGCCCCCAATCTCCCCTGCAGGGACTCCAGCTCGAAAGTGCCACGTGCCCCCTCTTCGCCTTGAGTGCAGCGCGAAGCACGGCTGTCCCAGAGAGAAGGAAACACTTCAGAAAGAGAGGGACAGAGCATGTTTCCATTACGCAGAGCCCCGACCTGCAAAACACCAGGGAGAGCAGCTCTGCTAACCCATGATGAGCTGAGGGACGGGGAGACGGTGCTGGGGAAGCTGCCACTCAGACACCGGAGAGCAGGGATGGATATTTCAACCTCCAGTGCCCAGGGACATAAAAAGCGCGCAATACCTCACTGTTGTTTTAGCAGTGTTTGGGCAGCCCAGGATGCACCAGCTTTGAGCAAGTTTGGACAGGAGATTGCAAGTGCTCCCAACTCAAGGGATGCCCCATTTTCTGCTCAACCACACAGCTGCCATACCAAAACTGGGCAGAACTGGAAAAATTATACCATATATTAACGCAGCATGTGAGAGGGTTAGAGTTTACCTTTTGTTCTTATTTAATGAGAGGATGGGAGAGGAGGGGGTTAAGGGAGGGGTGAGATTATGATAGATAAAGAGAACTCGCTTGGCTAACTCTCCATAGCCTGTAGCTATTGCACTATTTATGAAAGGGAAGGTGCACCTTAGCAAGCTAACCTGCCTGAAATTGGAAGGTTTCAGATGAAAGTGAAACCCCGTAGAGTAAAACTGAACTGTGCTGGAGAGGAGCAGCGTGGCAGAGAAAGAAAAGCTTTGAGTGAGAGCTTCTGAATGCTTCACTTTGACCTGAAAAAGTGCGAAAGAAAGAAACCTGGCCAGGCCTGCCCCATTGCCAGAGCACATGAACTGAAGTGCTAACAAACGTCGAACTCCCTCTTCTCTTTTCGGCAGAAGTCCTCAGGCCTGTGCTAAAACTGTGCGGTTGCACTGCCTGTGACAGTGGAAGGGCCCCATCCTCACTTGGGCTGATTTCTCTTGCAGCTTGCTGAATTCGGAGATTATTTGCACAGAAAGGGTGGGGCTCTTGGCAGTCCATTATAGGYCTTCTTTTTCAAGAGGAAAGCCTTTAAGACGATGCTATTATTAATGACATTTCCTGCTTCCTGACATTAAAAAAGCTCTTAATTTTTGACAGTTATCAAAATTTTTTAATTTACCAAATAGTGCATCAGCATAGGGCTTGGATTATTTTAGATGAAAAATATCATTTAGATTTTAAAAAGTATGTATGACATAATCCTGCAAACCTTGATTTCTTTTTAGCACAAGACATAGAAACAACTTTGAAAATTTTCAGAAAAATCTTTGATATAACATAGATAAACTTTAATTAAGATCTTGCCCACAGGCAACCCACAGCCCTGGCATATCAACTGTTATCTACCAGCACAAGCCACTCCCAGTATCCTGCGCTCCAGTGGAAGCGGCAAGCTCTGTGCAGGCAGGGATGAGTTTCATTATTTGCTTAACTGTTTCCTCTAGAGAGACAGCTCCAAAACAAAGCGACACGACACTGTTGAAAGCAGAGGAGGGATTCATTTTTCAATTTGGATGAAAAATCAAAACCTTTGCTATTCTTTTCTCCTCTCATCCCACCAAAAAGTAGTGTTTCAACCAGACTGGTTGAGTGACTGGGCTTTCTATTGCTTTCATTTCTTAACTCTAATTTTCCTAATTTTGATCTCAAGCTATCAGTAAACACAAGACAGCGGTTTGAAAGCTTCAAACAAGAATGGTGCGACTTTTCCAACAGTTTTTCCTTTTCGTCCCTCCCCTCCCACACCAGCACTGGTTCACGGGGGCAGGGGAGCGGAGTGCTTGGCAGGCGGGAGGTTCTCACACCCCTTGCCTGTCTAGACCAGGGCTACGCCTGGTTTTCTATCACCCCAAGGCTATAGTTTCCAGTAAAGAAAATATTAAATTCAAAATATTCTGCCCATCATGGGTCCTTCCAAAAAGTCAAAACAGGTCAGAGGCCAAATTCCCACATCTAACTTTGGAAACTCTCCTTTTAGCCTCTTGTCCATTTTGTGGCTTTCATGCCCCTGTCACTTCAATCAGTGCCAGGCTTGCACAGTGCATTTGGGGCAGGGATGGATATTCACATAAAGCAAGGGTTTCGCTGGGGCACCAAGAAAAGAGATATAGCACAGGGCAGCCTACCTGGGACCTGGGGAGAATTTAGCCAATTTACATTTACTCCCAAATGCCTTGTCTGACTCACACCTCTGTCCTTCGACCTTTCCCTTCAGAGACCTTTGGTTCAAGCTTGCCTGCTGCTGACTGGGCCAGGATTTCATTCGCAGCATTAATCACAGCCAACCCTCCCTGACATCGCTGTGGCAAGCCAGGGTCAGCGCTTGTGTGCTGGGAAGGGAGGAGGAACGAGGCTAGTCAGTCAAGCTGCTGCCTGGTGTCACAAGTGATTTATGGCCAACTTCAAACACAGCCATTGATCTGCTCTGCTTTCCCCAGCATGCTTGTCAGCATGTAATAAAGCCAATGGGAATTCCTGTGTGTTGAGTCAAAGAATTTAAGTATGCTCATGTTTGCCTTTTTGAAAAAACACACCTGAAGTCTCCCCATTTGGGAAGCAGCTCAAGATTTACAATGCTGTAGAAATTTGCAAGGGTAAGAACAAGAAATACAACCCCAACCAGCCCTTCAGGCAGGCAGCCAATTAATCTTTCCTTTGCTGTCTGTTGCTTGTTCCTCTTTCTGCCTTCAGCAGTTTTCGAAGATCTAAGGGAGGCAGCAGCGGTAACTTCCTCCCGCCTGGCCCGCAGTGAACCCCCGAGAGCCGTCCCAGAGGTGAACTCCAGTGATTCCCTGGGCCGAGGCCCTGTCAGGTCTGCTCTGGAAATCACCTGCTGCTCTCCACGCTGGCTACCCTGGAGTCAGGCCAAGCCCCATGCATTCCCGCTCAGGCGAGGGTCTGCATTGCCACTGCAGCTACAACCAAACATCCAAATGGCTCTGGGACACCTTGAGCTTGGACCGCCATGGACCCCATCTCCTCTGGGGCTTGGAGGCCCATCTAAGGATGGTTCGCTCATCACCCGAGACTGCCACAAGGACAGAGGGGACACAGAAGCAAGCCAGGTCAGACAAAGCCTGTCTGTGCCATGGGCGCTGCAGGGTGGTGCATGCCACAGGACAGCACGGAGTGCCGATTTTTCTCCCCCACCACTCCCAGAAGATCACCTCAAGCCCCAGCCCACATGTGCACTTGTATCCATGCAACATAGGTTGAAGGAGAACATGGATTGACAGGCAGACAGAGTGCCATGCTCAAAATATGGCACATATGAAATCACTGCCCATGAGGGCATTAATATTGCTCTGCCCTTGCAGTTGGTCTTGCAGTTGTGATGCTAGTGAGTTCTCATTGACACTATGGAGCAAAAGGAAAGAATTGGTTTCCTGCTTATGGTGGGCTTTTTATTCAAAATACTGAAAGGGTAACACTATTGCACAGTACAGACAGTGGGAGAAGGCATCTTGTTTTCCTGCTACACACTTCATAAAAAAAAAAAAAGAACAAAACAAAAAATACTCACATTTTCTCATACGGCATTTTTAAACAAAAGATTTTACATCTCATATCAGAAATATAAGTCAACAAAAGATTTCAGTGAACTCCCAAAATCCCACTTGTCAAGATGAGTTTTTCTAAATGTAGAATTTTCAAATTCAAAATTTTCCTCTTCCTCTAATCAGAAAATTTTGACTTCTGAAGCTAGTCAGAAAGAAGCTGATAAGCCCTTTGTAAGCAATTTGTATTCTGACAAAATATCCACTTTCTCTGCAAAGAAAATTTCCATTAAAAATTACTAGACAATAAAATAAATTAGACTACAGAGCAGAGCTGTTCCATTGATCTTATTAAAACTGCTAACCTAGGAGCACAGCATACTATTTTAGAGCAGCTGCAAATGCTCAGCTATTCTGGAAAGGCAGGGGTGAACCATACACATCAGGTATCTCAAAAATCACAGAATTCCCGATTAGTGGCTATTTAGAAGTTGTTGGCCCTAGTTCAATGGATTTTAAATTTCAGCTACTGTACATGTCATAACAATCAAACTGCGTGAAAAGAGACGCAAGGAGAGCAGCAGGTTCCTAAGAGATATTGACGTCAAGTCTTGTTGAGAAAAGAAGGAAAATGCTTACCTATGGGACTTTCCACAATTCTTATCAGTTATCAAAACCCCCCAAGAGACACACGCTCTCCAGTCTCGCTTTTATTGAGGGTGAACTTCCTAGCACCTTGGGGAGGGGGAGTGGAGTGGGAGGAACAGAAAATCCTTCTTGAACAAAACATTGAAGTGCCATTAAAATGTTGATATTGAAAACTCCATCTACATTTGGACAGACTGGGGAGGACACTGCGGTCAGTCTGCAGTGATGCCAGATTCCCCAACTCAATGCATTAAAGAACTCTGGTTTTGCCCAGCTGGGCACTGTTTCCAATAAAGACTATCTTCACTATTGTGCCTTCCCATCCTGCAACTCAAAGGGACTGGGAGAGTGGGGAGGAAGTGATCCCATTGGAAAAGAGGTCAATTTGTGGCCAAAATCATTCTTTGGGGCAGAAATTATCCTCTGGGGCAGAAAAAGGGATTTCTTGCTTTCTGCACTTGGGCTTTTACTTGCTCTCTCCAGTCACAACAGGGTCAAGGAGGTCAGTGAGAACAGGGTCGCTGCTTCAAAGAAGGCAGAGACATCTAATACCTCAGCCCTGGGAGCGCTGGCATCTCTGGTGCTGATCAAAACCACTACTTCTCCTTTCTGAGGCAGCTTTGGGGGCTTTTATTGTCCAGCAGGCTGGTCTCAGGATAATAAAACCAGCCAGGCTGTCCTACCAGCAACACAGATGCTGCCTCATCTCCACAGCAGAGGGAAGCTTTTCACCAGCAGACCTTGCCTGGCTAAATCATACTGTAGCAACCAGCTGGAGTCTGCATGTAAACAGCACACACGTCCAAAAGCAGCTGAGCAGCTTGTGTAAATGCTGGCATCTGCAGTCTAGCACTTCAAGGCTTGCTCAAATGGAAAAGTTTTCTGCAGTGCAATCACTCCAGTAGGGAGCTCTTAGCTTCATGACCGAGCCCAGGAGTGGCTTTCCTGAGAGGCCAGAGACCTGCACAGATTAAAATAGCTGCAGGGGGGGAGACTCCACTGGTGCACTGTAGCATCTTTGACTTCAGCATCGACATAGGAAGGGAATCAGTCAAGAACTATATAGTAGCTCCTCAGCGGGAAAAAAAGAGAGGACAGATTTATAGGGATCTGGGGACATTGCTTCATGCTAGCTGAAAATCTAATTTTAAGTATCTTATAAAATTTGGTAGAAAACTCTGCAAACCACTGCCAAGAGAGATGCTCCATCCCAGAGCTTTAGAGAAAGGAGAGAGGCAAATCTGAACCTGTGGTTCCCCAAAATCAACCAGGAGAGGCCCAGCAAGAGAGGTGTTGAATCCAAGGCTGCCTCATACAGAGTGCCAAACACTCAGCTCTCCAAAGGGAGAGTTTTTCTTCCACCTCCCAGAACCAGGTGTGAAAAAGGTAGTTAATTTGAGGAGGGCAATTTGATTAGATTCAAAATTGCCTTAGGAGAGAAACATCCATTAGTGAACACCATGTAATGGGAATATGCTTGGTTCCCCCGGACTTTCTGGCAACATCAGTCAGGAGCATGTACTCCAGTGGATTCATCTGAGCGAAAGGTGACAAGTTTGGATTTAGCATGAGACACTGAAAATTCGGTCTTTTCAGCTTTTACATAGCAAACAAGCCCAAGACGCCCAGGTCTTCGCAACACAGACAGTGGGATGGGGTGTACGAGCAAATAACCTGCAGACGCCTGCTTATGCCCCCCAGATACTGTCCTAGGGCAGGAGCTGCCAGGCCAATGAAACTAGTGGTAAAATTGCCTCCAACAGTTACCAGTATTAAGGTGTCTGTGGAAGGTAGGAGCTACTCCCATCATTAGGCTACAGCTAGTTTGTCTGACTGACTCAAATACCCATAAATCCCACACTTGGGGATGGACTTACAGCACCAGCAACTTCATTCTGCCAGTGTGTATGTGGTTTTTGCTGCGTTATTCCTATCCAAACACTGAACGACACTCCTAGGTATAGTTGCTGAAGGACCACACAGGCTGAGATACAGAAATACTCAATACAGGCACAGACCCATTGCTGATCTGATGCTATGCCTGTACTCATCTGAGGATGCTGGAAAGTGCTCGGTACAAATATGCATGAGCTTTCTTACATTATGACTGTGCATGCATGTCCACCTACCCATTCACTGCTCTGCAGTACTTTCTAGGCATAGGCAGATGAGCAGCTCACAATGTCACAGCCTGACACCAAGCATGTGCATAGGCACTTAAACTAGAAGCATAAAAAGCAATGTCCCTTGGGTTGTTCAACACAGAAAAGGGGAAAACCAACTACCCCAGTCACATGGATGCCTTTCAGAGCATTTGTCAGTACTGGCATAACATTGTGTCTGCTGGTTTGTGCATGAGCAAGGTCAGAGGTGGTTAATCACTACGGAAATTCATTTAGCCATAAATAGGTAACATTTTGAGTAACTCCAGCTGTTTTATCCAAGCTTGCAGAGGACACTCTTGTAGCCATGGTACGTATTACTATTGCACTGTCCTTTTGTGCTTGAGCTTATGACAGCTCACTCAGAAAACTGTAAAATATTTGCTTATCAGGCAGATTTTAACAACAGTCTTTGTGCCCTGCCTGTGTTGTAACAAAGTGTGTTTAAGCCATTGACAACACTGAGTTCCTTGAAGTTGCTAATGGGTTAAAGCTGGGACATCTGGTGAAACACTAGCCTCAGCTGTTCCTCAAATGACATCTTCTTGGGTCAAATTTATCTCTTCTTGCCAGTCCATCTGCTTGCAGCTTGTCAATGGTAAACACTTGAGAGTCACAGAGAGAGAGGAGACAGACAGCAGTGAAGGACAGCATTGTGGAGTCTAACTAGATAACGATGCAAGAACAAAAATAGCCCCCATCCCTCCCCGCCCCCCATCATCTTCCTCCAGCTATGCTCCTGGGTCAGGGTCAGGCCAGGGAAGCAGTGTGCCACCCTGCATACAGGGCCCTGATCAGGCCACCGGAGGGCTAAGGAGCAGGGACTTACTTGTTCCCTAAGGCAACAAGGAAAAAGCCACCACACACTACTCAACACACTGCTGCATTTGCTCATGTTTCAGATGCCCCAGGGGAGTGGTTCGCACCCATACTGCCAGATGGGGAATGGTCATTTCTTTCTGCAAGACACTTCAGATCCTCCTGGTCTTTGCTTTCAGATCCTGTGCAGTACTGCCTGAGTAGTGTCAGATCAGCACGATGCAGCTGGAGGCAGCAGGGAGCAGGAGGCTGCCAGGGAGGGTGCAAGATGGATGTGCTTCTCACCTCCAGAAAGGTTTGCGCATTTAGGGGTGTTTTTCCCTTCCTCCTACCCTTCATCMCAGAAAGTCCAGCATTTGCTTCTTGTAGACAAGCAACCCCACTGCCAAGGGATGGGGGGTGCATCTTTTTCTATACCAGCACCAAACCATGCGGGTAAATCCACAAAATTCAGCACAGTGGCACTTAGAGGTACCCAGGCTCAGGCCAGGAAGGATAGGGACAGGCTTACTTTGTGTTGCATGTGTGCTCCCTCCCCAAGAGGACTTATTAATGGGAGCACAGCCCCACATGGGTGCAGCCACATTGCCTTCCCCAAGGCTTGACTCCCAGGGTGTCCCAGCTCTGGAGAATGATACACAGAGCTTGCTGGAGGACCTCGGGGCCTTATTTCCCTACCACCACAAGGACAGATACAAAGTCACTTGCTTAGTCCAGCTGAGCCACTGGATCTGGATCTCCCAGATCCTAACCACAAGGTGCAGTGAAGTCTCCTCTCCCTCCTGCTCTGCAGGCACCTCAGCACACCTGAGGGTCACGATAGCCCTTCTTTCCTAGCACAAGAATTAGGCCAGGTGCACCAGAGGCAGCACTTGCTACCACAGATGTAGGTACACACGCTCAGGATAGTTTGCAAGGAGGCCGGGTGACAAATCAGAGCATGACCATGGCTGTTCTGACACCTGGCCTTACAACATACCAGTATCTTAAYGCCACACTACCTGCCTGTGGAAAGCAAAGGCAAAGACCAAGGCTTTGGATCAGTGGCCTTTGCCTTCCTGCCCTGGTGTCCAGAATGGACACCTTTCCTCAAGAGGACAATGCCCCCACCTCAGACACGACTTTAATCCTGCACAGTGAGCAACACATAGTCCTCTTCTGACCATAAGCTCAAGACTCACAGGACCACCTGGTGGTCTGTAAAAAGTCAGGGTGGGAAATACGTGTGGCTTCCACTGCAACTCCTAGATTATGTATCCCCTTTTCAGAAGATGGAAAGATATACAAGAATGACAGGGTTGTAGGAAAGTTTTCCATCCTTTCCCCAGGTGTTACCACTCCAAGTTGCTCTGAAACATGGGGGCAGAGCCCTTGGACTGTCTCTCTTAAAAGAATGTGTGTGCTTTTCACAAGTTGTTTGACACCAGCTCCAGCAATTCCCCCTTTTCCACCTTCCTCTCCTCCTGGCTGGGCTGCTCTTTTCTTACAGCACACTTGGAGCGACAAAGGAAACTGCTTGTTGGAGAGAAGCAGCACTCCTGGAGCCAGGCACACTAATGACAGGGAAAGGCAGAGCCAGGAAGCCTTCATGCCCCTGTGAGCTCTTGCTGCCAGAAGCTGCTGGCCCTTTGCTCTGCTGCACAAGAGTAGGACATGTGCTGACTGGTACGACACTCCCACAGATGCATGGTTCCCTCTCCCACGGATGCAGGCATGCACACTAGGCATCGCTGCCTCTCATTTCCTCTGAGAGTTTGAGCAATGCAAGGAATGCAGGTGCCAAAAACACATTACTGAAAACTCAGGGAAATGGCGGGAGCATTTCAGCTTACCCAGAAAGTCTCCAAGCTCTCTAGCACTTTCTCATCATGAGTATGAAGCAGAGAWCCTTTCTCTGGTCCTTTAGCTAGGCTACACACCAAATGTGTTTTATTGGCTAGAAACTGGGGGGATGACACATATTCTAAAACCTATCCAAGAAAAGAGATAGTCCAAGGATTCCTGGAGGTCAGTTGGTGTGCATTAGTGGGCAGGGAATCACCTCACATTAGGGGTAGTCTGGGAAAAGTGGGTTAAATTGCCCTTTGGCTTGGCTGACCAGCAAGCACCTCTGAAGATGCTTTAACCTAAGGGGTCGTTATCTAGTGAATAAATCTTTTGGCTTAAAATATCTCAGGCAAACACACAGCAATGGCCACAGTTTCTCCTAYGGGTTACAAGGACACATGCATGGTTAAATAAGCACTCTCTGCTGTCTCTTGCTGCCATGGTGGTGATGTCCTGCGATTAATGAGGATCAGTTTCAAATTGGTCCTTKTCTTCGTGACGAGAAATTTCTATCTTGAGTTATTTGTACTCTTTCACAACAGCACCATAAAACTATACTGTGCTATTGCAGGGCACCTGCTCCTGTCCAGATGCTGCCCGAGACACAGCAAGGCAACATCATCGTGATCCCRGTGAAGCAATGAGGCTTCTTAGCATGCTACAAATACCCTTGAAGGAAAAAGCTCTTTCACCCTGCCTGTGCTATGCAATTGCTCTAATGACCCACACGACTGTAAGAAAAGCATTTGCTTTCTCCTTTCCAGACTTCTCCATATCCCCAATTAACTACATTAACATCATAACTAACCCCTTGTCCCTGGCGCGTGCTGGCAACTGGCAAAGCCCACGTTTCAAGACATTCTTGATGCATTACTGTGTAGTGGATCAGGAGACAGACATTTTAGCATGCGTCAGACACCACATTTCTCCATCCTTGAAACTGATCCTGCCAGAGTGTGCTCTCTGCAGAGCCAGGACTTTAACCCGAGAGCGCAGCTGCATTTTTAGCTGTCATGTGTTAATACAGTGGCCTGGTGGGGATTTTGTTCAGGGGAGAATGGCTCCACTCTGACCTTTGGCTCCAGCAGCATGCTTTAAAATTAAAACCTTGTTTCTTGAGTCACCCAGCACTCATTTCTCTCCATTCATACAGTAGCATGATTTTAAGAACTCATCATATTCTTGTATGCTAGTGTTCATGGCACTCTGTATGTGCCAGCAGAGGCCAAGAGAAGAGCAGTACACACTCTGGTATTTTTAACTCAAGAACTCTGATAGATGCGTTAGCTCAGAAAACAAAGATCTGGGAACTGTCCATCTGGTGGTATTCCAGCTCTGAGCTTGGATTCACAGCCACAGCGTAAGAAATGATGTTACAGCCAACAGCAGAGCCTAGTCAAAAGGTGCCCTGTGGGGTCTGGGCACCAAGCAAGGAGGGGGAAAGGATGGTGGTCAGAGAGAGCAGGTGTAGCACTAGGAGCCCTGGTCTGATCCTGCTCTGTCACATGCTCCTCCTTCACCATTGGCAAGGCCTTCCCTCACCCTGAGTCCACTTCTCCTCCTGCTCTGCCCTGTCCATGGGGRCAGCAGGTAGTGTGGAGGCACCATGCAGCCACTGGGTCTGCAGAGGCCTGAGCACCCTGCTGCACATCCTCTAGCACTACCAGTCCAGCTTCAAGAAATGAGACTTCCTTATGCTTTTAATAGTGCTACCCTCTAGTGGCCAATCCCATCCCCTTGAAGTTCAGATCATTGCTTCTGGCAGAGAGGAGAGATGTTGGGCTGTAAACCTTTGAGACCAGAAACCAGCTTGGTGCTGCACAGGAGTGACTTTCACCTTTGAAAGGACAGCGAGACCTGGAGAGCTCCAGCACTAGCCCAGAGAGAGGATGGTCCACCACCCAGTCTCTTCTTTGGCCTTAGGAAGGGGAAGGTGGCCCTGCTCAGTCTGATAGGTCTTGGCAGGAGCAGGGTGAAGCCAGCTCAGTATCAGGTGCCTGCAATGCAAAAACCACCACCAAATTTGGACTCTTGGCAGGATCTCCAAGAGGACACGCTTCCTTCCTCCTCCCTGCCTGTTTCCCCTCCTCTCACACCAGGCACTCCAGCAGCTTAGATGTGGAGCAGAAACTCTCCGCACATCAGTAAAAATGGGTTAGAATTCAAGGAACATCCTTGCAATTACAGAGATAATTGCTACATTTCAGAACCAAACATTACTTAATGGTGCTCAATTACCTTGTGGCAGGCCCTGCAATGGCAGCAACTAATTGCTTAACTAAAGGCTTTCTTCTTTCCACCCTGTGTCAACATGCATGAATGCAATTAGGTCATTGGTGCAGGGAGGAGAGGAGATATCTTTTACAAAAAGAGGGGTTAAGTAGCAGCCACAGCCATATTTCTAAGCTCAGAGGACAGGTGTCTTGCCTTAGATGTTATAAGGATGCAAAGTAGAGCTGGAAAGGCCCAGAAGGGAACAAGGATAAATGTTTTTGCTTCCTGTTTCTGAACAAGGGACTCAAATGTCTGTGTAATGTGGCTAGTACCATATATAAGCTTATACACCCCTCCTCCAGGCTCAGTTGCATTTCAATAGTCTTTACATAGTTTATCAATCTGGAGAGTACTTGCAAAAAATTAATTGCCTAACAACCTAAGAGAAGACATTGCTTTGGTTACTTTCAAGCTTGTAGAAAACGCACTGAACATGTCTCTCATACGATAGAAAAATCAAAAGGCAAATGGTAGTACTTTCCTCCTTATTTGCTGTTTCACCACTTCTTCTCAGTACTTTTCACTATCCCCATAAACAAGGAGTCTTCCACTCTGCCTTGACACAGAAATATTCCTTAGCCTCCAAACCACCATCCCTTCTACCTGCCTTTTTGAGCCTCTCCGCTATCCAAGAGGAAATACAAGACTCCAGATCAAGGCATTGCCCTTATAAAAAACTCAGGTCTTGGTTTCTACCCCTTCCTGCTTATGTTTTTGTTTGTTTGTTCTTCTGACCACACAGAGCTTATCGCAGAGCCAGCCCAGGCCATGTCTCCTGGGCAGCTGGTAGCCTGAAACCAAGGCTGTGCCTGTCCAGCTCCACTCATCCTTTCCAGACTCATGTTTCTCAGGCCTGATTTCCCAAAACCTTTTTGTTGTTCAACTATCAGCTCAGCTCCTTCCCTCTGAAACCCCTCTTCATTGCTCTTATTGCCATTTTTTCTACAGTTTGTTACAGTTTCCACAGCACTAGCAAATAAAGTTGGGGTGACTACCAGGCTCAGAGCTTTCCCTGGGGGCCTTTAGCTTTATGGAAAACTGTCTATTCTCATGCTGTTCTTTGTACCTAGACAGTTTCAAGTCATGGCTTTAGTTTACTCTCATCATTCTAGTTAGTTAATGGCCCTGTAAAGATTTGAGACAAAGGCTTCAAGAGTCCCAAATTATACCTTTCAAGTATCTTTTTTTTTCCATTTGCTACATTAACAGCTCTCACAGACTAAAGAACATAATTTCCTCTCCAGAATGTCATGCTAGTGTGTTCCCAGGGTTTTCTCCCCATCATTTAAGTCCTATCCTTGAGCTTTGGACTTCTATTTCAACTACAAGCCTAAGAAGGGGACAGGAGTTAGTAGGGTGATAGGTTTTGTGGACTCAAGTTGGTCACTTACAAGATTCATGACTCAGTGAGGGAATAGTTAACATCCCTTAAGACTGACAGCAGTTTTAGATCAGACACTTAAGTTTGCTAGCAATGCATCTTCTCCATTTTCACACGTGCACACACAGGCTAATTGTTTAAAAGGAGCAACCTCACCTGCAATTAGCCACTGTTTTAAGTCTTTGATCCTTGTAACTCTCCAGAGGACAGCAAGATTCCCACATAAAAGCCTTTTATTATTTTATACCACATGTGGGAGTGACCCTATGCTCCCAAATTTATTAAAAAGGAAAGTTCTTACCTGATTTCAGAGATTAACATTCAGGTCAGTGAGGCTGTGGCTAGGAGCAGATCTCACTTGGGAGGGTGGCTTGCACAGGTGCTAAGGAAAGGCAATTGCAGACCCTGCCTGACAGCCTTCAGCTGCTCCCAGAGCAGACTGCTGCCCTGCCTGCACCCTAAGCATCGAGTCCACCCTGAGGGTGGACTTCTTGGGGATGGACTTTGTCTTGCTGATTTACTTCTTACAGTTATTTTTCTTTGTTTATGCTAGTGTCCAATTTACAGTTAGGGATCAGCACACATTGTCCCTTTTTAGGGAGCTTTGCACAGCCAGGAGACCTCGGCTAGGCTCCATGGAAGAGCTGCCTTCTGTTCTCCTACGGCCATGCTAAGGCAGGAGGGAGCACACAGCTCCTGGAGAGCCACTTGGTGGATTTTGCCTGGTTGTTTTTCAGAGAAGGGGTTGGGGCAGAGCAGGTAGCTCAGAGGCCCAAGCCATAGGTCTGATCCCAAAGAAAACAAGATGTCAGGGCCTCAAAGCTCACAATTAGCTCTATTAGGGTGATAATAGAGGCCTGCCCAGCCCCAAGGGAATGGAAAAAACCCTCCAGTGTGAGAAGCACATAAAGGTACTGGACTGAAACATGAATGTTTTTACCCACTCTTAGTGGTTAGAAGGCAGTGAGAGTGAGGGCAGATGGAAAAGGGGAGAAGAAAATATCCTCAGCTCGAGGAACTTCTGCTTTACCACCAATATATAGGAAAAACTTAGAAACGATAGCACAGCAGAGACTTTTCTGTGAAATGCCTTTACTTTTTTCTGGGCTGCTTTTGAAACATCTGAAGAGTTTAGACTCTGTATTCTTTACAGTTCATTAGTGCACAGCAAAATGTGCCATTAACCACTTCCTTTTTGTCTTTTTTCTTTTTTTTTTTATTAGATTTGGCTTAAAAATAAGTCTCCTCAGCATTCCTTGCACAGGAGCTGATGGGATGGTGCTCTAGGAGAGCCAGCTTTGCTCCTATGCCTCCATGCAAGATCCRGACTCCAGTGACACGACGTTCTTCATCTCACAAGCATGTGCTTCTAGAGACTGGTCCGGGGGAACTGGAGACATGCTTGGGTCCTGATGTCCCACAATCCACCCCCCCCCCCAACTCTTTCTTGCCTGGGGCCTTTGGTAACACTGAGGCCACCAGAGTCCAACCTGTCATTGATAATGACAGCTTCTGATAACTTCTAGAAAATTGCCCCTCAGTACAGCCAGCTGATGGAGCAGATTTGACATATCTGGGAAAATAAAGCCGCTCTGTTGAATGTCTGCTTAAGAAAGGAGCAGGAGGCTTTTGCATAGTTTTGCATTGCACGGATTCCTATAGGTCTAATGAGCACTTGTCACAGTGGCGGACACTGCTATGTCCCTTGGGTGCCTCTGCATCACTCTTTGACCGTGAAGGGACCTGACACAAGCCAGGGAGAAGCCTCTCTATATAAGGAGCACATCTGGGGCTGATGCAAGAGGACCCCCTATCTGATGGGCCATAGGAGGTAGGACATATATCACTCAAACTGTGTGGCTTTGGGGTTTCAGAGGCAGCCTTGATGAAGATGCCTTAATTAGAGCATCCCAGGAGCTGCTTTAAATTATTAAATATGCTTAATTTGTCTGCTGCCTTTGGAAGGAAGAGAAAGCCACCTTTCTCCATCTGAGTCTACAGATGGCAGGTGTTGTCCTGTGCCTTTCAGTAGGATCAGCACAGTGTTTTCCCCTGCTGTTTGTGGTTGTGTACCACTCCCATACATGCTGACAGAGGACTTTTTAGAAGACAGTCTGACATTTAGTGCTTTCAGGGTGCAGACATAATCGACTTCCCTGGTAGCAGTGTCTCCCCCCAGCTGTCCACCAGCACAGTGCTGTTGTGTTTAAGCACATTGCAAATGAATGTCTCTGAATTCAGAAACCCTTCACCACCTAAGCACCCAGCTCAAACCACAGTCTGATCTCTGAGATGTTTCTTTTGTCTTCTTTGATTGTAAAACCTACTATATTAGCTCATAATGCAGAAAATGTCTTGTATCACAAAGTCTCCCCTAAGTATAGTTTGTCCCACTTATAAAACTCAGTGACAAATAATGTGTATATGAAATCATCAGCTAAAGGTTTCCTTTGTTTTCTGGTTTCTTCACTTTCAGGCAACACATGCTTCACCCTTTCAAACTTTCCTTTGCAAATCTGAGAGCTAGAAATTCACTTTGATCTTAGTGAACACCGAGATGGGGGCAGAGAAGTGCAAGTGATTGACTGGCCCTGACTTAACACATAAGTGTTCCCCAGCTGAACCACAGGCTCACCACTTTCCCACCACTAGCCCATCCCATCTGTGATGTGACACCTTGGTTCAGCTGATGTTCTCTACACTGCATCAAGGGAAGCAAGAGGAATGGGGGGGAAAAAAAAAGAAAAAAAAGGAAAAGAAAGTCAAGTAACATGAATTTCCCAATTAAAGTCACTGAATGGTAAGACTGGAACTCAAAGTTCAGCTTTATTTTCAGCCTTGACCGCAAAAAGCTTTTGGCTGTGAAACAGGTAAGAACAAAACTGGACAGGCTCTTGCCTTTTTGTGGGACTAGCTGAGCAAAGGGACTCTCTTTCCCCCCTAAAAAATGGAAGTGCAGTGAAAATGGAGAGGAGTCACATGGACATGAGTACTTCTGTTTTGCTTGTGGTGTTACTGCATCTTGTGGAGGGCAGACCCTGCCAGTCATTTCGTTGTCTCTCTCCTTTCATTGTGCAGGTCCCTTACTTTCACATCCGACTGGAAAAAGACTGTATCAGCCAGAAAGCACGGTCTGTGCTGTGCCGGTACCTGYGGGTAGCATTCAGTAATAGGTGCTCCAAGCACAGAGCTGCTCTGCCCTGACCCTTGTGCCAGAAGCCTGTCAAGCAGCTGCTCTGTCTAAACTGTACCCTGCTTAACAGAGCACAGTGCCTTCCTTTTTTTTCCCTTCTCCCCCTCTGGGAGCTCATATTTCTCACCTCCCACTGTAACACTTATCGGAAAATATATCCTTCACCTCTGGTCTCAGCGTCCCCTTCCCCAGACTGGAAAGTCACAGATGATGGGGGAGGAGGGTGGCAGCTTGTTCTCAGCTCATCAATCTATCAAATGTGTCACAAAACTCTGCAGAGTCAAGCTGGCTCCAACCCTCATTTATTTTCAAGCACAGAGGATGTTTGTGTTTGATCGGATATGCTGGATAAATGATTTCAAGCTGTGGATTTCGTTTCATCACTAATCACAGACATGGGTTGAAATCCTGTTCGTGAAGTCAGCAGCTCAACTTCCATTGACCTCACTGGCAAGGTGGGACATTGTTTACTCTGAGATAAATAATAATGTAAATTAAATCAAAGGAGGCCATGGGAGGGGGACATGCAAGAAGACCATATTGATATCACCCTTAACTTTGCTCCCGGTCTGTGGATTCACATACAAAAGGAATATTTACTTTCTTGTATTGTTAGTAGTGCTTCAGCATGTGAAGCAGAAACAGATCATTAAGGAACATCACAATATCAGCTAAGATAAACCTCAGGAGTTTCTTAACAAGCCCCAAGATGCTCTTAGAACAATAATCAGACCTTTTAGCTTAGCTAATAGCTCTGYTAGCAATGGATAACGTATCCCTTCTCCTCTGGGTTCAGAGAAGGCTCTGACACCTCCTGCAGAAAGCCTTCCCGCAAGACTCCCTCCATCCCGCTGAATGTCACACTGACAGTGTCAGGAGGGCTGGAGCGCCTCAACTGCTGCCAGTCCCCCTCAGACCAGCACCATGACAGAAAGCCGAGCAAGGGTTGGTGGCACAACTTTCTACCTTCAGTGTCGTCTACTTCCCCTTTTGCTCAGTGACAGCAGAGGAGATGACTTGACCTCCCCTTCCAAGCACATGAAGGCTTCCCCCTCCAAACTGGTTAGTCATTTGGGTGCCCAACCTGGAAATCTTCCCAGGAATTCAGCTCTCCAGAAGTGCAGCAGAGCTATTTCAGTTCTTACTCTGTTTTCTTAAATGCTAGTGATTGTACAATAGCTATATATGAACACTTGGCTCTTTATCACAGACACCCCAGACCCCCAAGTCAGGCCAGGAAATCAATTATTAAAGCATCTTTCTGCACCTCCTCTATGCCCAAGCAGGCTAGACCAACAGCTGTTCAGTGCTCTGCATGAAATGAGTCGGTGAGTTCTCAACCCAGCTCTTGAGTAGAGTCATCTTTGAATAAATTCTCTGTATCAGATATAACACCACAAAGCAGAGACATAAGGGGAAAAGAAAAAAAGGTAGATGGGTGGGAGGAGGAATAGAGAAGACAGAACAGCAAGGAAAGATCATGACCAGTGCTTATTGTTAGTGTAGCAACACATATCAGCATTTCACAGCTTGTAGTCTGTGCTGTACAGCAGCTGCTCTAAAGGCCCTCTCCATCCAACAAACCATGCCTTTTGCTGTGCACGACAGAGCCAGAGGGAGCCTTTAGTGAAGAACCACTCCAGCACTAGTCGTAATTCCCATGCTCAGCAGGCATCGCCTTTCTGGCTTTACAAAGGGAAGAACTCAGCATTGCAACCCCCAGGAACAAGCACTTCCCTGCAACCATTCCATGGCACCTCACTGGCCTCCAGAGCCTAATTCCTGAAATTAAATACTAGGGCAGAGGTTTTCAGTTTCCAAAACAGAGAACATGCTGGAAAGTAGCCAGAGTCTGTGGGTACACTGAGCAAGGGTGGGGTAATTTGGGGGGAAGCTTTCTGCCTACAGGGAGAGCAGGATGCGTGAGAGCAGGTCTACAGCACTCAGCTGGAGCAAAATTACCCGCAGATCATCAGCTCGATAGCAGGATTTAGTGTAGGGAGGGCCAGGCTCCGTGAGTCACCATACTGCTGCTGCCAATCGCTGGTGCTGCTGATGGCTTTGATATCCCAGCGAACGCAGAGCTGGGTCTGGCAGGGAGATCGCCAGGTTAGTTATGCAGCCAGGCGCCCTTGAAGCCTGGCAGCTGTTGATCATGTCTGTGCCCCTCACCATTCGCAGCACATGACCCCCCGGAGAGGGCAGAGAATGAGCAAAGGAGACCCGCCAACTTTTGCCACTCATTACTTGCATGGGCCACACCCTGCGCGTGGCATGGCCATTCCTCTCCAAGGAAGGGGGGGAGGAAGCAGGTTTTGCTTCACTGCGAGCTCCTCCTCCGGGATGCACATGAGGAGCTGAACTATGCCCAACCCTGGTGTTGCAACAGCTGAACCTTGCTCACTGAGCCGTGGTCAAGCATGAGGGACCTGTCTCTGGCCAATCTTCTTTCAGTGTCTTGGTCTGGATTTGCCTAGAATTAGAGAGAAAAAAAAAAAAAAACATAAGCAATTACTCTGCTCTTCTTCAAGAGCACCAGACCCTGGTAGGACAGATGCTCCTGGGCTCTGCTCTCTTCAGACCTGTCAACCACTTGCCATAACAGATGAATGAATTCAGATACTTGCTCATCACTTCAGATCACACATACTCAGTCCCCTCCTCACCCCAGGAGGTACCTTCACACCAGCTATCGTTCTGACACAGTTGTATTTTACCCTTTCTCTATGAAGGTCTAAATAGCACTGGGATGGGCTCCCAAACAGTCAGGCTCAGTCTGTTAATCAGAGATCACATCACACCAGAGGGTGTGGAGAGGCCCTTGACACCAAAACGTTTTGACAGTCAAACAAACATCCCCAAGCGACTCTAGGCAGTGAGCACAGCTGATATATGGGTAGCCAAAGCAGCTTTGAACTGTCTAGCCATGCAGCCACATAACAGAGAGCTCAGCAAATCCTTCCTGAGAAGCCGGGTGAACTCTTGGTTTACTGCTACACATCAAGCCAGCTGTCCTGTCTGCACACTGAGCACTACCTATGCTGGCTAGTCTGATGCTAGCTGCAATCTAGCTGTGCAAGCTGAAGCCCTAGCGCAGGCCAGTGCTGCTACCTGCATGGTTTTAAGGACTCCTACCCATCCTACAGAGTAGAGCAGAGCCATCATCCTCTGCATGGCCTCCCACATGGTCAGCACTGCTCTGTGTGCTACACACACCAGGCCTTCTCTACTGCAAAGGGGAACATGTACTCATGCTGCTCAAAGGTATCTGCAAGCACAAAACTGCACAGACTGGCCACCGTAGCCCGTAAAAGATGGGGAGTTTAGATTCTTTGACTAGCAGTACTCTAACTCCTGTTTAAGAGCAGAGGTAGCCAGTTCCCGTAATTTGCAACCAGGGTCTCTGCCCACAGCTGCAGACTGAGCACAAATGTACGACCTATCTCTTGCTGGGGCTAACCCCTTCCGTTCCCTCCAGGTGGAAGTGGTGACTAGATGTAGTGAGGTGGTACTTGGGCTGCAAAGGCTGTAGATGTTGCAATTGGGTGCATGGAGGCTGCAGCTGCACTAAATTAAGTTAGATTGGGCTAACCCAAGGGATTTTTGCAGGGTTTCTCCAGCACCATGTTAACCACAAATCATGAAGTAGCAAGAGAACCAAAGAAAACATTCACATCTGAAATGCTTTCTCGCTGAGCAGGTCCAAAAAATAAAAAGTCCCATGAGGTCAAAACAGAAATGAATAGTAATCGTTGGGGTCTGAGGTTCTATAACGTGCTGAGTATTGAAATGACTCACCAAGCCACATTTGAGCTACTAGATTGTGTGTTTGCTCAGTCCCAGTCTTTGGGTGTTTTTTAGCAACTGGTACTATGAATTAAACTGTTACACTAGAACACAACTGGTGGTAATGGAGGTGGGGTAATTTCATTAGATAACTATGACACACCAATGTGAGAAGGCTTGTGATCCAAGTTTTGGGTTAAATTTGGAGACTAAAGTTCACTTCAGTCCTTATTTTATCCAAATGGCTTATTCAGCTCAAGTACATATTTTGCATCCCTATTTCCCCTGCTGCACGATGGAATATGATTCCACACACTCGGGTTGTCATAACTCAGATCCTGTCTTGCATTTCTATAATGCCTTGCATTCTGGAGGGTCTTGGCGTGTTTCACAAGCTGCTGTATACGTAGCCAGAATCGGACATGCAGCCACTTTTAGGGTGGAAGACAGCAATAACTGCATGCACTGCAATAGGAGGAATAAGATTCTGTCCCGGAAGAGATACTTTTGCATAATATGTCATTAATGTCAATCTATGAGCATCCCAGCAAGCTGCTAGCTACAAGTTTAGCTTCATCTGAAGGACTGGAAATATTACTGCTGGGATGTGAACCTACAGTTCCAGGCAATCTATTTCTGCTTAACCTGCTAGACTGTCGGCAGCTGTTTTCATCACTTAGGTGCACTGTAGACCAATAATAGATAAGTATCAAAGTAGATCACAACTTTCTGTGCCCTCTGGGAAGGGCAATGCTTTCTCAAAGGATGCCTTCAAGAAAGGATCCAACACCGGTTGGGAAAGAGTTGGCATTGCTAAAAAATGTCATCTTCCCTCTCCCATTCCCATCAGCTGCTGGCCACTGCTCCTCACTGCCTCACCATGTAGGGCTGCAGCTGATGGAAAAGGTGGCACTGCAAGAAGGAGGGGAGTCCGGCCAAAGTTGCAGTTTAGGAGGAGAAAAGGCAGAGCTGCAAGGAGGGTTAGTCTGGAAAGAGTGGTCTGGGCCGTGGTCCTCCACCAGCTACATTAGCTACACAGACTGATGAGAGCACAGAGACTGATGAGGTGTGACATGGGCTCTGCTCTTCCAGTGCCTTCTGCAGCCCTTAAGGTCCTGCACGCCCCTCCCCAAGCCTATGGCGGTGTGACAAGTCAACTGACTATCACAGCATGAGTTTGGTGCCTGGATCTGGTATTTCTCCATTGAATGTCCTCTTCTAATTCAGACTCCTATTTCTATTCCCAGCATCTGATGCCAGACACCAGGCACCCTGCAGCTTCAGTAACACCTACCTGGAGCTGGTCCCTACAACCTACCCTCTCTTGTCTCCTTTCCCTCTCCCAAGACCTGGCTGCCAAGAGCATGTCCTTCTGGCGGTCCAAGGGAGAGCCTCCAGCAAGGGTCCTATTAAGGTACCAGCTAGTTGTCTTCCAGCACTTGGGACGGTGCCAATCAAAAGGCAGGTGATGTTCAGCAGATAGGAGGTGGCCAAGGGCACGTGTGACCTGCTCCCAACACTGCTACTGACTCCTTCCACAACCTGGCCTCAGTTTACTTGATGTCCTGATTTTTGATAAATGAACAAACTGCCTATTCTTAGCAGAGGAGAAAGAGAGGAAAATATCCCTTTCTCAGTGCCAGACTCTCCAAATGTCATCCTGGAGCAAAAGAGCAGGGGGGTGAATGCCCTTTCTCCTGCATGCACAGAGGAAAGAGCAGTTCTTGCAGCCACAGGCGCTGCCTGGGGCAGCAGCAGGCAGCCACAGAAGGCCTGGTTTACAGCCGCTCGCCCAGCTGTTGTGGTGTGCCTCTACCTCAGCCTGAATCACAGCTGCTGTTGGGAGTGAACACCCTGCTTTGCAGGGGAAGGCTGCCTTCAGCTGCACCCAGCTCTTTGCTTTCAGGAAACCACAGCCCTGTTTTGGTGTTGTAGCTGTAACATGGGCRAGTGTCTTTAAGCAGACTTGCAGCAGGTAGCCTACAGCTGCTTTTTAGAAAGCATTTGCATTTTGGTGAAGTATAGAATCACAGAATCACAGAATGGTTGAGGTTGGAAGGGACCTCTGGATATCATCTAGTCTAACCCCCCTGCTCAAGCAGGGTCACCTAGAGCACTTTGCACAGGGTCGTGTCCAGGCGGGTTTTGAAAATCTCCAGAGAAGGAGACTCCACAACCTCTCTGGGCAACCTGTTCCAGTGCTCAGGCACCCTCACAGTAAAGAAGTTTTTCCTCATGTTCAGATGGAACTTCCTGTGTTTCAGTTTGTGCCTGTTGTCTCTCATCCTACCGCTGGGCACCAGTGAGAAGAATCTTTACACCCTCCCTTTCAGCAGCATAAGTCCATGTTCCCTCTATATAGGAAGCAATTGCCTAAAAAAAAATGGTCTAGCATATTGAAAAAATGATTGCTGCTGACATACAGTAGCCCTGGGCCAGTAACTCCATCCCTGAGTCCCAATGGAGATGTGGCCACAACAGCTTCCCACAGCAATCCCCTGAATGCTCTGTGTGCAACACAGCAGGGTGCTGGACACCAAACATCTGGAGTCTGATGGAGCATTAATTCATCTTCCTTGAGCACCTACGCAGGAACACAAGGCTCTTTAAAGAGCAGAGCCTTCTGAATACCCTCCCTGCAGGTGTGATAAACAATTTGAACTCCTTGCTTAGCATGAAGAGCAACCCCGTATCTCACACACATACGACGGGGACTGGGTACCCTGGACATTCACCAGGGCCTAGTCCCACAGGTTTTTTCCATGAAGTGGCACAAGCACCTATGCAACACAGCCTTGCTTGTAGCTGGTGACTGCTGCTGGGGTCCAGTGCAGGGTGAGCAACATGCTGAAATAGTGGTGAAGAACAGCTGATCCAATTCTGCATCCACCAATGAGTTTTGACCTAGTCTATTCATGCCGGCACCACGCAAGACCTCCTAAAAATGCAGGAAGTGCGCTATGCTAGTCAGCACCAGTCAACAGCAAGGACCCATTTTGCTAGGCACTGGSTTCTCAACAGCTCTTCCTGTTTCTGTCCAACCTTAAATCATAGTTATGGTCATCACAGGCCCAGACTTTTGTACTTATCCCAGGGTGAGGTTTGAACTGCCCTGGGAATAATAGATCCAATAAAGCCCATGGACCAGCCCGTCCCTGTAGGATGCTATGGCTGAACAGGGCTGATTTGCTCACTGAGGGCTCATTTCCAGTAAATCCAGTGTCTAAATACTGAGCCTGAGGTCAGCAGAGAAACAGAGACAAAGTCAGATTCATTCCTGGCTCTGCCTTTGTTTCCCACTGTGTGCTATTCCAGATGCTTCCTGCACTTCAGCAACATTTTCCAATCTATGACACTTAAAGTGTTCCTTCTCATCTTAAAAACGGGTGCCTGGGGCTCTGAGACAGCTAAGCTCTTGCCTGATGTCTCACAGCCACATCTCTGTTTTGTGCATTTTTGCACTGAAAGATGTTGAGGCAGACAGCCCTGGGGTATCCCTCTCCTTCAGCTCTGGGATCTTCTGCCCAACCACATGCAAATCCAGCGCCGACACGGGGCTGGCCGTCTGCACCGGCCCTCGACAATGTCATTTCTTCCATTGCCTGGGATCTGTTGTTTTCAAAGGAGCAAAGGGCCGAGGGATATATTTGTTGATGGTGTGTATGTTGGTTACTACCAGGATTGGCAGTTTTAAGGATTTTCCATGTATCGCTTGTCCCTCCACGTTGCAACGCACTGACCCAGACACAACACTGACAGCTGCAGGGTAAATAAATAAAAACAGAGTATTTTGATCTTGGAAGGGGAGGTTGTTGGGAAGAGAAGGGGGGGGCCGGGAGTGTCAGACGGACAGAACAGGATGGCCACAGCTGTGGTAGGAACAGATGCGGCACAGGGAGCGGGGAATAAAGTTCTGCAAATGTAAGCAATGCTGGAAAGTCTTGGAGAATGGCACGCATATTTGGGACAGGTGGGAAGTGTTTGTGTTGAAATAAGAAGGACAACGGCCTGAAAGAATGCTGGTCACATTACCTGTGACCCAAACTGACCGATCACAAATCCCGTGGGCCAAAACATCTTGGACCACCATTTCTCTAGCACGCCAGAGCCCACTAAACACAGGCAGGATCCTGGTGGGTACAACAGGTACCTGGTGCCCTGCACAGCTTTTAGGTGTTTTGTCCCTCTCAAAAGCAAGCTGACACTGACTTTAAACCAGCCCTTACAACCATCTCGGTTATAACAGGTCTCAGTGTAGCACCACAGCATAATTCTTGGGCCCATGAGTATGGGGCAGCACGGAGACCAGGCTCACCCTGGAGCCAGCAAACCTGCCAGCGTCACCTCTGGCACAGCTGGAGCACAACTGGCAACATGTTAGCACAGCTGGCCATGCCAGCGGACACCCARCCAGCATGCCCCGAAGGCCTGGCTATGGTCTGTCAGCGCAGCACTCTGCCGAGGGGGGTTCCCAAGCTTGGTCAGTGCTGTGGAGACACACAGAATGATTTTTAATTTTTTTTAACCTGGCAGAAGCTAATTGTCCACTGGCTAAACTGTAAAATGACTACAGAGTTGTATGCATTAATTCCCTGAAGTGGCCCTGCTGCCATGAGGAGTTCTGCGAGGCTCATAAGGGGCAGGTAGCCTGTTGCTAGCTGGCTCCCCCAAGCCTGCGAGCCACTGGCCCCATGAGTCAGCCTTTTGCTACAAAGCTGTTGAGGCATGTGTGTGCTCTCTCTGCCAACGGTGGTTAAAGAGGAGAAATTGTGTGGCTTGTTCTGGGGGAATCTTTGCCATGCTTCAGTGAATTGCCTTTACCCCTTTGGAGAAAAGGCTCATCGCAACCAGCAACATTAACAAAACCCTTTTTTCCTCCTGGCCCATTTCATCCTTTCCATAAAGCATTAAGGGGTGGATTTTCCAAGGACCCTAGGGCATCTGCATGCCCATTTAAAATTAATTGAGCATTGGGAACCTGTCTCCCTAAGGCGCTATTGAAACCCCAGTGCAACAAGCTCAGCTGAGCCCAGCAAAGGCACACCGTGCAGCTCTGGCTTGCTGCGGGATGAATCCCTACATCACACCAACATTACCCAAGAGTGGTGAGGAGACTTGTCCAAGGTCATTTCATGTGGCAGTGTCACGGTGAGGAACAGAAACCAGAGGATCCACCTCCTAAGCCTCAGGTCTGCCTCCCAGCTCTGGCCTCCTGCATAATTCGTGCCTCGTGGGACCTTCTGGAGAATGAATCCTTCTCAACTGCAACTGTGTCACCAGAGGATGCTCAAAGGCAGCTTGCAAGAAAGTTTGAGCATTTCTAATCAAGCTAAAGGAAGGCTTATAAACACAAAGTCATGCTGAGAGACATTCTCTGAATTTATTCACACCCTATTCCCTAGATAAAAATAGCTTTATATGTTAAGTTTAGGACCACAGAAAGCCCAGAGGATAGCAGGGGATTATCACAAAAGGGCAGCAAGGCAGTCAAAAAGAGACCAGGGGACATCTTGTACAATTTCCATGAAGGGAATAATTAATTCAAACTTTATACAGACTTCTATGGGAGCGTCCACTCTAGAGATGTTCAAAGAGTCCTTTGCTGCTTTGGGCTCACTTTAAATCAAGTGTCCTAAAAAAACACTTTGGCTATGCATTTCATTTCAGTTATACAGGGTGTTTAAATGCCAAGGGATCAGGGAAAATACGGTTATTAAAGGGCTGCAAGACTTTAATAACAGTACACAGTCATTAAAAAGTTGTTGAGTCATGAAAATATTCTCAATAATTTGAAATTAATGTTTAGTGCATGCTGTACCATAAAATGCTTAGATGTTGTGGCCACGGATACTAAAGAAAAACCTTAAGGCCATGACCACATAAGCAAGTTACCGCAAGGTAAGCTAGGGTGTAATTTTAGAGCACACCACTCTAAAGTACTGTAAGGTAACTTCCCATTTGCCAGCTGCCATCCCCAGGCCAGTGGAGGTAGTTAGCTCCTTGCTGAACGTGGCACAAGCTTCCCTTTGAGCGCTGCTAGCTACAAGCATGCCTGTGGCAGGGTGCTGCAGAGCAGGCACACACCAACCTACCCCATAGCAACTTTGCRCTCTAGTGTAGATACAAGGATGGCTAGACTATGTGTAGCAGCTGATGCAATAGAAATGGACACAGAATTAGATAATCAAGAAGCTTAATGCAAAGGGCTAAAACTTAATGTGGAGATTCTGCTTCATCATAACAATAAACATATTATCAATAAATGCTTGCAAATAGCAGTCAGGGCTCTAGCTCCCCATACCATCAGCTGTGTTGAAGAGGTGGGGAAGGATGTCTAACTACCAAGATTTCCTCTCTCTCTCCTCTTTTTTGGAAAAAAAACAAGTATTTGAATTCAGTCCGCTTCTGCCGTTTGATCTGCCCTTTCTTTCCCATTGCTGGATCTTGCTGGATCATGCCAAGCAAAATTCATTGAGCTCTACTTATGACTTTAATAAAACCAGAATTTCTGGATGTAGTTATTGTGGAGTGTTTTCCTGATAAATTGTATAAAACCAGGGCAGCAGGTCTCCTACCCCAGATCAGGGATTCATCCTGGAGCCTGCCCTGAGCCTGTCCAATGCTAGGTGAAAAATTACTGTCTTTCTAGTCCCGGTGGCTAGGGACACCCTGAAACCTGAAGATTTTTCTTTTAGGCTCAATAATAATCACTGCAGGACTTTTCTTTCTCTGCTCCCACTAGTCAGTGTAATGAAAGAAGAGCCATAAGTGTTTTTCCTCTCCACCTTTTGGAAACCGCTTACACCTCCTATTTAAAAAAAGGGACTGGAGCTGGCACCAAGACAGCCCTGTTACTGCACAGGCTGCAGTGAGCTGGAGGAGTTACCTGAATCCCTCAGACTGGCCCCTCAGAGGCAGGTGAGCTCTCCTGAGATTCAGACCATCTTCACAGTCCCCACTTCTATCCAGGCAGATGAGATAAACCTTTGGGGAGTGGAAGCAAGAGATTATAGAGGAAACAAGAGCCCAGAGAGTTCAGCAATTAATTTTCATTGTCCCCCATAAAGCTAGGACTTCATCAGATGAGAGTGCAGCTTCCAGGGATAGCTTTGGAGGGGTGCATTACACCCAGCCACTGCACCTATTCGTCCTGCATATCCTGCTGTTTCAGATATAAGAATCAACAATCCCATAATCCAGGTTTGCCTACTTCCCTTGTGGGCTGGCCTGCAGATCAAGGCTGTAGATATCTCACCAGTTCCTGAATACTGTACCTAACTCAAGGCAGCAATAGAAATATAACCTGCTTATATCCCCCCAAACAAGACAGAACTAAGGAGCTGGGGCCCAGCCTCTGTAAAGCCAGGTCTCTGCTAAAAAGTTTTGCAGGCATCGTATATCACTTTGTGCTTTTTAGGTAAGGGGAGAGGGAGAAGATGACTGGGAAGAGGAGAGAAAGTGGACTTTTCCACATCATTGATTATTTTTCTTCCTCATACTGCTAAGTCCCACTTCATAGCATGGGGAGCAGAAGCGGTTGGCACTATGGGCTTTCCTCTTGTTCCAAGCAGAGGCAGGGGACAGGGCACAAATCTCAGTCAGGTGTGCTGCAGTCAGTAGAGATTATGACTCCCTTGCTAGTAAAGCATAACCCACATTTCTACTGCTGCCCAGCTCTACAATGAAGAACTGTCATTCTGATGGAGTGGGAAATACTCCACATGTCCACCAGCCTGTAGGTGTCTGTTTTAGGTACTCATTATATCAGTGTCCCAAGAGTTAAACTACCTGGAGGAAGGGGATTTTAGTAGAAGATCCGGAGCTGCAAACATTATCAGCCGTGTTAATCTGTCACATCTTTCCTGGACTGTACATACCATGCTCCATCACTCTGGCATGTCATGGCCTGCATTGTTACAAGATGTACTGAAGTTGTAGCCAGCCATAGTTTGGCATCTCAGTGAACCTTCTGATCCAAGAAAACACGGGAAGGAAAAAAAAAGCCATTAAAAAAAGCAAACAAAAACAACCCCAAAACTTCTAAGCAAGTGATAAAATATAATTCTTCAAACAAAAATACTCGAAAATAACTCTGTTTGAATTAAAGGTGAGCCAGACCCTGGAAGGCATGCCCCTCATGGGATGCAGGATGACCCAGAACCCCAAAACCTAGAGCTTTTCTTTATCATGGTTCTCTCTTACTGAAACACATACAAAAAGAAAAGAAAAACATTTGTTTTCCTGGTTCCTGTTTCCCTCATCCTAGCCAGAACATGGCCAGCAGCCAGGCTGGTCTGAATACATCCCGTGTTATCTGAGMCTGGAAACTCAGCAGACTTGAGCTGGATCAGTCCTTGGGCTCAACACCACCGGGGTGCCCTGAGCCCACAGCCAGGAGCCCTGCCCATGGAGCAAACACTGGCCTGCAGACACCAGACCAGAGGGAAGGCTCTTGGCTCTATTGTTGTTGTTGAGCTCCTGGAGGGGAGCTAGGGAGAGGAAAAATGTTCTGGATAGGAAGAAAAAAGCCTCACAGGAATGGATGATCTCACTTGTCAACACACACACGCCCAGATGTACAAATATATGTAATTAACTGGAAAATACTCTGTGGTATAAAGGTTTCTTCAGCTTGAGTTCATCACAGTTGGGATAGTCAAGGTTGGTGTAGCCATGACAAAGAGTACTTCACAAATACCTCCTGCTAAAAAGCCCTTCTAGCTAGCTATGACATATAGAACTTTATTATGCATTTATATTTCTTAATAGGTCACGTATGCTTTTCACAGACACAGAGAAAACTAGGTATGATACAATTACTAAATGTATATGTAAGACCTTATATAGTCATCAATAAGAATATATAGGCTTTCTATACACARTTTTTTATATAGGTGATTTTTTTATCCCTTTAAATTGTCCCAAGGGTGTATGAGGAGCAGGAGGTGAGAGGAATGTTCCATTAAAATACCATAAAGATGACAATCCAAAATAAACAAACAAAAATCATTGAAGGTAGTCTCTCCATCTGCTTGTGCAGGGCATGTGTAGGGGAACAGAGGGGGAGCTATTCTAG
This sequence comes from Apteryx rowi, assembly GCF_003343035.1. Classification (NCBI taxonomy): domain Eukaryota; kingdom Metazoa; phylum Chordata; class Aves; order Apterygiformes; family Apterygidae; genus Apteryx; species Apteryx rowi. The sequence continues at coordinate 3,155,337 of NW_020449641.1, read as the reverse complement.
CAGCCGGCCCTATGGGATTTTTGGGCACCTTGACACAAAATGGTGACACAAAATGCCTTCTGCATCCTTTTCCTCATTTTCTGAACTGTGCCACCTAATGGACACAGCAAAGAAAGTGCTCCTAACTTAGACTCTTACCAGCATGCCAAAGTTGTAAAGTCATTTCCATGCATTGCTGCGATGATGTATTGCATGACGTAAGGGCCCTTGCTCTATTTCTGTTCCAAAGAGAGAGTTTTGAACTGGGCTTCTTTACTGTAAATAAAATGCATGGCTTCAGACACAAGCATCTATAAATACATATATTTTTTAGGAAATGCTATTAAGCATTACATACTTTCCCCTTAACCTGTGGATGAARTTGGGTCCCTGGACACTGCTGGCAGTTCTCATCCCTTCCACATGAGCATCCTGAGTTGGCCAGGGCATACTCAATCCTCAGGAGCCACAGACAGCAAAAGCAACCCTCTGTTTTTCAAAAAGCCCCAACATCAACTCCTAAAATTGTGCAAAAGCCAGGACAGTCTTAATAAAACAAGTAARTGAGTATCAGAGAGAGAGGAGTTGTGCTGCTTCTGGTGTTGGTACCTCAAGAAGCCAACACATGGTTGTAGCATTAAATGGAAACAGTTAACTATCTCCGCTGTCCCTCTAGAGTAGGAGCTGGTATGTTGTTTGCCTTAGCCTCTGAAGAAGCAGGCCAGTGTTTCCCAACAGGAAGGCCTGTCTGGATTCCAGACAAAGAGGGCTCAGGAACACCAGCCCTCAAATAACCTAACCAGTAGGTCATCCCGACCCTTACACAGTCAAGAAAACTTGCCACCGCAGCTGCAGATTTGCATCCAGCTTTCCCACAAAACAGTTAACTTAATCCCCAAGCAGAGATATTAATGAGAGAAGCCAAAACTGGTTATTTTTTAGGTAACAAGAATGGCCCAAACCTTACTGCCCTTGTATGACTTTTAGCTTCTTGTTCCAAGATTCAAGCCACTGAAAAGCTCGTCTGTTTTTTAAGGCTCGAGGTCATTCCTTTCTGTGTCCAAGCTGTTCTTCCAATATCTTTTTAAATCGGCTGCTTGTTTCCAGCAAGGGGACTCTGAGCGACAGGAAAAACTCTGCAAGAGAAATTGTCTTCTTGCATATAAATCTTACTTTGAAAGGAGCTGGTATTTTTGGAATTCAAGGGCTGGTGGGTTCCCCCTCTCCCCTGTGATATTTTTTGTTCTGTTGCTTACAGAAACCCTGTGTCTCAAGAACAAAGCTTGTTCAACTCTAACCTGAAACAAGAGGTACAAGATAAAAATCTCCTTTTCCTAAACACATTTTCTAGATGAAAGAGGTATTTCCTTTTAGTCTGTTCAGGACTTTCTTCATTTGCCTACAGCCAGGTGTACTGAGACCCAGGATTCCCGGAAGGAAATAYGTCTCATATGTCTTATCCCCCCCAAAATACAATCCAGCATGGGGCTTTTTGTTTGTTTTGGGGGAGTTTGGTTTTTTTTTACTTTACGTTGTCCTGTCTGTGCCGCAGTTCCCCTACCTGTAAATCATGAACAATGGTATGCATTGCACAGATAACGCAAAGGTGCTTTGAGGTTCAGCTACAAGTTTTAAGAGCCTTGACTAAAAGCATTATTTACTGAGGGTTACTCCCAACAACAACAACAACATATATAAACTTGCAAGAATGAGTGAGGAGTGTCAAAGAAAGAAAAACTCTGCCCCAAAGGCACATGCTTTAAACAATTCTGATGGACAGAAAGGGCACAGCACAGAGCTGAATGAAGAGTGAAGCTCAGAAAAGGGCTTGTTAAGCATCAYAGGTGGTGCACAGATCTCAGACCCATGCACCCTCGGGCACCAAAGCAAGGTCCTCACCACTGACCTCTCCCTGAGGCCATCTCTTGGTCTGTACTTGGCTGCTCTGACCCACTGGAAGAGTCTCTGCCAAACACTTAGGTCTGTCGCATGGGCTCTGGAAGCAGGACAGATACCACAGCACAGAGCTGGAGAGCAAGCTAACAGGCCCCTGGCTACATGCTTAAAGTCACTTAAAGATCACCCTCTGACTGAAGCCTGGTGCTGTGGGCTTTTCTTCACCATGGGACCCGGTGTGCCCCCAGCACAACAGGCTGTGGCATGGGCTCATGCCTGGATAAAGATGATACAAAAGGATTTGAAGGATTTGTGTGTAATTGATAGTATCTATCAGTAAATCCTGACATCCTACAGAGAGCAAAGATCATGGCTCAGTACTGTGTCCAGTCAGTTGCACTAATTGTTCAGGCATATCTTCCAGAAACCCCTCAGCCACACCAGTAAATTCATTATAAAGCAAAGAGGGAGGTATAAAAAATTAACACAAATCACTGATTAATGCCTGGTTGTTCCTGTTTCATCCCCAGAAACACTGGAAAACCTGGAAGCCAAAGATAAGGGCAGAACAAAGCAGCTTTCTTGCTCTTCTAATGCTTATAGGGCCATAATCAACACAAGAACAGAGAGAGAGATCCAGGTTGCATTATGGTGCAGGCATCTCCATCTGACCCAAGCACTCTGGGCTCCTGCAATAGTTGTTGGAGAAAAATAGGCATTTTTAGGGGGCAACTAGAAAGGCTCATTTGGGCTGTCAGGGTAAGGTGGAATGATTCATTCCCTAGACACACCTCTCGCTTTCTGCTTGTTATAAAGGGTGTCTAGACAGCTCAGGTGTAGGCGTTGCCAAGTCCACCTTTGGTCAGATGAATCCCCCTCTGAGAGCCACATATCTGCCAGCGAGCCCCTCCAACACCACCCCTGGTAAGCAGGGCAGCATACTGCAAGCAGGAAAATGAGGTCTAGACCCCCATGGAGTTTTATCGGTCTTGTTCCTTAGCAGAGCTGAAGCCCAGGTGACTTGCAGAGTCATGTATGAAGCCTGGGCTGCTCTGGGAAACCAGCTCCCAAACCCCAGCTTTCCTCTGCTCCCTTCCTGTTTTGGCAACTCTGCTGCTCCCCTCCTGGAGCTGTGCAGAAACAGCGAGAGTCTGTCAAGTCGGGTGGGCAGGCACTGAGGAAGCTCCCAAATAACCCACCCGGTGGCTGGGCTTCTCCAAGCAGCCCCTAGCACCTGGGTGCAACCAGGCATGACACTTTCCCTGCTGCCATGGTCTCCAGGACAACCTCCATGTGTGTGTGTACACAACAGGACAGCCAGGTAACTGCTTGCATGCCACCGAACATCACAATTTCCTTTTATTCCTGGCATCTGGCTCCAAGAGATGAATGAGGCTGATGATATGAAAAATGACACCACCCTGCTATAATGTGACTAATTCTCCAAAGTCATTCTGAAAAGCTGATTACATATCTATATACACATACATGTACACACCTCACTGTCCCTTTTCACAATACCACAGTTCTACCAGCACTACCAGCACTACTCACCTTAAAAGGAGTTAAGAAATCCCCAAATCTGTATCTAACACATTCCAAGACACCATAATCTCTCTTATACATTTTTTATTTTATTTTCACTATTCAAAGTCTAATCTTAATGGTGGCCTTCTGTAGCAAAGGGACATAATCAGATTTGTCCTTTGGGAGTAAGCTCAGCTGGCTTGGGACTGTACACTGTTAAGTGAATAGTTTTCATAATAATATTTAGTGTCTCAATGCAACCAAAAAATTGGAGTCCAGTCCTGCTCCCATTTGCAGTCAATTTCTTGACCAAACAGGTCCAACAGTAAAACTCTGGAGATATCTCCAGTGAGAGAGGTCTGGAAGATCCTGCAGGCAAGTTTCCTGTCCCAAATGCCACAAGGACAATGAAGGAGAGGATTTAATTAATGAGATTTACTGCCTCACGCTATGGGCATTAACATATAAAGAACTGCATTGTCTATGAACCAGGTGCAGCAATTTTAGTCCGTGCCCTGGCACTCCCACCTGATGAGCTGTAGGTTTCCAGTCCTCCAACCCTTGGGAAGCACTGTTAAACAGCTTTTTTTTTTTTTTTAACCATTACCATCTTTACCAAGGTTCAGAACCTCCTTTGGTAACTGGGCCTGTGATGACTAAGACCATGAACTCAGTCAAAGAACTTTTCCACCATTAGGAGCCTTCCCAGATGCACAGAATAAAGGACAGCACTGGAAGCCAAGGGACAGTGAATCCACTGCCAAGTAAGTAGACAGGATTCATGTGTAAATAACTGTATGTGCATGTGTGAGGAGAAGAGACAAAGATGAACTAATCCCTTCCCTTGAGGCTATTTCTTTACTCTTTCAGACTGGCACGTGTCTCCTTTGTTTTCAATAATAGAAGTGATTATATCTGAAGTGTTCAACTGTAAATCCATCATGCAATTAAGGGAATTCATACTGYATAGAACTATGGGAACATTTAAGGATGCATTATGGACAGAGATTCTGAAAAATCATACTCCATGTTTCCCATTGCTTGACTCAGGCAGCTCACTGCTTTCCCCAGATACCTATTTTGCCAGCACAAAATATGAGCACCACACATTGATTCCAGTGGGACTCACTAGTGCACTGTGGTGGAAGAAAAAAGCCTTTAGAGAGGGATTTATGGTTTGGGTTTCCTTTAAATTTTTTGATTCTTCTTATCACTAAGCAAAAGCTTGTGGTCTTTTCTAGATCATGTGCAATTAAACTCTTATAAAACCACATGCCTGGATAAAGCACATCTCATGCAACTTGGATGAAACATTTTTCCCATTGTAATTATTATTTGAGAAATCTGTTATTATATTTTACAGGGAAGCCTGAAATGTGCAACACTTGGTTAAAAATACAGATGACCCAGTGTATTTCCAAGTCCTCCTACCCTCTACCACTTATATTTAAAAAGAAAGAAAGAAAGAAAGAAAGAGAAAACTACAAAAGAGAAGACTCATTCTTTGCTCATAGGATTGCCAGAGATGTTCATGTTTGCAGGCAGTAAAACAGGGCGTGCCCAGGCTTACCTTATGGAGTTTTGCCTGAGTGGAAGCACCTCCAGTTCAATGCTAGAGCGATGGTGCTGGTGAAAACGTGTGTCCGAGGGTGGGCTGAAATACAGGGTCTGGCATCTCCATCACCCCTATTGGTGTCTGCTGGCCTGGCTCAGACCCAGAGCATCAGTATGTTGGTAGGAAGAGTGAGCTTGGACTGTCAGCTGCTGGGCTGGTGCACAGCTGTGCACAGCTGGCCTGAGCTGCCCAGGCCCAATGAAGGAAAATCTGGCCCTTTCTGGGCACTGTGCTTTCTCCCTTGGGAAGGGGGCTGCCATTGAGTGCTTGGTTGTAGGAAAGCGGAGAGAGTTTTCTTTGGGCTCAGCCTCAGACTGGTGCTTCACCAGCACAACAGAGACAGAGATCAAGAACTTAGATTCTGTCAGGTCTATGCTGGCTTTTAGTAGGCAGGTGAGCTGTACCTGACATGCAGAGCAGGGACAACAGTCATTTGCACCTTTCTTCCCAGTGGTTCTTTCTCCAAGTGAATAGAGAGTTGTCTGGGGGGTGATTTTGGGGTAAGGAATGCAATTCCTTACACCACAGTCACTTGGAATAATTATTTATTACTGATAGCCTTCTGCAGGGCAAGCTCAGGCAAGAAAGATCAAATTTTTGCTTCAGGGCATCCATTGACTTATAACGGCAGAAATGCCAACAAAAAAAATCAAATGCAAAATGGAACATGAGTGTACAGGGGTTGACTCAGAAGCCATAAGGTTTGAGGAGGGTTTTTTGTACTTTGGGGTGTACTTGGGTCACATTCTGCATAATGTAAGGGCTAGAAATTTTTTTTTTTTTTAATGAAAACTGAATTTCTTAGAAAATCCCAGATGATTTTTTTTCCAAAAGCATTACATTGCAAAATTCATGATAAAATTATGAAAATTGGCTACATAGTAAATGTCACTCTCACTTTTGTATACAGCACTGCACAGACGTTTAGTTGATTAAAAACTATACAAGTTTCTTTCACTATCCACATTTGGGTTGTTAAACAAACCAAATATCTTCATACTTTGAGTATCACCCAATCTTACTTGAAACCTTTTGGCTGGCCTGGGTTTGTTTCTTTGCTGGTATGAACCGGACAAGTACTCCACCCTTCCTTTTAAATAGATTTAAGCTGTATCACTTAAATTACTTGGAACCAGGGTGCAGAGACCATAAGTAAAGGATTAAGTGTAACAAAATCCTTGTGAGGTTAAAAACTGGACAAGCTGGCCCTTTAAACTCTGTGATGGGCCATCTGCTTGTAGCAAACCAACCTTCCAAAATGAAACAACTTAATTACATGGTCTAAATACAAGGTGATGCATGAGGATTTCCGTTGTTACTGGAAGATGCTCCAATGGAAACATCTCCATGAAGCTGTTAAGAAGCCACCAAATCGGATGGAGTGGACAAGTGGACTACAGATTAGGATTTAATTAGAGAGAGGCGTGAAAAGCCAGCAATCCAGCCCAGCATTCCCTGGATTTTATCTCTGGCACAGGAAGATTTCGCATGTTCCCCGCTTGTGGCTTCTATTTTAGAACGTATTCATTGCTGAGATGCTTCAGCACAGCTGTGCCAGTTCATTAACTGCCCAGCATGTCATTCAGCCCAAGCAAATGGCTTTGGGGTAGTGTTTTCCAAGGACCTGAGGGAAGGGTAGACCTCTGTGAGGAAGGGAAGGTGTTGGTATAGGAGATATTTGAGAATCTCTGGAGATGGATTAGAAAAACAAGACCAGAGGTAAAGAATCCAGCAGGAGCAAGGCAGCTCCCCACAGCACAAGGTGGGGCACTCATATGGAGATGTCCAGAACAGTTCTCATCCATCAAAACCCCACCGAGGCATTAGTGATCAACAAAAGATCTCCTTTGCGTTACCGCAAACAGCTAATATCTCTAACCTGGGGCCCCCTGCTCCTGCAGCCTTTTCCATAGGCGCAGAAGAGTGTTAAATGGATGCCAGGAATAAGAGAAATGGATCCACTGCATCCCCACCCTCTTCTGCTCATTGTATCCTGCTCTCGGGCAAGAGCCACATGCTAAATTAGAGCACGATCAAGGCTTGCCCTTGAATGGTTTGGTTAAGAAGGTGCCCTGCCCTATTCCAGGAGCTGCGTCAGAGATGTGCTGAGCTGTGCAGCTGCTAGTTGGGCCCCGTTTCCAAAGAAACAGGGTCCATACTGTGCCGAGAATGACTCACGCTGAGATCATTCCTGTCAGGAGGAGACAGGAGGAGTGGTCCCCACCTTTTCCTCTGGGGAGGGCTTGGAGAGCACCGAGCACGTGGGATTGAAGCAGGTGCTACGAACAGGGAGACTCAGGACTCCCTGGGGCCTTGCCCATCGATTTGGACGGCGCCTCAGCTCTCTGTTTCGTGCAAGTGAGAGGGGAATGTACCCGGGTGAGGGGGACAGGCCATCGGGAACATGCCGTCCCCAGCACCTGCGTCCCGCTGCCAGGAGCGGCTCCGGCATCCCACGCTATGGCATCCATCACAGTGACAGGCCCTGGCCACCAGCAGCCTGGGAGGAGCATCCCTCTCCCACAGCCCTGGCATGCTGGCCGCTCTCCACTCCCCTCTCCAGGCCCTGCTGTAATCACTGCACTGCCCGGCCATGAGGCCAAAATCTCCCTTTTCCTGCCTGCCTCGGTCGATAATATAACCCTTTGTAACTGCTTACTTCATCCTCCGCGCAGGTGATGTCTGGAAAGTGACTCTAGGCCCAAGTGGAGTAAGGGGCTGGGGACACCTGGCTTTAAAGGGAAGAGATTAGTAAATCCAAACACTGTGGCAAGCAGGAAGTCTCCATGACTATTGCCATACCAGTAGTAACCCTAACTTGATACCTAACTGTAGGGTCATATGTCCAAATCATTTCCGAAAATATCTAAAACTAGTGTTTTCTTCTAAAAACCTGATTCAGGCTCACATGGCTAAGCAAGGAGGGAGCCCAGCAGCCCTAGTGCTCTCCGTCCACTCCCCCATTACAGCATAGCATTATTCAGCTTTAAACATGGCTATGCGCATAATTTTTGCAGCAACATTTACATTTCCAGAAGCAAGCCCATTTGAGAAAATAAGGACTCTATCATGCTATTTTCCAGTCCATCCTGATCTGTTTTTCACTGGGTTGCTCTAGTTTTTGAACTGTGCTGTTACACTTCTTCCCAAATGGGTTTCCCTAGTAGGTAGTCGCCTCCCATACACATGCACTCACACATGTCCGCAACATGCAAGCTGCTTATGTCTGCTTTCCCAAGCAAACATTGCCATTCAAATTGCCCATTAAAAAGCCAGCTTGGCCCAAAAACCAGAGATTGACAAAAACACATTTTTCTGCTCTTCCTGCAAAACTCTTGAACTCCTGAAAGTTGAACACATGAAAGCAATCTGAGGTTAGCATGTAATACACAAACCACATAAAAGAGATAATTTAGCGTTAGACACGTTACCAGAAACAGGTTGAAACTAATACAGATTTTGCATTCAGGTCATAAAAAACAGCACTTACATAGTTCTATGAGGCGTCCTTACTTGTGGTGCCTTGCTGGGGGAATAACTAACACTGCTGTGATGTCAATGAAATCTGAAAACAAACAACATCCTTCACCCCTCTCCGCCCCAGCACAGGAGGGACATTCACATCTGCAGAGCAGTCTCCTGAAAGTCAACAGACACACCAGGAAAAAGATGGGCCAAAGCTCTTTTTTCTTCTTTTCTTTTCCTGTTCCAAACCTACTCAAAGGTCATGTCAACATGCTGATGGGAGCACTGCCTAGCACTGGGATCAGCCTTGGAGAGGGCCTTGGTCTCCATGCAGCAGGGATGAGAGCAACTACCTTCACTGGAGCTTGGGCCCTGTCTCCTGGAAAGCCCCTGGGAAGGCTCCTTTGGTCATCTTATAATATCAGTTGCAACACGGCCATAATGTGCCTTAAAAATCAATGCCAATGATCTAGTTGGAGCACTAGCGGATCTAGTATCGACTTCCCAGCACAGCATACTCACATGGAGGGACAAGTGCAGAGATCAGTCTCCAAACAGTATTAAGGAATCCATGGTGGACTTCACATGAGAACCGCTCTTAATACTAGAAGCAGCCACACACAACCTAATGTTAATAACTTTTGTCCATTGTTGTTTTGTATAGGATTCAACCAAGTTACCAGTAATTTTTGAGGTCCTGAAGTCCAATCTCTCACTGTAAGCCAGAAACAACAAATTCAATACATTTCTAACAAGATGGACTTTTGAAAATAGAGCTGTATTGTGCCTTTAAAAAGTATGTTGGCAAAGGAACTAGGTTTACTTTGAAAGTTAGTTTGGTATGAAAGAGCTACACAGCAAAATGCTAAAACCCTCTAGAGAAGAGAATGAAATAAAAGCAGACATTTCTTTTCGTAACACCTTGTCAGCAAAATTCTGTTTCCTGGGCAAGGTTTTTTTTTCCAAAATTATTGTACTTGTTTGCCAACAATGTTTTTCTAAGAACAACCACCTAAGCAACATAGCAGCTTTCTCATCCTGCTTCTTCCAACACTTCAACGCTTCCTCCTGCAGCCTGAGTAAAAAATTCTTTGCCTTGGGGGTTGCAATGAAACTGATATAAATTATTGGGGGAAAATGTTGTAATGACGAAGAACCCACTTGCCTCTTTCCTCCTTCCAATATAGATATAGATATATTTTAAGTTCCTGACCTGGACTTTCAGCTGCTGTTCCAGCTAGAGTCTGAGAGATTGGTTTGATTTGAGACATTTCTACTGAGGTATTTTTGACTCAGACAGATTCATTAAGGAACACCAAAAAATATGAGAATCTAAAAACTCATCAAGTTACTCCAAAAAAGCTTCCAGTGTGACCAATGGCCTAACTTCCCTTCTGTTCCTAAGGACGTGCTAGGCAAACATGGAGCTGCAACTAACTTTGTGGTCCACATTCAGCATACTCAGCCTTTTGAGGAAAATCCTGAAAGGAAATGTGATAGTAATCAAAGCATGCAATCATTGAGAATGTTTAAGACCTGCCCAAAACCTGGGGTGTCACCAAAGACTACAGGAAAACTGATTCTGCATCCTATTTTTCTCTGTTTTTTCCCAGCCTAGAATAGCTGGAAGAATAGCAAAGATAAATATCACACACTGACCTTAATTAAGATGGTGATTCACCCTTTGCTCTCTGAGTACCAACAGAACAGCTTGGTGCTGTAAGGTTTACTGGCAAAAGAGTTTGGGAGGAGAGGACAATACCACTATGCCAGGCCTCTTGTAGGGGGAAATATGGGGCTCCTGAAAGACCCATTATCCCAGAAAACAAGCACAGGCACCCATCTGTCCTTTCTAGAAATCCAAAGAAGTACAAGGACTGAAAATATTGTTTTATGGCAGCCTGAAAAAGCCAAGTGAACAAACAATTTGACTCTTACAAAACCAAAGTCTTCTTCAATCTAATAATACCATACATTAACTAACAACAAAAAAAAAAATTACAACATCTAGAAAGCACGATTTTTTYGATTCTTTTCCACCTCATTCTTTTGTTCCAGGTGAAACACCCCTCCAAAATGTCTCTAGAAAGGATGTTCATCTCGTAAGATTTGGTGCAATATATTTTAGTTTTATTTTTTGCTTTGACTGGATCTTAACAGAATTAAGTTCAACTGCAATCTTACCCAATATAGGCAGTGTATCAGAAAAGGGAAAATATCTTTCCAGTTTTATCATTGGGTTGTTCCAGAGAGTTTACAACTGATCCAAACCAAATTTCAAGCAAGACACATCTTTAAAGAACAAGAGATGTTTCAAAAGATACTGTTAATGATATTTCAACAATTGATTCACAGACCTATTAAATGTAATCATGACAAAATCTTGAGCATCTGTAAACTTCTGATAATTAAATTAATCAGTTCAGAGTCACAGTAGTAAATGTCTTCAGATGAACTAGGCAGCTACATATCTTTATTTACGGCATTCATATAGTGCCTTAGGTTGCTAAAGAACATTTCCTTGCCCCATTGCAAAGCTCCTGGATCTGTGCTTTAAAGTAGATTTCAAAACAACAGGGAAATTGAAAAGGACAGATAATTTGGTGTACAGCCCAGTTTTTGCAATCCAGGAGCAAATGGTTTTAAACAATACTGTTCCAGCAATGGCCTCAACAGCTGACACAGGTGGTAGACCACTTAGTACAAGGGCAAAAATGGCAAACACCGAATTCACAGCTGAACCTCTCCAAGACTTTGGTACAGCATGGACAGCACTGCCATCAACCCAGGGTCATGATTTGGACTAATTTCCATAAAGAGAGGATGGAGACTTTAAGGCTGACAAATACTTACATGCATTAGGGACAAAAATGAGCTCAGGGAGAGAAATTCAACCCTGTCCAGACAGCCAGCAAAGTGCTTACCACTGACTTTCTATGGAGGTTTCCCAATACAGCCATAGGCCCAACTTTGGTGGTGAAAAGGTTGTGTGCTGCCTCTTGAACAGAAATAGATTGTCTCCTTAAGCACTCACAGAAACAATGCTATATTTGGGATTTAAAGACCAAAAAGAACGAGAAAAGCAGCCCTCAGAGTTCCACAGTGGGTAGGATTTCAAAAACCCAGGTTCCCATGGGCAATCAAATAGCCAAGCTTGTGCTGGTCTCCCCAAAAGGCCAGGAGCCCTGTATAGGTGTCAGTGTGGAGGGGGTGGCGGAGGACCGTAGCTCTACCTGCACGGCCCAGGGCTGGTGTCTTGCTCTGGGTTCTCTTCACGGCCTGGGCCAGCTGCACAGAGTGCAGACATCTGTGGGAAAGAGGATAACAAGACCATCAAGCGCATGGAGATCTGAGGAATATACCGCATTTCTGGCTTCCTTCCTTCCTTCTAGTTCAGATGCTGAAAGAAAAAGCAACCTATCTAGTAAGAGTCATGAGCAACCAACAAATAGCCTTTGTAACCGAATTCATCACCTTGCTGTGGATACAGACAGACAGGCATTTCCCCTTATCCCTCAGCCTCCTCTCTCCCCATGGCCAGCCACTGACAAATAACATTTCAGTACAAGTGCAAAGATGGCAGCAGCCCAAAGGTCAAAGACTAATTCCCACTTTTCAGGTGTCAAGCTCCAGGGATTTGTTTCCCATGCATGTAAAGGACGAAGGACCTTTTTGTGCTGAGTTGAGGATCAAGGGCCAGAATGTGCAGGAAGCTGTCTCTGCCACTGAAGTGAGGAATATGCATGACAAACAAAGTGACTGCATGGAAAGCTGCTCCAGTGAGCTAAAATGAGAAAAAGAAGTAATCAATGACAGTGGAGAAAAGGAGAAAAAAGGTTGTCTAGTAAAAGTGTGGAAAACTAAAAGTACAGTCAACTCCAGTCATAGCAGAGTTTGTGTCTTACAAAGGGGTCTCTGGAGAAAGCATATCGATGTGAAAATGAGCAAAAAGTCTTGAAATAAAACATTTTGGACTGAAGTTTGAAAAAATTTTCCTTGTTTCATATCATCCTAGTGACAACGCCTTTCTGCAGGAGGCAAAGTGCCGTCTCTTGGGAAAAGTCAAGGCTTACTCAGAGTAGCCCAGTAGGGAAGTGGGGGAAAGCCAAAGGTTTGGTTTTATTTGAAGATTTTTAAGTGGTCCTATCCCCAGAGAAACAAATCAGAAAGTCATGTTTCTAATATGGAAAGAAGCAAAATCCAAGGCTCAGACACCATCCAAACTTGAGGTTTGATCATATTCAAAGGATATTTGGATTCAATCCTAAATGCAATGAACAGTGAGAATCCCATTTCTATTTTAAGTGCTGGGGAAGATTTCAGACAGCAGCTCTCTCATCAGCGGACTTCCTTCTTCCAGGGCATGTACAGTATGGGCAGCAGAAAAGAAGACATCCTCACTGTGCCCTTGCCAACACACTTTTGTGCTGCCCAGGAGAGACCCTCTCCATAGTCATGAAGACAGGATAATCGCCAGGGCCACAGGCCACTGCACAGACTGCCCAGTAGCTGGAACTGCAAGCACAAGCTTTCTTAGAGGGAACTACAGGCGTACCTCATTTTATTGCGCTTCTCTTTATCGCGCTTCACAGATATTGCATTTTTTACAAATTGAAGGTTTGTGGCAACCCTGCATTGAGCAAGTCTATCRGCACCATTTTTCCAACAGTATGTGCTCACTTCCTGTCTCTGTGTCACATTTTGGTAATTCTCACAATATTTCAAACTTTTTCATTATTATTATATCTGTTATGGTGATCTGTGATCAGTGATCTTTGATGTTACTATTGTAATTGTTTTGGGGCACCACGAACCATGCCCATATAAAACGGCAAACTTAATCGATAAATTTTGTGTGTGTTCTGACTGCTCCACCAGCCAGCCATTCCCCCATCTCTCTCCCTCTCCTCGGGTGTCCCTATTCCATCAGACACAACAATATTAAAATTAGGCCAATTAATAACCCTACAATGGCCTCTAAGTGTTCAAGTGAAAGGAAGAGTCACATGTCTCTCACTTTAAATCAAAAGCTAGAAATGATGAAGCTTAGTGCAGAAGGCATGTCGAAAGCCGAGATGGGCTGAAACCTAGGCCCCTTGTGCTGAACAGTTAGCCAAGTTGTGAATGCAAAGAAAAAGTTCTTGAAGGAAATTCAGAGAGCTACTCCAGTGAAAACACTAATGATAAGAAAGCAAAACAGCCTTATGGCTGATATGGAGAAAGTTTTAGTGGTCTGGATAGAAGATCAAACCAGTCACAACATTCCCTTAAGCCAAAGCCTCATCCAGAGAAAGGCATGAACTCTCTTCAACTCTATGAAGGCTGAGAGAGGTGAGGAAACTGCAGAAGAAAAATTTAAAGCTAGCAGAGGTCAGTTAACGAGGTTTAAGGAAAGAAGCTGTCTCCATAAAATAAAAGTGCAAGGTGAAGCAGCAAGTGATGATGTAGAAGCTGCAGCAAGTTATCCAGAAGATCTAGCTAAGAGAAATGATGAAGGTGGCTACACTAAACAACCRATTTTCGATGTAGATGAAACAGCCTTATATTGGAAGAAGATGCCATCTAGGACTTTCATAGCTAGAGAGGAGAAGTCAATGTATGGCTTCAAAGCTTCAAAGGACAGGCTGACAGCAAGACAACCAGAACTGACAGCAAGAGAACTAGAACTGACAGCAAGAGAACTAGAATTAAAAGTGGAGCCTGAAGATGTGACTGAATCGCTGCCATCTCATGACCAAACTTTAATGGATGAGGAGCTGCTTCTTATGGATGAGCAAAGAAAGTGGTTTCTTGAGATGGAAGAATCTTCACTACTCCTGTTGAAGATGCTGTGAACATTGTTGAAATGACAACAAAGGATTTAGAATATTACATAAACTTAGTTGATAAAGCAGCGGCAGGGTTTGAGAGGACTGACTCCGATTCTGAAAGAAGTTCTATTGTGGGTAAAATGCTATCAAACAGCATCGCATGCTACAGAGAAATCCTTCGTGAAAGGAAGAGTCAATCGATGCAGCAAACTTAATTGCTGTCTTATTTTAAGAAATTGCCACAGCCACCCCAGCCTTCAGCAACCACCACCCTGATCAGTCAGCAGTCATCAACATCAAGACAAGACCCTCCATCAGCAAAAAGATTACGACTCGCTGAAGGTTCAGATGATGATTAGCATTTTTTTGCAATAAAGTATTTTTTAATTAAGGAATGTACATTTTTTTTAGACATGCTATTGCACACTTAATAGACTACAGTATAGTGTAAACATAACCTTTATATGCACTGGGAAACCAAAAAATTCATGTGACTCGCTTTATTGCGATATTCGCTTTATTGCGGTGGTCTGGAACCGAACCCGCAATATCTCCGAGGTATGCCTGCAGGGGGCAGGACCTGGCACCAGCCACACGGCTCTTCTCCCAGCACTCCCTGGTCAATTCCAGAAACACTGGTGAACCCTTCCAGCAGATGACGACTTTAGCTCTTTCAGAAGAGGACCCTGACTCTAGCCAGTCATTTGAAACCTCCTGACCTGCCCCCTGCCAGAGCCTGTGTTGATACGGGAACTGGAAACATGGAGAAACAGTTCTAAAATCAACATCTGGTCCCTAAACTTATCGCTGGTTAAAACAAATTCTCATATACAAATACTTTTACAAATATTTTCTTTTCCTATCCAACCCCATGGTGAAGCTGGAGAATGGAGTTTAGGATCCAGATCACACAGCAGAAGTTGTGTCTCAATGATTTCTTGTATTTAGATTATGAAAAATTTGTAAAGAAAGCTCAGATTTATATATTAACAAAGCCAGAGAGGACAGCTATGGTCAGCTAGGCTTGACTTCTGACAGGATGCAGGCAACAAGCCTGCTCTGAATGAATACCTGCATGAACTACAGTGTAACTGATGGAAAAAGCCTCCAGCCTCAGCTTGCCAACATCACAGCCCTGACTTTTGTTCCAAGAGTTGTCTCCACTGTCAAAAGCTGCAGACTTATATTTGGTATAAGTTCATCCTATTTCTATCAGTTCTTGTCCTAATATTGCCCAAAGAGGCTTCTGTTCTCAAGTTTCTGTTCCTTATATAGCTACTTGAAAACAGGACTTGAGCATTCCTTAACATACTTTTTGGTAAGCTAAGGATATGGGCTCCACTGTAAGGCATGTTTTCCAATCCTTCAGTCATTTTTGTGGCTCTTCTCTGAAACCTCTCCAATTTTTCAACATCCTTCTTTAATTGCGGGTACCACAACTGGACAGACCGTTCCAGAAGCAGCTGCACCCATGCCAAAAACAGCAGTAAAGTGATCCTTGGGTATATAAACAGGGAATATCAAGTAGGAGTTAAAAAGGATCCAAGGATTGCTTTAGCCCCTTTGGCCACAGCAATGGAGTGAGGGATTTTATTCAGCCAACTATCCATTCAAACCCTCAGTCCTTTTCCAGATTCCTGCTTCCCAGCATCATCTATCCTATCTGGTACATAAATCCTACAGTTTTAATTTCCTTTACCTGTGGCATCCTGAAAAGACAAATCATTTACCATTCACACTTTATCAAGGGATCCAGACTATACCAAATCCAGTTTTTCTTTCATCTGCTAACTTCAGTAGTGTTGATGTTTCCTTCCAATCACTGCTACACTATTAAGCAACTCAAAGACACAAACAGATGACTGGGAGGATCCCACTAGAAACACAGCTATTTGATATTTACTAGTTACAAATCACACTTCGAGTTCTGTAACTTAAATAGTTGGAATCTATGTATCATTTTACGTTTGATACCGTACTACTTGACTTTATGAATGTTACAATAGCAAGTTAAAAGTCTACAGGAAGTTCTTAGTATAGATTATAATATAGAGATTATATATTATTAGCATAATAATCCAAATTTCTATTTTCTTCAAAAAAAMCCCCAAAACTTAGGTTTACCACAGTTACTTTCCATAAATCCATACTAAATGTCTTTTCGTGTGTTATGCTGCTTTAATATGGCATTCATTGTGTGATTACATTGTACTTCCAGGGATTTGTATTAATTAATACTAACATTAGTTATTAATGATCACAGCAATCCTTTTAAAATATTGATCTCAATTTAGATTTTTTATGTCTCTAGAACTTCTCCACTGTTGTATGGCTTTTTAGAAATCAAAATGAAAGGCCTAGGGAGCTCTTCAATTTTATAACTCTAGGATTTATAGTTATGAAACTCCAATTATTTACGTATTTAACTTTAGAACCTGATCTTTAACATACTCCCAAGTACCAATGGAGGCAATATTATTTCATTATCCAGAGGGTGTGTTCATCCTCTGTTTATTCACAAGATACAACAGAATGTTTTTGTGCCATCATTGCCAATTATACCACAACTAGCAAACCTATTGAACTGCTATGGATTCTTTAGACTAAACTGTTATTTTCTTTGGTTATCTGATTTACTGGTGGCAGTGCTCTAAGTCAACCTTCCTTGGGGCACCACAATTCAACTCCAGCTGGTCATTCATGGGCACTGAATCAAAGGCAGTTTTCATACTTATGAAAGCGAAGAACTTGAACATCCTGAAAAGATCTGACGTACAGCATTTTTTCAGGCCACAACCCTCTCACAAGTTTTCCCATGTTTCCTTACTCTCCARAAGGCTGTAGGTTATCCTCTGCCTTGCTGGTGGCAGGTTTGCTTCGCACCGGTTTGACCACTGCCTCCCTGACAAACACAAACCTTCAAATTACGAGTGGCTGGCTGCAAAGGGAGATGCTGTTTCAGAGTTGTTAAGTTTGCTATTTTACTGAAGGTCACTTTCTCCCCATCTGTAGGAGAGCACAGCCAACTGGCTGGTGTATTAGTATAAACAGATGCTATCAGTACCAGCAACAAATCATCTTCTGAGGCTTTGCAATTTCTAGAGAGTGGCAGGTTGTGGCAAGTCCATTTACATTTAGGATGGATAGGGAAAGAAAAAAAGGTTGTACTTACATTAGCAAGTAATTCAACAGAATGTAAGAGGAGCAGTAAATTGAAGTTGTACATTGACGCTATGCAAGAAACCATTATCTGTGCACCAATAGTTTCTAGTGAGGTACACAAAACACCAAGTGCGGACACAGGGAGGTTTCAAACCTAAAAAGAATTTGTGTTTTGTGCTGAACTGGTAAATGCCCAGAGAGAGCATGTGCATATGTATATGAATGCTCCTCTGGGAGATGCAGCCATTTGCATGACACACTTCCTTGCACCAGAGCTTGGGGTATGCTTCATCCTGCAGCCAGAGGGGAGAACCCATCGCTTGCTTCCTGTTTCTAGGAGACTGTTCTTCTGTCCAACATCCCAGTCCCCAAACCAGAAATCTTTGGTGACATAAACAAATTCAGGAATCCTTTTATGGCTTCTCTACAAGAGTGGGAGAGAACACATTCCTATCCACCTTCAATGAATAGTTTAGCCTAAAGTATTATACATATCTATCTKCACATACACTGGGTTGGACAGAGGACTGGCTGGCTACAAAACCACAGTCTTTCTGTATTCAAAACCAGGAATGCAACAGGAAGACTGAAGTTTCTCATGGGTCCTGAAGAGCAAGTTGGCCCCATTATTTATGGCCAGGAAGCCTTAACTGATCCAGAGTGTCAAAGGGGTTAGTTTTCTTTTCCCCTTGTTACCTACCATAGGGGCCCACAGATGTGAACAGAGTAGGGAAATATTACACCACACTAGGTGAGAAACCGAGGTCTCATTAGAGGGATGGGTCCGTGTCTGAGCAGGCTCTGCTCCCAGGCTCTCCAGCCGAGAACAACTGATGGCTCCCCTCTTTCTGCTCCCCATCTACCACGAGTGCCTTGGAGGGCAGAGCGGGGCTTCAAAAGCATGGGAGAATCCAGTGTTTTCTCCCTTACCAGTTTGAAAAGTCACCCTCTCAACTCTATTGGTTACTTGATCAAGCATAACCTGCTGAAAGCCATGGAAGAACTTTTTAACGAGCCCCATGTTCCTAAAACCAACTCTGGGTCTCAGTGAACAGCACTTGCTCTTCTTCCTTGAACCGGACTGTGTCTCTGCTACATTCAGATATAGTGCATATGCCTACTTGTCATAGAACTGCAAGACAAGCCTATTTCTGAAGTTTATGTAGTATGTCAGGGCAAGTTATCCTTTAAAGGCAAGTCCCACACATTTGCTTTTTGACATTCTACCTCTCCACCCATTTGACATTGGTACCCAGAGTCTGTGCTGCTTTTTTGCGACATTTCTTTCAGTGTGTTAGAAAGAATCCATATTTATGATAGCGATTTGGGAGCAATGCAACCATCTGCTGCAATCTGAGTTGCAGCAAATACCAGACAGCCATTTCAAAACTGGACTGTTTTTACTATCATGGTGAAATATGCTATCTCAGCATTCCTATGTCAGAATGGAAAAGGAAAGCTTCCACACATCTCCATGCAGGTATCTGTTCCTGCCTCTGGATCCAAGACGTCCTGGATTCTACCTCTCTTCCCATATGGGCTGGCAACATGCTTATCCCTGTATCCTGGGGCCTCAGCCATGCTGCTCAACAGCTGTCAAGAAAATATCTTCAGATATTGATTGTTATTGATGTTTCACTCATGTCAGCCCGGAGCTGCCTACACAATCCGGCCTTAGCTTTCATTTCCCCAACACCAAAAAAGGAAACTAATCTCACCAATCTATAAAGGTTTCAGTACAAAAATGAGTGGGTAAGATACACATGCAATTCATAAAGACATAGAAATTTCTCTGATTTTTCTGTAATATCACACATCAACTTTTATTTTAAAGGAATATCAAAGACTATGTCATTGGTGACCTTTGCAAGCTACATCAAGGTAAAAGGCAAAATTTTCAAGTTAAAAAGTGGCCGTTTCTGTAGTATTTCCTAAATAATTCTGTGATTTCTCTCAATTCATGTACTTTCCTTTCCCATGACTTGTGATCATCGTTACATGATTATAAGATTCACAAGGAAACTGTCTCAGTTACTTTTTATATCACTGAACCCAGGAGATGTAACACATAGGACAGTTCAGCAACTCAGTTTAAGACAGGATCATCATCCCTTAGGTCCCTACAGGTTTTACCTGCTGTCCTGAGACATGTTTCCTTTACCTGGCAGGCAGTGCTGAACCTTTCACTGCAATTCTTGGCTGGGTGTTCAGTGAAGGTCATGTATGGGACAGCTGTAGACCAAGGCTTCCAGCGGGACAGGACCAATGCTGCTTTCAGACGATCCCAGTGAATTCACAGGCCTTCTCTCTCTCTCCTAGTAAATGACCAATTCAGAACAAAGAAATGTGTTCAATAAGATCACTCAAAACTGAAGTGTTCCCAACTGTTTCAAGCAGTCTTTCATATTCCAGGGCATTAAYTCCTGTACAACTGAAAGTAATAGGTAAAAACAAATTATTCTATGACTGGCCATACCAATTGCTCTGACATCTCCTTTACAAACTGATGGATGAACTGTAGAACATATGAAGCAAACTTAGGCAGGTGATTTTATGATTTAAGAGAAGCCAACACTGAAAGCCAGAGAACCCTATTTCCTGTCTCATCTACATGCCTCAGGATTGCTACCAAACCTGGGGTGCAGCACCACATCTTTCTAGGAAAATATTTACAGTATTCTTCTATTCCTCTCTCAAACACTGCTGAGGTTCCTTGCTTTTCAATTCATTTCAAAACAGGAGTAGTATTTTTGCTTCCTCTCTCCTAATATCTGTTCATATTTTAGGGAAATCCTGGTGAAATGGCTTGTAATTAGCTTTCAAGGGACAGGTCTATAGATTTTACCGTAGGCAAATCACTGCATCTCTCAACATTTTAAATGATGCTGAAAAAAATCTGACCAAAGGAAGATGTCCAGATATTCTCCCAGGAAAACTGGGCTAGCACAGAAAAAGTACAAAAGTTTCCATAGCCAAAAAAACTCACATCTGGATGCTCTTAACTTTGTCAGCGTGGCCAGACACCCACTTGTATCTGGGTGTTGCGCAACTCCAGCATGCAACTCAAACTCACACCATGAATCTAGAAGAAGAGGCCTAATATTCTGCCATCACACCCTTTCTTATAAATCTTTGGTCCTAGAGAATTTCTTCCAGCTCTAGGGTTTGGAATAATTTGTTTTTAAACCAAAGCTGTCTTCTCCAAACCGAGTCCTGAATCCTGGCTGAGTTAGCTGGAGTTAAATCAGCATAAAACTAAAATAGCACAATGGAAACTTTGGTCTACTGTTAAATCATGCTTCTATTTTTATCTGGCAAAGCACTAAAACATGTGCTTGAGATCCACAGAACGTAAGCATATGCTTAAAGTTAGTCCCACGTTTACATGAATTGTTAAATCAGGGCTTATAAATCAACTAATATTGTGAATCAAGCTGAAATTTTGTGACTTTTAAAAGAAAACATATGATGCTGGTCTTCACATATGAAAAGGGATCCACAGGCTAAGGATGGGGGAACCTGAAAATCAATCAGGAAAAGCTGAGGACTTGCAGCCAGGCTGAAAGCTCACACAGACCTTGAGAAAGGAAAAGGAACATTTCAGAGAGAAATGTGGGATGGCACAAGGGACGAAATAAAATTGGAAGTTTATCAAGCTCAACCTTAGTAGCAAAGGGATACAAAAATGGTGGTGCGTGGCAGTTTACCTGCAGCACTGTCCAAAAATAGATACTTACAGACACATGACATAGGCCATGCACAGAATGGCCCTTTCTGGTTACGAACTTCCAATTTCTGGCCATGAGCAATTTAGAGACTTGAGGACACCTACAAGCTCACACAGGCCTTTGCGTTTAGTAGCCAATGATGGATGGATCATATGGGATTTTGACCTATCCTATTTTAAATTTATTTTCATTTTGCCATTCACAATATCCAGTATCACTTCTGCATTACAGTCATGAAGAAAAGTACTCCTTTCATTCTATGCTACTGGCTGTTTAGTTCCTTGAGTACCCCTAGTTCTTGTGTTACAAGGAACGGGAATGATCATTTCTCTTTCACATCCCCCATATCGCTCACAATTTTATGAGCTTTTGTCAAATGCTCCTTCAGTTTTCAAGGCTGAAGAGCACTACTTTATTTAGACATCTCAATAAAAGAAAGAAAGAAAAAAAAGTTGACCTTCCAGACCTCTGATTACTCTTATTGCTTTTTTCTGGCTTTTCTACTTCTACCACTTCTTTTTGGAAATAGGGTGAGCAGTCCTGTGCACAACAGCCAAGATATAGGAATGCTGTGGGGAGATCAAGCTCTCTGTCTCTCTCACTGCATGTCACTGCAGTGGCATAAGCTGTCTGTTTTGTTCTCAGTTACTCCTAATAATTCCAAATATTATTCTTTGTCATGTATATGTCTGCTGGCATTGGGCTGATATTTCTGGACAATCAGCAACAATGACCTTATTGATCATTTTCCTGAATATAAAGCTAATTTAGAAAACATAGCTACACAGAGCCATGAATAGTCAAGATTATTTTTGTTTGTATTATTTAGATTTATTGACATTGACTTTCATCTACCACTTTATTGCCAAATCTATCAAGACTCTTTCACAAAGGACCAAAAACCTTTAGTTATCAGTGTCATAGTTTGGGGGGGAAGGGGTGTCATGAACCAGCTCCTTCCCCTCCCTAGTCACTCTTTTTTGCCAGATAAGACTGTTGAAGAACAGAGGCCTCAACTCCCAGGATCTCTATAGGGACACACACACCCCTCCAAGGATCCCTATAAGAACCATAAAGAGCTTCTACTGTGAAAATTGGTTATTTATGTCTGTCCTTTTTTTTCATATCTTTCAATGGGAATGGACAAGACCAAGTCTTTTCTTATGCCATGACAACTTAGTTTCTTTAGAGTCTTTGGCGAGATCATTTCAAAATCCATTTAAAAATACAAGTACAGTATATTAAGTGCCTCATGCTTCTCCAGATGCTTATTCATTCCTTTAAAGAACTCCAGGTTTTGTGATGCATGCCTTTAATTTACAAAGGCTGTGTTAACACATCCGCAATATATCATATTTATGTATGCAACCACTATCTCAGTTATAATTTCCTCTCAATTTTTCCTGGTACAGAAACCAGACTTCAGTAGTCGGTAGTTTTTTGAATCCCTGCTGGAACCCTTTCTAAGATTGGTGTCGCATTATTTATCTCCTCTGGGATCGAGGCTGACTGAATCCAAATGTTTCATACCGGGTAATTTAGAACATTTGAGTG
Source organism: Apteryx rowi (assembly GCF_003343035.1). Classification (NCBI taxonomy): domain Eukaryota; kingdom Metazoa; phylum Chordata; class Aves; order Apterygiformes; family Apterygidae; genus Apteryx; species Apteryx rowi. The sequence goes on along the minus strand of NW_020449641.1, from coordinate 3,132,601 downwards.
AACACCATTTGTCTGGGTGATTTGTTATTGTTCGTTTCATTGATCTGTTTTTAAAACTCATCTATTAACAATTCAATTAGAGACCGTTCCTTAGGCTCAAAGCTTACGGAGGACTCCTTATTTGCTATGCAGTGAGCACCTTCTGCTGCCTGCTATACTGTGGCCTTATTGACCACGATTGCTCATTTTGCACCGTGGTCAATTGCTGACCTCACCTATCTTCAGGCAGACTTCAGCTCATGTTGCGTTTGGAAGAGCTTTTATTATTAGTTTTTGCCTTTCATAAGTCACTCAAACTATTTTAGATTGTGTTGGGTTTTACATTTTACTTGCTAGAATTTATACTCCTTTCCATTTTCTTTTTTTAGGCATGATTTCCACTTTTTAAAGGACACTTTTTTATTTCTAATAGTCCCCCTTACCTGCTGTTTAACTGTACTAACTTTTTKGGGGGGTTGGGTTTAATTTGGGAACTGGTGAGATATGTTTTCTCTCCTACAAGGATGCTACTTAATGTTATTATCCCTACAAAAATATTGAATTTGACCATGCAATAGTCACTATTGCAGAGTAACTCTTCAGTGCAATAGCTACACTTGATAATCGTTCTCAGTCAAGAGTTTCTTTCCTTTTTATTGATTCATCAGTTTCTCTGAGAATCAGTTTAAAAAATGTTGACTAAGAATTTACTTTTTATGTCCTACGTAGCACAAATATTCTCCAGTTCCAACTGTTCTTGCATAATATTTTTGCATTGTCTCTAATCTTTCTTAGTATTTCACGAGCACTGTCACYGCTATGGTCAGTTATTTAAAGGGTAACCTTATTGCAATATTTTTCTTGATTTGGCATGGCAAATTTCAATCCATAAAAAGTGGGTGGTAAATGGTGATACAGATAACTGATTTATCTTATTGGACTCTGATTTCTGACATACTGTGAATCACTCCTCCAATGGCAAAATCTATTCCTGTCATTTCTACATAATAATTATCCCAATAATATAGTTTCATACTGTTTAGTTTCCTTCAGTAAGATTTCTGGGAGGCCAGCACATTACAATTCACACATCTTTGTTTTATATACACTTAATATTTATAGAAAAGTACAAATACTTTTGGTCTTGATCTGTCTATCTGTCTGTATGTGCCTAAGTGTGGGTTTGTTTAGCCTGTCCTACTTTATTTATAACCTGAACTTTATTGGCTGCTATCCTATCCTCCTATGAGGAGGCAGCTTTTCATGCTGGGCAACTCATGGTCAAGATGAGTTTTTTCTTCTATTCCCCTGTTCTCAAATAATTTTAAGGACTTCCTTAGTATTTTTTTTTCATTCCCAGTGCTACTAGCCTGGTTCTCTCCTCATTTTGAAGAGGCCATCCCTCTTGCAAGGTATCTTCATCCATTTCTAGTTTCTCCTGTTCCTAAGAAGCCTGGATCCCTTCTTCTCCCACCACTTCCTCAGCCACATGCTACATCTCTGCTTGTCAGGGTGATCTCGCACATGGTATGGAAAGCATTTCTTCCTTGAGTGCTATGATGGAGTTCCTGGTCTTTAGTATCTTCTCTTATGAAAATGTTACATTTTGCCTCCAGGAGCTCTCCCCTATACCTTCTTGATACTTGTTTGACCATAACCAGACAYGATGCACTTGGAAGGTCACTGGCTCCTTCCCAGTATCCTCTCTGAGGCTGTCCAGACACCACGAGATACACGGCCTTTGGAGCTTAGGCAACCCACCACATGCTCCTTCCTGGCTTCATGTCCCCCAATACGAATCCCACACAGCACCGCAGCCTGCCTCTTCCCATCCTGCGGGACTCCTGTCCTTTTGCCATGTGTCCTGCTTAGGCGCCTACACAATGCTGCCTGCCAGCAAGAGAGATGGGTCACACGGACAGTGTCTTTCACACAAGTTTACTCAGTCAGTCTGAAACATGATTTTATGACTTCCCTTATTGTCTCCTAATTCAAGCAGCAACAGCAAATCAAGCCAATTCTCTCAACCAAATCCCTTCTAATTGTTCATTATATATTCAGCACCCAGATAACAGAAGGCATCTCTTACTGCACCTCAGAAAGTAGCACAAAAACAGGTGAATATCTTTACACTCATTTATAAACTGAAACCTGTGTTTTCCAGAGAGAAAATCTAGTGTTTATATTTCTTATCACCACAGGCCTCACTGTTCTGTGCTTAAGAAAGCTTTCTTCTATTTAAAAGCCAAAGTTTTGGGGAACATGATCATGGTTTTCACATTTGTTTTATTTTCTAAAGACTGACCTGAGCTTAATTTGCAGAGAATACACAGCATAGAACAGATCGGGGAGTTTGGCACAAAGACACCTTCACCCTTTGGACACGTGAAATGTAAAACCCACTAAGTTTTGCATTTAATCCTCTTCTCACCCCTCAGCCCCCTGCCAAAGATTAGAAATCCTTCTCCTCTAAAAAAGAATAAAAAATAAAAGATTTCAGAGCACACCGTCAACTCCTCCCTTCAACCCTCAATACTGACAGTTTTATCTCCATACACAAAGCTTCTCCCCCTTTCTCCAGCTTGGCAACAAAACCCAAGCTCAATGAATATTTTATATGTGTGTGGTTAATGGAGCATTCTGGCTTCAGTCCATTAAGAGCCTTACACAACGGTGAATTAACTGCTTCTCAATGTAACATTTTGAATCTGTCCAAAAGGGATGTGTGTTTGCCAGTTGAGCCAACACGCTATTATTGTCTTGTCAGCCTAGTTCCTGTCTTTGGTTCAAGAGCAGGGTCTCTTTGCACAATGTTTTACAACCACTGTGCTCCCTGCAACGGCCAGAGAAGATTAGCCCAGCTCAAAGCTCTATTCTTTTCTCTCATTTTTGAGGTCTGTATCTCAGGTGGGGTGGGGAATGCCTGGAGTCTATCTCCTTCAAAGATATACACACAGATAAGCAATCGCATCCCAGATTAACACAAGGGTAAATATAAAGCAGCTGAGATCTTTAATTTTGAAGGAAACCAGACCTCCATATTCTTTCATCAGCTTTGAAATTTTGGCCTTAAAATACACCCGATTAAAAAATTGATAGCAGAATAGTGATGTCTGGCAAAGCACTTATCAGCTTCTCACTTTGAAAATCTCCCCTGTTCCTCAGCAAAACAAGGGCCATCACAAACAGAACACCATTGCTATCAACACCAACACAAAGTCTTCTTAACAGAGAGATGGGCACAGATCACTCTCCTCGCTACAAAGAACGCAACATTACACTACACATAAAGAGTAACATCAATGCCAAATAGGGGGAAGAAGATTTCTGCTTGATTGCTTAGGTGGAAGAGCCCTGTGAGAGTTGGGGGTCTAGCCTAAGCCACTCACCTACGCCTCCCTGATGGTTTGTGGAGAGCACAGGAGCTTCCAAAGCGTGAATCGCTCCAACCCAAGGCAGATTTCTAGGACAGGTAAGACAGATGGCATGGGCTGTTTATCACTCTGCACTGACTGCAGAGAGAGCCTAGATGACAATCTTAGACTTTAATTCTAAGTTTTAGATAACTGAAATCAGGTGAGACAATTCCCAGCCCCAAGGTTTGCAGACTTGTTTTCAGATGAGCCGCAGACCCTGACAGACTTAGCAAGGCAGAAAACAACAAGATAAAGAAAAGTGCTGATGTGGAAGAACTGATCTCATTTCTTCCCTGCCTGAAAGCAGATGAGCTTACGTTTCAGCAGGCAAACTCCAGCCTTTGGTCTCATGTCATTTCTGAAGCACAGTAGAAGAAAGGGGACACCGTTGTTTTACTTTGCAGGAACCTATAGTGCTTTCTGCACCATCTCATGAAATGACCACCAGTCAGGAGGTGCTCAGGTATTAGAGGCCAGTGAATAAGGTCCAAAGGACCCAGGGAGAGACTACTGTCCACAGAATGGATAACACAAAGCCTTTGAACAGATAAGGATCGCCTTGTTTGCAAACGGTGCCTCCTCACCCAGCAATGCCTGGAAACCCATTACGTACCTGAATGGGCAGTGGTGGCAGGAACTGGAGGTGAAGGATATGGGGAGGGGGCTCAGAAATGACTGAAGATTAAGGGAAGGACAGCTCCTTGAAAACTTTGAAGGAATTTCCTGTTGCAAAGATTTTGGGGAAAAAGCAATAGTTTCCCTAAGGGCACTGACAGGATCACAACATCTCAAATCATACTTGAGACTGGACAGATACTGCAGAAATATAATCAAAAGCCATAAATCTGACTGAACAGAAGATCAGCTGCTCTGAATACAGCTCTAAAGTCAGGCTGTTTCTCTCTCCCAAAGGCAGAGGCAGCAAATCAGTCATTCTATCAATAGTTAATCCAGTTACCAGCCCACTTTCTTTTCATTCCCAGATCCCTCTGCCTCTCCTGAACAAGTTGGTGGGGTGTTTTTTTTCCCCTTCAGAGCAGAGCTATCATCAATGGAAAGTTTTGAGAATTAGCTGAAAACAACCAAAGTGCCTAATTGACTGAAGAAGGGAAATGGCAACTTCCATCATCTCAAAAAGCTGCACCTTTCTCCTACTCATCTCAAAGCTGAATAAAGGAATTAAAAACATAGCCTGGGGCAGCCAACAGAGATTTACAAGAAGCAGACATTAGTTCTCACTCTAAAGGCTGGGCGTGTGTGTGTGAGCCAGAAGGAGCAAACACAGAGAAAGGGAGCAGAAACAGAGTCTTTGCATTTAAGAGGAGGAAGGAGAAGAAAAAAAAAAAAACTTTAAACCCTCCCTAATAAAACAAAGATCATCCTGGCAACATGAAATGCTACCCTACTTTGTTTATTTATCGACACAAAGAAAGAAGCAAGTTGGCACCTCGGAGGGTATTAAATGCTGTTTTTTTGCTGACTGAATGACCTCAGCCGAAATATTTTCCATGACAAGAGCCCAGAAGACGCTGGCACAGAGTCAGACAATAAGATTTTCAGAGTGTATTTACATTCTATCCATGGCCCCAGGCTGTTCCAAACCCATAGGCAGGTGCTGCCTTTATCTGTTCTTTGCTCACCTGGCTCCCTAGCAAAATGTTCTGAGGCCTGCGGCTCAGCTTCATTAACTATTTGCTGACTAGTTCTCAGAAAGCTGGGGAGCTTCAGAGACATCTGGGAGCCTGGCAAATGGAGATGGAGATGCTAGTCACCCCTCAGAGCTGACCAGTAAGGGGCATGTAAGGAGTTTTTCAACAAGCAGACCAAACCAGGTGGTGATGCAATGGTAGAAGACAAGTAAAAGCTAGACAAGTTCATGCTGGGGAAAAAAAAAGGATACTTTTAAAACAGGAAGAGAGAAGGTACTTCTTTCAGGGATGCCCTGTGTTCTCCATTACTCGGGATCTTTAAGCTGAGTCTGGATAGCTCTTTAAAAAGAAACACTCAGGACCCTGCATAAGACCAGACTAGAGGGTCACAGTTATCTCTTCTAGCCTTGAAATCTATGCAGATAGCAGAGGATGCACACCAAACCACATCCCTAAACCAGGGGACAAAAGGGATGGAGTCAGGCTAAGCCACAAAGAATCACCGAATTGTGTCTCCCAGCTCTGCAGCACAAGCTCCCTACATCACAGGCTTCCAGCTGTACATGCTCCCCATAGACCAGCTCCTGACCTGGTCTGCAGCAAAGTGATCTGTTCCATCCCTGCGGTGGAAACAGCCTTCTCTTTGCTCAGTTTAATTTGGCTTCTAGTGCACAACTCCTCTCTCTTGAGTAATAAGCCTCCAGGAGATGCTGCAAGAGGATACRCCCTTAATACCGCGCAACCAGGAAGAATGATAATTGCACTTTTAACAGCACTATGTACAAGGCAGCCACCAAAGCAGAGGAAGCATGAATTAAAGCAGGATAAAAAGGAGGGGCTTTACCATCTACCTAATAAGGTATTATTCATGCTTTTGGAAAGCTTCCTTGGAGAGAGATAGCAAGAGACATAATGGGGAGTCAGAAGCAACTGTATCTGCAAAAGCAAAGGCCTGCCTGCCATCTCACAGCTCCTGTGTCCTGAGCTTCTACCTTCCCAGCCTTAGCTCCCTTCCCTTCCTATCTTTTTGCAGTGTGTCCCACTTTAACTCATTTCTTACCCAGTTCAGCTCGCCCAAACCCATGCGAGTGGCTCAGGTCTGGCCCACTCACACACACATCCTACCTTTGCACCAGTTCCCTCCAGTCCCATTATCATTACCCAACTAAAGAAATTTTTTTCTTTCCTTTCCTCTTCCCTTTCTCTCATCCCCATCTTTCTAAAGTGTTCTTATATTGAAATTCTTTCCTGCTGTGGGCAAAGCCTGTCTCCTTTCGTATCCCTTCTCCGGAGCACACCTATTTGTCCACTAATGCTACCCGACATCAGAAAGGATGCAGACATCTGCTAACTGCACTTGTAACTGTACTAATAACTGTACTTGAGTAGGGATAAGACTTCTTTTGGCCACACTTTCCACCAAGGAAGCATAAGTATGACCTCACACTCCAATGAACATTCTGTAATAAAGTTTCACTCAAGATCCCAGAACAATGCAGATTTTTAAGCATCTTCCCTCAACTAAATTAACCACTGCTCACTTRTATAGTAGGTCACTGTCCTCTTCAATCCTGTTCAATTGGTTATGACAATTTATAAGGATCTTACAGCCTCTGCCATTTCTGAGGCTGTTTCTACACATGCTCCATGGCAGAGCTGCACAAGACTTGTCATGCTGGGATGTACACCTCCAGGAAGCCTTTTCTAGCTGGCGGAAGAACAAAAACTCCATCTCTCTGTCCACCCAGATCATGTTTCCTAAGGTTCTTAGGTGCACGGCAGATGGATCCCCTAGTGGGAATCTCAGAGGACCCTAACAGAGTTAAGCAATTCAGTCCCATCAAAGTCACAGCCATTTGGATATCCAAGAAGCTGAGGCCCTGTGAAAGCTCAGGAACAAAATCACCTTTGGAACATGGAACTGGGTGGAGTGGTTGGAGAGGTGAGCAAACTAAGTATGTGTGCAGCTCCTAGGTGCCTATTCCTAAATAAGATTGGATGTCCACATGCACTAGGTAAGACCACCACACAAGTAGTTGTGCAGAAAACACCTTCTCAAAGGTGTCACCTCAAAGGGGGCCCCTTCCCTAGCTCTGTACTCCCAACACAGTATCATTAAAAAATGGCTTTAAAAAAGCACAAACCAACAATCTGTAGTCCTTCCTGGGATGAAATAACAGCTATGAGAAGCTCCTCTTAGTTGAAATAGTGAGATTAAAAATGGAAGAAAACATGGCACTAACAAAGTACCGCACATAGTGTCTGCGGTCTCCCACTCCTAGCAGGAACTCTGAGTAATGCCTGCACACAGTGTTGCTTCTACTATCCAACCCAAGGACATTTTTTAAACAATGCCTCACTGTGATAATCCTGTAAGGATTTTCAGCTCTGTCCTGTATAGCATTTTAATTGCTCACACTGTTTCAGGAGCTCAATCATTTACAGAAGGTATTTTCATCCCACTAATTGTAGGTTTCCCAGAGGACTCAGTACAGTATTTCACATCCTCAGTGCTATTAAATGTTTTAGGAAAGCATCCAGACTTCTAGAAGTTTATTTTTTTGTGTGAATGTTGTTCTGAGGAGGAAGGGGGCAGATCAGCAAAAAATAAGATTTTTAAGGCTTAAATAAAAAAGCCTGTCAACTTACAGGGAAAAAGAAAATTTTAAATGACAATATTTAAGATAATTTTATAACAGCCTCATCTAAGTCATCAGCAGAACTGCCATTTCTGATGTTAATAGCATGCAGCTATACTTCTGAACCTGGAATAGTAATTTCATTTGCTGGTAGCTAAAGGTTATATCTATATCACTAATACTATTCACCCTAGGGAGTGATTCCCAGCCTTCCAGGCCAGGTAGTGCAGAACATCTCACACTGACACTGCCCAGGGCTAGTTTGGCTCTGGAGCAGACTGACCATGCCCACAGTGCGTAGCACCTGGCCTTGTGGCCCTAAGAGGTAATAGTTAGTTGTGTGCATGCTTCAAATCAACATGCCTAAAACAATGAGTTGTGCTGCAGTCCATAAAGGCAATATTTTTACAGCCTGATGCTGAAGGGCAGTATCACATGCCCTGCAGGATGGGGCAGCAGTGGTGGGGGGTTGCATCTGAGGGCACAAGGCCTGAGGTAGTGTAGAAGAACWGAATAGAGTAGAGGGAAGAGCTGGGAAGCTGACATGTCTGGCAGCGTAGACATATCTACAGCAGGCTGTCATCCCTCTGAACGAGCAAACCATTAGAGACTCAGGGACCTGCAGCCTCTGAGGGCGTTAACTAGAGCTGTGTAGTTTGAAGGTAGGGAAAAACGGAGATTTCCAAATGTATCTGTATAGCATATCTGAAAAATGATAATTGTATGCTACTGTACTTCCCTGGAGTGGTGGTAACATCATCCACTCCCTCCATGCCAAGGAAATTTAAACACAGCCCAAGGAAAAAAAATGCAATTTCAGTGGAAAAAAGGCTGAGACCTGCCAAGTCCCTGGAGCTCACAGCACTGGAAGGGGGATGGAGACCTAAGGGGTCTGTAGTTCAAAGGAGAACTCTTTTCTCTAGCCCCTTCCTGTTGGGTACAAAGCACTCTAAAGCAAAGGTAGCATTCAGGCTCGTTTTCCATGATCCTCTAATGGAAGAAAAGGGTCAGGTTCACAAGTGTTGTGTCACAGATTAAGACATTGTTCTGCATCAGTTGAGCCATGGGAATCCTTTGTCTACATGCTCTTAGTTGTATCGGGGTAGATTTGGCACCTTGGCTTATAACAGGGGCTGAGAGCTGAGCAGAGATAAACTTYTAGGTTGCTGTACCTTGACTGTGACCCTGAGTTCTCAGGAGAAACTCTTCATGTTTAAGATCTCTGGACTGTTGTGCTATGCAGATCCAAGGAGGCAAGTCTGGTTTATTCTGGCTCTTAGTGAAYAGTAATCTGCATTAAAAAAAAGTTATTACAGTTGGCATTAACCAGCAAGCATCTTGCTAATTATTTATGCAAAAATATCCAGTCAAAATGGCCTGGGCAAGCCAAAAGACCCCTGCCTGCATAAGAAATGGCTATGCTAATGTGAATTGGCTGGTCAGGACATGAGAACATGCAGCATCGCCGCCAGCGTTGGAGAAGGGACTTCCTTCATCAGCTCCTCTTGTAGCTCATTGTAAATGTTTTTCTATGACAATTAAAGGTGATAGCATTGGTTGTGAATTGAATAAAGTTCCACTAGCCAAAAATAAAAATAAGGACAAGGCACTCCCTAGGGAACTGCAAAGATATTAGGGCTTTGAGTTGGTTCACACTCAAAAGGATGACATAGCTTGAGAAGACAGGACTGCTGATCCAGTTACCTCAAAYAGTGACCCGTGGGTCCTGTCTCCACAGACAGAAATTTCATCCAGAGAGAATTCACATGCACTACCGGCAGCCCTRCCAGAGCCCCAGTACCCCAGTAATCTCACTTGGCATATCTGACAGGGTGGGCCAAAAGATATCCCAAAAATGGAACATTCACATCCCCCGCAGGGGTACAAAGCACAGAGCAAATGGCATGACTCAGATACCGCCTGGAACATATAATGAGGATATTAAACTAGATCATCATTTTATAGGTTACTTTATTTTTAATTGGGGGGGGGGGGAACAGCAGCCAACCAACCTACATATTTGGCCTTCAGATGAATTTTTGGTTTTACGTGACAGCTTTTTCCCCTACTTAAAAAATTTGCATAAATACTGTCAAGACAGGACACGCATGGTAAAGAATATGCAAAAACCAGAGCTAAGCCCAGCTGCCTGCCTCTCCCACTGTGCTCTGCCAGGACAGCGGAGATCAGATGGGGCTGGGACTGAGAGCAGTCCCCTGTTCTGCCTGTCGCAGGGTCAGGGACCCAACCCTGCTGGCAAACAGCCTTCCCTTTAGCGATTCTTTCTCAACTAAATAGAGCCTAAATTCAGAACCTAGTTTCAGTTCACTCAGACCTTTCCCTGTCTGGTCACAGTGATAGTGGGGGGTGTTTGCTTATTTTCCTGTGGGAACTGAGAAGAATAAGAAGTGATGTGAGCTCTGCATCAGGAAGCTGCCATTGTTCCCCTGCCAAGAGGGGAGAGCAGGAGCCGTGGAGCAGGAAAAGAATAGGATGATAGAAGGGAGGTGTCAACGTAAGGTTGTGTTTACATGCGCAACAGTGCCTCTTCAACTCATGGTGACTTCACAYAGATTTAGTTCAGCTGGTGCAAACTCTGGTGCAGACACTTACTTGGGGATCAAGCAGGTTTATTTCAGCTAACATGATTAGGAAAGGTTTAAGCTAAACCAAAAGAGAGGAATCCACACAAGCGCTTTCACCACTTACAAAAACAAACACAGAGCAAATCTGCTTTTAGACATTGGCCAAAGCAACCAGAGCTCCCTTCCCAGCAACCCTCCTCCCAGAGAGCATTTTATCTAATGCCATCCTCTTGGCTGCTTTTCCTGCTGCAACCCTACCTTACCACCCACTCAGTACAGAAAATTACTGCACTTTACACCTACATACTGCTAAATAACTTACATCACTCCAGAATTTGGCCCAAGTAGCCACATTGACATATAAAGAAATGTCCAAAACAGCTAAGCAAATGTTTTCTGTCCTTCTAAGATGGCAGTGGGCACCAGAGCGTGCCTGTGCTTTGAGAGCCTAGCAGCATGCTGTTGTAGGAAGAGCCAAAGGCAAAGCAAAGGAGGCTCCAGCCACTACACAGTGTTCAGCACAAGGAGGCTATTGCTCAAGCCAGGCCCCACTAAGGCTTCCAAAATGCCCTATCAGGAGGAAAATACCTCCCATTTAAACAGCCCCTTTCCACCAAGGACACTTGCACAAGTTACTTGAAAGGGCATTTGTTACTGCCTGAGCAATACTGCTGCCATCTGTACTGAGCTCTGCAGCAGTTCAGCTGGAGGTGCAACATGACCCAGTGGTGAAAGCAAAGTTTACTGCATCCTCCTGAAAGGGCAGGGTGGATCTCCATCTGCAGGGTGCGGTTGCTGAGATGGAATTTGGTTGGGGCTCAGGGGTAATAGCAGGAGTCCCGTGATGTTCAGTCTCAAGAGGTAAGGATGTTGGTTTTACATTTCTTCCAAAAGGTTAGGAGTTGTGGTGAGCCTAATCATTCTGGCATGTCAGCCTATGCTATCCAGGGGGAAGAGCACCACCTTCTGAATTACCAAGTCAAATTGGCTGCAGCAATCAACTTTTCCTTCTAAGTCCCCCATCCAAAAACAAACAGGCCCAACCCTGCTTAACTTATGAGATCATAGCCCAGGGCACTGTAGCTCACTGGGACATCACTGCCTCACCCATCATCTGTGAATATCAGATGTGCAGGGATGGTACAGATCTCTCCCAAATTTTACTTGCACAAAGATCTCTAACCAATGACATAAGTCCATTAAAAAGTGCCTGCAGCACCTCTCTGAGGTGGTAGGTAACCAGCAGCACCATGGAAATCAGGACAAAGCAGTGGAGTCATCCAGAACACGTTCTGCACAGAGCTCTAACCTCTGCTGGCTGGCACCCAGTGAAAGTCTCTCGCCCAAGCTGGTGCTTGTCATTCAAAAGCTGCCTTCTGTGAACCCTCCCTCACCAATCCTTTGCTGCTGCTCAGCTCCACTCTGAGTAGCATATTCATCTTCCCAGCATCACTTCAGAACCTATTTGTATTGTTAAATCACTGAAAGAGATTGTTTTCCCCCTGATATCTTAAAACAAAGCTGCCTGAGCTAGAGATCTGTCTTTTGTTAAAGCATGTTACTACCCTTAATGGGTTTCTCAAATGCATAACCCATACCTTATACTTCAGAAGCCAAAAAGTCTTATAGTCCTGTACTTGAGGCCTGACCCGACAACTTCTGAAGTGAATGCAAAAGGTGTTCATTGCCTTTTTCTTGTATTTGGCCTTTATATAGTATCAGTTCTCTGATCTCAGTGGAGAAACCTTCATCACTGCTTAAAGGAGTAGCTTTTCTCATCCATACCTTACGTGTGACAAAACAGAGGTATGACAGACTGCAGAGGTTTGTGAAAGGTCACATTGTGACTCTGACTCTATGCTGAGATCAGAAGAACTGAACTCTGGATCCAAGATATTTGCTTTAACCCCAACTTACCAATTTCTATTACATGCATTACCACATAGAGAACCACAAAACACAGAAAGAAAAGGAGAAAATATAGCTATTATTCCTCTCCTAGTTAGGGCAAAAATGCTGCCTAAAGTATGCAACCTGTACATCTTATGACCATTTCATAAGTCTCAGCACCTTGGGCATTCTGCTTGACAGCATTATACCTGAAAACTGCCTCTATTCAAAAGTTCCATTAGCAAAATCAAATGAAATAACTAAGAATATGTGTACTACTTCTGCAGGCAAACTACCTTCTGCAACAAAGCTGAGAAGAGCTGACATTATGTAGAGCAGAGGATGAGAAGTCAAAATGATCCTGATAATCTGGAAGAATTGGGTGAGGGGAAGAGTATAATTCAGTAAAAATCAGTGCAAGATACTACACTTGTGCTATAGTAATCAACTGCACAAACACAGGATAAAAGATTCAAAGGCTTTAGTGGCTCATGAACTGAGCACCAATCACACTGGCAGAGCCAATGAGGCAGATGCCACACTGAGATGTATAAATAGCAGCTTAAGCTATTACTTGTGAGAAAGTCCTTCCTCTCTGCTCAGCGCAGGTGAGGTCTCGGTGCACAGCCTCTAGCCTCAGCCTTGCACTTCAAGAAAGCTGCACATAGAGTGGAGACTTTGATTCCCACTGTTATTTCTGTAATAATGGTATGTTGCATGGCTAAGAAATAAGCTTAAAATATAATTTAAGGATAACCTAAAGGTTAAAAAAGCTGAAGCTAAAAAAAAAAAAACTTGAAAAAAGTTTATCTTGTGTCATGATTTGGCTCACAGTAGATGAGAAGATCCAAGACTTTTGATCATCATTTGGCAATACTTGCTCCCCTAAAGGGTTTTAAAATGGCACCATTGTTATATCAACAGTATTACCTCCTCCCATTGTCTCTGTCTTTACTGACAAGGCTATCTTGAGCTTAATGCAGCTTTCCAAGGCAGCCAGACTACAGAGGGGTATGAAGCCCCTCTCTCAGGTGTCTGGCAGCTTAACTCTGCAGAGCTTTCTAAACCCCTGTCTGACTCTCTCTGCGCTATTCCACCTAGGTCTGGCAAGCACTTTTCACCTCCTAGATTTCCCTCTCAGTGCCCAGCAAACATTAACATTCAGGGTAAGATTTCTACCCAGGTACGAGCTTGGCTTTCTTTCAGAAAAATCTCATTTTCCTACCTTCATGCACACTCGTATTTCCTTAAAGAGCTTGAACTCCCATTAAACAGGAGAGTCTAAATGATAAGTGTTAAAATGATTGGTTTAACCTATTCTCCTTCAGTAGSCACCCTACTTCCCTGCAGACTGGGCACCATCTCCAGCCTACTCAGAAAACTATACTCTCATGGACAGCAATGTCTCATTTTTATCCTCATTTTCAGTTCCTTGTAGACAACAGAAAAATAGCAACTTGTGTGGATCACATCTTAAACCATGTGCATAAGTTCAAAGATAATTAGCCCTTTAGTTACTAAATGCTGTGCAAAGCACACATTTAACAGCTAAAACTGATTTTAATCTTTGCTTAATTCTTTTGCCAGAGTCCCATTCATAGYGAGACAGCTGTCTAAATATCTCGGCCCCTTGGGGCGAGGAGACAAGGGAGCCTCTTGCAATGCTCTTGAGTGACCCCAGCTGGCTACTCCACTAACAGCACTCAAGGGCCACGTCCAAGTCATTTTTGAGCAGAGGACACAAGTGGGGCTAGACACCAAAAGAAAAGGATTTATCAGTGACATGCAAAAATTCTCCCTTTTGTCAGTTCCAGTAACACTTCTTAAAGTGTTAACTGAAAGTAGGGTAGCAAAAGTGGTAAAATTAATGCAAAATTAATGACATTATAAGTGAGGAAGTGCATGGATTTGCACCCTACTGCCTTCACGCTATTTAAGCACAAAACCACCAGTCGGTATATCCTGTGCCCTGTATAAGTTATCAGGGACTCCCCCTTCGCTTGAAAAGGCTCTGAAAGGCCAGAATGCAACTGCAAACGGTGGGATAGTTGCATCTTTGTTTTACCCTAAAACCACAAGAGTGATTTTTTTTTTCCTTTCCTAATAACTTGTGTATGCTCTGCCTTGCTGTGAGTGTCTGCTTATAATTACATGCCTTAGAAGCAAGCAGATAAAATTGTTTTTAATCATCTCAAATGGTCTTCTGCAGAATGTGATTAGGCATTAGTGCTTCCTCTATCTAGGCAGTGTACACACATCCACAAAAAGAGATGACTCACACACATACACATAATGAATCTACTCTCTACAGCCAGCAGTAGCCTATCTAAAGGTTAATTTACTCCAGTATCTTAATACACTGGAATATTTAGGGTACCAAGACATTATTGTGCAACCAGATGATTACCCCTGCACATGGGATATAATGCATGAACTAAGGAATGCTCTTTGCTTTCTTGAGAAGGTTAGTGCATGCTTCAGCTGCAGATTAAAGCTGGCTATCATTTTGGTATTAAAATATTCTGTCATTTTTTTGCTTGACCAGTATCTCTCTGTCCTCTAGGTTCTAAAATTTAGGGGTAGCGTAAAAATTACAGTATCTTTAATACATTTCTGATATTTAAGCAGGCAAGACTTTTGGTTAAAACCATTTGCTTCTTTCCTCTCTCAGACATCAGAGGCCCAAATGGACAGTCTTGTGCAAGGAACTGAGATGAGAGCCAGAAAGCAAAGCAGGGAGAGGGCTCGGCTCATGAAAGATGTTTGGAAAGCAAGCAGCCACCACAAGATGACATTTTACTTTCAGTCCCATGTTCAGACAGCCTAGATGTTGCATCAGTCCCTCTGCCAAATATTTCCTGTTGGGTGGCTCTCAGTGGTGCCCTGCTCAGTACCATACTTCAGATCCAGAAATGATTCCTCAGTGACTGTGCCAATGAGGAGGAATACTAAGGGTTTAGGAGTTCAAATGGCCCGTGTTCTCCAAGTGGCAGGGAGTTTTATTTACCTACTCATTTACCTAAGCTGTACAGTTAGCTAATAGCTTGCACAGCACTTTGAAGCTGGAAAGCTCTAGACTGAGGAGCATTAGAAGCAGTCAGATAAAAACTATCATGAAGAAAAGGCTATTTCTTCACCATGTTCCCTATAAACCCAGTACCTCTGGGTCTAAGAGTGTTAGCTCCTGCAGGAATGATAAAAGCATGATCCTGAATCAACAGCCCACTGGGTTCAGAAATCACACTCAAAAATTATAGTGAAGCTTGCACAGAAGCCAGRATTTAAAAAATAACGAATCCATTTGGGATCCTTCAGACTTGCCTCTGAGGCTTTCAGTCACCTTCATAAGGATTCACACCCACAGTACAAGCCTTCTTGTCTTGCAAAACCATGTGTAAAACAAAAACTATCATAAGACAGGTTAAAAAAAAAAAAAGTGAGACTGACAGCTAAGCTCTCAGCATTGCTGCTGTTCCCAGTTTAAAGTACCTTTTCCCCACTCTGTCATTTAGAAAATTCTACTCTTTCCTCCTCGTGCAAGGTTGATGGGTGCTGAGGGCCTCCTACAGACCACCAAAGTGCTCAGCACTTGCAGGATCTAGCTTTGGATCAATGTTCCTGGTCTTAGGGATAAAAATACAAATAAATCAAACTGCAACCAAAAAATCCCTCTGACAACTCAGAAGAAAGCTAATAGTCATTATATTCATCTGCAGGAAGTGAACTTTCCCTGTCCTTACCGATTTTTCTTATTAAGCAATCATTGAGAACTGATAGGAATTCTTTGCAGGAAATGGGAGTACAATGTGTTCATAAGAAAAACACCAATAAAGCAGGCAGCCAATATGAGCCACTTGACATTTCAGGAAATTAAGTTATACCATGGTCCCAGCTTATAAGTTCAGCAAGACCCACGAGGGGACTCTTCAGAGACCTGCTGTGCTTTTATTTCAAATATGACTGCCACATGGGCTAATTGAGGGCAGTAGCTGCATGTGCTCTGTCACAGCCATCCTTCTGCCCTTCCTCTCCCCAGCAGCTCCTGCTCTGCTCAGAGCCTGCATGCCCCAGTCAGTTTTGTCCTTTAGATGCTGAGAGTGCTGTTCTGGGGATGAGAAAAGAGAGGATTTGGAAGGTCAAAAAAACACTGAAAACAATAATACAATTTCAGAGAAAGCCTCCGAGATCTCAGCCAAACAGAGCTGAATCTATTTTATTAGGATGCTAAGTTCAAAGCCTGGARCATCTTGTCCCTAGATGATATACCATTTGGGCATCACAGGTATTGCAAGTACAAGCTAGAGAGCCAGGGTCAAGCACTAAAGCTCAGAAGCTCAGTGACTTTAAAGGCTGCTTTTTGCCACATTATCACTGCTGAGAGAACAGAAATGAGCAACAGTAGGATTTGGGTAAACGGTACAGGAGATGGGGAGACAACCAACCTAAAATGAAGCGAACAGCCAAAGGCCAGCATTTGTTCAGCCATATTCCTGGCAGGGTGCTCCTGCTGAAGGGCATGGATATGGGGCTACGCAGCAAACTACCCTCAGCGCAGACATCCACTTCTTCTCTTGAGACAAGGCTGAAGCTGGCTGCGGAAGCTGTGAGCTGCCACCCGTGGGGTGGGGACCTACAGGGCTCTCAAGACATCACCTGCTAAGGCAGCAAGAGAAAGAGCTATAGCAAGGGCAAAACACACCTTTCTTTACAGAGAGAAAAGAGAAAGAAGGGAGTGCCAAAAGCCCTCAGGGACTGTGCCCAGGCAGCCCCGCTCCAATGCAAATGGCACCACCTCTCTGCCAGCTGCAGTTTGCTTTAGGGACTAAGGGCTGCATGGGTACAAACACAATTTGGTCCCCAAGGTTGTTCTCTGGTTCTCCCCATCCTAAATGCTTGGAGCATCTTGGGATCTTACAGGACTGCAGGCAGTGCTGCTACTATTCCAGTTAAAGGTATCTTTAAGGTGCCTTTTAGGAAACTACTCCTTCCTCCTCTTGTCAGTTTGACAGGTGTTGAGAATCTTCCCTTCAGCCCACTGAAGTTGTCAGTGCTTGCAGGACATGTATTTGGATTAATTTGGGGGAGCTCATTGCCCCAACTCTTACCTCACTGTAGCGCCCTGCATGTACAGCATAGCCCACGAGGGTTTTGGTGCCTGGCTCAGCCGTTAATCTGTTGAGTGACTCCAGGCAAGAAGACAAAAAGAGACCTGAAGAGCTGAAAGGACCTGCCTGCAATCACTGAGCTGGGCATGGGAGGATCAAGAAGCAATCGGCACCCCCCAATCCCTATCCTCCCTGCAGAGCCATGCACAGTCAGGGACAAACCAGAACTAGCAAACTCCATGCAATGAAGCATTTTGAGACTGTAAAACAATCCAGCTATAGACCAATCTAACCAAGGAACAGCCAAAACCTTTTGGGGACGGGATGTTGGGAATCCTATCATCTTCTGTCCTCTGTAACATCTGCTCCATCATTTGTAATGGGCTCATACAGGGAAGTCACGGGAAGGTAAAACACTTAATTAAAACACTAATGCTGAAAACATTCATCTCCATGTAGGTGTGGAAACCTTTAAGTTTCCTTTTTATTATATGGATGGGATCCTGCTTTTCATTGGCACAATAGAAAATAGCCACAAAAATTCCACACACACAGCATCAGACCCTGCGGACCAGCTTCAACACGCAGAGCGTCAGCAATAAAACACACCCCTGCAGGGATTTAGCACTTTAGCTTGTGCTCGACAGGGGGACTTGGGCAGGACTTTCACTCTTCAGACACAAAAAATGTTAATTATAATCTGCTCTGTCATTATTTCTACCCCCATGTGCCCCCTTTGCTGTCAGCACGGGGGAAAGGAGCCGTGCGCTGACTGGACTTGTGGGTGTTGCATGAAAGTAATGGGGCCAACTGTGTGTGTGCGCATCTGTCCAAGAAATCAAACGGGAGCTTTGGAAAGGGCATCCTGGGAAGGGTCCCCAGGTGCAAAAGGAGAAATTCAGGAAAATATTCTTTTATTAAAAGAATTACAACAGCTGGCGCATATATTTCCTTATATCCACATACAAGCACACAACCCCCTTGCCTTCCGTCAGACACATCCCCTCTGCCACATACACTCTTACACAATGAGGTGATAGAATAAGCTTTCCACTTAAAACTGTGCAGGAGCCACAGGCCTTTCTCTTATCAAAGTGCCATACATCTTTGGCGTGTACATCTCTTTCGCACCTACCATTTCCAATGAATGTCCTGCCCCCATCCTGTCTCACTAGAAGAAAGTGGATCTCCACAGCACACACTCAAGGGGAGGTTTCATGGTGGCACCATAAAGGGCTCTGCAGCCAGCAGGGCACGTTGGAGGGTGCAGAGTGTCTGAAGGAGTCAGGGGTTATCAAGCCAGCCAAGGCAAGGACCTCCTAGGGACTCCTTAAATGCTCTCCTTCCTTATTGACTTCCCCTTCCTCCCTTTTCCCATGAACTGAAGCAGTGGTGTCCTGCAGCAACCCCTAAGTGATGGTAAAGTGAGAAGAAACACACTAACGTTTGAGACTAACTCTTTGCCAAACACCTCCGTGCTTGTTCCTATGCACGGAAAAATAAAACAACCAAAAAAACCATCAAAATTTGCAAAGCTGCTTCCACAGTGCCTGGAAACCTTCTCCCATTGGGTCCTGGCTAGACTGGTTGCAAGGTGCAATTCCTGATTTTCCACTACACCCTTCCCATTTCATTGTCACTTTCTCCTTCCATCTCTACTCCACCCACAGGTCTGAGCTATCCTGCTTTGGCTTTTTATCTGGTATTTAGACTAGAAGTTTGACTGGGGTGGTCTCCTTGTTAGTTGTGAGTGTAGCAGCCCACAAAATGAGGCACTGATCCACATCCAAAGGCTTTAAGGGGGCATCCACGAACCTGGAATACCGCTGGGACATGCAGCTGTACTGTCCTCACACAGAAAAGCCTTCAAAGCAGGAAAATGTAAACACATTGGTGTGCTTGCCTCTTCTTGCATGTGCTCTCCACCTTCCCAGTTTACCTGCCATACAAACATAATTTGAAAAGAGCCCAGGACATCAGTCAGAACTGCTGAACTGGCCATGCCTTGGACACACGCTGCATGGCATCATTCCTATTTGTTCCCCCATAGGTGGCTGCGGGTCTTAATCTGCAGATTGATCCAGAAGGACAATTACTAGAAAGATGGGGCCAGGATACATGATAGATTGAGACAGAAGGGAAGATTATAGGGTTACAGTGCTGGAGCCTAATAGAAAACACATAGCCTAAGACTGCCAGCTTTATTTTCACCTTTGTTGTTTGATGCTTACACTTTCACCTGGCCCTGCACCCTGTCATGGCTGAACAGGTACCAGATGTTGCTCTTCAGGTCTGTTAGCATGATGCCTTTGCTTTGTGCAGGTGTTGGCAGCCACACTTGCATGCAAAGCAAGGCAAAATCCAGCCTAGACTGAAGAGCAGTGCTTCAAGGTGATCACTTGAGGCTACATTTCAGCTTGCAGGCCACACCCTGCATTGGGGCTACAGCATATATGCCAAACACCACCTTGCTCAAGCAAGGCACTTACTTTCTTCATCCTCTATAGCTGGTCCATTCCTCAGAATGAATTATTCCCACTCCAATGAGCTCTCCATTTATTTGGGGTGCAGTAGCAGAAGCAAGAAGCCATGTTCTAGGCAATTGCAACTTGGCTTTGGACAGGATGTCCTCTTTCTTCACACAGATGCACTCTGTCCCTTCCAAGCTGGCTCAAGTACTAGAAACAGAAGGAGACTCTGATTAAGGCCCAGAACAAGTAATAAGAATTTTGAAGTATAAGCACTTTTCTAGTTACACTTGCTTGGGATAAATCACTGCAACTCACTATACCTCAGCTTCTCCATATGGAAATTGGAAGGGATGACAGACTTCTGAATCTCCAGAAAATCTAAAAGTGACAGGGGTTAAATAGCTGATGGTTGTCAATAAAGTCCCCACCTGCCTCAGCAGCGTCTGTCCACAAGCAACTGACACCTGACTAGCCCTTGTAAAAAGAGGTCAATAAGAAGACAGAAAACCTTTTTACCTGCATGGCAGCCATCACTCTGGCAGTGGAGTTTACATAGCATCTTCCCTGTGCCCAGTTCCCTTTCTATTCAGGGAGCCAAGTCAGACTATATAAAGAACCCTTGCACCTTCATATGAAAAGCTTCTTGGTAACAAGCAGGACCAAAATCGTGTCATGGAGTTTTGCAAAATGCTCAAGGTTCTTTCAGCTCTGAGATTTGAGGAAGGGTAAGAGCATCTGCAACTGGCTCGTGGCAGGATGCATAAGTCTCCTGGAAGCATGACACCTGGCTGGGCAAAGCATTAACGTCTGTGAAATGATTCTGCAGGGGCATAAATTTGGCAGCTCAGTCCATTGCCCAAAATAACAAGGTAGTGGCATGTGGGATCCTCCCCCACTAGGCCCGCCAGCAAATGCCCCAGCAATCCCAGCACACGTTCACCCCTGTCATCATGCTTCACTGGGCATTAGTAGTGGACAACACCCCACCCTGAGAAAACATGGGGCATTCTTGGCTCTTCGCCACTGAAGGCAAGGTCATCAGACGCTACGATGAATTCTTTGCCTGCCATATCCAGAGTGGTATGCAGGGGAACATGATCCTGCCCCAAACAAGAGCCAAGTTTGATCAGGACTGATCACTAAGATCCTTCCTGTGAAGATCTTGCAAAGAGGGAGTTACTGGCCACTCCGAACGAGCCCAGAGGCAAGAACACAAAGTCTTGCAGGGAGTTCTGCCAAGTCTTCTGAAGATATAAAGCAGAGCTCATGAGAACAGACACTCTGGCCAGAAGTACTGTGGAAACCAGCGCTTCTCCTGATGCCCTACAACCCAACATGCACAAGACACCACAAATGGACACAGCAGGGCTACCCAGGAGTCTGTTCCAACTTGGTGCTGACTTGGACATTGGAACAGAGAAGCTCTGGCCTTTTCCAAAATGATTTGCCTGACACGCACCTCAAATGTTTGGCTGAGCAGAGCCAGGATACACCCTCATTCTCCTTTGGGCACCCTCTGTGGAACCTTGAACAGGTTATCCTCTCTACTTCATGCTTCAGTTTCCCTCTAGGGACAACAGCCCCTCTCACCTCAATAGAGAGCTGTGACACTAAACTCATTAACATTGAGAGGACATTTTGGTACCATGGTGATGATCTCATCCCACCCAGCCAGCTCTGGAGCCCACATCTTGTCACAATTTCCCTTTTTTTTGCTCAGCAGTGGCATAGGGAATGCCATCACAGATGCCTCACAGTTCTGCTAAGGCCTTCAGGGCTACATAGGAGTCAAGAGGCCAGGATCAGACTAACATGCAAAGCCTCTGTAGTGTCTCTGTACCTCCACCAGTCTGTGAAGGGGGGGTCCCACCTAGGCAAAAGTGCCCATGAAATGACAGTGCAAATCCAGACTGTATTATCCCTGCATGCAAAACATATCTTGTTGTCTGTCTTCTCCCTGTGATAGATACCCACCCTGCTTTAGCCAGTGAACAACAAAGGCAATTACAGAAGCAGCAAACATTAAGAAAACCTGTATATTTGCCAATAGGTGCCCTGTCCTAAAGTCTTCCCCCACATGCATTTTCCCTACCACCCTCTGTTTTGCAAATGCCAGAAAATAAACTCAACAAATCCCCAGTAGCTAAATTCCTTGCATCTCAGAAAACTACATGTATCCCAGTGCCAAAGAAAACAATCTCATGGCTAATTTACATCAAAAAGGTGTACTGCCTAATTTCACCATAAGTAAAGGAACAACAAAATTTGGTTCAAAGCCTGACACATTAGACTCTGTGGCAACTCCTGGAGCTGGCACACTGCAGAGAGCAACTGAATTAAGCAAAAGCATTCCAGTGTTTCATAGGTATTGATTATTTGACAGTCTCCTGTTAGATCAGTAGCTTTAAAAACTCTTATGTAAAGGACATAGCAGAAATACATAGAGTTTGGGTACTGTCAGTGCTAGTGTAAGTCAAAAACAAGTCTGCAGATGAGAACAGAATTAGGTTGGATCCAATGAGTACACAAAAATACTCAAAGCAGCTTATGGATTTAATATGCTCTGCTGGTGGGGGGGTGGGAGGGGTATTGTTTGTTTGTTTAACCCAGGGAGTTTGGGAGCATACAGAAAAGCAGAAGTAGGTAAGGCTAAATCTAGATACCACTGCAGTATAAGAAGGTTTGCCTATTGATTTCTATGGATTGAGTGCTTGCATCTTAAGGCAAAGTTTAAATGAATAATGCCCAGGTGGCACTGTACAGTCCCCACTTTGCTAATCTTCATGCTGGAGCAGCTAACAAATTGGCAAAGCTAGTTCAGAGGGCAATCAGGGGAGGGATGGAAGCGGCACATGGTTGCCTTGGAGTTATCTAGGGTTATCTACACATCATGCTGTACGCTCCCTGCTTCTCATAATTAGAGTGTCTAGACAGGAGATGATGCCGGTGAAGCAGCAAGTAAAAAGGTTTTGCAGAGTTTTTCAGAAGAGCCCAGCTAAAGCAGTGATTACAACAGAATGACAGCCACAAGACTCGCAGAACCCAGCTGAGATTAGAGCCAATTTTGACCTGAGTAAAGGTCCTTTCATAAGCCTTCACATCCCAGAAAAGGTGCTGAATCAGAGTGCTGATGGCTCAAGCACTCAGGAGGGCTCAGAGCTTTTGCACAAGCCTCAGACTGAAGGTTTCTGCAAAAGTAATTGCAGCTGTGGCTCAACTTCATCCAGATGCTGGCATTTAGCAGCCTCAACTTGTGTAAACCAGCTTCACCCCACTGAAGTCAACAACAATTGACACCAGCTGAGAGGCTGGCTCTTGGTGTAGTTTAAATATAGTCTAAAGAAAAAGAACTTACAGAAGGATTGCCCAATTCCTAGTGTCCATTTTCTCCTTGGGGTAGGGCTGAATAAGATGACTTTGTTTTCTTTTTAATTTTGCTTCAGTTATTTTTAACCACAGCATTATGAACTCACATTTATTACAGCACCTTCCATCCAACAGGAGCTAGAGTGCCTTTCAGGCTTCACCAAGAGTCACGGAGAGAGATGGACACAGCACTCTTCACAGCACTGAGGAAGGAGCTACCTCTGGATGCAACACAGAAGTTCAACAGCGCACCATAGCCTGGCCACAAACACAACAAATCATTCCAGGGCCTAAAACAATTAAACCTCAGCATCACAAGAGCAAGCCCCAGCCATTTGCACAAGGAAGCAATCCAAGCAGCCGTTTCAAATCCTCACTTGGGCTGGCCAGAAGATGGACATGATGTTATTACAGCCATGCAGGGTGTCATGATCACGCACTGCGGCCCTGCACACAATAAGAAGCTAGATTACCACACACTGCTGGGGAAAAGCAAATATGAGTGACCTTTCAGAAAGGAAGACTATCCTGATCACTCCTACTGTGACAAACCAGGGCTCCTCTGGCATTCCCTCATCTCCTTAACTCAAACGTCACTGCAAAGCCAAGGGACAGATCATGGCTCTGCAGCCTATCAGTCACAAGGCAATCTCCACGTACAGCGTTACCAGGCTGTGTTTCTCCATAACTTTAGCCACAATGAAGGGACACTTACAATAATTGCTAATCAAGGGGGCTTGCTGGTGCCAGTGGCAGGAGGGCTGATGGTAGGGATAGAGATTTGCCTCAGAGGAGCCTCAGAAAGCTCAGGGGTCTGTCATCCCTGTTTGGGAGCAGGTGGGATAGTCACCAGCTCTTTTTTCAATAGGAGGGAGAAACTGGGAAAATAGAACAGAAAAAAAAGAAAATTGTCCCATGGACTTAAACCTGTGTGGTTATGCCAGTGGTAGAGTGACACCAACTTATGCCAATGGTAGTATGCCACTTTTTCTGGGCTCAGAGTAGGAAACTAGGGCCGACTTAGATGCTGCCATATGGGAACTTCTGGGAAATGGCATCTTTCAGACAACTCCCCTCAAGCCACCACACAGCAATGGAAATGCAGCAAATAAAAGCTGCAGCCACCACCCAAATGCTCCATCAAAGACATGAACTCTGGCCTCTTCAAAAAAAAAAAAAAAAAAAAGCAAGGGGAACCCAACACAAACAAAACAACAGATCCATTAATGAAAAATAAAGCACAAGGCAAGGGGTGATGAGAACAAATAAAACTAAGGCTATAAAATGCCTGGTATGTAAGATGTGTTGAAACTTGCTGCTGACAGCAGCTTGAGCAGACATTCACATGCAGCCATTCATAAGATGCACAGTAATTACCTTCTCTGGGAGGCTGTATTATGATGATTTCTTTAAGCAGAGCACAATATCTCTAGCAACAGGATATAATTACAGCAAAGGATATGCCTCTCAACCTCCCTCCGCCCCTCCAGCCCAGCTCAGGGACAGAGCTCGGAGCCAGAGGCTCCGTGGGGAGGGTGAAAGACATTTACTCTGTGCTACCGCACTCTCATTACCTGGAGCCGAGCAGGCTTTTGATGCGAGATTGTGGTGGTATTGTTCTCGGCAGGAACTGGACCTCTTTCCCCCCTCGGCTCAGGACGAAAACACTCCCAACACCGCAAGACTTTAACAGAGCTGGCAGCAGCCACTGGGCCACCGGAGAAGTTCGGCACAGCCAGCCTGCTCTGGGCTGACACCTCAGTGGTAAATAAATAAATACCAAAGATAAACAGGCAAGGGAATGACTCAGACCTGGAACATGCTGGAAGAGCTGCAAGGTGGTAGGACTTGCCATCTCCGCCCTCCCTACAGCCCAGGACCTGGCTGGCCCCAAACACCCCCACTGCAGAGCCCCTTCCGAGACCCAGCAAGGTATAGAAAAAACATGAGCCTCCCAGATAAGGAATGGTACCATGCCCAGTATGGGCTGAGGTGTCTGCAGGGGATGGATGCCACCTTTTGGTGGTTATGGTGTGCAGGTTACATGGCCCACCTCTAGCGGCTAAAATGCCAGAGTTGTTCATCCCAGTTCAGCTCCCTCGGGCTGGCTATTCTGTTTAACACCATGCTGCTTTCCTCACAAAGTATTTCACCACTCTCCAGATATGGTTCCTTTCATATTGTCTGCATTTAGGGAAGATGCAGAGCAACCAAGTAACTCCAAACCTACTCCTTCATAAGAGCCCCCAGCCCCAGTCTCTGTCTTGCAGCACTCAGATTGTCTGCTCCACCTCCCACCTCCCTCCTGTAAAGAAGCACAGTAATGCTGTAATTGTTGGGACCCAGCTCACGTGGGGTCCAAATGCCCATGGCAGGAATTTCCATAGTGCTTTGCATTAGAGAGATCCCCAAAGTGGAGAAAGTTGCAGGCAATAACCAAGATACAACAGCATGTCCTCAGCCAAGGCACCTGGTCCCTCACACTCTGCCTCCATCTGCTCCTGCTACTCACTTGTCCAGAGRTTTGTCTGGGAAGGTGAAATGATCAACACAGACATGGTTGATGCCGATCTGCAAGATTCACTGTGCTTGGAAGCGGCTCAGTGCAGGAAAATCAGATTTGCAGACCAGCAGGTAACAGTTGTGAGCACCACGATGGGCTCCCTCTCCTTGTGTCCATCATCAGTCCTAGGCAGAAAAGCAGAGAGTTAACTCAGGGTCCTGTGCCTCTCTGCCTGGACCAAAAATGAAATGCTGCATCCAACCCGGGGCTCTGCTGTTTTCAGCTCACACACTGATTATCCGAAAATCAAAATAGGAGCTCAACTTCAATTTTCAAAGCATCCAGAGCAGCAGTATTCAGTGGCTTGGGATGTCCATGCCAGACACGGAAAACAGAGGGTTTGGGAGGTTTTTAGAGCCATTTTTCAAGATCCAGACAGGTTTACTTCCTGTTGCAGGGTAGAGGATGTTTTTTTCAGATGGAAGGACTGGAAAGCTTCTTTTTCTAATATGAAATAACTAAAATTRAAGAATAACCAACATTTTCCTTGCTGGCCAGGAAACTGTGTTGCAAGTTAGAGTCAACTTGGTGCAAGTTTGCAAGCTGTGATATCAGTAGGAGAATTTCCCTTTCCATTTACAAAAGGAAATGAATTTTGCATCCACCGGATGGCAGTGTAGGGAGAGCAATCACATTAGTAGTAGTAGTAGTAGTAGTAGTAGTAGTAGTATTTTCTTTTTAAGCCTCTCAAAAGCGATTGCAGACATAGCATTTCATTGCTTATTAAGATCTCACTGCATTACAACCAGAGAAAAAAATCTAGGTCTCATTAATAAACCATCTTGTAGGATTTCTATAAGACGACAGACTCTGATTAGCCAAGATCATTCAATAACTGATTTGGCTTGTATGACAAAAAGAAATGATTGACTGGAAAGGAGCGTGCTTAAAATAGTCCACTCTCTAGAATAAAAACAAAGCCTTTAGACAGAAATATAAATAGGAAAAAGGCAATCTTTCTAATTAAATAGAAGATACCTAATGCATCAGGCTTGTGGGTGCTGCTGCTGTATAGGAAGTTCAATCTAAACTCTGCAGGACTGTGAATCATTTTAAGCCTGAAATGGCAACAATATCTTCAGTTTCTGTTGTCAAAACATTTCGATTAGCAGGAAAGGAAAAATCTGTTCTGGTCTTAAATGACAGGACATTAGGTATCTACAGCAGGGAGCAAATTATCTTTCCTGCATAGCATAAAGCTCTAATTAATAAAGCTGAGTGTTAAGATCCAGGTAAATGATATTATTGAAATCGTATCAACAAGACGATTGCCCCAGGGCAATAAGTGGTGGAAAATTAGAGAAAAGAAAACATTTTAGGGAAGCCAAGCCAAAGGATACCCTATCGCCACTAGAGGGCAATAGCAAACAAGCGACAAAAAGCTAAGGCGAGAAGTGGCTTGCGAGAAACTGGTAAAAAATTGTCCGGTTGTGTTTGCTGAGGCAGGGGTCCCAGCTTCGTGGTGGCTCCGGTCCTGAGTGACAGGGCAGCGCTTCTGGGCCCAGGCTTACCCAGCCAAAACCCCTACCGTGTCCAGGAGCTCTTCTGGCAGCTGTCTCCACTCCTGGTACAGCGGGCAGRTACCTCCTACGGTTGGCTCTGGGTTTTGGTTTGTCTGGGTTAGTCAGTGGAAAAAATTCACAGATGGTTTTGGTCTAGAAAACAGCCACAAGTAAACGAAGTACTTTTAAAGATGTGTATTTAAGCATCATCAAATAGAAGGTGGTCAGATGCCGTTCTGAAGAGATGATTGATCCAATGTAACACATCATTTGATTCCAGATGTTGCAGAGAGTGAGGAAGAGAGAAAGAGACTTCAGCAGTCTCTGATCTACTTGGCTTACTAAAGGGAAGGTTTGGAGGTGATTTGATCTAAATCTATTAATATGTCTCCATGGGGGCTGTGCGAGATACTAGAAGGCTCCAAGAACTTAACAAACAAAAGTATAACTAGACCCAGAAGCTCAAAGTAAAAGCCGGATTAAAATCAGGCTGAAAATAACATGAGCATTTAAAAATTAAAACTTGCAATAATGCCAGTAGTTAATCACTTGAACAAATCACGTAGGAGAGAGTTTTATTGTCCACCCTTGGAATGCTTAAAGCAAGATTTGCTGTCTTTCTAAAATATGTGCTGCAGCTTAATAGTGAATTATTAGCCTCGATGCAGACATTATGGTACAGGTCTCCCATCTGAATGATGCAAAAGGTGAGACTAGATTAGCAAAATGGTCTTTTCTTGTAAATACAGTCTACAGATATCAAGGTTCTTGCAAGAGAGAACAGTCGTTCAGCTGTGGGAGCTGATTCCCACCTCTGTGAACTCCCTTCACAGGCTGGGTCAAAGCAGCAATGATGGCAGGTTGAAGAGCCCAGCCACACTGGGAGCAGAGGAGGTCTTTGCATACTGGCTTGGCTCCTGTTGCCCAGTCATTACCAGTGTCTTAAAAATAAATAAATAAATAAAAGGCATAAGCCTAAAGAAACCATCCTCCATGCCAGACTAAGTCCACAGCCAACAGCTGGGCCATTCTGCATGTCATTCAATTCGGGTACAGGATCCTGGGTGTTGTAAATGTTGGGAAGAGGCTGGGGCAGGAAGAGTGTCTGAGCATGACAGAGAAGAGGTTTGGGCTAGTTTCAATGTTTTGAGCCTCCAGAGAAGTTAGTCACACAGAGGTCATGTAGCACAGAAAGAAATGGCTGAAGTGCCACCCCTGTCCGGGTCTGGGCCACAGAGAGATATTTGTTGAAGGAAAAGGAATTTATAGTGGGTACAGCTCCTTGGGAGTTGCATATTGCACAGACCGGCCAACCTGCAGCTCAAGCATCAAACCACAGAAACACCCTCAGCCCAATCCTTGTGTGCTGCAGGACAGACAATATCAGCAAAAGCAAAAGCTCTGCTTTTCRCACAAGGGACAGAAAGCAGTGCTATTCCAGCTGTAAAATGTTTCCCATCTA
Organism: Apteryx rowi; assembly: GCF_003343035.1. Lineage (NCBI taxonomy): Eukaryota > Metazoa > Chordata > Aves > Apterygiformes > Apterygidae > Apteryx > Apteryx rowi. Next base: position 3,103,974 of record NW_020449641.1, on the reverse strand, counting down.
ACCCTGCTCCCAAATGTCAGTGCTTTACAAGACTGGACAGTTGCAAAACAGGCAACATGCGATGACACTGCATTGGCCTTTGCAATAAATAGCTTGGGGCCATTTCTCTGTGGAAGCAGGACAGAGATGGTGCAGGAACGAGGCAGGTAGCAAGAACACTGAGAGCAGTCAGAAGCACTCAGCACTAGCACTCCTCTGCAGAGGAATGGCTTGCGGAGGCTTCCGAGTGTTTTGTCAAGCTTGAAAGGTGCTGTCAGCAACCCGAGAGAGCTCRCAGGGAAACAGACACAAAAGACGTGGCATGCTGAACCGGGCAGGGGAGGGCTGTTGCATCTGCTGAAGTGGGAGTGTTGGGCCCAGGTGACCAAGTCTCTGCCAGGTCTTCAAAAAGCTGCCTGCCTGCTCCAGCAAGGGGGAGCTCAGCACATCGGGCTGATGACTCAATTTTCTGAGCTGGAAAAACAAAATTAAAGCAAGAGGATTTGCTTTGAAAAAGGAAGGAGGTAAGAATATGTTCTGGCATTGTACTATTTCAGAGGACAGGATATGCCCTTTGTCCAACCTCCCCTAAGCATTCCACCCCTCCACAACTCATCTGCAGCAAGTTTCCTCTCTCCTTCCTCCCATTAACCCCAGTCCCATGTAAAACCCCATGGGTGTCACTCCTGCTTTCCTGGGGTTTGAACTCTCGCATGTCTGCTCATGCATGTGAGGTTGTGTCATCTCTCTAAAGCCTGCAGCCTGCTGCAGTAAAGAAACCACATCTGAGCAGGACTCCTGTTTAGCTAAAGTGATCAGCAATTAAAACTCATCTCCTAGGATTAGGCTGCAATGCCTTTCTTCTTCAGGCATGTAACTAGAGCAGCTTTACAAATCAACTAGTTGCAACTTCTCTATGCAGGTCACCTCCAAAGCAGAAGGCCTGGAGTGGCAGTGGCTCTCCAGCTTTCCAGGACCAATGGCACATGAGATGCATCCTTCTGCTCACTCACACATGCATGCAAAGCAACCAGTGGGGTCTACAAAGGAAATGTGGAGCCAGACCATTCTTCCACACTCTCTCCTACTCAATTCACAGAACAGGAGGGAGAAGGTTATGGGTCAGCAAGTCTGATACAGGCAGCTGTCAGACTGATGCAACACTGGTGGATGAAGAAAAGTGAAGGCATGTAGGTGGGAGTGCACAGCCGAATTAGGGGTCGAAGGGTTAAGAGAAGAGAGCCCATTATTCATCACTACCACTGTGTTACAGGCATAAGAAACATTTGGAGCTAATTAGAGGAAGAGCAGAACAATGCACTAGAGAAAGCAACAATGCCCTGGTTCAACCCAGCAGATGAGCTCTGTGCTCAGAGCAAATTGGTCTAAAATGAGTATTGCTCCATCTCAAAACCAGGAAGGTGTGACCTACTTCTCTGACCCGGGCATCAGCTGGCAGGAAGAGAATTGACAGAATGATTCTTCGTTCCCATCATGTGCGGAGATTGAGCATATTCGATTCCATTTCAGAAATAAAAGCCAGCAGCTTTTCCAGCTGGTTTAGGGTAACTAATAATACAGAACTGCACTCATTAACTAAGCTGGCCTATGTTGCAAAGAGCTCCAAGCCAACAATTAGACAGACTTGGTATAAACAACCACAACAGTGTCTATGTGACTTAGGAGCCTTACTAATAAGCCTTACTATTTTCAAATGTAAAATATCTTCAGCTTTAAAAGATTTCAGTGGACTTTCGGTGAGACTTTTGCTCCTGAATAGTGGCGRTTTTCAAAAATGAGACCAAGGCACCTAAATTGCTACACTTTATGCAAGATCTGGGAAGCACTTGGGACCCTTTCAGATGAATTAGCCCAGAGAATTAAAAATAATTAGCTGTAGTTCTAGAATTAATTTTCCAAAGCCACTTAGAAGTTGCAGTGTCAAGTAGCCTTGATTTTATTATGAGCTGATTGTTTGGGTGTCATCTTTTAGTGAAGCCACTCTCAGACACCCAGCTTGCTGATCATGGGATTCATGCTCTGAAGAAGAAACAAATACTTCAAGTTTTGATATGTGGGGAAGGAGGGAAAAGGTTGAGGGCTCAAAGGAAACTCATTTATCCGTGGATTTGTGGACTACAAAGTGGTCCGATTCCCAGGTATCTGTCAACACGGAAGTCTTAAAAATTCCTGAATCTCAGAGCGAATGCTACATGGATACCAACTCTATTTGGCAGCTGCTCACTAGGCAGCTTAAAAAAATTCCATCTACAGGCAGAAATTAAGGCATCAACATTTGGAAAATACCAACCGCTCTTTATAGCAAATGCTCACTGAACATCTTCAAACTTTGCACAAACCACCGCCTCAGCTGAACTAGCTTGAAAGACACTCATTGACACATCTTCACAACATGCAATGAAGCACTGGTCCTGGAGGATGGCAGCAGGCTGTCCCAAAGAAGTGAAAATTGTCACATCAGCCAGCCTGACAACCTCCATGACTCAGCTAGGCTTCACATAGGGAAGAGCAGATCACATTGCATTTAATCTATGCTATCCTCCTTTGCTAGATGGGCTATTTTAAAAACAAAACAAATATACATGATTGCCAGGACACACAAGTGCTAACTTGAGTATCGTTGCTAAAAGGAGGTATTAACTTCATACGGTCCGGCCTGACAACATCAGACGATCACAGAACCATTCCCTACCCACATGGGACCTGCACTTACTGCTGTTTCCAGTTGGCACTTAGCCTATCATTAGGCTAAGCAACCTTCTGTATTTGCTGTGTAATTACACTGCCATGGCAGTATGCACCCCGCCATTACAAGATAATTCCACTGTAGTTACCAGTACACTAGAGGGTTCAGTGTATGGATCATAGACCCAGGGCTGCCGCTTGCCAGAGCTAACACCACTATGACAATGTAAAGTTGCAGCCTAATTTCTTCCTTAAAAACATAACATATGCACCCCACCAAAAGACAGAAAAGGATTGGAGGAGAAAACAGGAGGCAAAATTGATGGCAGGGAAAAAATTCCAAGTGAGAGAAAGCTGTGTTTTGTGCTTGAGGGACTTGGGCAATCTGGATTCCTACCTCTGCCAGAAACTTCTTGTATCTCTGAGTCTATCCCCTACACTGATACAGATCCTGGGGAGCAGCTTTGGGGTGCAGGTATGATGAGATGCCAGTGCTGAGGATGCTGTATCCCCAAGGGAGGTAGGTGGACAGAAGAGCCTGTCAACAGAGTATCTGCTTTTTTTGCCAAATGATCAGATAAGCTATTCCTGGACTCTGGGTATATTCCCTATGATGTCCATGAAAACTGGATAATAGCAATGCTTTTGAGTACAGATCCCTTTGTGCCCACGCCAGCTTAAAACAGGCTTTGGAAAAAAAGCTTCTTCATCCCCTCTGTGCCCTGTCTGTTCCAGTCATAAGCTCTTTAGGGAAGGGACTGGCTGAGGTTTGCAGTGAGTTTGAACAGCACCCAGCACTAGGAGCTCTAGTACCAGCTTTGGCCTCTAGCTGCTAGGACACATGAACCCTACACAAACACCACACTCTCCAGTGAATTACAATAGCAAAGAAAATTGGTGCCAAGCTGAAAAGGCAGATTTGGCACCCTCCACCTTGGATTTAGCACCAAGAAGGCATTTCTGTGACATCTGGGGACAAAAGCCCTCCAGCCAGGTACTACCAGCTGGCTGCTGGGTTGGAGGAGCTCTACACTGTTTCAGCAAGACCAGTCTCTACAAGTGGAAAAGCCATGTACTCTTTCTCCTCTACTTTCTTCTGCCTTCACCTGATCCACTAAAATCAGATGATGCTTCTTGTGTGAGGTACCACTTATTGGAAAAGCAGAAAGTGCCTTCTGATCATGGACCTGGCCTGAGCAGCAACTAACCATGAAGCCGCTTGGTCATGAGTTCAAATCCAGCCCTAGCAATCAGCGAGAGTATTCATTGTCAGTGTTGCCTTTTTCCAGCCATGGAAATGGAAGCTTTGCAGCAATTCTAACCTAAGCTTTCTCTTCCTTTGACAGTCTTTTCAGGGACATTCAATCGCTACAAGAAGAGACTAAGAGAGTATAACAGGTTCAGTTCTGTAAGTGAAGCTGGCCATCGCAGCAACTATCCATTCCCTTACTGGTATAAATGGTCACGGTCACCTTCCTTCCAGCTACTTCAGCCTTCACCAGCTCAAGATCAGGTGAGGACTTCTTCTGTGCCCATCTTTAGGATGGCAAATAGAAAGACGACAAGATTTTCAGAAGTATCAAGGGGAAGCAGTGCTTAAGACTTGGAAAATAGGCCTTTTCTCAATGGATGACATTTTATGGATGATGTCTTATGCTGATATACAGCTGTTGTTTAGCACAAATTGGCTTTCAAAAGCACCTAAGCCTGGTCCTGCCAGTATCTACTTCTGTAAATTTCAAATGGCTTTGGGAGACCTCAGAAGCGTCAGGAACAGCAATAGATGTTATTCTTGTCTCTGCTAAATCTAGGGAGCCACCTGTAAAGATGCTTAAGTACAGAACATTTACACTCCCAGACATGAGTGATGTGCCACCTATTAGACTGAAGAGTTGTCATTTGCCAACTGCTAGGATTTTCTTAACTAGAAATAGGTACTGCAGAGAAGCACTGAGTTCCAGCAAAGAGAAGAGCTCTGGCATAAACCTTTATTGTTTCCTTTAAAGAAATTGCTAGCAGAGACCTTTAAAGGGAAATCAATAATGATTCAAGTTCTCACCTCCCCTTGCCAGCTTTAAGCAGATCACAGATTCACTGACATTGGCATGTCTGTTGTTATTATAATCTTGTCTAAACAAAGAAAATAATAACAACTTTAGGAATGCATCTAGGACTTGTAATCAGTAGGTCTCCAAGTACTTTGCAAGAAGGACAGTGTAATTATCTCAGTTTTATGGATGATTATTTGCATTTTATAGTGAAGTAACTAAGGCACAGGAAGAGGAATTGCTCAGCTGGCCATTGAAACAGCAAGGAACAGAGCCAGATGTCCTGAATCCCCATCAGATGCCCTCCAGAAAACACTCTTACTAATATAATCAATTAGAAACATTATATATCACTGAGAAATTCACAATCAGTGAACAGACAACATCAGTATTAAACCACACTGTGCCTCTGGTCATCCTATTGCACCACCTGCTTTGATCATCTTTGCTCTGTGTGTAAAATTCATGTAACTAATAGGTCCCATTTTAAGAGGAGTGAGATAATTGACTTATCTAGCAATCATTTCATTGCTAGATGTTCCCAAAGAACACTACTGGGAATAGGTCTACAGTATAGACATATACTGACCTCTATATTAGCCAAGCCAAATACTAGCTCCATGTTATGTCACAGCAGCACAAAGGCCAGCATGAGCTAGCCACTTGGGCATTTGTCCCCTGTAGGCACACCTCACATATGTCACTATGCTGCACCTCTCCCAGGCCTCCCATGTCTTGTCATCAACAACTCATTATTTCCATCATCACCACAGCCAGATTCCACATGCACCTTCATGACCACTCAGTCAATGGCCAGAGGCTCTGAGAAGTTTCCTCTGTATTCTTGTTGACATGAATCTTTACATCTTCTATGGCTTGGTCAAATGCCCTGGCTAAAGTGAGGAAACATTGCAAAAGAACAGTGAAATAAACCTGAGAGTAAGAGATCACAGTTAAAATATAACAAGTTATGCTTCAATTCCAGGACATCAGATTGATGTCAAATGTTGACTTCATTGCAAGTCCATTAACATTAGTTTGCTTTACACCTTGCACTCCATAGTATTCAAGTTAAAATGGCTCAGCTTATCATCTATTCTCTGTCTGGCTACATATTGCAGAAAAAACTGCTGTGCCCCAATATATCTCATGCAGATGGTAACAAGGCAACCATGACACCCTTCTTGACATTCTGTCATAGGATTCGTAGCCAGGTGAGATCTACCAGCTCTGAACAGGCAAAATGTGAGTTACTAAACAGGAAACATTGAAAATTACACCAAAGCAATATCAGACATCCTGAGCTGTTCCAGTGGAATCCAGAATGTAAGCACAGAGTCTCATGAGTTATCACACTCATCTCCTGTTGGGTTATAGGAGTTTCTAACACATTTAAGTGGATTCCTTGTTGCATGCATGCTGTTTTAGCAATTTTCCTGGAACTACTTCAAATTTAGAGTGGTGTAAAAAAAAAAAAAAAATCTAGCTGATTCTTTATGAGCCATTAGCATTTACAACTGACACAAAACACAGAGCTTGGGGGAAAGAGTGGAGATACTGGTGGTCTCACCCAAGATATGAGAAGATGAAAGAGGTGTGTGAAGCCACCAAAGCCAATACAAAAGCCCCCAGACCTCACGTGTTCCGCTGTAAGAAGGTAAATAAAAAAAAGACCTTTGCATATGACCATAATACTTGGGCTTTTAACTGTCTGAATTTTAACTGCTAAACTGAAAGCTCAAGTGTGTGTGTATTCATACATCTAATGCATACATTGATGTAATTTGACTCACACAGGCAGAGTTCTATCTGGCTGAGATCTCCAGACTGATTTTGGGGAGCATTTGGCAAGCCTGAATTGACACCATCCACACCTAAGCACAAGGCACATGCCGTCAGCTTGTTGCTGCTTAAAACACAGTGCAGGCTATGGCACAGCAGCAAGGAACCATTAATTAGACAGTAACAATCCTACAGGTTTAGCTCCATTCCTCTATACATCACACACTCTTAAATGTCAAGTTCAGGAATACTTCCCTTTTGTCTTTTGGGTACAATAACTCATGGGCAGCCACTGATGCCAGCTTGTAAATATCTTTGCAGATGAGCATGGTCCTCCTAAGGTGCTGTTTTGGACAGCAGTCTCCAAGACAGAACCCAAGACCACATTCACAACRTGCCACAGATTAGTGGCTTTCAGTACTACTTTTTCCTTCCAGAAAGGCTCTCTGCCCATCCCTTGGATCAATACAGAAATTAAGGACGCAACTTTGCAAGGTGCCAAGCAACTTCCATCTCAGTGAAGGCAGCAGGAATTTAAAGTGGTCAGAGTTAGGTCCTTGTAATAAATAGCTAACACAATAAATGGCAGTGCTCAACCAGGCATATCCGGTGCCATCCTTGTATACCCCCACATTACATCTGTTGACATCAAAGAACAAGTCACCTGGTGCTGCAGTTGTTCACTGCAAGGTAATTTCTGTTCCCTCTACTGAGCTTTGCTTCCCAGACGCTAGGGAATAAACTTCCACTAATACAACAAATTAGACTGCAACATAGGTTAGGACTTTGCTGCAACTCCAGCCCTCAGTGACTAGCACAGCTTCAAGTGTAAACAAACAAAAGCTGCAATTTGCGCCAACTGTTTACTCTGATTTTAAGTCAGGGTTAGCTTTGCCAGTACAAATTATACCGCCCTTTGTCTTCAAGAAAGCTGGCCATGGACTACAAGATTTGAGACAAATTCTTGTATTAAGAGATGCCTGATTAGAAAGATCCTTTTTCATCAGCTTTTACTTCTCTATCAATGACCAGGGATTTCACAGCATTTATTATATCCCTTGTCTTCCACCATTACTCAAACAGATTTTGCCTGTATCCTCACCAGAAGTTAGGAAGACAAAGAGATTCATCAGCTGGTGCAAATCACATCATGAATGTCAGTGAATGAGCTCAAGCTCATGGGTACATTTTCTCCCAGTTAATACAAGTTATGGAGTTCTAATTCAAATTTGGGGTCATTATAGCAGACTGCTTACAATTTTCTTGGTCACATAAGAACTGAGTATTCCAGATGAGACTCCAGCTCCCAAACAATTCCCAGCGTGGATGGACTAGTAAACAAGGGAAACAAAAAGCTATGGGTTTTGCTTACCCATATAATGAAGAACTTCCTCATGGTATGTTGCTTAGCATAAGGGCTTGGACAGAAGTGGATTTGGAAGTCACAGGTGAGGATACGGGACTCTCAGTTAAGTTAGAATCTGAAGCCTTCCCATTACCATCTTTGTCATGTTTCTCTTCCAGTTGCCTCATCTGGAACTCTTGCTTGTTTTTACCATCTGACATTTCAACAGCCTAAAAACAAGCAAAACAACCCTTTTAAACAACCAAAATGTTTGATCAGATCTTTTATATAAATGAAACGCTAGTGTATGCCAGGCATCTGAACTTGATAAAAATAAATGAGTGCTTCAAACCCACTATTGTTCTCAAGGTCTCTGACCTTCAAAACACCATTCTATTCTATTTGTAAACAACACAGACACGACAGAACATGTGAATACCACTTTACCCTTTGGTAGCTGCATCTATCCCAAAACCTCAAAGTGTTCTGCAAATATTAGCTAAGACTTATACGCCTCTAAAGTACTCYTACTCTTCTACAAATATTAGCTGAATCTCACCCCACGCTACTCAGCTCATAGAAGGTTAGTGCTCTCCTCCATTTCAAGAGCAGAAAGGTTGAATGTTCTAGCTAAGGTTATTCAAGAGTTTGAAAGAAGAGTTAGGCAGTAGAAATAAGAACTTTAATGTCTTTTACGTATGCCTGAACCTCTGGAAACTTGTTCAGAGTATCACCCAAGCTTGCCTGTCGCTTTTGATGATTCTAATAACACAGGACCCAAGTCTAAAACAATCTAGATTTAATTTATACAAGAGAAACCAGCCAGGAAAACTAAAACCTATCCTAAGACATTTGGTAAACATTAATTTAACTACTCATATTCTCTCCTCCACCTTTCTAAGTCTCACAGTCCCTTGTCCTTTTGAGCACAATCAAGGTAGCAAACAAATAGCAGCCTCAACTTTACATTTAGCAAACAACGAAGTGGCACAGAGGTCCGAGAGCAACACACTGCACAGTTACAGTGAGAAGCCATGAACGCTAGTTGAACTCACCTGGCAAACAGCAGCTTAACCTAGTTGAGCTGGTATAGCTAGACTGTTTGCCAGCTACTGGTGTATGAACACAAATTTACAGAATACAAGGCCACGGTAACATCTGCATGGTAAACAACAAAAACTAGGCAGGCTCGTTGAAGGCGATTCATTTCCAAAGCCCAGAAAATGTGCTTGGCTTTCACTCATGTCTCTTTTGCATCTTTTGTAAAACTGGTTATGGACATTTGTTTAAAAGGAACTTTTCAACACATCTTGTCAAAAGGCATTATTCCAAGTACTGGCAGAGCTGCAGTTTAGATTGATTTTGATTCCCTTTGGGCTATATTTCCAAAGAGTAGTAACACCTTTCTTCCACCATGTTCTGAGTAATTTCAGACTTCCCACATGGCCCTTCAACTTCAGAATTACTGCAAGAAATTGATAAGCCTCACAAAGCTGGAAGCTCACAGCCTGCACACTGCAGAGTTGAAATACAAAGCAAAGTTTCCAAATATGTTTTTTCTTGCCTGTAAATAACATTTTATTTTCACTAAAAAATCAGTTAAAAAGAATATCTTCCTAAAGGAACAACATTAGTCTATATAAACATAAAAATGTAATCAATCTAAGATGTTAAACATCATGTCCAGTCTATGACTACAGATAATATGTTGATTTTTTTTTCCTCCCTTCAGAAAAATTCTCTCCTGTGCAGCCTACAACCTCTGTTGAACTCGGACTGGAAGAGTTGAGCAATGATGACAGAAGCAAGGAACGATGACAGCAGTCAGTATATGAGGTTAAAGTCCTCCAGGTGGTTATTTTATTGTTGGATGGAAGGGGCCAGTCCACATGGGTGTTGGCTCTTGGCCTTTCTACAACATGTTGTTTACTCTTGGAGTGCACCCTGACAATTACACAATGTTGATAATGAGCATTTCCAGAGTCTTCCAAGCACAGCAGAAGCCCAAAGAGAAGGTCAATGGACAACTTCATGCCAGTGTACAGGTATCATCCGGTTCCCCCAGTACAGAAAATTATGTTACATTTCAAGCCACAGATGAAATACAGAACAAAAAGCAGTAGCTGCAAATCTGATCCAAGCAGGCAAATTCAGAAGGAAAACGCAACCTGCACCATTAACTTGGAATGGGGGAGGTTCGAAACAAGTGAAGCGATGGACTGTTTCTCTGAGCATTGCCACCTCAAGGCTGGGTACCTTTCTTGAGACAGAACAAAGGTCACCAGGTTTGGTGCAGGGGTAACACGGCAGAATTTGGTGGCCTGCTGTATGCAGTCGATCAGATTAGATGAGCCAGTCTCAGCTGGTGATTCAGTTCAGTACTGAATCACTGTACACTCAGTGCGGTGATTCAGAGTGGAGGCGGGGGGGAGGCCCAAAACCCCCTTTCCTCACTTTGCTAGAAGGAAGAGAGAGTTCTTCAATCAACAGAAGTGAGTTTTCAATCAGCAGAACTGACACATAGGCCAAAAAGGGTTTGCGAAATACTTCTGGTCTTCACAAGAAGCCTGAAGGACTATCCTCAGAGAGGGCAACCAGGTTCTCTTCCAAGCAGTCTTCTGGAGATGATGTTCTCAGCCTGGCATGGTGCTCACTTTCAGGTATTTTGGCCCTGCCCCCATCCCCTCTCTCGAAGCATGGGGTTAAACACATGTTCCCCTGGATGTGGTGACTAGTTTGCATGCTCTCCAAAGGCTTGAGATGCTTCTGAGGTAATACCATGTGGCAGAGTCTCCCTATCCTGGAGTTTCCTTTTCTCTAGAGATAGGTTAGGAAAGGGAATCTGCCTCCTCTTCTAAATAGTCTCTCCCCCTTTTGCCTTTTCCCATGCTGGTTTCACAGCCTCATACTTCAGCCTACTTAGGCCTCTCTAGCTCATAGTTCCTGGCTAATAAGCTGCTATTAAACATCCTCTTAGCTGGTGCAATGCATAGTCCCCACCTTCTTGTGCTGCCCTATTGCGGTGATGGTGCAGAGATCCGCTCAGCTAGGTTTGCTCTGGCGTAAGGCATGGGGAGAAGGCCAGACTGCAACTGGTTGCTGTGCCACACACTCCTCTGGGCCTGCAGAGCCCCAGAGACTCCCAGTCTGAACTGAACTGGCTCTGCTGGCTCCAGGCAGGCCAGGCAAGTCCCCCACCCTCCTATACATGCAGTTTACAATCAGTACTGCCAAGAGGCCCCAATACCACAAGCAGGTTCCCATTCTGCAGGCTACTGTATGAATGCAAGCTAAGACACTCCCTGCCCTGAAAAACTTTATGTTTAAACAGACAAGAAAAACAAAGAATAACAAAAATAAAGGGGCAGACTTAGCTAGTGCACACAGTTAATCAGAGAACATGAGCTTTTGTTGCAGAGCAATGCAAGGTTTACCACTACTGCTGTTGTTTCTCTAATAGACCAGTGGAGCCACAACACACCCGGATGGCTGGTGCTTCCCACAGGCTGTGTGTGCATCCAGGGAGAGCTTGGAGCTAGGTGACTTTGCCTTTGATGTTGGATGTCAGGATGAACAGAGGATGAATCTATCTTCAGAGTGGTGTCTTCATACCTGTCAATTTATGCCACCGCAGACTTCTTTTGAAGTGAGAGCAATTGCACAGTATTCTCATCTTTGCTTTCCTGCTGCCCCATACCTCTGTCCATGAGGAGGTCACATTCCCTCTAACGACTTCTTTGCTATGTAGCTTACTCCTTATTTCAAAGCAGCTGCCAGTGTTACATTCTTTTCATAGAACCCCAGGGAACTTCTAACCTCGAAATTAAGCAAAACAAAGTCCTTTGAATATTTTCCAATTAACCTGAGATTGACACTAACTTTTTCCTCTCAGTGTTTCCACTATTTGAACAAATGGATTTCTTCTATAGGCCCCAGTTGTCTGGCCTTCTGCAGCATCAAAGATCTAAGTAATTCTTTTCCCAGAGATCACTCTAGTTTTAAAACACAGAGACCTTTTTTCTGCTAAGTTCACTCATACACTGCTCTTCTAGCTTGTGTCATTTAGCTGTAGAGCTCAGAAAAGCCTTGCAGCAGAGGAAATCCAGGGAAGATATCAAAGAAGAGGCAGCGTGGCAGGTTTCTCATATACTTGCAATGAGGGTGAGTTAACACTGCTGAAAGGCTTCAGGGTTGCATTCTGCTTCCAGTCTCACAGCATAAATATCCAGAGAAAATTCATGCTGTCATGACAAAGGATTAGTTCTGAACCTCCAGAGCCAGTAGAGAGAATAATTGCAATGCCATAAAAAGTCAACATTTGTGATCCACGCAAGAGACTGGAGGTTGCAGGCGCTGTCCCAGTCCGATGCTTGCAGAAGCACACCAGCCTTTGAGAGCCTGCAGGCACTGTGGCCCTTTAGCCAAACTTCACTAGAGCTGATGGTGATGCTGGAATATGTGATCCTTGGCATCGAACATGCAGACCCTCTCACTCAGCTAAAAAGGGAATTCTGCCAGCAAAGTGGCAACTGACTTACAGGCACCCAGGGTCAAAAGGAGGAGAAGGCTCCCAGCATGTAGTAAAATAGCAACACTCCCCGCAGATACACAGACCACACAGCACCTAGGAAACAGCTAGCAAGTTAAAGACAGTGTGTTTATATCATTTATCGCCCACCGCTGCTTAGGTAAGGCACATCTAAAAGCTACTGGGCATATTGCCAATGTGTCCCAGCTGCCAAGGTGGGGACTTTCTGAGTGCTCTGTCCATTAGCCTGCAAATGTCCCTATGAAATAGGTAAAATAATTGTCATCCACACTTTATAGATGGAAAAAACGTGTCACAGAGAGCAAAGCATCCCAGTTCTCCCTCCTTTCATTCTAAATCATAAATAACAACCCTTTCCCCAGTTACTGAAGCCAAAGGGCTCTTTCAGGAAAGGGGAACCTGCCTCTTGCCTCAGAGTGGCCCAGAGTAGCTGAGAAATAGCGCTTAGGACTCAAGTTTGATGATAAGTACTTGTACTTTGCTTTGATAAGGACTGTGTCATGTAAAAGACAAAATCAAGAGTGTAAACTCACAATGTCAAACGCCCAGACTCTTCCCTTCATTCTTCCCCAGACACTCCCACCACAGCTTTGAAACCCTGTCAGCAGCCTGAAGTCCATAAGCTGCCTGCTGTGATTTTACCCTCCGAGATCTTTTCCTTCAGCACACTTCTGGGGTCCTTGTTGTACTCAGGAAAACACACAGCGCTCTGTATGCTCAAGGAGTTCACCTTCAATAAATAATCCAAACAAAGGGAGCCAGTGCTGGCACAGTTGCACGGGTTGCTGCAGGGAGAGTTTGCAGCAATGTCAAATTCACCTTTGCTGGTGGCTGCTGCCACTTGCTGGGAAGGAATCCAGTCCCCAAAGGGGAACACTTAGGAATATCAAAAGCCAAGAGCAAYTTCACCCCCATTAGCTAATATCAAATGTAAAGGACACATTCCAGCACATAACAAGCAGACATTGCCTCCTTGAAAGCCAGAACTAAGAAAAATTCGGGATTTAGGACCTTTAAATGATAAAATGGAAATGCATAGTGAGAATTTTTTTTGCAGAATGATTGCAAGATGCTATTGCTCAGTAAGCATCAGTAGCACTTAGCTTTCTGCCTGGAGGAGTTCTGGGTCAGATACAAGTTGTTGGTCAATCCAGTGAGGAGGTAATGAGACCCAGAGGCAGTGCTGCACAGGATATTGGACAAAATGGCCATTGGCATCCCTACCTGATCTTTATTAAAATTAAGTAACATTCATTCTCCCTATCCTTTGAAAACAGAGAAAGCAATGGAAGACAGGTCATTCTGAAGTAAAACCAGGATCCAGAACAAAACAAAGACATGTTAAAGTGCTGCTGAAACTCCCAGGGGTGATAAAGCAGATGCAAGTATGAAGTAGGAATGTGCAGTTTTGAAGTCCAGATCCCCAGGAGCCCTTGGTCTTCTGCAGCCCAGAGCAGTGTTGTTAGGGTTTGGCCAAGGTACCAGCCTGCAGCTGATTTGCAGACTGCTGTTTAGTCTACAGATGTACCACAACAGGCTTCAGCAACAAAGGTGGCCCTTCCCAATGCTGAATTTGACAGGACAAAGAAAAAGCTGCACTCACCTTATAGCCTTTGAGAGGTTATTGCAACCCTGGAGAAAGCTTAGCCTAACCTACTCTCCAGAAAGTTGCTAACAGGAGCATGAAAAGTCATGGGGCAACAAAGGCCTTTTGCTAAATATCTGCCTTCCCTTCTTTCTCCATCCTCTTCTCCCCCAAATCCTTCATTCCTCTACATGGAAAAAATAGGAAAAAAGTATCTCCCTGTCTTTCAGGAGTCAACACAACACTGATAGCAGAATATACAGTGTAAGTCATAACTGYCTAGAAGTGACGGGAAGACAGAAATTCTCCTTTAACCCCCCACCCCATGTTCCTGCTGCAGTTTCTAAGTGTGAGCATTCCTAGCAAAACCTGGATCAGAAATCAACTTCACTACTAAAGAAGTGCTAGTAGCAATAGGTAAACAGCCTTTCACTCCTTCATACTCCCTGAAAGACTGAACATGTCTACAGAGGCAGCACAGACTCTCCAAGCAGTAAATAGCCAAGCAGGCAGAGCAAACAAACATTTGAAACTCCACATGGCAGAAACCCTCTTTGGAGGAAGGGGTGAAAAGAGTTTTGTCGTGAAAGAGGAAGTTTTTTCCCCTCCCCTTCTGCCTGCTTTCCTGGCCCTTCCTGCCCCTGTTTACTTTGTTTCCCTAATTCTAACCAAGTAAAAGAAAATCTAGTATTTGTGAAACTGGGGTCTTTCTGTTTAACTCCAGGTGTGCCCACAGGCCACAGAGTGGCCTGGTAAAATTTGCCCAGTCTGACAAAGCGGTTTCTCTAGCTTGAAATAAAACCCTAGTGATTTTTACACTACTAAAATAACTGGCCCTTGATAGCACTAGCAGTCATCTATGAATTCCAAAGAAAGAGTGTGTTGCACAGCAAAGCATCTTATTTCCTCTGGCTCTTCAGCCTCTTTTGAAATATGTCAGCACAGGAAGCTCACAAGCAGAAAAACAGCTCAGGGGATTTTTACCTGTCACAGGTGGGGGGCTGCAGGGGCCTYGTTGTTAGTCTCAGGTCAAGGAAGATGCGGCATCCAAATTCAGAGAAAAGCTCTTGCCAGGAACAACAACTATGAGGATCCTTGGGAAAAGTGGGCTCCTGCCATGGTCTTTTGAAGGCACACTTCACTGTAGGGTGTCTATCCCTCTTTCGGGGGAATATCTGCCTACATGGATTCAGAGATGAACAGAAAGGCAGCTGGTTTCCTTCTGGTTGATTTAGGAGGAGCAGCAGCTTTGGGATCTAACACCCAGCTTTTATCAGAAGGGGTCTGCAAGTGTGTTATCCCATATCAGGTGGTCTCGTTGGGGAGTGACTGCAGGAACAGGCTGACCTCAGCCAAACAGCAAGAAAATAAATCTCAGCACAAAAGGGCAGGACGCCATGAAATGAGAAAGCTTGGGAATGGAAACAAGGGAGAAACCAAAGCTGAAATCTCGGCGCTACTAGGAGAGGTGGGGAGGGATAGCTGGAAAGGCTGAGAGCCACGGCTGGCACAGAGTTGCGCAAGGGCCTGAAGGGCAGGGTAAGGGTCTGATCAGGGACAGTGGTCTGGGCCAGCCAGGGAGAGAGCGGCAACACCTCTGCAGCAATCAAAGGTTGCTTCCAGTGCAGCCAACAAAACCCGCCGGCTCCGACCACGCTGCTTCTGTCTGCCTGCTCACTGGGGTCTGGCAGACAGGCTCACCCTTTGACGTCTATCTGGTCAGTGCCCAGCACAACAGCAAGGGTCTCAGCTCTGCTTGATGGGAGAGAAAAACCTTTGGCCAGGAGAGCAGGAATGAGACAGGCAGAGGGAAGGTAAGCGGCAAGCACGCTCGTCTTGCTTTCCTGTCTTTTCAGATTAAAGATTTTGGAAGGAAGTTTCCCTGAGACCGAGCCTCTGTCTGGGATTAATTCAGCTCAAATTTGTAATCACCGCAGGCAGCAGGGAAGCTGCAATAGCTATTAAAGGACAAGCCAAAGAAGCAAAAGCAAGCAGGGACAAAGAGTTGCCCTTGCCCTTCCCCCAAAAAAGAAAGGAGGCACAGGGATCCAAATTAAAAAGCAACTACTAGTCACCAGTACTAGTAAGTCACTGTGGGCTGGCCAGCAGCAAGACAACCGCTCCAGTCAGAGCATGTCGGCCAACAACCGGCTCTGGCAAAGGGAGCATGGCACACCCTACTCATGCATTCAAGCCGCAGCCCAGCAGCCTGGCGCTGACTAGGAAGGCCAGCTTCGCCGGGAGYGGCTGGAAACAGCAGCGAGGGGAGGAAGGAGAGGAGAGGACTTTTGCTCCTGGCCCCTCACTGCAGCCCTGCCAGAGGGGACGGAGTGGAGCGACTAGATTACCTCCCCTTCAACCACTGCTGGCCCAGTGCCTGGAAGGTGCTGGTGCATTGGTTCTTCTTTGGTGAGGAGGAGAGAGTGGCCAAGAAACCCAGAAAGAAAAATCTGCAGAAGGAAACAAGGCTGTTACACAGTGAAGACAGGAAAATGCAAAGAGATGGCGTCAGCACCCCACAATATCACACAGACACTGAGACATCCCCACTGCCGTGGCTCTCAGAGCCTCGAGGAGGTGGCCATCACCCACCTGGAGGCTGCCAGAGGTGCTTGCCACGAGCCCTGCAGCGCTCCCTCGGCTCTCTGCAAGCGCTGAGAGGAGCTGGTGGTCGCTCCCCGTATGCCGTCGCCCGCTCGGACAGGAGATGGCAGCAGATGGCCACCTACAGCGCCTGGCCGGGCCCGGAGCAACGCAGAGCCTCCCCCGGCGACGCCCCCCCAGGGGAGCCCGCCCGGGCCCGAGGACATGGGCGGGCACGGCCAAGGGGCTGCCCCACTGCCTCTGCTCGGGCATCAGCTTCGTCCCCATCCCCACCTCATCAGTGCGGCAGGCCCCTTCCTCTCTCCCGCACCCCAGCAGCGCTTTGCTGCAAATTCAGATGTTTGAAAAACTCCGTCGAGAAACCAGATGGCAGCAGCTGGGAAGCTCTGAATATGGTTGGCAGCGGGAGATATTGGGAGCAGCAGAAACCAATGTGGATATTAGCAAACAAAGAGGGCAAGACAGGTAGAAAAAGCATCAGGAAGGAGGGATGCACATTACCCTGTTACCTCCCTCTCTCAGCAACTGGGAATCATGATAGCAGCATGATCCACAAAGGCTTGTCCTCTACATCATTTGTCAGCTCTCACCAGAATAAAACTTTTTCTTAGGTTTAAAAAAAAAAAAAGTTACTTCAATTATTTTCCAACATTTTAAAATTTCCATTTCTGTCTGCCAGCTTAGGAAATACCGATGGGCAATCAAACTACCCCAGCCAAAACAGGGAGTCCCAGAAATCCCTTCCCTCTGAATCTCTAAGTCTGCCTTCCCCAGACCCCAAAAGCCTGAAAAACAGCCAAATATTAGTGTTCCTACAAATCAGCTCTCTGGAGCTACAAAGGCTATGAATTTGAGGTTCTGGTAATAGAATCCTGAAACAGTGACACAAAACAGCATGGAAACCTGTACAAGGAATGGACTGGGATGCTCCCGTGGCCAACCACCACTATTTGGCCCCTTCCCTCCCTCCCTTCTCTGTAGCTTGGCTCCTGGTCACTCCAGCCTCCAAACCCATTTAGATGCCATCTGCTAGTTGCATTTCACAGCAGCCAGCCTCCAGGCACTGCAACACTGACTTAGTTTGTTCCTGTAGCACCAAGTGAAACTTGATCTTCTGGGGAAAGCAGCTGTGAGGTTGCTCCTTTAATCATCCCTTTGCATTTTTGTGTGCTGGACCGCACCTCTCTCATGTAATGTCTGTCCTTCCAACAGGAGAGGGTCACACACAGCTGCCCATCAGAAACATTACCAGATAGAAATCAGTAAGCATTCATATACTCTTCCCAGAAGAAAGCACTGAAAAACATAAAGGATCACACAAAACAGCACTGAATGGGAACCAGAGTCCTAAGACATGATCATCTCCACTTAAACAATTCCTGGTCTGTTTTTTAAAAATCCCCAGTAAGGTAAATTCTACAACCTTCTTCAGAAATCTGTTAAAGACTAAMTCCTCTTACCCTTAGAAAATATTGTCTTATGTCTAGCCTCAGTCATCTTTTGTTTCAAGGTAAGCCCAAGACTTGTGTCCTATCCACAGACAAAATGAAGAATGATTTCTCTTTGCAGTATCCATTTTCATATTTGAAAACTATCCACATTTCCCTGCCTCTTCACCTACAGAACTCTTCCAGTAGAGCCAACTTGATGGAATCTCTCCTCAGATCTGCTCAAATTCATTTTGTCTTTATTGGAACATTTCAAATATTACAAATAAGGGAAAGAGGCACGACAGACCTTGAACCCACCAGTTCTCTAGTAGTAATAGAAGTCACATAACCCAAAAGTATGTGTTATTTTGTTTTCTTTTTTAACCAGACATACAATCAGTTTACCGAAGACTATATCACAGTGCAAGATGTAGACTTGCCTGCTTAACAGGTTACTATGGAGACATCCTTTCTTTCATTATTCTGTAAACAGAGACCATATTGCACAGAAGTGAGATGTTCTTGGTTTTGGCCATTCAAAAATTGCTCATGATCAGATTATTTCATGTGCTATGAACTAGTAAACATCTGTAGTGAATTGGTTTGTTTCAGCCCAAGTTCAGCCTGGGGGAACTTGTATGACTAAGAGAAGAAGGTCAAAGATACACATTATACAGACTGATATTCTTCTTTTGAAGTCCCATCAGAGAACTGATGCCTTCAGTGGCTGCTTAGTTTCCAGAAACTTTGACATCTGTCCCCAGAATAACACAGGGAAATCTCACCAGGAATGAATAATTATCCTTCCCCCACCACCTTTTCCTCAAGCATGTTTCTAAGGAATTATTTTAAATTACTTTGCACAGTGCTAGAGTGGGTGTAATAATAATATCAGACACTTGATATCAATAGCACTGTCCACAGATTCCAACAGCCTTCGTGTCACAACTAGCATGCTTTTTCCTGTAGATCATTACAAGTAACTGACAGCCCTTTTCTGTAATCAACACCATGGCAACGCCATTACCTATGATCTGCACATCTCTAAAAATATGCCTTCAACTTTCCACTTTTTATTTTGCTGACAGTCTCTAAATGTCCAAGATTTAGCACCTGTTATTCCTGGCCCTTAATACTCTTCCTCTTTATCAGCTTTTTGATTTCTTACCACAATTTACAGAAACTACAAGAATTTTCATCTATTTCTATTATTTATGCTACACTTTTTTTCTGTAGAGTTTTCCTAGAAATCAGAACTAGAAACAGGACAGCCAAAGCTGCAGTAATGGGTTAGGATGTACAACAGGAGACAGGTCAAGAAAAGATCAGCAAGACCTAAATAGAAGCAGAGTATGTGATTCATTATGAACATGACTTTGGTGGGAAATTTTGACTTGAATCAACTAAAGTCAAAGCTACAAGCCAGGTATCCAGCATCTCTGTCTGACAACCTCCTTTTGGAAAGATGGCCACAAACAGGGCTGCCATATAACCTGGGGTAATTCCTGCCAAAGGCACAAAAAGTCCAAGATTTTGGTCACCAGAAGTGCTGAGACCACTGAGCTGACCAACAGTGACAGGATGGAGGAGGTCTCCATTAGACATTGTGAGGACACCATACCTCTGCAAACCAGGCCTCTCACTTTTCAAGGCTGCGATAGCATTTGGTGCAGGGATCTAAGTCATCTGAAATGAACTCTGCCAGAGYGAACCCACAAGCATTTGAGGGTAGAGAGCTGTAGGTATTTCCCCAGTGCATGCTGGTATCAGTGCCAACAAAATGTTGCACAGAACCTCACAGGCGTTGCCTGTCCTTGTCACAGGGAAGCAAAGCACAGGAGCAGAAGGGAGTCCAGCACAGCCAAAGGTCTCTGGCAATGGGACCTGAGAACGTAGGTTAAAATCAAAGAAAATGCCTCTTCAAAAAATAATCCCTTCTTCCCTCTCCAGATGCAGAGAGTTTCTGCTCGCTTATTTACTTTGCAAAACCACAGTTATTCCGAGGCATTTTTTTTTTCTTACATAGAAATGTGGATGATTACCAGAAAAACAAATAATTGGGATTGAGCCCAGTTGGATAGCACTGAGGCAACTAAGTGAGTTTGCCTTGTGGAGGAGGAGAATAGAGAGTTACACAGTTAAGAACTGTCTGTTGTCACATTTAGGATAAACATGACAAGCAAGAGCTGCTTGTTCTCCTGCTACCGAGGACAAACTAACCACTCAAAGTCAAGAAAAAGTTAACATCCAGGTTTTCTCAGGGAAGAGGGTTAAGAATCTGACTCAGGAAGTTACTTGGAAATATACTTCTTTCTACCCATATTTCATGTAAGCAAGTAAACACACATGCTTATTTTTAAATTCCATCATCTTTTTCAGAATTTATACCTGTGCTAAAATACTCTCCTAAACTGCATTTTTATCTTTCTGGATGAAATTTGGATTAGTCACCTCCCATGGGAGATGAGATATCTACTGGTCTGGTCAGTTCTCACAATAGAGATCATCCTCATTTTCATTAGCCGCAATAAACAAATACCTACAGTAGCGTAGAGCTCAAAAACGAGACCCTCTTAGGTCAATCCTTATATTCTCAATTAAGTAAAGAAAGCAGAGGAAGATGTGGTTGGGTTGAGTAGGCCTATTTTCTGTCCCTGTGTAAAGTACAGCTGGATTTCTCCATGTGAGCACACACAAGATATCCTGGTCATCTGGCACTGGGGAAGGACCCAAGGTCTATCTCATCTGCTGGCTCATCCAGGTCTTTCTTCTCTCTGCAGCCATTCTCTGAGAGCAAACTTCCTTACCCAACAGCTTGTTCCCATATTTCTCACAAATCTGCCTATAGCTGTCCCCTTCCAAGAGTGCCACAGCATTACAGGTCAGGAATCTAAAATATTTGTGAAGCGACATTGCAGCTATGAGAACTAATGACATAGCCAGAGTCCAGGGTAAGTAATATACTGTCTCCTATATCTTAGGTCTGCCAATAAGTATAGAGAAGTATAATAAAGAAATGAGCAGTATATTCAACAGGTACATTACTTTTATTTAAACATGATAAAGCCAGGAAGCACTTTGAGACGTTACAGTCACTTATAGCCTCAGCCACACAGGGTTGAATCTTCTAGGATGGAGAGTAGCCTTTGATCTGCTGCCACCTTTCCCTGCTACATCGCAGGACTCCCAGTTGCTGGTATCATACTCCTGAGCAACTGACACTACATATAACTCCAGCTCCTCCTGACAGCCAAACACAGGCCTACATTGAAATAACTTCCAGACATAAGAAATTGTCAGAGAAACCTCTAAGAGCGAGCAGGTGTTAAGATCAAATGCACACAATCACTTTTACTTCTGATCTTAGCCCACAAGCTTAACTCCACGATTCAGGCATCAAAGGCTCAGGACACCAACCACAAATCAGTGGTTTTGCAAGTAACAAATAACACGAGTGTGCATGAGTAGAACAGATGTTTGTGGTCCTCAGGGTGGGATTGATCTGAGAGCTATGAATAAGCCAGCATTGCAAACTCGTGACTTAGATGCCCATGCCYCTACTGGGTCACTGCGATAGATTCTTGTCTCAAACACAATATGGATCTGAAGAGAACCAGATCTTTTTCACTGAGGCCAAAACCCTGAGAGCCTCAGGGAAAAAAGAGTTGAAGACATCTATCAAAGCAGACAGTGAGAAAACACTCTGAATTATTCATGACACTCAAATAGCAGAATTAAAATGAAACTACCTTACAAGACAATGGGAGATATACTAACACTGAAGAAATTTGAAGGCCACTTATACGCGCTGTACAACCAGCTAAAGCTGGAATGAAATCTTTAATGGCTAAAAGGCTTGTCTGTTTGTTTTCTCTGTGGATGGATATATTTCTTCTTGTTTTGCCTACATTTATATCAAGTCTTTACATAAATATTGGCTTTATACCTCAGGCTATCAGTCTGAATCAAAATCTCTCCCATATTGGAAACAACAGAAGGGTAGACTGCTTCTAGCTTTTTAACTTGTTAATAATGAACTTGCTCTTGTCTGATTCTCCTTGTCCCCTAATCCCTGTGTCATATCTGCCTTGGGAAGTACATGACTTTTGCATCAATGTTCAAGTCAGTTAGTCGTGTTTGCTTTAGATGGCTCTCAGGGCTAGTGTTCAAGGTAGAGTCTCCCTTCGATAGCTCCTGACAAACTCTGCTAGAGGAGAGCCAGTTCCCAAAATATATTTTTCTCACTTGTTTTTTAGGGTTCTCCGCTCTGCAAGGACTGACAGCATGGTAATGAGAGGCATTCCAGACTGGATTTAATGCTACCATATGCTAGACAGAATGAGAATCCATACTGCAGGAGACCAGCCGGTACATTTCCATGTTAACAGAAGCCTGACTGCAAATTACATTTAGTCTCAACAGCTCAGTTCACTGCACACAGATGCCATGGGGGACTGTAAAGTTAGCAAGATGTGGGGGAGTATGGTTGAATCTTTTTTAAAAGAGCCTTGGCTGATAGGATGCCACAGACATTTGGAGCTGATGCCATGTAAGAAAGTTGCTGTTGCATTTGTTCTGCCAGAAATAAATAATAAGAATAATGTCATGAGCTGTTAGTCAAATTACAGATCCTTGCTAGGCTGGTGATTGTCTGATGATACAAACAGCAGTATAGGCACTGTCAAATGCTGCTCTTATAAGTTGACAGCCAGCATGTAAATGCAATCAGAGGAGAGGAATTTACTCTTTTGAAATAGGTCAATGTGAGATGAGATGGGTTTCCACTTGGAGTGTGCTGTGTCTCCCTGGACTGGCTGCAAAGTGCACCTATTACCGCTTACAAGAGACTTCACGCAATCAAAGGTACGAAGAGACTAAGTGACTTAGGGAGGGCCTTCTCTCAGCTCATCCCTCTGAGCTGGTGCAAAAAGAAAGCTCTCCCTCTTTTCACTTGTGGATGATCAAGCAGATTGACTCTGGCCTCTGTCCAGGGCCTGTGTCACAATAGTACTCAGCTCAGCCTAATGGGCCTTCTGATGAGCAGGCCGAATGGGGAGGCCAAGGACTTAACTCCCTGGCCTGAGCCCCTGGAGCATGGAGCCAGGGCAATGCAAAGGTGCAGTGCTCTGGTGGAGTGATAGGGAGGGTTTCACTCTCCAGAGCTATTGGACCAGCACTAATACACAGATAATCTGAGCACTTTTAAATGTGAAATGAAACCACAGGTATAGAAGTACCATATGCAAATGCAGCCCTTGCACTGCAGGATAAATTCTCTGCCATATGTGGATGGGATGAGATCTCTCCTTCCCCTCTTCCATCTCACCCATAGGAAAGCATCACTCAGTTTCCGGCATCAAGCCATGGGATAGTTCAGCTGCTGAGATCACTGCTGGTAAATGAAGCAGACAATATCTCAAGGCCCCTTTTCCAGTCTGACATCTCTATGAGGCATTCCCACATTCCTCAAGAATAAGGAAAAGTTTACCCCACCCCCACTATACAGCTAGACTGTAAAATTCACTGTCACTGAAGGTCACCAAGTCAAACACTGCAGCTGGGTCATTTTATAGCCATTCATAATCTCAGTAGCTTGGAGAATAAAGATAAAAGTGATCTAAATACTGCTCTCCAGGACATCAGCCAATCTTCACAGGGGTCAGGAAGGAATTGCTCCCACACACACACACATCACATAAGGGATTGCAGTCTGCCAGGTGCATGGGGGTGGGGGTTCATTTCTCCCTCTTCACCCCTGCCAAGTGTTACCAGAAACAGCAGAGGCAGACAGGACTTTGCTCTGTATCACACTTCAACCAGTCCCACTGCTGAGTGACTCCCAGCTGGAGGATCCAGGGCCCCACGCTGCTCAGACATGAAGGCGTTTGCAGAATTTCCTAAAACCCCATCACAGCAAGGTGGAAATAGCTCCCATGTGCAGTGACCTGCCTCATACAGTTCCAGGAATAAAGTACTAAGGCTCAAAAGTCCCCTGTGAAACTGATTTTACAATTCTAGGCAACAGCTTCACTACTAGACAAAAGGCATTTTTCACACTCTCCCTCCGAATGTGTTTGTGGGGGTCAAACATCTAAATTAAGAGAAAGAGAAAAGCCAGTCTCCCAGGTGTCTTAGCAAAGCCATACCCACACTTCAGGGGAAAACAGAGCCCAATGGAAAATCTGGGCTACAGAAGAGCTTGAAATTTCAGACAGCAAGAATGAGAGAAGAACTCTCCAAAATGACGGGCCAGATGGGCACTATAAACACATTGGCAGAGGGAGCTTTGTGTCTATGGAGCAAGAAGGTTTTCTCAGGAAGCAAGGATGATCTACATAAGGTTACCAAACATGAGGCTTCCCAAGGAAGTCCTCTTTTCCCTCTCCTGAAACATCCAAAGTATGCTAGTCATTTGTCAGAGATGTGCGAGAGCCCGGAACAAAGCACCCAGCAAGATCCCACAGAGCATGAGCAGTGGGATGCGTTCACTACAGAGCACATATCTCCTGTGACACCCAGACATTTGTCTGGGAAGCCCCAGGCCAAAATACAGCAACCAGAGTCAGTGGGAGAAGAGGGACAAGTACCCTGAGCTGTCTGAAGGGTCTGTGGGCAGCAAGATGCCTAAGGTAGGAAGGAGGTCCACTGGAGGGGACAGCTGCTGGGTTGGTCTGCAGTGAGCAGYGGTGCTTGCTGCCTCCGTGGTGTTCATACAGCTAAACAAATCAATTTAGACCTGCACAGCAGACATGAAAGCAGTGTCTGGTTCCCAGCTGGAGCTGGATGCTCACAGTAAAGCTGTTTTGTGCTGTCAGGCATCCATGCTGTGTTCCATGAAGGCAGATAAAATTCCCTTAGAGCTTGCCTTTAGGCAGCTCTTGGCTTTAATTTTCCACTTTTTTTGTTATATGAATTGGTGGGTTAGGGTTTCCTTCCACTGCTCAGACTTTCTGTGAGGCAATTGACTACTTTTTGTACATTGACATCAAAAATTGTGTTGTGCTCTTGCAGCACCCCACTTTGTGTGCTGGGCAAGCCAAGAACTAGAGTGATACCAATGATAAGAGCATGTAATACTGAGTCTAGTGGTCAGCTCTCTGATCAGCAGCTCTTTCGCATCAGACACACCACAATGCTCAAGCCTAAACGCAGCTATCATCTTGAGCAAGGCACCCAGAAAGATCCTGAGGAATATCAGCATTTCCAAGAGCATTGTCCTGAATTCTAAAAATATGAGTGGAAGGTAAACAGCTTCCTGAAGCTCTTAAAAGCATCCTTGCCCCAAGCAAAGTTGTGAAGCTGTAATAAATTAGCTCAGAGAGTTTAACTTGCAAGATAGACTGTTGTCTCACAACTATGAGTAGAGAGAATCAGACACTAACTAGTGTTGTTTGTAATATAGAGGCCACCTTTAGTTTATGCCTTTTCAGGAAATGGAGCTAAAAAGCCTAATCCTTACCTTTAACATGGAGACTCTCCTAGTGATGAGATCCGTTTCCTCTTCCCTGTCCCATTCATCAACTTCACCTGTGTTGTTGCCAGTCTTCCTTGGCCTTCCCCTGCACAGCACTTTCCTTACAACCTTTAATTACTCCCAGAGGTTTTATAAGGTTGGTTCCAGCACCCAAAGCAGGAAGAATGGCCAATGACCCTGGAGAATTGCCCGTTTGTACTGAGATCAGAAGCATAAATCTTATTTGTTTCTATTAGAATAAGAGCCTACAGAAGAGCTCTATCTAGACTTCGGGGAAGATATGTGTCTAACCAGACCATAGAAAGGGGTTTTATTTTGTAAAACATCTAGAAAGAAGAGAACTGTGTAGCCCATATATAGTCCTTCCATCCAAGATGTGAAAAATGTGAAATCTGACTCAAGTGCCATGGTTGAGAATAGCTTCCAGGTCCTAGCCATGTCCATCCAATAGCATGGGACAGAGAATGCATCCCCATTCTCAGTTCCAGAACCTGGCTTCACAATAGCTCCCTGCAGCTGGGAGAAGCAACACTATAGGAGGACCTTTTCAGCCTCGCCCACATTCCCATCCCTACAGAGGGAATCTCAGGAGGATTTGTTGGCAGACTTCACCGAATGTGCTGAAACTGGGATTTTTTTAATTTTTTGAGAGATGTATGATTTGGTAATATRCAGCTTCCCACAAATGTGTCACACAAGGCACCACCCTAACACCATGGGGACCCTGTGAACCCTTAATGCTCCAAAGTCCAAGATCCTGCTCTAAAAGATGGAATTTCAATAGAGCAATTAAGATTACTTTTATTATTAGCAAACAGCTTCCAATATTGTTCATCAAGATGGCTGAATCACTTTAATGGGAACTTTCCAAAACAAAAAGACAACAAAAACAGGACAAAAATAAGACAGAAGAACAACTGAAATAGCTGAACTCTACTACCCGTGAACTCCTGAAAACAGGGATTTCTGATGAAAAAGCATTAGCAGTCCTAATAGCTCTGCCTGTGACATATGCGTTATAACGACTGGCAGTGCCCTCTGCTGAACGACACTCACAGCAAGGGAGAATTCATGTACTCCCACTGCACAACGGAAAAATCCCAGGCCCACTGGCTTACAACTGTTGTCTTGGCTGTAGGTGCAAGGTTGACTCACATTAGAGCAATTCTGCTTCTGCCCTGGACAAGGTGTTGCAGGTTGTCTACTGCACAGTCATATCACCCCAGAGGTGTGTTTACATTGCTCAGAGAAAAGTCACCCCAACAATAATAGTATGACAGCTCTGGGGGCTAGATGAGCTTCCTCAGCAGGAGACAACCTTCTCACAGTGGCTGCTGCCACTGTAAAAGTCATCTCACTTTAACATCGCTGCTGACCAAGCAGCATGCAAGGGTCGGGTCTCAGCTAGTTCTCCTGAGCATTTGCTTTGCCACTTCACCAGGTCTCTAGAGTTTCTTTTCATGTATTCAATGCCCAAACTTCCTCTCTGAATTGTACTCAAGACCAATACCCACCGCCCACTCCCCAAAAAAAMCAACCAACCAAAACAAACACTATACACCACCTACAAAGCTCTRGTATCATCCAATAAACCAGTAGCTGCCTGCTTTGAGCTTTTGCTATTTGGTAGCTACACTGAGCAGCTGTTTTTCCCCTCGTCTCCTTCCCTCCACACCCAGACATACTGTTGGTCACAATCAGGAAAAACAGAGTGCAAAAGAAAAGTGACAAATTGTACCTGGTTAGCTGGCAGAGACTGGCTCAAACTGGATCTTTTCCATGACATTTCAGGGTGATGTGCTTGCCATGCTTAGACAGGACAGCTCCCTGATATCTTTGAGAGCTTTTTCGTTACTGAGGATGCTAGAGAAAAACAAAACCAACAAAGCAGGAGTCATTTCAGATTATCCTGAATTAGGGACTGAACAACTCGCCCATGAGAGGTTCTGGCTCAGGTCCAGCCTACAGCACTAGTAAATCACTCACTGTTCAACCTCTCCTCCGTGAGCTTTGTGATTTGTATCTTGTTTGCTTGTAGCTTACTACTGACTGAGTAGGCTGCCAGGTTCCACACCACCAAGTCTTCTTGAGAGCACCAGAAATCACTTTCCTGCAGAAAACAGACAATCCCTGTTGCTGTGTGAGTGATTGTCTGGAGTAAATTCCCCTTGTTGCTTCCTGACACCTAACAATGAGCAAGCAAATGTTTCAGTCTTTCCCCCTCTTTGGAGGCACTCATACAGGGTTTCCTTTGTCTCTGGCAACCCTTTCCTGGAAACTTGCATTAATRTAATCTTTTGTTGAAGGCCCAAAAGTTGTGTGACATGAGGCTGGGAACATGCTCTATCCTTCCTTTCCTTTGCATCAATCACAAATCATGACCACAAGCACATGCCTTGCAAGGTGCAAGTCATCTGATCATGCTCCACTCCCAGAGCTTCCTGTAGTGCTGTAAAGTCAGGCGACATCCTAACAAACAGCACAGAGTTTGCATCATTTGCATCTCCTATATGGACCAAACTCGGGGGCGGGGGGGGGGGGGGGGGAGAGGACATTTCTCCTGAGATACAATCTCTGACACTACACCAAATGACAGACATATACTGCCCCTCACTTCAACCATGCATGTGTTGTAAACTCTAGCTACAAAAGCAGCTAACTAGAAATTCAATGGGCAGCTAAAAGGTTAATCTGCACTTGTGCAATTGTCAAGCACCTGAGATATGACGACAACACATTGGCACACTGTAATTGTACCATATTAAGTACCTTCAGTCCCCAAAGGCTAAGACACTTTTAAAAAAATAATAAAGCTAATGCACATAATAGCCCGTGTCTTGTTATTAAAGAAACCTCTTCCCGGCATCGGACGTCGACAGTACGTGTAAATGTACTCTCTCCAATAGCTATGCACAAGGAGCAGTTTGATGGAGTGCCAGAAAGCACAATGACTGTTCTACCTTAGCAGTGTGCAGAAGATGACATGTTCCCTTTAGAACTAATTGCTTTATTCAAAAAGAGCCATTTACAAAATCCTAGCCTGGTCTCTTCCCTTGATGAACAGTTTTAGGCTCTGCATTGGAGCTTTTGTTTGTTGTTAAAAGACAGGGACAGAAAAGTGCTTTGTTAAGTCATTCTAATTTTCATAGTTAATGGAAAAGAGTTCAGAAGGGTATTTTTCATTTTATTATTTGAAGATTTGCATTATATATTCTTCTGGGCCTTCCTTTATATGACTTGAAGCTGACAAGTTCAGCTGTCAAAAATAACCCTTTGCATCAAATAAATTACCCTACACCAAGATCCAGTTATAGCTATTGACACAGACTAAACTACACATCTGAAAGTCAGAAAAAATATTCTTAACTTCATTACTCTTGTTGTGTATTCTCATATGCATCGCACTTTCAGAGCTTCAAAATTCACTGTTCTTAAAGTCATACTGCTTGTCTCTCCCCTCCACTGCATTAAAAAAAAAAAAAAAATCAGGAATTCCTCTTCTTGAGCCATCAAGAGAAACAGCTGTAATAACTTCATAGACAATTCAATGCCATTTCCAGCAGAATTATTTCATTTTTTTCTCCTTACTTCGAAAAATTAGAACAATTTCACAATGAGCCCTGGGGAATGCGCTCATGAAAATGCATATAGGCAGCATGAGAAAAATTCTTTGATTATATATTTCAGGAGACAGCAAATGGGCTTATCTCCTGTTCTGTGAGAATAATTACGTATGCATTTGCTGTATCCCATAATCATCATCATCACAGAGATGACATTTCATAGCAGAGTTGGGAATCTGTCTTTCCCAAAATTATTTTTGTTTGGAAGGAGAAATTATTCTAAATAATGTCTGGGGAGGATAGATATAGGAGAGCATAGATTTGAGAGATGGACACTCTAGAGTCATAATCCTATCACTGCCTCTCTAAATAATTCTATTACATCATTAAGTTAACTCCACATTTGCAAAATGGTAATAAATCTGTCTATTGCAGAGTCCCAGGCTACTGAGAATTTCTTATAATATCTGTGAGATATTATAAACTGGCGCATTAATGTGAACTGGTTAGATGCTGCCTGCATGGAGGAACACCTATGGGCTTTGTAAAGCTGCGGCCAGATTCAGAGAGGGACTTTCTTCATCATTTTTTTCATGCAGAAGGTGCTCCAGGACCTATGTCATTGTCTGCCCATGATGCTACAGAAACCAAGAAGGATGGAGAGCACCATGAAGAGTAATATTTGTTAGGTGCAYCTCTGCTTCTCTCAGACAACCCCGAGAGAAAGAGTTCATCTCATAGCTCAGTGATGAAGGAAAGGATGAGAAGAAGGAACAGCTAGATGCACAGAGGGCTCAGTAAATATCACCTCTCCAGGACCATCTCCACCCCAATGGGCCATAGTTAGCACTCTCAAAGTAGTACCAAGGCCCTGTTACCAAGACTCAGACTGAGGTGAAGGCTCACACAGCTGCTCTGGCTGGGCACATTGCTGAATCCCTACAGAAGGAGGGGAGGCCCCCCAGGTACAACAGAGCCAGCAACGCCTCCATGATACTGCCTGTACCTCTTCTCCAGTATCCTAGCCTGCTTTCTGAGAAAACTAGTCAGTCAGTCCGTCCTGCTGGTTCCACTTTAGGCTGTGTTAAATGTTCCAACAGAGACACATCCCATCACTTTGTCTTGCTGGGATAGTGCAGTGATGGGTTTCCCTGCCAGTTCTCCAAGCTGGGTACAACAAGGGTTAGGACATAACTGGACAGGCAGCAGCTCAACCTTCAGACAGACAGGATTGTCATGCAGGGATTCAGAGCCCCTTCTAATCAGAAGATCTGAGGTGAACTATTTCACTTGACTCCCATCTTCTGGTGACCCTGGAATCTGGATTGTCTCTTCAGAAGGGCAGGAATCCAGAAGACCTTGTAAAAACTTAATTTCTGTTTTCACACTGCTGTGGCAAGACAACAGGGCCTTACTCATGCCATAGGTCCTAGAAAAGCATAAAGAAACCTGAGYGTAAGTGAGATCTCCACCTCTGAAAGAACTGTACTGTCATATTAGGCATCAGGATCTCATTAGTAGGCACGCTGCATTAACTCCTTTCCCCTATATTCATTCTGGTAGGACTTCTGCAGTCTGATCCACAACCTTCTACAAATAGGAGTTCCATACAGGCTGGGGGGAATGGTGTGAATCAGTTGGGATCAAATGGGACTTGATCTAGTGCATTTCTGTTTTGAAAGAGGCTGCTTAAAAATACATAGTGCCTAACTCCTAGTGTTGGGAATAAGTATCTGAAAAAGAACTTGGTCTTCAGTGCAYTGAAAGTTCAAGCACTAAATTAGCCACAAGCCTGCCTTTACGTGCCGAACAGAATTGAGCAATTCTTACTTCTACGTACCAGCTACTTGCAAATGCAAAGCATATTCTCCAGGTGTCCTGTACAGTACATGCTGTGCAGAAAACTGTGCTACCAAACTTCAAGCCAGGACAAATTGCTGGCTGGACAAGAGAGCAACATTTACCCAATAACATGATGTCACTCACGTATATGTGGGAGAAGGGGAAAAATCTTAATTTGTTCTGGCCATAGATGAGGGCACAGCTTGAAATTAATTGATTGTGGGTGCATTCAAAGTAACAGCCTGATTCAGTTCCAACAAAATCCAATTGCAAAACTCTAGTCCATGATAACGCTGAACAGGCCAGACTTTCTTCCCAAAGACCTTTTCTCACACTTCATTGTGTAAATAAGTGATCAGATCTTCTGTTAACTTGCCCAGGGAGGTTCTGATTAAATACCTGGACCCAAGCTCTGTGGAAAAAAGACTACAAGAAGGTTTCTTTGTTAAAAGAATATTCTCAAGATACAGAACTAAATTCACTAAGATGAAACTTGCATAAAGATCTTCCTTCACCCAAGAAACAAGGCCACAGCCTTTTCTTTCTACCTGTATGATCTCCACTATCACAACGTCTCAGCATTTTACAGTCTTTCCTATCTCACTTTCTAACTAATCTGAGGCAGGAAGACAGCCACTGTCCCCTTTCAACAGATACATCTCTGCAGAATTAGCCCGAGTCCTAACATAAGTATTCTTCAGGCTAACCCATTTCTCTTGGCTATCTAGTCTTCATTTACTGTAATGCACTTTTTCCTGCCATTTGCTTTTCTCCAGCAAGGCCTTACACTCAACTTGGAAAGCAAAGCTAAGCCAGCCTGCTTTACTCCCATTTACAATCAATTTATCTTCTTGGCTCTGGGGCACCTTTCACCATCTTTGAGACCACTATCACATACTAGTGTTTAAATCCAGAGTAATTTGCTGACATGGGAATTAAATCATTGTTCTTCCAATGCCAATAAACTGAGGTGCTGACAATTGAAACAGTCATCCCAGCATAACAGTCAGGAGTATCCACGTTTGTCATCTCTTGACAACTCCAGATCAAGAGAGCACTCAATTCATAAAGAGCCAAAAGATGACTTCTCTAAGTACCAATATCACAAAATTGGAATCTCAGTGAATTTTCTTAGAGCTACTTAATAGAAAGAAGTGTCTTTATTTAGCACCTGTCATCTCAAGTTCCCAAAATGCTCTCTCAAAAATTAAGTTTCCCAATAAGCTCACTTGCTGGACATCAGGCTCCAATTTACAAGGGGTAAACTTGCTTAAGGTCACCCAGCATGGGAAAGAGCTGGGAAGCAGCTCCAGGAATCCAGAGGACCACACCCCTCAACTAGCCACTAGACCACACAACTGTCCCCATTTCACTTGAGTCATTATTAAGCAGGATAGAAGAGCACTGTGGTTTTATTTTATGCTAGTTGAACTCTTGCATTAACATTTTACTGTCCCACTGATGTTTTGCCTAGAACATTCTGTAATCCACAAATTAATATGTGAAGAACATCCAGTACAGTCTGGAGGAACAAAAAAATTACAGAAACTGCAATAGAGTTTTGATTTCCRGCAGTTTCATAAATCAGAAAAGCTGGAGAAAGAAGGTTCCTTATTTTAATCACACATAGCCTTGTGTAATGTCAGCAAAAAAAACGCTGCCCTTCCCAAAACCAAGCAGGAACCCTATTGTTGCGGCAAACCCCAAATGGTCACATAGAGAATTTAAAACCTAACAAAATTCAAGTAGTAGTCTATTGGGCACAGACCGAAAGGGAGTCTTTCTCCACATACATGACCAGGGCCAAAAATAAACATGCTCTACCTAAACAAACAGTCCAATGTTTGTCTGTTCTTATTTATCACTTCCTGCTTTCTATGATCTTGCCTTTAGCTTCTGAGTTAAGTGTTTCTCTACCCTCCAAATCCTCCCCTGTTGTCTCCTTTTTGCTAAATCACCTGTTAAAATATTCTTCTAGCTGAAAGTAGATAGACCTTTCCCTTTTACCTGCAGGTCACTGCTGCACTCTCTGCAGTGAAATGTAGATCCAAGGGACAATCCAATCCCAATTAGAAGATCTTTGAGCAAATTAGCATGAAACTGGCCCATGATAATGTGTTTTGAATTGGGCTTAGGCCCTGCTAGCTTAGAGCACAGAAGAAGCTGGGGGGATGCACCTGACCAGAGATGCACCCTGTCAAGATAAACCTTTGCTGCCACCAATCAAAATCTGACTCAGAATGGAGCTAGGCAGAGCACAAACCCTAATCTGAACAGAATTATTTAAAATCTGTTTAAGGCAAACTAATTAGTAAACATCTCCCATCTGCCAGATAACATCGGATGTTTCACTTCAACAGCGCCTGGAGCTGTGATCCCTGCAGACCTGATGCAAAGCAGCACCGAGGCTGGTTCCTGCCCTGCTGGAGCTCTCCCAGTGCTGAAGGGCCTCACTATCCACAGCCGCTCAACAGCACCCAGCGCTGCAGGCTGCAGAAAAGCGTGCTTAAATATTGAGTGGAGCCATAGGGAAAATGCAACTACAGGTCTAAAACAAAACTTAGTCAGTAAGATCAACTGACAAAGCAGCAAGAGGAAATGCCGGCAGAGGAAATCTGTATTGCCAGCATGAACTGGCTGGAGGACAAAAAGTGTGCCATGTGTCAAGGCTTCAGGAGAGGTGCCCTGTGTCCCCTCTCTAGCCCCCAGGACCCTTTACTCAGTAAGGTGGTATTCTCCCTCTACCTCTCTTCACCAAGGCTAAACCCAGTGTAAAAATCCTCATGATGATTCCAGTTTAACAGAAACATGAAGCTAAGTTCCTGTGGTTGTTAAAGACACTATAGCACTTTACTCAAAACAGGACTGTTAGCCTTAGTGTCCTGGCCATCTTCCAGCTTGGTGAACAAAGTCCATGCACCTGAATTCAACTCACAGCAGTAATCAGGGAGGCTGACCTGTATTTTCCCCCACAAGTAAGCATTACTCAGTATCATAACTCCAGCCAGCAGTAGGTATTTGTGCCTGGACATCCAGGATTCAATGTGCTTCAGAAATGGAAAATGATTAGAAGGTTGAGGAAAAGCATTTTCAGTGCTCCTCTGGTAGAAATGAACACAGCACAGCCTTTACTGCCCTAGACAGAGAGCAGAGGGGGAGAGTCTCCAAATCTGGAATGACAAGAAACTGAATCTTGATGTTCAAGTCTGTTATGTAGTAGCTTTCTTAGCACATGCAAGATGAATTTTGTTTGCTCTGTCAGGATAACTGGATAACTTACTGACCCCTTATGGCCACCCACAGACTGATGTAGAAGTGGCCCCCCTGATGCCAGCACTCATTTTCTCCACCCCAGTTGGTATTTTCCCCAGTGGTCTCTTCCATCCTAGGGCCCACACTTCCTATCTCAACAAGACATCCACTGGAAGATCAAGAGGCTGTAAATTGGTGTCATGGGATTGCACCCGTAATTGCTTCTCCAAATGGGAAATCTCATAACAGAAGCAATTTTAACACGGCACAGACACTACAGACATTCCTACCGCATCCCTCAAAACATATGCCCAGTGGAAGCCAAAACATGACATGCTCCACCTCTAGTTATAAGGTCTCAGAACATATGCAGCTACCCAAATTATGTATATTATTACTGTTCTTAAAGTCTGCACCTGAGATCTGGGATGCCTTATAATTCGACCTGCCTAATTAAATCAAGTCTGTCCTGTGAGTGATAGTTAGGGACTATTCCCCACCAAGCAACAAGCTACACGTGAGAAGAGCAGGAGTAACACAGCTAACCCCTTTCTCCAAGAGTTTACAGGCTAAAGAGAAGAATTAAAAGCAGATTGGCTAAAAAAGGAAGACTGTAGGAGCAGTTGTAAAGTAGTAGCAAGAAGCTGTAGAAATAGCTGCTAGCTTAAAAAAATACCTTTGGGGACAAGAGCTAAAGACCCATAAGGATAGAGCCCAGAGAAATCAGAATCAGGAGACCAAACACAAAGAGCATTACTGCAAGGTGCAGCCACAATCCATCTGGGTGACAGAAGGGGATCTGGCACTGAGGGGGAGCCCAGCACTGGCAATGTCTGTGTCCATGACTTTGTAAGGACACAAAACATTACCTAGATAAGCAACAACTGCTTTGCTTATGGCAGTGGCAAAGGCAGCCAGCCTTCACCAGGTACATTAAAATGCATGAGTACTTCAAAGAGAAGGGCATACAATATGCGACTGTTGGTTCCTCTGTCAGTGTTCAGGCACACAGTCCTTCCAAATAGCCAGCCAGTGAAACCAGGTCAAAGGAAGCTTCAGCAGGGAATTGGGATTTCCACAGACCAGCTGAACAGTTAAAACAGGTGAACTTTATTTACTGCTTGTATCACAGCAATGTCCAAAGGTTTGGCCTAGAAAGCAGATCCACTAGACACTCTACAGACATTTAGAAGGGGCAGACTCTGTTCCAAAGAGCTTGAGATTCAAGCAAACAAGATAAAGACAAGGTCACAGATTTAATGGCTTGTCTATCATCATGTGTCATCTGTAGCACAATCAAGAATCCAGCTAATATCTCTTGAGCTCCAGTCTAGCGCACTGCCCATACATCCCACTTTCTCTTAGCCAATACTTCCTTCTCTTAAACAAAACAGGCCAGAAATAAGACACTTTGAACTACAGCACAGCCTTTGCATTGAAAATGAAGACCCTTATGCAGGTCAGCAATTGCTTCATTGCCCAGTGTCAACTGACTCATTTCCTAGATTCTTCCAAATCTCCCTATTTGCAAGTCAAACCACCACAAGTTCTGAAAATAACAGAGCACCTTCTTTCACACACCAGCATGGTCCTTACTCACAGGACAATGTCTCCAATATGATGATGAAAAGCTGCCTCTGTAGAAGCTCAAAATTACTATTCTTCCTGCTCTTATCAGTAGCAGTCGGCAAGGTCACGCAGCATGAGCTCCCATTGAATGTCTGAAGCTGTTTAATTAATCTTAGTTTGCTGAGAAATCAGAGAATTTAAGGAAGGTCAATGAGTTAAAAGAGATCAGGGGACTCTCTGTTCCTCCTGACACAATACTTCCCAAAGAACTGACACCAACATATAAATTACTCCACTGACTAGGAAGTACAGCTTTCTGCAGTCAGCGCCCTAAGCATATATATAGAGAGAGGTATTTATTTTGAGCAGATCACAAAATGTCTGCACAATCCATCTCCGCTTGCTGCCCCTTATCATTACAGTGGCAGACCTTTCTCCCCAGGCATGCTCATCTTCTCACTTAGGTCACAGCTGACCAGCCACAGATGGGCTGCTCCAGTCCTGGGAACACCAATGAAAGACCTGAGGAGCCTCCCCTCACCCAGTCTCTGTTCCCCCAGGGAGCCTGCCAGGGTAGCCCTTACTCCTCTGCGCAGCTGCAGAGCAGAGATCACTCAAGCCAGGTGAACACACAAGCAGGCAGGACAAAGAATCCCAAGGGGAACAGCAAGTGGGGAACCTGATGCACCACTTTGAGAAAGAGCTGCAGAACTAGTGCATTCTGCCCAGATACAGGCAGGTAACAGGACACCAAAACTGCCTCAGTCACAGGAGGTGCACCACATCCAGACCCCTCCACAGGCTCCAACACTACTGGCTGCTCAAGATAAGCAGTACTTATGCTTGACTGCACTTCATGCACATGCTCAGATGTGTCCCTGAACTGGAATGTTCTCAAGCTGGAGTTCAAAACTAATGGCTCTCAACCCAGTGCTAGGGACACTTGAGACTAGCACTGAAGATACCATCTTCCATGGTGGGCATCTCAATGATGAAGAGGACAGCACCAGAACAGCCTAGCCAAGTATGCCTATCAAACAGCCCAGCCAAGGCTCAGAGATGGCTGCATGCAGGGATCTGCAGCTCCCACCCAGGTCACATCTCAGTGCATAAGAGCCAAGTAGGACAGCATTCAGCCAGATTTAAATCACCAAGCTTCAGCTAAAAGGATCCTGACAGCCTTCTATCAGACTAGCTTTTATTATCACTGCTTGGACTGTCTCCATCACTCGCTAATGCAGAGCAGATTAGAGGGTCTATCTATATATTATGAGATTCTTTCTGCTGGCGCGGGAATACATTTGAGTAGTTATTGTAAGTGGCAGCCACAGAAACCCAGCCTTTCTGATCTTACAATTGCATCCTTGTAAACAAGAAGACAGATGTTGCTCTGATCATCAACAATAGGAAAACAGCTTCTAAATGCTGTATTGAACACAAAGCTGAGCTCGTATCACCCCCGCAGTTGCATACATAGCAGGGGATTCCTGGCAGCTTCTCTAACATAGAGGGCAAGCCAGGGCAAGGAGGAAAAGCAGCAGGAGTGCAATGTTGCCAGCTGTGGTAAGTCAGAGCAGCCTCCATGCAGCTCTAGGATGAGCTAGGGCAGGGAAGCAAGAAGCCATGATTCATAGTTAATCCTCACTCCAGTTTCCGCTTCTTCTCTCCTTAGCTTTCCAGAGTGGCTGTCTGAAGACTGTCTTTTTGTTAGGGAAGAATTGGGAAGATGCTGAGGAGCTAGTGCCTCTGTCTCCTCCACATAGTGACAGGGAGAGCCGTCACACTTCCAAACTAAGAATACAGGGCATGTTTATATTCCTGATGGCTACAAACAACATCCCCTCCCCTCTCTTGGGGAAAAACAACTAGGCAGAAGTGTAAGATGGAAGGTGATGGTACGTGAAATGGTCCTGGGAAAACAACCCACTAAAAATATTTACAAGGGAAAAAGTTAAATATGCATAACTTCAGAAGCAGTCAGTGTTCCCAGAAGACCAAGCAGAATGAATCCTTGCATCAGGATTGACTGCTAGGGTTAGTAAGCCTTTTGTAATAAGCCAGGAGATGCTGGCATCCACAAGGTCTGAACTCACACAAGTAAAGGTCCCTCTTACAAGTACCAAGCACTGCTAGCACCATCCCGTGTGTACCTGCCCATTCTTCTAAGGAGCRCTGCCTTTCCCCACTGTCCAGCATCATTAGCCAGGCACTGCTCCTCCACTTGCCAGTGCTGAGTCTGGTAGGAAACAAGGACAGCTTTATTCAGGGAAAAGTGCAAAAATGCAACATCATTTTGGGAAGACATGGCAACAATTTGTCTGTCGGAATGATAAATAAAATGCTTTCCCATGTAACCTTGGCAGTCATCTGTCAGCTCCATTCCACAACCACTAGTGGTCCAACAAGCAAACAGCCCTCTTCCACATTACCTCCCTCTCTCCTTGTCCCATCCACTAAACCCCACTCATGGTTTGGCATCAGTGGATATCAGCAACCTGGAGTGGAGAGGTCATTCAGGGAACGGCTCTGTACAGCATCTTGCAAAATATTTCTTGATTTGCCATGAGAATTCACCACAGAGCCCAGCTACATGCAAGCATTGGGAAGGGACTCACTGGAGTTAACTCTGCTCTGTCCTCTGCAATCTTCCCAAAACTTTTCTCCATTCAGAGAGCTGCCTCTGCTTCAGCTTTTGAAGGCTGCAGTCAAACACAAAACCTTGAAAGGAAAGCATGCAGAATAGAGCAGAGTCCTTGCTACTGAGAATCCACATCCTACCAGAAAGTAAAAGCCACTTCCCCACTCTTTAATTTAGTTCCCTGCACCCAAACATTTCTAAGTTTGTATCATGCTACAGTGAGTCCCAAGGCATCACTGGAAGAATTGTGGGCACATGTGATATCTGCATTTATCTTCCAGAGTTTGTCCTCACAGCACTGTGTATGAAAATCTTCTGCAGAAGAAGCAGTTCTGTGTTTTTCCTTCTTCCAGCTGAAGAACAGATGTGAGCAGAGAGCTCCTTGCCTTCTCCTGCAGCATCAGACTCAATATTATGACTGCAGGCAGCATTGATATGCTGTCTCATGAACAGTCAAAGGCTGAATACGAACCTGTTTGCTCAGTGACCTTCATACCACAGGTTTCAGCGCCCAGCAGTTTTCAAAGCATTTCCCAAACTGAAAAATCTCATTTGCTATCTGGAAGGGTAACATTTATCTGCATTCTACAGCCAGAGAATGCAAGTCCGTTTAAGTGACTTCTGCTCCCCCAGAGAAACCAGCACTTACAGGACCCTCCTCTCAAAACCTCTCAAACACATACAAGGGTTGACCCAGCCTCAGTCATGGTTTCTCAGGAGAAAAGTCTCCCAGAAAAGAAAATAATTCCCTTACACTGAAGTTTGTAATGCCAGCACAAAAAAAGCCCATTCCTTGTGGTATTGCAAGGAAGTAATACACTGCGATTGCAAGGGCTGCAGTGCAGGTGTCAGTCTGATTTCAAGGGTACCTTAATCCTCCTTTAACAAGAAAGCCTCAGTCTGGGGGGGGGGTAGGGCTCCTGCTCAAAAAGGAAGGGTGAGTAGCAGCCAGGTTATGAAGCTCCCACCTTCTCTGTTCCCCTCCAGTCTGACCAAATCCCTAAAGACAAGGATGGATGCAGCCTCTCCCACTCCAGGCATGGCCCCAGACAGATGTGAACTAATGCATGGACACCTTGCTCCCTGTCCCAGCATTAGGTTTTCCAGCATTGCCCAGAGGTACATGCAGGGCCTCAGCAAATCCCCGCATAGCAGGGTCACTGCTCCAGACCCTTGGTGCGCTCAAGACCACTCAGGCTTGACAGCAGCCCAACTTCTCGCCTGCTCCCCACCATTCGCAAGCCCGTTCAGGAATTCAGCCCACTCCATACAGGCATTTATACAGCTCTCCTCACATCATACCTGTCTCTTCAGCTTGAGGCTGGAACGGAGTTGGCAAATGCTGAAGACATTCAGAAGAGAAAATACCTGATAAACAGGCCTCCCTTCTCTCACAGAACCCACCGGGCCTAAGGCAGTTCCCACCCGGCCGGCAGCACACCCGACAAAGGGCAACACAAACAGGAGCAGCCCCACGAGCAACAGTAAACATCCAGGACCAAAGGGAGTGTGACTTGGCTTCCCTGACTAGCGGTGTTAACCCTCCTCAAGGTCAGATCCCACACRAACCAAACATGGGCTTGTTATTAGGGAACTGAATGAGGCATTGAAGAGGCACCCACACCTGACAAAAAGGACTCTAGTCCAAACCAAGCTTACCCTTGGCTCTGCGTATCCCCTTGTCCTGAGCCCTCTCTTCCCAGCTCCAACATTCCCACATGTCTAAAAGCACTGCCAGTCTCCTGCCAGGCAGCTCCCCCTTGCACCTTACAGGTACGCTCTGTTTAAGCAAAGAAGCAGTGGGTTATTTACTCTGTTGGTTCATTAATTTCTGCCTGATGGTTTTGGAAATARCAGGCTTAGCTTGGCTTCCAGCAACTGTCCCACAAGAAACAAACTATGACACTGAGAAAGATGCTTGTACTTGCTACACAAATTCAGAATTTTGCCTGTGAGCTCTTAATATTAATAGCAGTTATGGGGTGTCACAGTTAGCACCAAGCTATGAGATCATTTACTTTCAGAATTTTATCCTAAACCCTGGCTGAGGTTCTCCTCAAATCCCATGGCATGCAAGTTAACATCACAGCAAGGCTTCCAGCTGAGAGAAATTTAATTGTACTCTGTCTTATACAACACTTCTCATTAACAAAAAGTACTACATCAGACAGCTGTAAGATAGATATCTACCCTGTGTATACTGAGCAAACAAGGTCACATTCACATGTTAATATTGGTACACTGTCCTGCTGAGCAAGGAAACCTTCTGAAACTTTTTCTACACCATCACATGGATTTGTACAGAACAAAGCCAGAAGTTGAAGGACTGTATGTATTGATTAGGCCCAAAACAGAGTCTCAGAGAAACAGTGGGAAGCTAGGCTATACACACACACACACAYAYATATAYACGCACATAGCCAAAAACAGGTGAAAAAAGATGAAATACCCAGAAGTACTAGGCCTTCAAATGTAGGAGACAGAAGAGGCTCTCTTGTGGAGTCTATGGCTCTGCCTTTCCCAAAAGGGAACACCAGAATAAGTGAGGCTTGGATTTTTTTTATTTTTTTYAAATAGGTTCCTTCAGATGCATTTATGTTTCTTCCCTAACCATATGCAAAATAAACTCCATCAGCCTACATCCTGACCTCTAGTTTTGACAACCCAGACTCAAGAGTACTTGGCTTGTTAGAAGCATTTTTTTCTCCGATATGTGTATCTAGACCCTTGTTTCAGCATCCTTAGAGTTCAAGGGTGTTTTGATGCAAAAATCATAAGTCAAGGCAAGACTGACAACTTGCTGCTAAGTTGCCGTCTGGAAAGGACATACTGACAGCAATGCTAGTCATGTTGCCTGGTTAGACATATAACTAGTAATCAAAACAGAACACTTTAGAGTCTAGTTTCCTACATAGAATAGTTAGAARCAAAACAAAAAACAGATTTTAAGCTATTCTTGGAAACACAGGGTTTTAGTGAAGCCAGATCATACTGGACTGCATGCCAGTGCAAAACATTACTACTGAAGAAAGAGCCTACAGCCATGGACATGGCTGTAGAAGTTGGACAAACACTCTTAAAACAGGACTGTGGGTAAGTTCCTGAAGAGCAATCCCCATAGGTAACACAAAAGACAGGATGTCACTACTTTCTGAGCAAGGAGCAGTTCTGGGCCCATTTTATACCAATATGCAAGCAAAGGCACCATTCTCATTAGACTGCAGTCTCATCTGTGGTTGYGTGATGGAAGTAACACCCCAAACACGTAGTTACAGATGTCCTGCTGTCTTCTGAGACCAAAACTGCAGGGAGTCAGCTGAGATATAAGCACTTTCCCAGGATACCTGGGAATAATTGCTTACCTACAGCTTGTTATAGACATTAGCTACTGACTTCCAAACACAAGTCCATATGTGTTTAAGTCAGCCTCTATAGCATCACTATTGCCAAATTGCACGTACACATTATCTCCAAAAGACTGGCTAGAAACTGAAGTTAAATTAGGCCCTGCCACATTTCAGTTCTCCAGGTCTGAGTATCTGAGCACTTCTTGTATTTCCCAACTGCAGATCTCAAAATATAATTGACTCAAGGACACAAACCAGCAACAAAATAGGAAACTGAACCCAGTTCAGATGTTCTGACTGTATGGAACTTATTGTCTCCAGAGTGTACAGGACCCTGCATTTTCCAGCACTTCGTCCAATCCTGTTTTAAATATCTCCCAGAGGGAAAATATTTCATGGTCTAATAAGCATCAGTGTTGAGAAAACCAGCTTACATTTCCCTTTGGGGTTAATACAGAATAAAAACACCATGAGAATTATATTTGGATAAAGTAACTCCAAGCTTCCACTTACATGATTTCAAAGCACCCATCTCAGCTCAGGTCTCAGAACCTCAATTTCTCATGCATCTTTGCCTAGTTTGCTTTCTCACTGTGGTATCTTTGAATAGAATCCAGAATCTGCTGAAGTCAGAGGAGGTGGCTTACCTTAAAATAAATTTTTCACTATTCTGAGGCTTAAGGTTTGTAAAGACCATATGGATAAGTTTCACACAACTCAGAATGGTTGAAGGAAGCATTAGACAGTGATTAGAAAGTGTTCTTCTAAGCAAATATTGGTCACTTCCAGTAGCAGAGCATGAGGTGTATCTTTTTTAACGTGTTTGGCTAAGCTGGTCTTAAAAACCTCTAGTGGCAGGAACTCTATGATGTTCCCAGGCAATCTGGCCCACTAACAGTATCCTTACCATTAGAAAGCTTTCTTAAGTGTTTATTCTGGATCTTCCTTGCTGCAATTTAAGTGCATTACTTCCCATTTTATCTCCACTGCTATGGAGAACAATTTCTTCCTCCATCTCTGCATGAGTCTTTTTATGTATTTTGAAACTTCTGTTGTGTTTTTTATGTTAATTCCAACTTAGTCAGCTGTTTTTCCCCTCCTTGTTTTGAGGTTGTGTTTTCAAGATCTCCAATTGTCCTCCTTGTTCTCCTTTGGAATCTATCCATTGTCCACATCTTCCCTGAAATGTGCTGGCCAAATTGCACACAATGCTCCCACTGGTTCCCCAGGTCTGTGTAGAGTGAAAGAATTATAGCTGACTTCCCCAACATTACGGGCACTTGAGATTCTCCATAAATCTAAGATTTGCTGACTCTCCTGCTGCTATGTATAAACCCCAGATATCATCCTCTGTTCTTCTTAAAGATCTGGAGCAAACAGAC
Organism: Apteryx rowi; assembly: GCF_003343035.1. Classification (NCBI taxonomy): domain Eukaryota; kingdom Metazoa; phylum Chordata; class Aves; order Apterygiformes; family Apterygidae; genus Apteryx; species Apteryx rowi. Next base: position 3,060,879 of record NW_020449641.1, on the reverse strand, counting down.
AAAGTTTTTAAACTACAGCAAGGGATGTTAAAAAGAACCCCAATTTAAAAGAGGTCTCATTACAACATCATCATCCTTTGTTTAAAAGAAAGAAGAAAATCTCTCTTCATCCCTTCATTAACTTATCTGTATTCTCTTTGCCAGGTCTGTTTAAGTACACTGAAGCCTGACAATACCACTGGAAGAGAAAAAGAAACGAGCTATTCTCTGGAGGAGTTATTATGAATTGCATGTGTTCTCAACTGTTTTCTCTGGGCCTATTTTATAAATCAATCTCCAAATGCAAATAAGTCCTGCAAAAGTCTCACCATAGGGTCACTCATGAGCTCAGGTTATTATTTTAGCAGGACAGTAACTAACCTAAAAATTCTAGACTACTCAAGATTTCAGCTTGATGCAGAAACAGTGAGTGATGCTTCCAAATTCAGAGTATTGAAGAGAGCTTAACTTTATAAGAAAGCAGCTTTGGGCTGTAGTCTGTGCAAGGGTTGTTGACAGGGGAGCCATGTCTCAGGAGAGATAACACCAAACCTGAACCGTTGTAGATATTAAAAAACCTTTTGTACCTTCCACATCAGAATAGAAGCATTAGCCTCAGAGTCATAGCAACAGTGTTACTAGGTACTGCACAGAACTAGCATCGCTTCTACAGGACAAAAAGTGATGGTTAAGCTGCTGTCCAGAGAAAACGTACAAGAAAATTATCATGCATTGACAAAGGGTAGAGTCATAACAGGCAATCAAAGTGATCCCATCTAGGTTAAAATAACCCATGAAAAAGCTGGGGCACTAGGCAAAAATAAAAAAGGATTTTTTGCAAATCCCTCAAGACATGCATCACACATCTTTCCTCTACCACTTTGGTTCTGCAAGTTTGTGAAGATGTGCTGTTCCCACACAGGTTGTCATGCTCTTTCTTCATAAGATTCCTTTGGCCTTTGATGTGACTCATAATAGATTTCAAATGGGAAAGGATAGTACTGGACCTTTGTTATTCAATGGCACTAGAAGATAAAGGGAAATTAACTTCATGTTTTTGGGTGCAACTCCCAGAATTACGATCTAGATTCAACCAATTGTACTTGGATCCAGCACATTAGTTCCACCCATTGTAACAACTGGAACCAATTGCAAAGTTTGGATGTGGGTCAGTATTTAGAATATAATCCAACAGTTGATGGCAGAGCTTCTTGCAACTCCTAACATTAGAAAAAAATTAAAGGAAGAAAGAAATGAGTAAAGAGCCGATTTGGCACTGTAGCTCTCCGCAATGTTGAAACACAGAATATCTGGATACCTCATGATCACCAGGAAAAGAAGATTAGAAAGAGTGGCACTGGCCAGTTTTTTAAACATGCTTTGATTAATAATTGAAGGCAGCAGTAGAGACAAAACACAATTTTTGTCTTGAGTGAACCTTTTTCAGTTCCCTGATCTGATTTATAATCTTGGAAATAATTAGAGGCAGCCTAATACAAGACCTAAAGACCTTTGGGCAAGCAATGAGGAAAGACTGTGCTTTGATATCATTTCATCTATTTCTGCTAGGCTCTCTTCACCTCACTCACCACCCCAACCACCACTGTTCCCACCTCCTAGTCTCACAAGGGCTAGGATCAGCCACAAAATCAAACTGTACTTCCAAATACTAGAAGTTAAGAGAAGGTTCATATATTGTGCTCGCAAAATACACACAAACAAATTCAGGAAACTCCAGCTGAGCTAGTGCATTTCAACACAAAGTGCATCTTATGCCTCGGTGTTTAACAAATTGTTTTCTGAGCTCAGACTTACTGAATAGGAGAAGTAACAAGAGCCTACATCAGTAAGCACTGTGTATTACTTTAATTTCCTCTAATAAATCAGGCTTGTACTTCGAGGACAAGCAGTGCTGTCATAAGGAGGTACAAAGCTGGCAGGTACTTCGAGCATGACAGAAGAAGCCAAGAATGCCGGCATGGGGACAGAAATGTGCAGGCACATTCCCCTCACCTCTTGTGCYCCCCATCACCAAAATGAGACTAATCTGACTTACCAGGCAGCCTTCCAGGGGCACTATCGAGGCTTGTTAATGTCTGCAAAGCATTCAGAGATCCTTGGAGCTAAGATCTTTTAAAAGCACAGAGTAAAGCTGGAATTTCAAGTCAGCCAGTTCAGGCAGTAAATAGGACACTTATTTTTAACAGGGTGAGGGGTAATTAGCCCTTGACACCGCTGAGACTCTCATTCTGGATGGAAGAACTTGCTGCACACTACAGTCYAGCTCAACCACCAGTACGGGCTGCCTGCAGGAATTACTGGCTGCAGATCTCTGGCCTGTGCATATTAGCTAGTAGCATCCTCCTGAATCCTGCTCTTTCTAGGCAGAACTATTTTTAATCTAACCTTAAAAGCCCTGCCACAGAAGCAGGAATCACAGGTTAGACTGGAGACGGCCACTTGCATTGCTCACCAGCATTTCCAACCACTTGCAAAAGCAAACTGGCCAAAGAACAGCAAGAGATGGAGAGGTTGAGGCCATTTTAGAGACAGGCTTTAGCACTGGTTTCCCTGTATGGCTCAGGCAGCAGTAGGTGATGAAGACACTAGGAGGTTGTCCAGCCCTGTTCAGCCTCCTGGCAAAATAGAGATCAGATCAACCATGGCATCCATGGGCACCAGGGCTCCCCACACACACTTTCTACTAGCTCTGTTTGCTACCCAGAGAGATTTAAAAAAGTAGGAGATCCCCCAGCCCTGGGCCCCAGGAAAGGTTTGGTCAAAGTTGCTGAAGAGGCTCTTAGAGTGAGGGGATGAAAGTTATGGGCAGAATTTACCTCCAGAGAAAATTTTAGTTTCCTGGGAACAGGACTGCAGAGACAATCAGCTCCCCTAAATTTGAGGAGAATCCTAACTTCTAGGCTTCAAGAAATTGAGCCTTCAGCTTAACCTAGTCTCAGTTCCTCCTAGTGTGCTCCCATCTCAATTTCCTGAGGTTGAGTTTTGAGCTGGTAAAGAGGCAGTTATATCCTTGCCATATGTGATCTGAAGGACTCGGAACCCTGCAGCATGTGTTGACCCAGGACAAATTCAAAATGAATCTGTCTTGAGTGACAGTAGTAGTGCCATAAACAGGCTGGTGGAAATGAAGAACGGTCACTGTGCCTACATGAATACAGCAAGATTAGCACCCCAAACTCTCTCAGCAGGCACTGCTTTGAAACGCTTTTGTCTTTTGAGGTTATTGGGCTTAAAGGGGGGGGGGGGAGTTAAACTCCTAAATTAGGCAAACAGGGATCGCCCATCCACACTCTGATCTTGAGTGACGCCAAGTTAATACAGGGATAAACCATATCTCCAGAGCTGAATCCCTCTCCTTCAATATCAGGGTAGCTTGAAATCCTGCCTCAGAGATAAGGCCAGACTTGTGCCCATCTTTCAAACAGATCTATTCCAGGCCCAATGAGTAATGCTGGGTGAGAGTCAAGATAGCTGGAGGGCATAAAAAACCCTCCTTTTTCATATATTAATTCAGCAAAAGTAAAACACAAATGAAATAAACCAGGGGACTCATAAATCTATAAAATTCAGGGGGAAAAAATGATTTGCAACCAAAGATTTTGGATTGCTGAGAGCTGATTTTCCATGCATGTCGAATTCTTTCTGCATTGGCTATTTGGGCTGAACTGCAGAGGCAAAAAAAAAAAAAACACATAAAAAAAATAAAAAACCCAACCACCACTGCTTGCAAAAGGAAGAAAGATTTTGGGAAGGACAGGAAGGAATAAAACTCACCTGTGCCAGGAGAGGGCGCATTGACCAGCCACGAGCTGCAGTAGAAGCCTACTGCTCCTGCTCACCCTGCCCACATCCCACAACCACCCAGGGGAGCGGGATGGGCTTGCCGGCTTTCAGCTGCAGAAAGCTGCAGCTTCACCCTACAGCCAGAGCTGGGCACTTTCACCTGACACCATTGTGCACCAGGCCACACATTTCCCGGCTGGCTCCCTAATAAATTCTTTCATCCCTGTTTATCCCACACAGCTGGTCATTCATCTTCCCCAGTCCGACAGTTTTCTGCTCCGCTTGCCTGGCTCTGTATTAACAGTCGGCTGCCTTATGCGACACCATGACCTACTTTTTTTCCCGGAGAATAGCAAAGCAGTGCTTCAGCGTGGCTCGCATGGAGGAAAGAAAGGCAAAATTAAGGAGTGCTGGCAGAGCAAGCCAGGACCCTTTTCAAAAATTCATGGCTGTTTGCAAGAGGTTAGGCAAGGAAAGGCAAGGCCAGCCCAGGCTCTCCAAACTGCGCAGCTGAGAAGGAGATAACAGCAAAAATGAGAAGGGTCTTGTGTTTTGCAATCTGTAATAACCTAGCCAAAATCTGTGCAGTTTCCCACATGACTCCTGGAGACAGAGCCCAAACCAGCTGATCTGGAGGCAAGGGTAAGAAACACCATCATAGGCCCTGACAGTGTCTCAGACAAGAGAAGAGCGTGGCTCAAGAAAGACTTATTTCCTTGCTCCTCTACAGACATGGTTTAAGGAAAGTGCTTAGACCCAAAGCCTCCAAGATAATCAGTTACATGCCTATATCCTGGAAAAGTCAATCAGCTTAACCCCTACCCTAAGGAAATCCTGCCATCTCCACCAATTTTTGGTACAAATTACAAATCTGCATTTCTTTGAGGATGTGGATTTTAGCCTTTATATGCCTTACCTCCCTGGTGTTTGAGAAGAGATAAAACTTTCCTAATTCTGCAAGGTATTTTGTCCACCAGACTGTCAGATATGCCTAATAACTCAGTGATGGAGTACCTAAGACAATAAATTGGAGACATTTACTCACGAAGTAGCTAGAATCAGGCCTGTGCGCTGTAAGGCCAGATAACCCTATAAATTAAGGATTTTTTATTCCAATTCTTTTGTCCAGACCTCTTCAGTACTTGAGTTTGCAAAGGTTTTTCTATCATGATTTCAAAGGTACATTGCCCTGGCTTGCCAAGGCCACCTTCAAATACATGAGTGGTTGTCCTTGGGTGCAAGCTCAGAGTGCAAATACAGCAAGGCAAGTAGTATCAGTCCATACTGCTAGATAGAGAAGTGAGGGACCATACTATTTCCAGGTTTTTCCAGCATTTGCTTTTTTCACTACTGGAGAGCTTGCAGGACAAACAGAACAGATTGCCATGCTTGCAAATCAGGTCTAGAAGGGCCTGTCCCCATGATTTTTTCATGGTTTACAATGAAGCCAATACAGATATATTTTGCCAAAAATGACATGAACCTTGGCAGAACCTGGATAGCATTCATTTGTCTTGGGATAATGCTCACTAGCACTCACTGGAGGAAACGTAACCCTGCACCGGGACTGTAAGCATCTCTGGCCTAAGGAATAGTTCCCTTCACCTGCAGCACTTGCAAGCTTTTGTCTCCACTCTCAGAGCTCTAATTATTACCATGTCTGCCTCTAGGGAGGAGCAGAAGAGATCTAAGGTGTAGCACTAGTCTTTGAGAACTTCTTATAGACAAGTTTAGGACCTGGCCTGACTGGTTATCCACTGGAAATAATTGCCGCTATACTTATTACCCACTGATGCAGAAGGGCTGGGCAGCATCGCTGTTGTCCAGGGGAAAGCATCTTCATTCCCACACCTCTGAGGGTCTCCTTAGCATCTATTCTTTGCTGAAAGTTTCAGTAGCTGTAGCAAGAGGTGAACATCCAACCTGTCAAGGCTTACCTCACAGGATTGAGACTCCGAACTGGCACCTGCCTTTTTCCTCCCTACAGTTAAGAGCTGGACCTGACCCGTGCAGTGCAACACCAAGGCCCCACCGAGCTCCATGCCCTAGAGCACAACTCACCTTGGGCTACGATCAGCTGCACTGGCACATGGGGCAGAAGCAGGAAAGCTGCTGCAGCTGGGAACACTCCACACACCAGATCCCAGCTGGAGACCTGGCTGCAGCTGCATATTGCAGCCTCTGTCCTATCACGCACCATCCCCTGCCTCCTTCATCTGACCCTGAATCTCTCACACATGTTAGGAGAGAAAATGTGAGAACTGATAGGCTGATCTTTGCTACAGGAGGCCTTTGTGAATAAAAGAGAGGCTCCAGGGCTAGTAACCTCATCTTTTCCCACTAGCTCTTAAAATGCATCTCCCAAAGAATAAACACACTTAAAAACTGACCCCAAGTGCAGAAACACTCTTCTCTTCTGGGAATCTCCCTTGTTTCCGCAGCACTACAGGAACCCAGCTGCTCTGCCAGATCCCTGCTAAGGGACGGCACACAGCAGCCTGGCAGAAACTGCTCTCAGTTTTCCATTGCAATTAGCATAGGTGTTGTTTATCTCATTTTTGAGTGACCTGGCCCCTCTGGGGCAAGCCAGCGTCTCCAGCTTTCTTAGAATGACACCACAGTTGCTTCTCTCCTCTCAGCATCAAGTGACCCTGCAAGTGGTTGAGGTGGATACATACAGGGTAAATGAGAGTCAGCACCATTTAAACACATGAATATGCACAGGCTTACTGCTAAAGAGCTGGAAGCCCCTCAGAGACCACATTTAAGTCCCAGTGGCAATGTTAAGGGCTCAGGGAGGTACTTTCCAAAAACACAGATCCCCAGATTGTCCACAACTTGCTGATGTGAGAGTACAACAATCTCTTCTCTCAACTGACCTGCATGCAAAGAATAAGCACACAAGAGACTTAGCAGCCCTGAGGTATGCTCTGTCCTCTCAGACCAAACCCTCGGTCATGGCCTTTACAGCAGACACACAGCTGGCATGCTCTGGCAGCTACTTCCCATAGCCACCTTCAATAGACAAGTGTTAGCATACCTAGACTGTGTCTATGCACCCATTTGAATACAGATAGAGTGCTTTTGAAGCAAATCTCCCAGGTGTCCCCACTTGCTGTGCTTTGGTTCACATCCTGGGACGGTCTTGGAGCATGCAAACTGGATTCCTGTCAGATGAAACTAGACTAGGAGAAACATGCCTGGAACACCTAATGCGCTCCAACCACTCAGGTTGTCCAGTCCTCAGGACCAGACTAGAGCTAGGCCAAAGTAAATCCCCCCTGAAATGCACATAGCATAGACCTCAGGTTCTCAGCACCATCTGATCCACTCTACAGATCCACTCGTACTGGATCTCACTGCTCAGTGACATTGGCACAGACACTTGTAGCCATTCCAGCTCCTGGGCTCCCACCCACCTGACAGCTTTCACATGTTTCCTTTTGTCTGGTACTCAGAGACAACACCTCTGCTTTTACTACATGCATTTGCAACCACTGTTCAAACAGGGCTCTTAGTTCTCCCCATGCTAGATGTCTGAAAAAAATGAAGTTTCAGTGCAGTGTTTTCTGCTTCCAAGCTTGCTTTCTACAGATGTTGCTCCCCCTTTCACCAGGAACCATTATACTTCAGTTTGTTGCAAAGACCATTAACCCATTACGAATGGGCAATATGGGCCAATTTTGAAAAGGCAGTTCTAGTTCTTTTGCCGCGATAAACAATAGCGGAGAAGCTCCTGGCACTGGCTGCATTCTGAGAGGCTATTCGTATTCTGGTGTTTGTGCACACTGCATGGTTTACGGCAGGGATTTTGCATCATTTATTTTCTGTTCCTTTGCAGACAGTGGCATTGTTAAACAGCATGTGTCCGAGAGAATCCACCCTCTCAGTGGCATCTCCTCCCAGCTATTACAGCACTTCCCAGAAACCCACTGAGCTCTGGAATAAACAAGTCTTGATGGGGGGACTGAGCCCACACCCGAGAAATAGAGTGCCATGAAGCCTCCATAGCAATGAAAGTAACTTGGCTTTGCATGAAACCTTCCTTTTGCCTAATGAAAACCCTATGTTGTCACCCTTCCTAATGATGTGTTTTGTCCCTTGCAGGCAAAAGAGAAATAATAGACTTTTCTCTGACTGCTCCAACTGTGGCACAGGCCACAAGAGAAGTTGTTTTTCTCCCTGTGGCCCTTGAGCTTGGGCATCTGAACGGTTTCACCTTGGGCAGAAGGAGCAGAGATCAGCCTTTGGTGCCGATGAGAGTGTGGGGCGTGCTGGGATTCCTCCTGGCACTGAGAAACCTCCCACATGCTCAGTTGGTTGTTTTTCTCACCCGAGCAGAGTTAGGTTGCCAGATGTGGGGACAGGAAGGAATCTCCTCCGAGTCAGATTTCAGAGACCATTATGTAAAAAGCTTTTGTTTGTCTTTTTTTTTTTTTTGCACTGCAGTTTGGGGCCTGGTACATCCTCAGTATCATCTAGCCATTCTCTCCTGGCAAACACTCTCTTATAGCAGCACTGGGAAGCTTTTGCTGGCATTTTGCCTTGCTTACATATACTCATCTTTTGTCATGGGATATGGAGAGATGCTTTGCAACTTGTTATGTTAGCAGAGGTCAGGAAGACCCTGCTGGTCTAAACATCCCATATGCAGTAAATTAAGTCTGTGGTAAGTTTGATTCAATCATTCAAGCAGTCTATTTCATATCCACATTCCTAGGGTTTTGCTCCAGCTGACAGCAGACGTCCAACATTACTGCTGCACAAGCAAGTCACTAGTAGTAAATGTAGGAGGGTTATTGCAGGATCTATGGCTGGCAACCCACCTCTGTCCTGGGTCAGGACAGGTCTAGGATGACAAGCAGTATCAATGACGGCTCTCCCTACTGCACAACAGGCAAATGTTCTCAAATCTTCTTGTAAATAGAAGAGAAACTCAGTCTTAAGATTTCACCATATGACCTCAGACTTACTCTTCCTTTTGTACTGGCTTAGAATGGCATTCATCCATCTATCTGGATCTTTCCGTTCTGCCATGTTTACAAAACAAGCAGATTTTGGTCTTCTCCATAATTCATCCTCATTATAGTCTAGCTCACACACAATCAACACAGAAGCCCTTCAAAAGCACTAAACCCAGCACTAGGTTGCATAAAAATGATAGTTCCCATATGTCCTTATAAACACCATGCCAAACTGTATTTGTACTGTATTTACATTTTGTTAACATCTACCAAATTACCAAGCCAGCAGGAGAACATATACCCATTCACATTTCTAAACAAAGTTTAATGCTCACCCAGACTATAAGCCATTTAAAAAAAAAAAAACAGAGCTACTTGTATGAAAAAAAAAATTTAGCATAATCTTGGCTTGCAGTTTTGTGTTACTTGCCAGAACCAAAACATCTGCATCCTGTGGTATCAGACTACTTGGGGACTTTGTTAATTCAGAGGCAACTAAATCTTGGATGGGATCACCCCCAGGAGAGCTTCCTGTTATCCTGAAGTTTCACATGGTTCAAAAGAGGAGAATTTCACCTACCATGACTAAATTCTCTTTTACACTTGAGTTTACTTTCAAGTGCACTCTGTTCTCCAAAACGTGGAGCTAGATCTATTTACACTAGCTGAGGATCCAAAATGACACTCTGGAAAGTTCCTTTCCTATCTAGGGATATTTCCTGGCAGGCAGCCTTCTTATTTTCTTTGGTCTGGGATTTCTTTATAGTTAGTATCTTATCAATCTCAAAGCTTGCAATGAGAGCGCCTCACTCTAGTCATTCAGTTCACTCTGGAGCAAATCTGAAATTCGGTCTCCATGGAGGCACAGGAGCTCATAAGCACCAAACAGGTCAGAGCAATGGTCTGTTAAACCTGCCTCTCCCTAACACCAGCAGAAGATAGAGACAAAGGAAGCTCTAGATCTCCTGTCTAGGATCATGAAAGGTTTTCTTGACACTGAAGAACTGGACAGCAGATTGTTTCTTTAGGCAAAAGGCTGGGATCTTTTCACCTAAGCTGTACAGCTGCAGGTAATACCCCTATTACTCATAGTTATACATAGTAATTGATATAAGATGCATTCTGAGATCCTTGTGAGTTATCTCCAGTACTGCAGAAGAACAAATCACTCAGCCCAGGTTTGAAGCAGAAGCCCAAATCAGGATGCAGCAAAATTATCTGATATTCAGAGGTGGGTTACAGCTTCACTATGTTATAAATTCAGGAAATTATGGCTACCCCTTTTCTGAGGTCACTTAGGACCACCTCAGTGCAATTCCTGTTGCCTAGACCCCTCCTCCTGCTCCCCACAGCACACAGGTTTGTTCTAAGTGTAAGGGCTAGCATGGAAGAGGTGAGCAACAGAAGTGCCAAGTCCTTCCCCAGAATTCAACAAAGTTCCTAATCTTAAGCTAGACAGCCCCCAAGAGTGAAGCTGGGCAGCTGGCTGAGTCTGAGCTTGAGGGTGACTCAAAATACCAGCACAGACAAGGTCCAGCTTGTAGATAAGTCACTAGGCAGCAGGTTATAGTGCAGCTGGCAGGAGCTTTAAGACAAGCATCTCAGTGGGTCACACCATAGGTCATGTTGCACAGCCACAGACTGCCTGACTTCAAAGCCTTGACACACGAGAAGATTCTGCCACAGGACCATTCAGGCTGGATTTTAATCACAGCCTTTGATTTTCTTGCTGTTCACTTGTAAGCCATCACACCCTCCAACTTCCCTGTACAGCTTGCTGGATTAGAGCGGCTTTCAGTCTGCTGTCTTGGGCTTGATGTAAATAGGCAAGAAAAGGTAAAACACCTTTGAAACATTGCTCAACCATCCATTAAACCTGTAACCACTACTGTTCATTATCTGTGAAGAACATTTCTGGAAAAGCTGCAATAGACCCCAATTCTTCATGCACTGTCTCCATATGTCATTGTGGACTTGTAAAAGCACATATTCAGATACATTTGTCATGGCTTAATTAACAGTTTATAGCTATTATATTGATGGTAAAAGGCAAAGCACAATGATGTTTGGAGTTCATCATACATGCTTTATTATAACTTTCTGCTTATTATTCATGCTTGAGTCATTTGTCAGATCTAGAATAAAAGGGAAACAGATCCTTACTTTCAGGCCAACAAAATCAGAGGAGATGATTTTCAGATATGTCCGTTTCAAACTACACATGCATTTGGTAGACAATGCAAGTGAAGAGCTTTGTAGTTAGGAACTTAAGGCACAATACCCAAAGGGAGTTCCTGGGTGGTCATGTCCAGCTCTCCAAGGCAGCCATATTTTACATAGCATTTTGGGTCCATCTCTGCAGGCAAATTCATGCTCAGGTCTTGGATTTCAACCAGAATTTTGTTCTAGTTTTGTATTTGTGATAGTGATGCTGATATGTTCTCACTTTACTCTTGCAGCAGTATACATTGATCATGCAAGGTGAGCAGCAGCAAAATGTAGGTCAAGAAAAAGGGTCTTGTTGATAGTCATGCACAAATCCTTCTTTATGAACATCTTGTTAAAAGGAAGAAAAAACACACTCATTTTGTCAGGAAACCTAATCTGCCTTAAGTCTTATAGTTGCTTCATGCTAGTTCAGGGTTCACCTGAGAACCACGTGGGAAGATGCCTTTCCCTTGCCCCCAGCACCCCTCCCCTCACATCTTTCTCTGATGAACTGATTCTGATTAAAAAAAAAATCACCATAGGAGCCAGTAACACGTGCAGGTTCTAACAGCCCCTGATGCACAGAATGAGCTGTCTGCATTTTCAAGAACTGATTCACCTATTCCTCAACAGAGGAAACAAAGCACAAGAACTTGTCTGCGACCCACAACTTATTTACAGTCAAAACTGCCGTTAGAGCTCAGGTCTTCTTGGTCATTAGGAAAGCACAGTCTGAGCACAGGCCATCTGTTTGAGGGTTAGAAGACTTCAATTTTTGTCACCTCCCAGGCTTTTAAAAAATACAGTTTCTTTTCCTTTCTTTCCTTACCTCCTGCTGGACCTAGATTTAAGTGCCAAAGAGAAACTTTCAAAATGCCCCAGTGATTTAGGGGCACAAGTTCTAGTGATTTCAAATAGACACCATGGTGCAGACTGACCAATTCCTAGTATGGAAAAAAATGGCCACTGTTGTTCTGGAAGATGGGAAGGAAGGGGCTAATCTCCAGAGACACCTCAGTGCATCCTTCAGTAAACATCTCTTAGTAATACTTTGTTATGCACAAAATCAATCTATGCTGAAGCTCCTAGAACTCATTCCTCTGGGATAGAAATTCTTCTCAGAATATTTAAACTATATAGTCGTTGTTTTTGCACACAGTCCAAGAAATTTCTGCTCCTTTAACATCCATGTCTGTTTGGCCTAAACTTAAGAGCTGTGAGAACTATGAAGGCCTTTAGATAAATTAACTTAATGGTGGATGTGAAGGAATGCAATAAATGGGTCTTCAGGTCAGGGGATGTCCATTACCTAAATGGTAAATTTCAGTTAAGGTAACAGAAGATATTAGAGGAAAAGTCAAAGTCTGTCCTGGTATTTACCTGTGTCTATTGTGATGAACATTATGGGAGTTCAATTTTCTTAATACCTATCCTGTAGCCCTGAGTGCCCCATTCAACATATAGAGAGCCTGGAGGGGCAGGGAGGAGGGAATCTCTTCCCAGAGTATTGGCGGGACCTTTCAATTGAAAGGGCACTGAGACCAACCCAGGGGTCCTAAAGCCCTGGCGTTTCACTCCAACACAGTGTAGAAGTTTGGAAAGCAGAAACCCCATCCCTCCTTCTTCCACAGAAACTTCAGGAAATTCTTCAAGACCAGTATTTGCTGCTAGCAGAAGCCTAATCCACATAACCTCCCAGGGGAAAATCTCATTTAAGAGGAAAGTCTATACAAGACAAAGATTTCTTCCAACCAGCTGGAAAACAACAACATGCCTTCATTAATCTACTCAAGACACTGGGAATTCTGCAGGCAAAGAGCTTTGCTACAGATCTGTTTAATACCTAGTACTCCAGACCTCTGGTCTCTAGAGAAAGACAGACAATGTGAAAGAAGGGATGGGTCGGAGAAGGATCCCATGCTGGAGATTTCCAGTTCCTGCTCTTACACCTGTCACCCCTGCTTGTTTCTCAGATTCTGCCATCCAGGGTAGCACAGAGGAGACCTGGGCTCCCCAGTGCTGTGTTCCTGTTGTACCCAGGGAGAGCAAACACCCAGCTGCCCTGTCACTACACATTCATACATCCTCATTCAGGGAGGTGCAGAAAAAGCTGCTGTTACCTCCCTCTCTGACTATCATATGCAGCACCTACCAGCCCCAAGCAGCCACTCCGCCAGCACAGAAATGGCCCATGCCAAGGAAGCTCATGATCCAGATGGACATAAGGACAGAGAAGGCAGTGCAACTTGCCTAGTGCCACACACCAGTTCAAAGCCAGGAACAGAACCCAGGAGTCCTGGTTTGCAATCAGAGCCCTAATCCCCTTCACCTGCATGCTTGCTACCACTAACTGACAGCACATGATGCAGACCCCTGAGAAATCAGACCTGTACCTACACATGCTTGCACAAGGAACCAGAGAGAATTCTCCTCAGCACAAGACTGGCCTAAACCACTACTGAATAGAGCAGGCTCGGTGACCTCCAAGGTCCATGGCAAGAAGAAGCCCTGCTACTGAACTGTTTGGCAGGGAAAAGGCCTTAGCACCTCTGTGATGAAGGAGAAAAGGAGGGGGGGAGGGGGGACMAAAAAAAAAAAAAAAACCATGCAAATAAATGGCCACAGCAGACAGGCTTGGCAAGGACTCCACAACAGCCGAGCAGCTCTAACATCTGGGAGCCATGAGTGCCTCAAACCATGAGCTCTTAGACATGCACTCAACTTTACAAACAAAGCATTTCAGAGTAAAAGGTAAGGTGGGAGCAAGGCTAGATTTGCTTCCTGTCCAGATCAAAACATACGCTGAGAGAGGGGGCTAGGGAAGCAAGTCAGTCAGAGAGGATGGCTGGGCTAGCGCACAGCTAGGGAGCTCTCACAGCACATCATTCACTTCCGTCAGGGCCTCAACTCCTCCATGTCTGCTGTGAGGATCCAGCAGAGACTCTCAACCCACAACAAAGCTGCTCTCCTCAACCTACTAAAACAAGGTTTTCCCCCAAGGTGGGAGCAAAAATAGGAGCACTATAACATGACTTCCCTACCCTGATAGAGAAGTAGGAAGAGGAGGCATCAGTGTATTCGCATCATGCATTTGGTACTAGGTTTGGCTTTCATTCTCATCCAACCCTTAGGATTAGAAGGCAAGTCCCAAATTCTGCATCCATTTTCTCTTCAGGGAATTGGTTATCACCAGAAACAAAATCTTTGCCTATTCCTTGCTTCTCACTAAAAGCATCCTGTAAACAGCTAGCACTGAACAGACAGAGCCAGCACCAGACATAAGAAAGGGATCAAGACAGCCATGACCTGTCTTGAAAGACATGGTCAGACCATCAGGGATATAAACTACAGATATTTTGCTTTCCACATGCACAAACACCACATTACAAAATTCTTTGGAAAGAAGAAAAGAAAAGAAACCCCAACTTTTTCTGCTCCTTAAAAATTGCCAGTACTTCCCAGACAGAGAAAGGTGAGTGGAGGGTCAGTCAAACACAAAAAATCCCAAGTAATTTGAATGTCAGATATACATTTTGGCACACAACTTCTCTCCAGCCAGCTTCTGCAAGACCTAAGCCTCCTAACAAACATGTTAAGACCAAGAGACTTGCAAGCGGCAAACCACACTGCTCTGAATTAGATCAAGCTTTTCTAGCTTGGCTACTTCCATTCTTCCTGACTTCAGTCTTTGCCTGAAGTCCGTCACAGAAGCCCTACCATCACACTGCTCCTTTATCTGGAAGGAAGATAGCTTTGTGGTCAGACGCTAGCATAGGACATGGACATGCTGGGGTCAGCTCCCAGTCCACCACTTACTCCCTGTAGGCTTCCCACACCTCCAATTCTATAGGCAGAGCATAAATGCATTAGCAACCTACACTGTTCTGGTTTAGTTATGACAAAGGCCAGAGAAAGAGCTATGAACACATAGGAGTCTGCAGATCTGTCCCTTCTTCCCTGTTCTGCCCTAGGCTTGTGTTTTGTTTTGTTTCCCCCCCCCCCCCCCCCCCTTTCCTGGGAAATGTGATGAAGGAGGGTGGAGTGGCTCAGGCTATGTACAAATATTCAGACAGTCTCTTAGCAATAAATGGATCTCAGTCAGTTCTATTATCTGTCTGGCTGTGGCTCCTATTATCTGCTGTGAATTGTAGCAGTGATCTCTGGAACAGCATTCAGGCACCATCATTACCAACTTCCACACCCTCCAAAGACCACACTATAACAAGGCTTGCTGGATAATACTTGCCATTAGAAAAGGGAATATAAAGGATTCAAGCTATGACTAACACAGTAAAAGGCTCTGCATGAGGCTTTACATTCATTGACCCTGTCTTGTTATTACAGAAAATTCTAGGTTCAAAACCTAGACCTGCATTTTATACAGCACATTAGCTGATTTATACAGAAAGCTTATTTTATCCTGTTCTTGCTCACCCCGCCCTCCGCAATCCTAAATCTTTATGGACAATTGCAGCTGTGGAGCAGGGAACGCACATGACAGTCCTGCCTGGAGCTTGCAGTCCCACTTGGACAACAGGACTCCAGCCCGGAGTGGAGAGCATCTCACACCCGACAAAGCGCCTCGGAGCCTGTCGCTGCACCACTACACTGCAAACAGGGACACCACAGGGAGTGTCTAGCAATTCAGTGCTGAAAGCCTCTGAAACAGCACTCATATGACTCCTTGTTAGGAATGGGAATTTTGGGATCCAAACCCACATCTGACTTCCTTGTGTTTTTCACAAGTCCAGTTCATTTGAGGCCCATCTGCAGAGTCTACATTGAAACCTAATAGCCTTCCCTAGGGTAGGATGAGGGTTTTGAGAGAGGACAGCTTAGGCCTCCCCCTCCTAGCCAGCAAGGCAAGGCCACAAACATTAACTCCAGCAAAGCTCATTTTCCTATGGATTTCTACCTTGCAATTGATTGATTTCAGCCTCTGGGGTGCATAAGCTCCAAATGGAGGTTTTCCTGAAACTGGGGTATTCAGAAAGCCTCTCTCCTGCACAGATTCTCTGGTGTCTGATATGTTACCAGCTCTTGCTTCAGCTTTTCCATCAGCCAGAATGTAAATAAGTGCCCAAATGAGAGAGGTCCTATTTCATAGCATGGCTTCTTAATATCTGAATATTACCCCTCATTCAGCATGGCTTAGAAATTAGTCATCAGGCTAAAAAGTTATTAGGAAACACTTGATACTATGATTGCTTTCCTCTGGAATGAGGGAAGGGGGACAGGGAAGAGAGAGAAAAAGGGTAAGTCCTTGCACTTACAGTAAGGAAGGCATTCCCAGGACTGCCAGCACAGGCACAGTGTTCGCAGGGGCCTGGGGCACAAGCAGCTCAGCCTAGACCACAGCCTAGCACCCAGGGTCAAGGCTTGGCCCAAACCACCCCCACCCCTGACCAGCCAAGAAACAATTGCAGATACTGCCTTAAATAGAGCTGCTGCTCCCTGCAGCCATCTCACAGGGCAGCACCACCCATGGTTACCACAGTCCAGCTGAAAGTCGTTTATTGCCCAGCAATTGCTCACAGGCCTCAGCTGGGAAAACTCAGCCGGGGCTTCTTGCTGTTCTTCCCATAAGTGTTTGTGTGCCTGGATCTGCCCCACTCCCTCAGCTGGGCAGGGGCCACGGGCAGAGCAGCGTGGGGTGCAGGGTGAGCAGCAGGCTCTGCCCCAAAGCATCGTGCTGCGTGTTGCAACAGCGCAGCCTGGGAATGGGCTCCGGGTGAGGGCAGGAGCGCAGGCAACGAGCTCCTCTAGGTCTGCTTGCGTTGGGAGCTTTGCAGCTGCCACCCTCAGCCTCTGTGTCTAATATCCTCCCAGCTCTCGCAACAGCGGCAGCCTCATGCCCGCAGGCTCCACGGGGTGATGGCACAGCACACGCAGGCATTTCCCACCTCCTTCGGACCTGCCATGCTGCCATGAGGAGCCTTCCGGGAGCCATCGACGGCTGCTTGCCACCCTGAGGCTGCATGGGACCGACCACTGCCACATTTTGGGAGAGAAGAACCGCAAAAAGCGTGAAAGAATATGGCGTTACACTTCCTCATGGCCATTTTCACACCACGCACTGTCTAACCCAAGTTATCGCCAAAGCTGTGGTGGTGGCGGAGGAGTAACCTGTGGGTGAACAACGAGCAGCTGACAACCTGGAAAGACAGGCGGTCTCTTTAAACAACCTTTTTTTGAGGCAGAGCAAAGCCATCGTAGCTACCTACCCAGCCCCACTGCTCTAAAACTGAAAGAGGTTTGCTGAGAAGGGGTTGCCACTAGCAAATAGCCCTCTTTGCCCGCAGCAGGGCAGGCTGGAGCTGGCAATCAAAAAGGCTTCATTTTAAGTGGTTTTCTGGCAGGCAGTGCCAAGCATTTGCAGAAGATCTTTGGGGGTGGGGGGGAAGACCCTCCCCATTTTTATGGTAATAAAAACATACTTGACTTGTATACAGTTTATATTCTTCATAAAAACGCTAATTACTCTCCCAAAGAGAGGAGAAACAGAGCAATTTTTTGCATCCCACCCTTCCCCCTCCGTTACCCTTTATACTTTTATGACGCAGCATTTATTTAAGTCGGAATTGTGCCCAGCTCACTCTGCCTTTCGCACGGCGCATCCTCCCCTCTCTTCCCACTCGTAAAAAAAAATAATAATAACTTGCAAATTTATTTCAGTGGAAATTTGGAAAAACATTATTAGGGAAAAAAAAAGCCTCCAAACATAAAGCACACAAGGACGCCAACACCCCCCTCTGCAACTTTTTCCTTTGGTGCATACATTTTTCCAAGGTCACCTCGGAGGCTTTTCCTAGTTGGCTATTAAAACGACAAAAAAAAAAAAAAAAGGCACGCCTGCCCCAAGAAGCATATGAAGCCATCGCTGTGGCTTGGACTGTTTCCCTGTGTACAGATGCCACGGGAGAAGAAGTGAGGTTGCGGGGGGAGAAGCTGATGTATTTCCAAGACTTTTTCCTCTCACCAGAGGAGGAGGATGAAGATGGAGTGATGAGTGAGGTTCCGTTTGTCCGGCAGCATGAGTCACTCAGCAGCAGTTTCCGATACACAATTTTTTTTTTTCCATTACAGAATTTGGTGTCATTTATTCCTTCCTCCTCCTCAAGAAAAAAAAATCCTGCTACCGTTATGTCTAATTTATTCTGGGAACTTGTCTGAGGACCCACCAAACAAGGTGGGGGAGGGGTGATCTGAAACACAATCCAAAATATAATCGGCTCTGGAAGCTTTTAAAGAGACTCCTTTAAGGCTGTGCCAAACCTTAAAGAAGGAAAATACTTCTACTAAATCCCTCCCACCATGAATGGGATCCTGTATGTCTGAGGCTTTTTATTGGCTGTGTGCTGTTGGTTTTTTTTGTTTTTGTTTTTGTTTTTAATCAAAGATGTTACTCTTTCAAATAGGGTCTGAGCTCTGCGGCTTTTCGGAAGGCAGCGAATTCCTGTTCCTCGGGCATGCAGGGATCTGACACAGCCCTCCCCCACGCTCGGTCGGGTTCTCATGCAAAGATCTGGCTCCTGGAGCCTGAGCTGTTGGGTTTTTTTTTTCTGAAAGCTGTTTTTTTTCCCCTCTTCACCCTTTAAAAGCAAAACTAAACAGAATTAAGCCCTTAAAAGAAAAAAAAAAGAAAAAACAACAAATTTCCTCAGGCCCTGAAAGCCAGCCTGGCCTCCCCACTCTTAAAATATCCCTTCAGGCAAAGGGCAACGTTGCCCATGCAACCTCAATTGACTCTTCTGCAGCCAGCCGGCATGGAGGAAAAGGCCCCGTCCAGCATGGGCAGCGGATGTGCACCACCAAAACAAGTTTTATGAACAATGTATGGACTCATGTTGCCTCTTATCGCCCCCCTCAACTAACCCTGTTCGGTCTCGCTCCAGATCTCGAACAAGCAAACCTGGGCTATCCCCCGCCTTGACACCCATGGGCTTTCTGATGGACTTGACTCAGGCCTTTACCTGGTGATATTACCTGTCCCAGTGCTAAACCAGTTCTCTGCACTAGCAGAGCATGCAGGTCATTGCAGGGTTTATCTAGTTGCTTATTTTGACAGAAGAGTATTTTGGAGAGCTCTGGAAGCACTGCAATAGTCTTATCCAGAGCAGGAGGTCCTGCTGCCCTGAAGTTCTTCCTTCCAGCTACGCTTAAATCTAGGTTTGGAAATAGATAGCACTATCACTTCGCTCTTACAACTTACGGCATTAATTCAGCCCTGCAGCCTGTGTGGTGTCTAATCCTGAATGTTTATTCCCTCAGATGCTACATTTAGCTTCTGCTGCTCGGTCCAAGACTCAGTCTCAGCTCCACCAGTTCACTTTGCACTGAGAGCATAAACAGGAAAACTCAGCAGTAGGGGAAGGCAGTACTCTAGGAGTAGCAACCTCATGTCTGAGTTCAAAAGGCACATAACTGAGCTTGAAACAGGCAGTCCCTCGAGCTGAGGATCCAGCCTGCAGCACAGACCTACCACCTCATTGTGCAGGCCTTTCTGTTGAACAAACTTAGGGTGTGATTGCAGGGGTGCGATTGCTGGAGGTGTTAGGATGCTGCAGGGAAGGTGGCTGGATGTTTGGGAGAAGGGAACCTTTTTGTCTGAATCCAGGCATACACTGGAGCCTTCGCCAGCACTACAATGAAGGGATGTGGTTAGGTACGTTAACAATACAGTAAGGTTATCCAGAAATTCTTCCAGATGCCATTAGGATGTCCATGTTACTGTTCCAGCTATGGCTCACCTCAGGGAAGTTACAGAGAGCCCAAACTCTTCCCACTTTCTGTGGATGGTGGTTTTATTCCTCCTGCTAGAGAGCAGTCAGCCTGGTTGGGACCAGCCTTAACATTGGCCCTGTGAGTGAAGTCTTCAGCTGTTGCAGATTGCTTTCCAATTCAATGTCTGCATGCAATATCTGGAACTTTTTTCCATAGACTTTTCGTGTGGAAATATAATTGGTGGGATATTCCTGTTAGATGAGATTACTGTCTACCTGAAGTGCTCTGCTCTACCCTTGGGAGCTACCTACCTTTCTCATTGACTATGTAGGAGGTCAAGGACCTCAAGGCATCCTGCCTACAGCAGCCTCATCTTTCACATGCTCTGAGCAGCTTCTTAAACTTCTTGTTAGTGCAGTCCTGTCCAAAACTGGTAACGCCTTTCTTTACACCAGTGACTTCTCTTCTAATACAGACTGCAAAGCTTCTTACACACGAACCCTGGCACACTTACAGTGTTTTCTATTTAATCATTACACTACTCATAAGGGACAGCTTCAGTTCAAATATTTTATCACTGTTTCTTCTGCTTTCCCCAGAGGATCATGTGCTCTTGGACYGCACCAGCGGCTCTGTGTAAATAGCTGCAGCAGAAGGAAATTGGCCATAGCCAGACCTTTTCTGTTTGGGCTTTGGGTCACTCTGGAGAGCAGTGTTTGGCCTGCCTAGCTCACAAAGCTGTCCAGATTGCTGTGTATCACCAACTGGGCCTCTCTCTTCTTCCCCTCTATCCCAGACTGTGTCATATGCCATTCTGACCACTGATTTTCTGTTTTCTTCTTGGTCATTCTTAAAAAGTTTGGTCATAGGGCCCTAAAGCAATCTCAGAGACCCCACAAGAAATACTCCCACTCAGTTATGATTTCCTGTTTACAATCACATTTTGGGATGTGATTCCAAGCCAATTTTCAATCCTTTTACTCTGCCACATAGATTTTGAATCATTCTAGTTTCTTAAGTGTTGTACCAAGACAAATATTTTTCATGAGTCTCAAACCACAAGTATCTTTATTGACCATATTTTTAATTTCATCACAAAAGATCCCAAGTTTAGCTTGATAAGCTTCATCTACCATAAGGTACCAGAGGCCTTCTGATTAAGAATCAGTCTCATGAAAGCAGTCATTTAATGGGATTTCAAGGTAGATCTGAAGAGAATAGGTTTAGATGTCTGCCCCACAGTAAAAAAGGCTTGTAATCCTCTCCAGGACTGCAACACAAATTCTGGAATTAAACTGTGCTCATCCACCTTTACATTTCTAATGCATTAGGTTTCGTTAATTACCAAAACAGGGTTGGCACTTTCCTAAGCACATGCAAGCTTATTCATTAAAGGAAACTGAAGTCCCTTCCTTGAAGGGCCACTGGATCCTTGGACTAAATAGGGCACAACCCAAAAAAAATCCAAAGTGGTCAAGTACTGCCAAATTCTGAGTACTGACACACTCACCTATAGGTTTGGAACCATTTGCTGATCAAGACACCTTCAATGCAAACTAAAGGGCAAATTCTCTGTACATGGGAATACCTTGGGATTTCCAAAGACAGCTTCCAGCAGAAAACTCAATGTTTATTTTCTTTGTCATCTAGTAAAAATTGTGATTCTAAGCCGGTGTGGCCCAGCAGGATAAGTTTTCTGAGTCTGCTGGAACCCAATTTAAATATTTTAAGTTAAAGGGAAGAAAAAGAAACCAACCTCAGATTGGGTTATGTGTGCCAAACCTCACCATATAGACATGTGCAATTATGGAACTTCCTGAAATRTATTTTTGCTAGAAAGAGAAATGGAAGAAGGTTACATAGGACACCAAAGAGCCTCAGGAAAGGATGCAGAATTATAACCAAACAAACCACTGAGTGGGGAAAGAAAACCACAGTGCCCGATTTCAGGTGGGAATCAAAGTCTAAGCTCTAAAATATGTATGATAAAGGAGGCATCCACATGCAGTGCATGCCAACATGTTTTTTTTTTTAAGCACTGATTATACCTGGAGGCAGCAAGTCATGTGTGCCCTGCTGCAGATTTGGCGTTGCTGGCACAAACCATCTCATTCATTCCCAGAGAAAAATATTTTTTTTTTAAGCAGTTCTAATCTGAACTTCTCTGGCCTCCTCCTAAAACATCAGCACTTCTGGTCAACTGCTCAGGATCACCAAGAGAGACCTGGAACCTCTTCCAGCACAGGCGCCCACATCTCACCCCCTGCAGGGCCATGTGACAGGCATGAGTTCTTCAGCCTTCATTTGCGTTCCAATGTGCTCACTCACACAGTTGTTTATGTCATTTTTTAAGGTTTTTTTTTTTTTTTTTTTTTTTTTTTTCTGATCCTCATGAACCCTAATTATGAATCCAAGGTCATTATCAGTGATGTCAATTATACAATGGCTGAGCAGCTGCTCCCCCTGTTGCTAGCCTAATAGTACCATGTTGAAGTAGACAGCAGAATTTCTTGTGCCATTTAAAATTTGCTATATCATGAGTTTCCTTTCAATTGCAAAAGCAGAAAAACAGCTTGAGTACTTCTCCTCCTACATCTTTACTTCAAACTGCTTTTACAATCCTCAGTATATCCTTCAGCATCTCCTGCCTTAAATACATATCCCAAGGGGAATAAAAGGGAATTTAACAAAGAACAATTTTTCCCAGATGGTACCCAAAGTCATCTACAAACACAAAGATAGGGACTGCTGTAAAATAAATTCTAATGGAAATATTGGCTGTGGGAGTATAGGGCATATGGCCATTCACATGTTAGGAACTGCTGTATTCAGAACTAAAATACGACTACTTCAGGGTAAGAACTCAGCAGCAGCTTAAAAGTGCAGAACAATAACAGATAATGTTAGAGTACAGGAAGAAGAGCAGTATTTAGCACGCAACTGAAATGTAAGGGGCCTTTCTTCACCTTGATATATTTTATAACAGTTTAGATAACTAGAGTGAGGTAGCCCCAAAAGCAAACTATCACAGTTATCAGCTATTTCCTCTTCTGTGCATGGGGTGAAAAGTGTGGTGTGCCACATCCCACCACGTAGGAAGTGTTAACAAGCACTGACTTTTTCCACGGCAGTCACCGTATAGCTGGCAAATATCAAAGAGACCTAGCTCTTCCCCTTTTGCATCTTTTGCTTATTTTTTCTTCCTCATCTTGAAACATGAAAGAGGGTAGTTGAATTCACGCAAGGTGAACTCCTATCTGACTTCCTTCACAAGGTCTTACACTCTATGACCCCTTGAAAACACCCATTTGCCAAATCTAAAGTTTGTGGAGGAATCTACCTCAGTGCCTCTTTTATGTAAAGCAGCACTAACTTGATGTTTCACAGAGGAAATAGTTGTCTTTTAGTCTGCACATCAAACACACATAAATGGTATCTCTTTTACTGAAAACTACTTGCCTCCTCTTCCCCTGATCTCCTTACTTCCCACTCCCAATTCCTACCTTGCAAAACTCCTTTTGGGGTCTGAGAGGAAAGTTGGGCTCTTCTTTCTTAAGCATCATCTCCAGCAATGAAAATTGATGGACCAGTTTATCATCTTGTTGATGCCTGCCCAATCCTATTGCTGTCCCTGTCTTTGCTGTGCCCCCTCTACTGCACTAACAAGGCTAGAAAGCAAATAAAACCTTTGCCTTTGTCAGTGTAGCCAACAGCTATGACTCAGAAAACACAGAGGCTGCAGATCTCATAAGATAGAGTCTTTTTTTTTTTAAACAAAAACAAACAAAAACATAGTCATGTTAGAGAATAGAAGAGCTTCAAAGAATTTGACTTTATCCCAGAATTGCTATATGATGAAGAATTTCTGCTATAGACACCTCTTTGGTTAACTCTGATGGCAGATGAGATTCACTGAACTGCAAGTTCTGCATAGACTAAGCAGCTCCAGAAGCTTTAACATCTCTCTGAAGTCCTTAGGACTTGCACATCTGGGTTTAACCATGAGAGATCCAGAACGCATGGTATCTTCAGATTTGGAGAACTTCCTGCTTAGGCCAGGGGGATGCTGTCAAAATAAACTTTACTGAGTGACTCACTGCTGCTTTCAGTCCTTGCCAGAAGCCAAATGCAGAGGCATGAGGAAAACAAACAAAAGTTACTGAAGCATTTCAGACTTTTCAGAAAAGTTTGGTTCAGCTTTAATTCCAGTAAAGCTCAGAGAAGGATGAAGCAGGAAAATATTTTCTAACCAGCAGAGGCTCTTAGTAGACAAGCGTGCGTAAGTTTTATGACTGTTTTGCATTCCTGGTCAGAACCTGTAAGGGTCCCCATGCTGACAATGGCGAGGTTATCTACAGATACAGCACACACAGAAAAATGCCCTGCAGATACCAGCTCAAGTTTTGCCCTCAGATCTGTCCGCACAGTMCAAATGATTTCCCTGGAATTGCCTAAGCCTTTCAGATCAAAATTCAGCCTTTTTTGTTTCTGAAGCACTATAAACACTTTATAGAAAGGTCTGGCAGACACCAAGGGCTGCGCGCGCGCGCACACACACACACACACACACGCTTGCTGGGAACTCTCCCCCAGGAATGCTCAGCTCGGATCTAGCCAGCTTCTCACATAATCCAAACAGTAGAATGTTGGTTTTGAAAGCAAAACAGTCCAAATATATTTAAGTGTGAAAAACAAAACCTAATTTGCCTAAAATTAGGGGGAAAAATTAAACCCCAGACACAAAATACATGTCAGAGCCTATCTTGGACCCTAGTCTGTATTCATGCATAGATCTGCTAGGTTGTTCCTGGTTCACACCAGTGTAACACTGGGCCAAATGGACTCATCAGATACTTCCTCACCTTCCTTCCTCCTGCCTCCATCCAGAAAAAGTATCACAGCTGAACTTAAGACAGCAAAGCTATAACACAGTCACCCCCCCCAACCTTGTAATAAAGTCACAGTGGCAAAGAGCATGACAGAAGTGTTGACATGCTATTTAAGAAGTTGATTTAATCTAATTTGGGTCCCAAAACACTGAAATATCTTATTCATAACAATATAGTTATTTCATAAAAGCACTGAAGAGCAGAGGGAAGCTTAAGTCCCTGAGAATACTACAGCAATGATTTTTTTTTTAACTTTAACCTTTTAAAATTCCTTTTAGATGAAGCTCTCTGCTCCCAGGGGGTTATGATGCTGTGATTTAGAATAATCCAGCTTCCTTACTATTTATTTTTGAATTGTGARTTTTGTATGTACGCACACTCACAAACTTAAATCCATCTTAATGGAAATTCCCTAGTTCTTAAATCAAGAAAGCRACACAATCACAAGTGGGGTTCTAAGCACCAAACCCAGAAAGAATACAGACTCCCCATTTGGGCAGAGCTAYGGCACCAGCACTGGCCAGCAGCCACAGCTGGGCCCAGACAAGCTCAGCTCACCTCCTCCCATCGTCTCCCCCATCACAGACTCACTATGCACACGCAGCTGCAGAGCAAGGATCTTTACAGCCCCTTTGCAGATTTATCTTGATCAATACCTTAGCCTATCTGCAGGTCGGTTAATTCTAACACGTAGCAACTAGTGATAATATATCTTAATTGCAACCTGGTGTCTTGAAATGCAGCTGTGCACAGGTCTCTTAATTTCAGCAGTACAGCAAGTCTGAAGTTGTTTTGTTCCATCTTTACAGTTATTCAGATCAGAAGAAGCATTTTTCCCTCCTATTTTAAAAATTTTATGTTTCTCATAATTCAAAGTTGTTAATGAAGCAGCTTGTAAGTTCTCTGAAAAATCCACATGATATGCAAAGTTCAAGGGTTATAAGTTTAAGGGGATTAAGGCTATTTTTCTTACACAGGACAACAGGATTTAACTCTAGCTTTTAATACAAAATAGAGCCTGTGATTCATCATTGCACCTACTGACTGTCACAGTATGACCAATTTAGGCAGCCTCTAAGAGTCGAGGAACTATATAGAACCCAAACCAAACAATCAACAAAATTAGACCAAAAAATTTCTTTTTTCAGTGAGTCTGGCATAGCCATAAAACAGACACTGCAATTTGTTTAGTCAGTGATTATAAGATCACATGCCCCTTATCAAACTCACTGGAGATCCAGAACAGAACTTCAGTCCATTCTTCCAATTAAACAACTCATTTGGATCTAATAAGACATTTATTGACTCCTGAGCTTGTATTGATTCTGAATAGGCTACAGCCAAGGTTTAGTAAATGCCTTGGAGATAAATCAGCATGCAGGTAATAAACTGCAGATTGCATAAGCAAACATTACTTAATTATATTCCTATTAATATATTGAGTCTGTAATGAATTTTTGAGGCATTTAATTATCAATTTGACAAGATAATCTAGGGGTAGTTAATGATGGACCAGTAAATTGTTAAAAAACTACAGACACTTAATAAGTCTCCTAACTGACACTGAATTAACTTGCTTTAGCTGTCTGGTTAAACAGACAGGAGTTAATTACAGAGTGCTTAAACAGTCTCACCATTTTAATATACGACCCTCTTTGCTGTGCAGTAACCATGCAGCAGGAGACACGGGAGACTCCATGTATTTCATTCAAATGGCTAAACTACTTGCCATTGTAACCACTTTGACTTTAGTAAGATTTAGCAGTTAGGATCTTACAATTTACAAATACAATGGCCCGCTCCCCCGGTAAGTGATCAGAAATTATGGTGTACCTTAGTCCCTGCTAGCTATGGATGTCATGAATACTGCTACCTAGATGTTCATGTATATCCAAGAAATGCTTTACCCAGTGTCGGGTTGCAGCTCCTTCTTTGGATAAAATCTGACACTTCACTGCAACAACTGTTTCAGCACTGACTCATACAAAGATGATCACTTGCCATAGTGCTTTGGGAGCATGGCGGGGGGGGGGGGGAAATGAGCAAGCAAAGGCAGCACCAGAAACAAGCATTAGCAGTTCATCAAAGCCAGAGGTTAGTGAATAAGGGCAACAAGCAATAATAGATGTGACACCTTCCCTAGGAATAGCCTCAAGCTGCACTGAGTGCTTCCATGAACTGTGGAAGACTTGGCAGTGGTAGGTTTGAAATGTAAAACAGTGCTGCTAATCTTGGGTTGTGTGTGAATAAAACATTGTAGATTCTTAATCATCTGGAGAAATCTCATGCAAATCCTTTAAGAAAAAGTCACTTAAGGAAGTAGAAGCAATGTTGTTTGACTCCAGGAGTTCAGAGGCCTCAAGTCATCAATCTCTCCTATCATTAGCTTAAAGATAAATTTTCAAGTGCTGGTTCTTTTAATTTATTTACTGTGGGGAGCCTTTAAGGATCAAGCTTTTTCTCAGTAATTATGCAGCTTAAAAGCCCTTTCTCCAAAAATAAATAAAAACATTCATGCAATAACACAAACCCAGGAAGAAGGACTTTAAAAAGCCAACAAATGTTATGAAACTGAAAAACTTGAGCAGGAACCCTAAGGACCCTTACTCAACCAGATACTTGTATGACAGTGCAATGACAACAGCAACATCTTTCTGCTCTTAAACTCACTAGCAGCTGTGGTAGCGTTAAGTAGCATGGGTGGCAAGCAGAAGCTTTTTGTCACAGCCCGGTTAAGGTAAGAACATAGGGGAGACAAGCTCTCAATCTGGAAACTAAGGAGTCATCATGAACACTGGAGTCTCTGTCTCCAGCTGCCTTATTTAAGAAGTCAAACCATTCTACAGAGCTAGGCCAGGAAAGACTGAACAAGGTTGTGCACAAGTCACAGGTACTGAGGCATCATCCTTCAGTTTCACCCAAATGAGAGGGAAARGTTTTTGCTACCTCCCCTTTGCCAGATGGGCTGCCCACAGCTTGGACATCTGAGGAGGCCCTGTTGAGCCGTTAAGGACAACACCATCTTCAGCTCAAGCAGACAGAGCCAAAGAGGGGAACCTTTAGCAGAGCTGCAGTAGGTCTGCAGGACAGCTCAGCATCCCTAAATAAGAGGCCAGCCTGCTCCACCCTGCAAGGCCAGCACAGTCATGTGGCATCCTTGCCACATCCAAAGTTTTGCTTGCGGCATGTTTAATGCTGACACARAACAGAAGGAAAGGACCACAGCTTCAATCCCTGGTGTTCCCAGGCCTGGC
Source organism: Apteryx rowi (assembly GCF_003343035.1). Lineage (NCBI taxonomy): Eukaryota > Metazoa > Chordata > Aves > Apterygiformes > Apterygidae > Apteryx > Apteryx rowi. Next base: position 3,033,057 of record NW_020449641.1, on the reverse strand, counting down.
CCTCTCTCTCCCCTCACACCCTCAGATTCATCACTGAGTACCCAGTCATTTTAGGTCAGATCAAGAGAAGACCAGCATCTATAATGGTCTCTCCTCCTCAAAGACCTGCAGTTGCGTCTGAAAAGCATGCACAGCCCTTCAGCTTGTGACTGTGGTAGGACCATGRTTGATTCATGGACTGTACCCTGAACAAGACAAAGAGGGGAAGCAGAGCTGAATTTAACCCCGTGTTTACTAAAAGAGAAGGCAGTAAAGTGCCTTTTATGTGCTGGCATTAAGTCAGCCAAGGTCACTGGCAGGGTTGTCCTCTGCAGGATACTTGCTCATGTGGTGCCCAGTTGTTTTAAGGCATGCCCTTAGTGGGAGCATTTTGCCAGAGATGCTGTCAGATTTACTKCCAGCTCCGCATGTGAAATTCAGCACATGCATCTCCAACGTGCAGCAGTGGTTTCCAAAAGCCACTTTTGGTCCCAATGCCCCTTGGGATGTCTAGAAACAGGCTCTCGCTGCTTGCCAAGAAGCACAAGCGCAGCCTGTGGTGTTTCTGGCCTGGCTGGTGATGCAGTGGTTGCTTGCGGCACACAGCCGTTTTGTGGCCTGAGAGATCAGCTTGCAGCCATGGCCCACTTAGGATCCTTGGCCAGTGCTGCCGCGGTCCAGGGCCAACAGAAGGCCCTTGTCCTTCTCTCCGAGACCACAGTAGCTGCTTCCTCCTACCTACCCTGCAGGCTCCTTCTCTGTGATTTCTGCTCCAAGTGAGCAAGATCCTCTCATTTCCCCCAGAGGTATGCAGCCRCCTGGCTATGCTCCGGTGGCAGAGGTGGGTTGTGGCTATCACCAGTTCATTACCTCTCCTCCCCAGCACAGATGGGTGCTCCTGCTTCTGCACACCCCGCCTCCTCTTGCCACTAACAGTTGCCGGGGTTTCTCTTTGGCTGCTGTTTTTGGGCCCAGCTGCAGGAGGGCTCTGCTCCAACACAGGCTCAGCTGGGCTAGCACAATRGAAGAACAAAGGCCTCCTCGCTCGGAGCCGAGCCTTTTCAGCCCCGTTTCCTTTTCCGATGCTTTCATTTCCTCTGAGCAAAACGCTGCTGAAAGGAGGATAGTGTAGCTGCGGCTGCTGCACTAGGCATTGGGGTTTGGATGTCACAGGCTGCTTCTTCATCTAGGTCAGCGATTTCAAAGGGGTCTTCACCCAGCTCCGGCCTTTGAAATAATATTTCTTCTGAGAAGGCTTACCTTATCACTCTGCTTAGAAGTGGCCAGCTCTGCCTGGCCTACACTCTTGCAACTGGTATCAGCAGAGGTGCTAGAGATCCCCTAGTGAAGGCAGGCGAGAGCGAGCCTGGTAGAGGGTTATTGATTCTGGCACTTATACTGTGATCACCAAGGCATCCAGCAAAATGAGGAAGTGTTTGGGGAAGTCTGGAGGAACTGGGGTAGTCTTTCCTTTGGCGATTATGGCATGGGGTTTGGCATGGGAAGTAGGAGCCAAGAACAAATGTGGCTTGATGTATAGCATGGCTTTACTACAACTGCATTTGAAATTCAGGGCCTAGGGGAACTTAATGCATTGAGGAAGGGGAGGTTGCCTTAATTTAAAAAATGTTTCACACAGGACAAAGTTACTCTTGCTACAAAAAGGTGTTAATCTGCACATTCACTACGGAAGAAATTAATATTCCCAGAACTTGCATAAAGTTTTAAGTTAAGCCAAGCCAAACTGAACCACTTATAGCCAATTTCCTGGAAGTGGGGTTTCTCAGTGACAGATACCTCCACAGAGACAAATGGACCTGGAGGTGACTCGATTATCTCCTCAGGAAAGCTGCAGCCTCTCAAAACGCTGCGCACCCCCCTCCCCTCTGCCTCCAGCCTGCCTGTGTGCCACACTGTCCATGGAGGCTCTCTGTCATGGTTTTGGTTTCATTGCCGACTGCGCACTCCTCAGGGCCTGGTTCTCACGCAGGGCTTGAAACTGCCGCGCAGGCACGCGGGGAGCCAGGGAAGAGCCTGTTCAGCAAGGTCCTCGCTCCCCTCTGCTGCTCTGCCCGTCGCGCCAAGCACCGGCGGGAGCGAGCCGCTGAGACCCGACGCAACTTTCCTCCGGGAGCCCGGTGCCCGCCGTCGAGGGTGGCCCGAGAGCCGCCCGCCCCGCCGGGTGCCGGCCCCTGCTCCAGCCCGGGCCCGTCAGCAGAGGGCACTCGGGGAGAAGGATTGCCGTGGCCGGGCGGCGGCGGGCGGCGGGTCCCGCGGAGGGGAGCGGAGCGGAGCGGGCCGGGGGAGCCGCGCAGCCCGTCGCGGCGGCGCCGGCGTTGGCGAGGCTGCAGTGGCCTCCTGGCACCCCCGGGACGTGGGCCCCCGCGGAGGGCAGGCGTGGGCAGCTAACCTGTGCCGACACCCACACGCGCCCTCGAAAAGCCGCGGCGGAGCAGGTCCGCTGACCGGACAGGCTGCAGCGGCACTGACCCCTGCAGAGGGGGGTGCCTGCGGCGTGTGCGGCTGCTGGGCCACTTATCCTCCGCACAGCCCGAGGAGCAGGCCAGCGCCACCCCCAAAGTGCAGCAAGGAGGCCGGGGGGAAAGGCAGAAAGAGGTTCAGAGCCATGTGGGTTGGCTCTGACAGATAATTGCACCAAATGTCCCAAAATCCAGGCCTGTGTGCTGTCCATTGGCCCATTCTGCTTTGGGGATCCTGTTGGGATGTGGCTCATTTCCACCTTGCCTAGCCTGACTTGCCCAGGGAGATTCAGCTTCCGAAGGCAGCACTTTCCTCTGCTTCTCCTTATCCAAACAAGTGGTATTGGCTTCTTTAAGAAAGGGGAATAGATTGAAAAGCAAAGGTAATGTGTGTTTGGGTGGAAAACCTCATGGAGGTCCCAACATAATGGCATCATGCAGAGAAGGAAACAGCCAGAGCCTTGCAGCCTTGCACAGTCCAGCTGAACAGTGCCCAGGGACAGATCTCCTCTGGAGGAGGGAGCAGATGGAAATCACCTCTGAAGGAGGAGTCCAGCAATGTGCCACCCTGCTTCCCCTCTCCCATCCACCCCTCCAGCCCCCATCCTGTGACCTGCTTCCCTAGACAGCTAGGGAGGGTTATGGGAGATGGGGATTTTTGAAGACATAGCTCCCTCCCCCTGCTCCTGGCTCCTTCTGCACAACGGGGCCCCCAGCCCACAGAGCCCTCCCTGCCAATTGGCAAAGGGGGTTGCTCTGTTTCAAGCCAGCACCAAATGGCACCGGCTGAGTTGTTTGCTCTCAGAGCTCTCCTTGGCCCCACCACCGCCCTTTTGCTGTGCTGCACCCCTTGCCGCGGAGAGGAACCAGCTGGCTCTGCTGGGCCCTCAGCGCCTCCACCAGGAAGGCAAGTCATGGAGATGGGGTGGCTGGAAGCATCCTACACAGCTCTGTGTGTGTGTGACTGCCTGCCTTTAGGGGTAAGTAGGTCTGCAGCATCCTGTACCAGCTTGCACAAGGGTTGCAGGGGGCTGTAAGCCAGCGAAAGGCCCTTCCTTTGAGCCCCTCTAACTGTGAATGGCAGGAGCAGCACGCCTCTGGAAGTTACTGGTTTGCTCCAGTAGCCTCTTTACAAGCACCAAGGGACAGCTCCTTTGGGATCTCTGTGTTTTTAAAAGGCCAGTTATAAGCTTTAATGCTGCGCTGGGGGGAAGGGGAAGGGGGGTCAGGGAGGAGTGGTTGCATTGACTGCTTAGGACTTAAAGCTGTAAACCTCTTCTTCCCTCTCTCATTGCTGGGACGTTTTTATTGGCGAGATGAAGGGAGACAGAGCGCAGCTCCACAACTTGCTCTTCTTCTAGAGGTTAATGACCCAGTTAGCAGCTCTTGGCTGCATTTCCCGACATTTTGCAGACATCAAGACCCGTCTCCCTGCCAAGTACATTCTGTTCCCTGGAGCTTGGCCAATGCATCTCAGATTACTATGTAATGCGACAAAGAGGGAGAGCTGGAGGTGAGGGTGGGGGGTGGGGGGGAGATACAGGAGCCGTTAGGAAGGGAGCAGGGAGAGGGTGGGAGAAGGGGAAGCACCACTTCTAAATTTAACATCTGAGACGGATATACAGATCCCAAGGTGCTTATTTACTGGAGGAAAAAAGTGAATCCCAGGATAAATTGGAGTGATGCTTCTGGGAAACAGATGCAATCAGCAAATAATTCTGCCCTAGGGACCATGCAGGCCTGTGCTTCCCGGCTCCACTGACAGTCAGGCTCCTAATTCTAATGCCCTTGTGCCCAGGAMAAATACTGCTTGGGAACTGGGGCTGCTTTTGTGAATCAGAGAGTCCAAGATCCTAAGAGGAACTGGGAGCTTAGCCAGGAAAACAGGCAGTGAGCGGGGAGAAGAGGAAGAAATTCCCTAGCGATCTTTTATTTATCCTTTTGCTCCCRGGGGCAAGATGCTGCTCAGACACTGTTCTTGGAGATCTTGGCTGGAAAAAGCAATCGCTTGCACAATAAAAGGAGGAAAGACAAATCCTGAGGAAGGCTCTGTTGGCAGAAATTGAACTTGCAGCTCACAGAGCAGCTGAGCTACTAGACCTATTAGCAGCAGGTGTTTGCCATCACTAGAGGCCAACATGATCATACACTTCACACATTCCCGCAAGTCTTTGCCAAACGGACAGCCTGGCATCCTCTCCTGAGCCGGTCTGGGGTTTTCCACTGCAGATTTACAGAGACTCCTTGCATACCTCCCCTACCACCTTGGTTATTTGCATCCTGTATCATGTTTCTGAGAAAAAATGTTTTCTGCGTGGTTCCTTGACCAGAGACCCTCATACTTTGGTAACATTGAGAACCAGGTTAGGGTCCTGACCCGAGAAGAACCCTTGCAACCCCCCGTTCTCCCAGGCTGTGGTCTCCATTGCAGCTTTCCCATCCTACCTAGGTACAGTATCTCCTACTATTTCAGTTCTGGGTCTTGTGCACAGCTGCTCCACAAGCCTTCCAGCCAGACCTGCAGCTTCATGACACCCTGGGCTCTTCTCATGCGCTTACTACATCAATGTGCCTCAGCTGCAACCCTTTCTGTCCCCAGGGCTCACTCTCACACACAGCTGTGCCAGTTCTCAACCTCAACCCTTCCCCAGCCTGAGCTTTCCTTCCCTCCCACCTTCCTACAGCTGTGTCAACTCCTGCTGGTCCCACTCTCTCCCTCACAGAGATCCTCACCTTGGGCTCCTCTTCCCAAGCCCCACACTGCTGCCCCAGCTCCCTCTGGCCCCATTCCTCCTCTGCTGCTCCAGCCCTGGGCTCTTCTCATACACAGCCGTGATGATGCATCGCAATCCCAACCCACTGTCTCAACTGTCCCACTCCAGCCATGCCTGTTTGCTCCCCCGTTGCCTCTCCTGTTCCAACCTGGCCTCTCCAGGGCACAGCCTGTTGTTGTATGACAGCAACAGAGACAGGGGGACCTCCTCTTCTGCTCCCAACACGCTTCAGGCAGCACACCACAGCTGAGCAGTGAGGGCACATACTGTGCAGGGCTGCCTGTCAGCACAGCCCTCTGTGAGATGAGAGATGAGCCCTGATGAGAGATGAGCCTTGTGAGCCACTTCTGACCGGCTGGGGAAGGTGCATATAGACAGTGTTAGGAGGATTGGAACTGGTCAGGGCATGGAGGTGGGACTCCACCAAGCAAAGCAGAAAGTCTTGGGAGATTTCAGGGGGAATGGGTTACCACACACAAGGTATCAAAGCCTGCCCACAGGACTTGAGCTCCCCCATGGCCAGGTCCACATTTTGAGCATTTCCATCATTGCTCTAGGCCTTGCTCTCACTCCATGGCATGACAGGAGCTGTCAGGCAGTGTCCGTGCTTTGGGACTCAGAGCAAGGATGAGTCCATGGCACTGCAGTGCAGCCAGGGCACATGCCACCCAGAAGGTCTGCTCTCCCATTCAAAGGAGACTGGTTTGGAGTCAGAGCCCATGGCAGCAGTTTCGGACCCTCACCTTGCTTGTGCAGGCTTGGCAGCCCTCATTACATGATCCCTCAGGATGCTGTATCATATGTTGGAGGAGAAGAAACTTGAGAGGTCTAGCTCAATGGGATTGTTTATCTCCCTAGAGTGGAGCTCTCCCGCTTCTTCAGGAATTATTTCCTTGAAAGACAAGAAGCAACACAAAACTCCTTCTTGCTCAGCTCCATCTGCCATGTGGGGGCTGGGCGCCGGAAGGCCATGATTGCTCACTACACTTGCCAGACGTGTGTTTAGGAAGGTTTTTTACCACCTGCAGCCCAAGAAAGAGATTAGTTGGGTTTACCTGTACCAGGAGTTGCTCAGGAAAGTCCTGAAAAAATGTGTGTTTATATGGAGAGGAACTTCCTCCCAAACCACAGTAAATGCCAGCATCTAAAAATCTGGCATTGCTTACTTCACTGCTAAGCATCTTTCCTAAAGGCCAGCCTCACAGAGAGAGTCAAACAGGGGCCAAAGCATCCTCTAAAGCATAAGCTGAGGCTAACCACAAACATCCAACCCTCCTGACTTCTAAGCCATACACCAACCTCCTCCAATGGATGAGAAGGTCCAGACAGAGTCCAGTGATGTAGGACAGCTGGGGGGAGGGCACAGGTTACAAGAAGGAAGGAACAACTCCTCCTCAGGAGTACCACTGCAAGAAGAGCAGGGTGGGGACACACACGGGTCTCAGTTGTCTGGCAAAGTCCGCCTTATCCTTTTTGGCTGGCTCGCTTCCTTCCACAGCAAATGCAGTGCTGTGAAGATGAACACACGTCAAAGCACACTGTGCCAGATGCTGTATGAACCCAGCGTGAAATCAGAGTCCTGGTTTTAAAGCAGCTGCCATTTTGCTGCCCATCAGAGCTGTCTGCAAGTGGAACAACTTCCAATCAGCAGAAAGAGCACAAATGAAGATGGTGTGCAAATGGGAAAAAAATTGCCAGCGGCATCTCAGCATATGGTACAATGCTGAGCAGACTTAATTTGGGACTATTGCAATTTAAATATTGCTACTATTACAAGTGCCAGAAGGTTCTGTCGCCCCCTTCTTAGGGTAAATAATAGCAGGTAGGTGACTGCTAAGTTCATGTTAATTTTTCCGCCTCTCCTTTTCCCCACTGAACTGTGCTGGAGTAGAAACCAGGCAGTGAACAAGCACCAAGGCCAACGCATATGAAGATGGTGAAATGTTCCAGACCTATTCATGGAACAGGACCAGCCAGGCAAGTAGCCGTGGATCCCCCATGTAATTTGTCCTGAGTGGGGAAGTTCATCCCAAAGGACAAGACCTTTTGTGGTTTTAGAAGACAAGCAAAAGTTCCACTCACTTGTCATCTGGCTACTGAATTTACCAATGCATGGAAACCATCAGGCAATTATTGCGTAACAACTGCAACCAGTCTAGGCCCAATTTCTCACTGGATGGCTTGACCCCCAGATCAACCAGCCAGAGGAAGAAGTAACCTCGTTCAAATTCAGTTCATTAATCCCATGTGGACAGGGCAGGGAACAATAAGCTTAACGTGCAGCAAGGAAGATTTAATTTTGGCAATATATCTAAACATCTTAAATAATGAGCATAGTTAAGCCTTGAAAAAGATAACCTAGGAAGACTGTGGAGTCTGTATCCTAGCATACTTTCAAGAACAGGATAGGGACAAACCTTTCGGGGAATAGTTTGGGTCCTGCTGGTCCCACCTTGTGGCAGAATGTGGACCAGGGGACCTCGTGCTATGTGTTGGCCTTTCCCATCTCTGTTTTACAAGTGTATTCATTCAGTTTTCCTCTGTCACACACTGTCCCCTCCCTGTGTATTCACAGGAAGTGTGGCACACTGTTGAACTCGATGCAGAGCAAGTTGGTCGGCTTTGTGAAATCATGTTTTTCCTTTAAAGTAGGATGAGTTTTGAGATATACATAAATGTATAGAATACCAGAGAATATTTATTAGAGTTGAAATTAACATTGATTGATTTGATTTTTGCTGATTAGGTAATTATGAGAACTAAAGGGGTAATCACCTTTTCAACGAGGAAATGAAACAATCATACAAAGTAGACAAGTCCTGAGTTTCTAATTTGAGCAGGAAAAAAAAAAAAAAACAACCTACCGGTGAAGATCAAAGATTCATATCTATGCCACTTTGTCTCTCACTTTCCAAGTAGGCATGGGGCTAGGACTTTTCCCACCACCTCATCTCATTTTTATGCATCTAGATGGTAACTTGTGAGACTGAGTGAAAAGAGATGAAAAGGCTAGCCCAGGGACCGAAGCAGTTCTTGGCTTACTGCATGCCCAAAGGAGGAAAAAGCTTTCCCAATGGTTCTCCATCTCAGCAGAAGTAGGGCCACATCTGTCAGGTTACTTGAACATGAGACTCACACAAGTGATTCCTGCTTCACTCCCCTCCCCAGTTTCCTCTCCTGGAGCTATATCTCGGACATCTGCAGCCCATCAGGGCCTTTCTGTCTYCCAAGGTGACCCCACGTGCCAAACTTGTTTGGCTGGATGCTTGGGATATCTCCAGGGCTCCCATCTCATCACTTCAGGATTTCTTCCCTAGTTAACAACACTGGAAGARGCTGCTGAATGTGAACCTCAGCCTGACACCTTCTGCCCTACAATTGCAACCCATCTCTGGCTTGTGTATGGTTTGGACACCTCCTATACAAGTGGCATGACTCCTCTTCTCCTGTCCCCACCTGTTTTATAAACCTCATAATGGAAACCAGGATGAAGGGAGGCTCTGGAGAGTCAGCTACCATCATTCCTTTAAAAACAAAACAAACAAAGGCCTGTTCTCAGCTCCAGTGGTGGCATGAATGGAGCTTAGTCCCCCTGGCCCCTCCAGGATGTGGCTGAGATATATCAAGGAAGAGCAGCTGTCAGCATGGCTGTGCCTAAAATTAGCTCAAAGAGAAGGTTTCCTCCATTTATTTATTTATTTGTTCCTTAAAAGGCCCCTTCTTAGTAGATGCAAATTCAGCACAAAAGCTTCAAGCCAGTACAAAAGCACTGCTAATATTTTTCAATTACACTGAGAGGGAAGTCACAGCACTTTGCCTTTGAACTTCTGCTTAGTTCTAGGTGCTCTTTGGATAGAGGCTATAAAGATGTGGTGATTCTTTGAATGYTTGGCTGCAGGAATGTCTTTGGAAGAGCTGTACTAAATGCAGCAGGTGAAGTTCAGCTGTTACATTCTCAGGAAATCCATACACTGCATTTGTGGGATTTGCACGGTGTGTTTGGGACCGGTGCATCATTTATTCAGTTTTAGGTATTCCAAGAAGAAATGAGGGGAAATGGGTTTCTGGCCTTAATTTGTCTCCTGTCAGAAACACAATGCCCTGCCTCACTAAAACAATTCTCTTATTATACTCAATGGCATTATCTGCCCCTGTGTCTGCCAGCTTTCCCCTACCATCCATCTTTTCCACCTTCTGATAACTTCAGGATCCCCTCACCAATTTCACCCAAACTGAAAGGGGAGGGAAGGGACAGAGAGGTCTTAAAGATGCTAGATTCCTGCAAGTTTTAGGCAGAGAGAAATACCTCAGTAGTGCCTTCTGTGAGCAAAGGACTGCAGAGTGGATTCACCCCTTCTTAGACAGCAAAGAACCCACATTTGACACAAAACCATGGGAAAGCCAGCTCGATTGCTTCTGCTGCTCAGAGAACCAGTTGTTAATTATAGAGCTCTCAGAAAAACCTGGTCTCATCTTCCTGATTTTGGCTCATGCCACAGTGATTGAAATGGGAATCTGGAAGTACCTATGCAAACATTTAGAAGGACTGGGGGGGGGGGGAAAACTTTATGGAAAGACAAAACAAACAAAACTTCTATATGTGACTATTCTATCCCACATACCCATCTCAGGAAACACTGTAATACTTCTTTGTGCTTATTCCTGGAACAGTCCTTAAATGACACCAACATCTGCCTTCAAATTCTTCCTGAAATCTCACTTTGTAATGACCCACAGCCATTTAAAAGCTGATTTCCTTAGGCTGGTGCCTTTGTGCTGACTTGCTGCTCTCCCATCTGCCTTTTCTTGCTGCCTTTCATATTATACTCTGATTATCAGTTGTTTGAGGTGAGGACTTGTCTTTCCCCATTGCAGCACCAAGACTCTGGGTAAGACTGGGGAAGCTGGTGTTCCACTGCAATACGAAGAGCTGGTAAATGAAGCAGACAGTAGGTAGCAACAAGAGTTAATGTGGCTTCACAGCTGGAGATTACTCCTTCACACAGCCATGCTATAGTGGAGTAAAGTAGAGCAGAGTCATGCAGTAGTCTTTGTCTACTTTGTCTAGAGGCATTTGGACCCAAGTTTTTTATTTGAACAGTGCCAGGCATGACAGGACATATACTGCAGCTAACTGCTATTGCAATATTAATAGTAGGTGGGCTGTGGTGCTGACCCTGACTGGCTCTCCCATCTAGATCTAATCTTGATATTCAGAGTCCTGGAGCAAACTCTCCAGGCTGCAGCTTCAGTTTCTTCTAATCCACCAAGCCATCTGGGTGCCAGAGCAAACTGGACCCTGAGGACCTTGTGGCCTTTTCATGAGAAGGTGAGAACTATTTATACTCTGCACAAGTTCTTCCCTTGAGATAGCAACCCCAGGCAGGGCTAAAGACCTGCTACAGCTACCTGCCTACCACATCTTTATCCTCTTCTCCAGGAAAATACGTCAGAGAGCAGAAACTTGAGCTGCTTGAGCAGCTTTTTTTTTTTTTTTAAAAAAACCATCCCCCAGCCCAATATCACTGATCCTTCTGCTGTCATGGCATCTGTGTTGCTCCGAACAGCACTGCAAGCAATGCTGATTGCAGAGCAGCAGCAGGAAGATGGGAGTCATTAAAGAGACTCAGCCTAAGCCCTGTAATTAATTAGTTAGAAAAGCATCTTGGCGTTCTTAGGCCTCCGCAGAGGAAGCAACACCTCCGTTCTAACAGACGCACCTTCCGTCAGAGCTGCTGCTGTGATGTTTGACGTTGTGCCTGTGTAAACAGAAATTAGAAGTCGGTGTGACAGGGAGAGAAGCACTTAGTAGGATCTGCCTTTGGCCAGTGCTATGTGGTGGGCTGGGAGGTTTCCATGCTGTGTTCTAGTGCAGAAATGAGATCCTGAAAATGGCTTAGGTAGGGATGATTGCTGCTCAGCCAGGAAGACCCTTATCTTTGCTGTGATTAAAAGCAAGCCCAGTTTTTCCAGGGTGCTGAACAAAAAACTTGTTATCCAGGAGCCTGTGATTATAAACAGCCAAGCATACACAACAATATCACCCAAGGCACTAGGAACTGGTGTCTCCTGGGATATAGACATATGCAGGATGCTGCTGTCCCTTGCAAACATGTACAGGCTGGCTGTATGGAGAACTGGGCCATGCTCTGAGCTGCATATTCATGGCATGCAAATGTTAAGCTACTTGCAAACTCCCACAGCTGTCATCAGCACACAGTACCATGGACCCAGAGCCCCAGAGATGGAATAACTTCCTATGGGGAGCAGCAGGATGCTGCAAGATCTGCGTGTTGCTGAAAATAAGAGCATCAAAAGGAAGATGGAAACATGAGTCTAAAATAGCCAGGATTGCTTTAAGGACTGTTAATTTCCTTTGGGGAAGAAGGACAGGCAATGTGGCTAGTACATTGGGTGAGGAGGCAGGAGGCCTGGCTCTCCCACTGACCTGCCATCATACCTTTGGCAAAGCTCTTTCTTACCATGTGCTAATTTTGCCCTTTCCCCACTTGGTACTGTCAGCATCTAGGAATTTGTAAGTCTTGAGTTGGGCTTCCAAATGCCATGATTCTGGCTTAAAGATGAAGAGCTATAAATATATACATATGAATTATGGGTCTTTTTGAATGGCCTTGTGGTTTCTGACTCTTTAGGGATCATATTTCCAACTGAGTAGGTCAGATTTTTTTTTATGATGATTATTATTATTTTAATGAAAGCCAAGAATTTCACATAAACACAGGGCTCTGGCAGCTTGAGTTGGCAGCGCTGCCCGCTCTTCATGTGTCCTGCCGACTTAGACACAGAGCGTTCTGAGGCATGGGCTATCACTGGCCGTATCTGCACAGCATCAAGCAAAAGCTCCCCAGTTTCAGTTGGCTTCCTGCACTTCCACAATATGACTGACAACAAAAGCTATTTCCCCAGCTGTTCCCAGTGATGATGGTAGGTGGGATAACTCCCCCGAGTTTGGCCTACATTAGGTTACAGATGACCRATGGAGTGGAAATAACCCAAGAGTAGGCTCCTGGGGGAGATTTTGGTGCATCCTACTTTGACCCTACTGTTGCAGCCTTGCCAAGGTGCTTTAAGTGCTCTTTAAGGCAGCAGAGATATTAAAAACTGAGAATGTGTCAATGCATGCATTTGCTGTTTTGTCTGCCGAGTTTTAGTCAAGGTCCCAGTCATTCTCTGGGCAAATGTCTGCGCGGAGGATTGTGTTTAGTTGAACTGCCTTGCTCATCCCATGATGTTGAACAACTCAAAACCCCCACATTTTACCTTGCAGATGTGTAGACGTATCACAGGAAGTTCCCTGAGTAGCTGTCACCAGCTTCGTGATGACAAGAAGCATGTCTTCAGCTTTCAGCTCTGAAGCTGATCTCTTTACAGTGGCTGTCAGTGAAGATGTTCTCTGAATAAATGAACAAACAGATCTCTAAATGAACAACACATTCTTCCTCAGGTCAGCTTTGCAAAGAAAGCAAATATTTCAAGAGAATATGGTTACTGCTCATAGCTCTCTGGAGCCAGTCTGCTAACTCTTCTGTGGTGGCTGTAAATCTGATGATGGTTCAGTTTAAGGCCCTYACAGATGCTATTTTAGACTAATATAATGTACCATAAATGGGATTGAAAGCTCCCGTCTAGAGCAGACAAAGCCTTTCTGGTTCATTCAAACACCGAAGAAACAGGCTATTGTATATATGTGCAGTTGGGATTCATCCAAAAGTGAGTGATAGCTGAAAGAATTTACACGTTCCTTGGCTGGGGAACATGTTGATTTCAGAAGGCAGCAAAGGTAACATGAGGATACTGGGAGACTCTCACGTCTTGTCTAGTATTTAGTATTTGAATCTCATCCTTCGACTCACCTCAGAATCACTGTGAAAGGCAAGAGTCCCATAAGGGCTGAAGAGCCCTCATCACATATCACATATTCCTGGTTCAGAAGCAACAAATTATTTGGGCTCTATGAGATGCTAAGCAAATAGTTAGAAGCTGCTCTCACAGTCACATGCTGAATTTTAGGGGTGTCTATCTAGCTAAAGATACACACACACACACACACACACACACACACACACAAATATAAATAAATACATGCGTACATACATACATACATATATATATAAATATTGCAATTGGCTTGTGGAATTCATTCCTATAAAATATCACGGAGAACCAAGTTTAGAATGACTCCAAAAAAGAGATTCACCAGCTTTCAGTACTAGTAACAGTCACCAGACTGTGTTATAACGGTAAAGGTTAAAAACAAATAAGTAAACCAATGCACACTGTGACCGGGGAAGTCTGCTTTCAAAGTGTGAAACCTTCACTAATTAAAGGGGGTCAGGAGGAAATGTTCTCTAAGGCAGATCGTAACAACACGGGTACGGCAGGGTTTCTTGGGAAGCTGTGGAGCTGGCTGCAGTCCCATGTGGGCCATAGAATGAGAGGGATCCTTGGTCTGATCATGTCTGGCAGTTTCTCTGGAAAATGGGGCCAATTTGCTGAGAAGCTTCCCACCCCCAWGGAGGGAAGAGGTGGGCCGTGAGTTTAACAAACATTTTGGTATTTGGAAGTCATTCCCAGCTCTCGTTTAACACACAGACTGCATTTCCCATTGCTAACTGGCAGCAAAGAGCTCATCAACATTTAAATAAGAGGCTTGTTAATGCCAGCGTGAGGCAGGTTTGCATGCCAAGGCTGGCTAAGGTTTCGTGCCAAGGATTTTCTAAGAGAGAATTTGTCTAGGAAACTCCTTCAAAAGGAAGAATTCACTTCTGGTTAAAGAGAGCGAGGGCTTAATTTGAAGAGGTGCTGAGCTGGTTAAGTCAAATGGATGGTGCAAGAGCTGAAAGCCTCTGAAAATCAGACCCCAGCTTTTAAATCAATTAGCTGAAGAATGGCATGTGGTGTTTTGTGACTGATGATGCTTTCTGCAATGCAACATCTGCAAGAAAAAAAGACTGTGCATAACCTCTTTCACCAGTGCCACTGACTTGYCTATCGATGCTAAATATGCTCAGGTGGGGCTTTAACATAACCTATTACTGAAGTGTGGGATTATTATTTCCAGCACATGGAAAAATTCACTTTCATGCAGGAAGGATCTGCACTATTTTGGCTCTGTTTCTAGATCTCGCAAGAWTCTTACAAATGGGGAAGAATTTTCACTCTGCGGTCTTCTGTGGAGCCTTCCCTGTCTAGCTTGAGCCCCCATCCCAAAGCCAGTGGGRAGACAGGGAGTGCAGGTTTATGGCAAATCTAGAGAGTCCTTTACTATACATCTCCATGCCATGGTTTATTGCCTCTCCTTGTTCTGTCATATAACAGGAATAATGTCCATGGTGTCRGAATATGCGCATGGTAATTGGCTTTTGCTGTAATTAAATGCCTCGGTGCCAGCGTTTAATCAGCCGCCAAAGCCGTTTATTGCCTCATATACTGCTGCACCATGAGCATTACCCCTTAATTAGTTGCTGAAATAGTGATGATTTAGCAGCGTCTTTATATTTATACTTTAAGACAGCAGATTCAGTCCAACATCAACAATATTGCAAGATAAAAAAATCAGCCTATTCTGCTATGCAGTTATTTGGGCTTATTTATTTTTCCTTACCTTGTGGAAAACAGTCTCATGCGCATATTCTGGTGACACCACACCAGAGCTGCAGTTTGCCCTTTGAAAGCAGCTTCTAGGTCTCTGTTCTGCTCCAGGACTGACCCTCTGTATTTTAAGTGGATTCAGTGTCAATAAAACATTGTCTTTACCCCTAGAAACTGTCAGCAGCAACAGTGGTGGAAGCTTCCCCCACTTTGACTCCCCGCTACCAGCAGTGCCTGGATTTGGTCCAACTGACCAGAGGTGGAGAGCTCCTAGTCTTTCTCCCTGTAAGCTCCCTGGGGAAGGATCTCTTCTGTGTCAGTGGGTGTGTGACATCTTTTATTGCACAACCCTGGCAGATCGTGACAGGTGACACTGACACCAACAGCAATTCTACTGACAACCTAAGCCAAGCTCCTTTTCCCCCCACTTTCCTGCTTGTTCTTGAAGCTGAAGGGATGCTGTGTTATGCAGCATGCATTTCATGAGGAAGTGACAGTAGAGAAAGAGCCCACTCACTGTGTCCATTTCTATTCTCCAATTTCAGTTGTCTGAAAGTGAGAGGACTGGTCTATGCTGGTGTTCCAGAGCACCGTGACAGCTAGAGCAAGAGCGGCATCTCCAGAGAACGGCTCACACTGCCTAAGGAAGGTGTCTGAGAAGAGTTGGAGGAATGCCCCTTTGGAGGTGTCCATCTATCACAGAGACTAGAGTCCCTGCAACTCACTCAGACTGGACCCTCCTCTCTAAAACTATTAAAGTGAGAAGAGATGAATCCCATTCAGAATGTCAATACTGCCTGCTAAGACAGCTGTTGTACAAAGATTTCCCTCTGGCTTTTCAAGTCTCTTCCAGGCTTTGAAAACCTCTAAGGAAGCTTACAAAGCCCCTGAAATCTCTTCAAAATTGTCTACAAAGGAAAAGTCATCCTTGCTCAATAATAAAATTCCATTTGYGACACAGAGGAAGTCATATAGCAAGTTAGCCTAGATGTCTTCAGGATGTATAAGACTCATCTTTGTTTAAAGCCAGGTGGTTAAATCTATATTAGTCAGAGCTGGATACAGCCATCACATGGGAAGGACGCAGCTGTATGAATGCTCCATCATTCAACCAGAAACATGATCAACAGAGCAATGTGTGGGGCTGCCAAATAAACTACACTCCCTCCAACCCATCCTAACCCCCCTGAGTTTTAGATATGCTTTGCCTCCAGAGCTTTCATTGTCTTCAAAGGATTCTCATTGCCTTTGATAGCAAGAAAAGCAGCGCCAAAGTGTCGAATTAATAGCTCTCCCGCCCTTGGCCCTTGCCTCTGGCCCTTGGCCTGCTAATGCATTTTGATTTGTGTGTGGACAACATATCTCTGGAACTTTTCCATTGTARTAAGTTTAGGAAAAAAATACCTTGTGCTATAACGGAAGTAATAATATTGAGTTTGAAAAACTATACGGTAGTTTGAATTGACTTGAAAGGCTACAACATCCCACTCCCTTTACTGCCAAGACAATGCCTTTCAAACTCTCGTGTCCTGTAGGAAGAAGCTGCAGAATTTGTTCTTTCCTGAGGGAGAACACAGGCCCTTCCTAAAGTCCCCCTGGGAAGGGGAGGAGGAGTTGGGAGTGAAGCTCTTATTTGTGCCTCCTTCCATGGCTAACAAAGGATCCCTGACTATACATAGCCTACTAAAGGAGTCCTTCATGTTCAATGGAGGTAGGAAAAGAAATACAGGACTTAATCTGCAGCCAAGAATATTTAGCCTGGACRCTAGGGAAAGCTGCCCAGTGATGAAGACAACACAGCTCTGGAATGGACTGTCAAGGGAGGCTATGGGACCTCCAKCTTCAGATGCCTTCAAGGGGATGGTAGACAAAATTCTGTCAGAAGGGACATAGGGGAATGGGTTTAGCTGTATTCTATGCCTTGGGATCTTCCTACACTCTTTGCAAAACTGTTTTAAGAAAACTACTTTTGCTGATATGGATGGAAGGCAGTAGTCATCYCAATTAACCCTTAAAGAGACAAAACAGACAGATCCCTTCACAGAGCAACTAATCAAACTTGTCTTGGACACTCACCTGAAGAAAGGATGACAGACCTTTCCACTGACTACAGAGGTTTAGGTGACCAGCTTAGACAGCAAAGCTATCTTCTGACTGCTGAAGTTCATTGAAAAGAATCCCACTTTCAAGATAGGCTTTATAGATTTGCACAAGAAACGATTTGTGAGAGTAGAGGGCTTTCATAAAAGCTCCAAGGATAGCGTGCATAAAGAAACAGAAGTTAAAAGCAGTGTGCAGATATTTAACAGTAAAGGAAACAGTCATTGGACAAACTTACCTGATGATACACTGGATTCCCTGTCACTTGAAGTGTTTATGTCCAGGAAGCTGTGCTTTAACCCAGCCACAGATGATGGGTTTGATGCCATGCCATGTTCTCTGACCAGAGAGGTGAAGGAGGTTAGGCTAATATCCTATCCTAATATCCAGATTATTTACTTCAGTGACAGCCTAGAAGCAACTTCCTAAAAGACATTAGGTTTGCATACCACACTTCTTTGTACCTTCCACATAATAGCATGAATATTGCTCTTCCATTCAGCTGCGAAGCAAGGTGCTTGGCTCTGCCGTCAGCCGACCACCACTTTGCCTTGAGAATACTTGTGGGCAACCTCCAATCCCCATAGGACGTAAAACCCTCCYCTGCAGATTTTCTCATGGCTAAGGAATGGAGTGCTCTCAACATCTCTGCAAAGATGGACATTTTTAAGGACAGCGCAAAATTTGTCAAGAGATGGCCAGTACAAGCAGGGGGTAGCCTCTCTTGTGACATTTTTCTAGCATTCTGGCTTCACCCAACAGTGAAAGAAGCTCTCGAGTTAAGTATGTTGAGGAGCCACACAGTGAAATTTTGAACCCAAAAGAGAGAGAGACAGAGGCTATGAAGCATAATTTCAAGTGGAGGTTGGGAGAAAGTAAATACCATTCGACTTGAAAAAAATAATTTCACACGCTAGCAAACAAAAATGAAATTTATAAGAAGTTTATTGGATTGGTAAAATGTAATAAAAAAGCATTTGTGATACTTCTTCTGCAAAGAAAAAAGGCATCTGGTGATTTTGCATATTTATTTTCCCTTACAAAACATTAGAAAAGCATAACTGATAAAATAAGGATAACAACTGAAAGAGCAGAGCARAGAGGAAAATACATCTCAATATAATTGGATAATGCGTAATAAAAATACAGAAAACACATGCTTAAAACAGCTTTCATTCTCTTACTGTAAAAAGTCATTTTATGTGTTGAATAAAAAATATATGCCGGTTGCTCTGAAAATTGCAGTTTAGAGGAGGTAACTAGCTGAGAACAAAATATATATATCTATATATATTTATAAATATAGAAAATGTGTATATGCTGCATCTGTCCTCAGAACAAACTGGAATAAATGGTTTTCAATTCATGCACAAAAGTTACCAGAGAAAAAACTTCACATATTACCTAGTGGACCAATCCTGTAAGGTGCTGATTGCATTTTCTGAGCGCCCTCAAAGCCCTGTGGAAGTAGTCAGTGAAGGAGACAAGCAGCCTGATGAGTTCAGTGAGAAGGGAGGGTACTCAGCACCTCCCAGGAGGCACACTCAGCAACTCACAGGATTCAGGAAAACTCCAATGACAGCAGGATCGGGCCCCTAACAGACTTGGGTAGTGCTTGTGCTCAGCAAGGGGTAAAACTCTGGTACCCCCAAGTTCTGACAGATAGGAGACCAGTCCTAAAAGCTCAAGTAATGTTACTTCATTAGGATTTGAGGGCATGGAGTGTGCAGCAGAAGGCATCCCTCATAAAGGGAATGTCTCCTTTATGCCCCTCTCTTGCCCAGAAAACTAGGCTAGTGATTCACATTTAAAAGGAAGATGCTTCCCACACCACTGAGAGCCTCTGTCTGCTGGTGCAGAACAGGGGAAGTGTGACCAGTCATGCTCCCCTCCCAGCTGCAAGAAGGAAATAATACAAAACCTTCTTCATCTCAAAGGCTAAACCAACTATTACCATAAAGCTGAAATACCACCTCAAACCTGGCCTAATCTTCCACTATGAATTAACACACACCTAGTAGACAAGATCACCAACAAAGCCTAGAGCAGACAGGTCTACAGTTGGCAGGGATAGGCCAAAGCATAGCAGCTTCAGAGGACAAATATGCTCCTGGGTGCACTCCCTCCTTCCAGTTTGCAAGAACTAAGCAGCTCTCCCAGCCCTGGGGAGGTTCACCATGGCTACAGAAGAGGCATGTAACCAAGAGGAATCCTTCTTCTGGAATGACCACATGTGGTTATGACCCTCTTGTAAATAAAGTAAAGCCGGCATTAGAGATTAGGCTCTGAAACACTACAAACCTCTGCTGTTTGTTCTGAGCTGGAAAGTGCTGTATCAAAACTGCCGAATCAGTGCTCCTGGTCTCTCATCTGACTAACTGGAAGGTAGGCACCTGGAGACTGGCCTCTGTCTCTGTGACAGTCCAGAATACAAGCCATGGTGTAGGAAACTAYAAGACCCTTAAAGAGGGTGAATTCCCACCACAGCAGTTCCTTTCTAGCAAGATCAAAAGAAAGTCCAGGCATAACTTTGCTCTGCCCATACCTTTAGCAATACTCAGTCCTCACTCTCCAGAGGGACAGCAGAAGAGGACACAGTGGTGAAGTACTAGGTGTTAAACCATCCAAGCCTTCCCTTTGCTGCATTTCGAACAAACCTGGCAATTCCTCTCTGACTGCAGCTGGGAAAACAGCTTCCTAAAGCATGATTTGTGGGACTGAAAGTGAGAGCACATCAGCTCAGCTAACATCCATATTCTGAGTAGTACTAAACACCAGCCTTTGATCCACCTTTGAATCTTCTCTTCTAACATTATACAAAAAATGAGTAACGGAGAGTTTAGAAGAGACAACATCAAGC
Organism: Apteryx rowi; assembly: GCF_003343035.1. Classification (NCBI taxonomy): domain Eukaryota; kingdom Metazoa; phylum Chordata; class Aves; order Apterygiformes; family Apterygidae; genus Apteryx; species Apteryx rowi. The sequence goes on along the minus strand of NW_020449641.1, from coordinate 3,013,252 downwards.
AAATAAAATCTCCAGATACGGATGACACTGGAGTTCTGTGGTAAGATACAGAGCTCTTTCAGGAAATACACCAAAGTACCTCCACTACTGAACAGTTGTCTACAAGACGATGAGGTGTGTTAAGCAAGATGACAAGCAATGTTGATGGGATAAGCCATTGCTYTGCCTATCCCACTGGAGAACAGAGGCTCAAAATTAATCTCTTGCTTCTGTTCTACATCTTTTTTAGAGTTTCCTATCCCTGCTCTGCACTACGGTTATTTCTCCGGTGCCCATAAAGGAGTGCTGCAGGTCTCTGAAAAGGCACATAGTGAAGAAAGTAGAAAACACCTTCTGTAAAGGCAACTCAGTTAATAGCATACTCTTCATCTTGCTGGTTGTGCTGCTTGGATGCTTGTCAGGTGCTTAGCTACTTGGGCATTAGGCACATTAGAAATACTACTTTTTGGATGGATAGAGCAAACAACTAGATCAGGCTCAGAGGATAGGCAGAAAATGTCCACTTGCCAAACCGGAAGCAGTTTCCTACCCATACAGAAYGGTCAGTAAAACACTGTCAGATGTAAAAAAAATTGCCCTAGTTCTGTCTTTTCAATGGGTATAATCTCAACATAGTTGAAAGACAAACCACAACCTCCGGCTGTGCATTTCAGTGCAAACTGCTCTTATTTCATACAACCCTGAATGAAACATTAGCACAAAGGCAGCCTAATTAGAAGAGGATCTTTTCCTCCCTCCCCTCAAATCCTAATCATTGCACACAATCCCATAGCTAACGGCAGAGAAAAAAACACCTGTTTCTGGCAAAATACTTGCACTGCAAAGATGTTAAGTTAAGCAAAACCAAAAACATGATGAAGCCCTAGGCTGGACACAGACTCACCACAGGGAGCAGTTCTGCATATGTAGAGTATGAGGTGGACTTGGCTTGGTTAGCAGGCCTTCCTCACCCCCATAGCTGCAGGGAATACATACTGCAGCAATATGGCAAGCTGTAGCTGGAGCAAATGTTAGCACAGGAGGTCCTGGGCTCTGGCACAAGTTTAGGGAACACTCCAGAGGGTGGCATTTTTCTCATTCTTGACTGAACAGCCACCACCAAGAAAGAAAATAAAAATAATGTGAAACTACGCTGAATAGCCATCTCCCTTTAATTTTCAAATCTGAGCACTTTCCCAAATGAAGACATTCCTCCCACCTGGAATTCATATTTGGAAGATTTCCCTACATCATAACTAGGGAATTTACTTTCTGATTGCATTTTTTGGTCTTAAAATCTAGTTGAGCTTTCCTAGACAGAGTCCCTAATTTTGTTTTAATTCAGTGCCCAAGTGCCAGAATGTCTCTGTATCACATAGGGACCAGAACAAGACTAGGACACAACTAGCAATGAGTAAAAATAATGACACCATTAAAGAGCACATGGTTCTGACTATCAGAAATGCTGAAGAAGCAAAGCTTCTATGGAATAAAATTAGCATGAGTTGCAGAAACATAGCTATTTAAAAAGAATCAGAGCAATTATGTCCTTTAGTTTTTGCCACATTTATTATTTTCACCTCTCTCTTCTCACAGATGAAATGGGACTGGCCAGTTCTTTCTCCTATTCAGGTCAGCTTTGCTCTCCGGGCTGTCAGGCTGCTGGCACAGAGCTGCAGATGCAGGACTTCCCACACTTCAGGGGAATGCTGAAGAGGGGTTATTTTCTAAGCATCAAACTATTCCTGTTCACCATGCACTCCGCTTTCAAAAAAAAACCCCCAAAACAAAAAACAAATATCCGAGTCTTTAAACAAGCGGAGCAACCCTTTAAGGCTTCATAACAAGTTTTTTGAACCTGGGGTAGGAGGGATGGGAGGGGGAATACATTTTCCTAGTTATGGGAAATAATGAGAAAAACAACATTTCTAGATATGATGTGCTGGATAATAACAAATCAGAAGTCTGCTGCTAAGCCCATTCTGCCAGCCAGCCCCTGTGAGAAAAACACTGTGAAAAAGACCTTTTGCACTGATGAACTTAAAATCAAAAGAGGGGCAACACAGTGGGAGGAAGGGGGAAGACAGGTACATAGCATGGAAATGACTTGCCTGGAGCAACCTCACAAGTAGGCAGAAAAATGGTGAATATAAGCTGTCTCCTTATTCCCTTAGCCCTGTTCCCAAAACTAGTTTGGGAATGAACTGGGGGAAGGGAGGGGAGCAGCAATTTGAAAATGGTGGTTGCTCCAGTTAAACTGTATCTTCCCAAAGAGGAACCAAGGATGGGGGCAGGGGGAGATGGCTACTATTAATGTCCTTCCGTATATAGCAAAGCAGACATCCTGCATAATGGCAACACAATACATCAATAATAACCCAAGAATAGCTTCCTACCATTTTTTTTCCCCCTGACAGTTAGAAACATAAAGAGAAAAATCAAGCTGCTGAGATAAATAGCTGAGTCTCCACCCCCACCTCAAATTGCCTTGGCATATTTTAAAAGATAAATGGTTCTATGAGAAATTTAAATAGCTTTCTCTTTTCTTTTTTGGCAGCTGCAGGAACTGGGTCAGGTGTAGAAATTATTAATTTCGAAGCCTGAAAAACCCATGTTTGAAAGTAAGGTTTTTTTTTTCTTTTAAGCATCAACTTTCTTAGAAGTAGAGTTAGAAAAAATTAAAAAATAATCATGCTTTTTACAAAAGCCAGACCAAAAGTGATTAAATAATAGTGCATCCTGCAGCAAAGGAACAATTTGCATAATAGTTCTATGGACATTAAAAGTATCCATAGCAGATTGTTAATATTTTTTTTGCATAGAGTGTAGTATTTGCACAATGGCTTTTGTTCCTCTTGATCAAACATAGCACTGGGACTATGGCTTAAAGAAAAAGACTGGGGGGCACCATTCTTCAGTTTTACCCAAACTTTAGTACTCATTTCAAAGGAGATTACAGCCAGAGTGACCAGCACCAAACATTTTCACAAGCAGTCCACTTACTCATAGTTAGGTTTGGGGATTGACACCCCAATGAGCTGAATTGCTTGAGGCTGCACTTCAAGGTGCTCAGTGCTGATGAGTCTGGCATTGAATCACATGTAAATCACTGCTTTCCCACTTCCACTCAAGTTAGTCTTGATTTACACTGATACCAGGTTATCTGCATGATGCCAAAAACTATCTCCCTCCTCATGCCGTATCTGCAAGGATCTCTTTGCAACCATAAACACCAGAATCTTAAAGAAAAGAAAAGTCAAATCCTGTAGAAACTGCCCTGAGCAAAGAAATGCTGATATACAAACTCCCTCACTGGATAGTACACTAGTTAAGACCTGTAAAAGGGTCACATTTCCAGTCTTACAAAGTTTCCAAGATCTTGAAAGATACACAACTGGCATGCAGCCCACTCCCTTCACTGCATGGCTGGTAAAATTCCCTGTTACACATGTGCTGAGTTCCGAGTCCCAGATCAGGCAGAYACGTGAGAAAGAGGAGAACTCGCTCATTTAGACCCACTGCACCTCCACAGGGCTCACAGTTTGTGCCATTCTTCCTTTAGTGACCAATCAAAAATTTAAATGGTGGCAAAGGCACAGATGTAAATAGAATTGCAATGCCTAGAAAGTCAGAACATTGATAGGATCAGAAGACAGACTGTAATTACAGGCCCTGCTACTTATTACATAGGCCAGTTGTGTTACATGAGCCTTCTGTGGAAACTTCCTGTGTAATTAATAAAGGAGAAACAGAATACTTTTGCAATCACTTTTCTAGATTTCACTGTGGGGGTCCAATCCTGCCATCCTGGATTAGCTCTAATCATAGTCAATCTTTCTTCACATCAACTGAAGGCATCTGTTCCGAAAGACTTTCAAAAAAAAAAAAAAAAAAAAAAAACTCATTGCAAACCTACACCATGCAATCAAGAAGGAAAGGAAATCGATCCTGAAAACCCCCACCCAGATCGTAATCTGACAATGTTTTCAAGGCATCTGGCAGAAAAGAAGGAGGAAAAAGAATGCTATGAAATATTTAAAATCCTACTTCTGTTAGGAATACATGAGAGGGAAAGGTGATTTGCAAAGGGCTGCATTATTTGTAAGCCACAAATGAAAGCACCACCTTCTGCATAGGCACGCAGATGCCCTTGGCCCAAGCAAGAGTGGTCCTGAGAACAAGCACCAGGCACTGATTCAGCAGAGACTGGCATGACAGTGTCAAGGCTGGTGAGCAGGACCAAAGAGCTTGCCCTGCACACTGGGGTACGCACAGTGGGGAGTCACGGGTAAGGCAAATGAGAGAGTTACTAATACGGCAAAAGAGCTGAGTGTTCACAGCCCATAGCTGACCCTCCTCATTTAAAACTTCCATCAGATTTTCAACAGAGATGAGAAACAGGACAACCCAAGGACAGATTTCTCCTAAAAGCATTCCCACTCATACTCTTACCAAAGAAGGACATCCAAGGGAGGGGAAAACTGCCCTGCAGGATTTGAGATGCACTGAATGGCACTTTACTTTGCTCCAGCATCCTGCATGTTGCCCTCTCCATCCTTAAACTCCCACCAGCATGGAGCGCCTTTCGAGAAAGACCTTAGCTGGGTCTGGCCACTGGGCTGGTCCCAACCTGCATCACTAAAGCAGGCTCAGCACAAGGCCCTACATGTCCTGGTGTCACAGGAGGGGAGCAGCAAAGCAGATAGATGCTGAACTGCTCTTTGCCTTGGCTACATCCACTTGCTTGGAGTCCAGTTCCAGTGGAAACTGTAAAAGACTTCAGGGCAAGCACTGGGCATGCAAACAGGACCAAAATGGTTTTGATAAGCTGAAACAAAAGCCACTCTGGAACAAAACCAGCACAGCCACAATCCCCACAGCGCTTGTGTAAGATAGAAAGAACGAACCCCTAGAACGTATGTATCAAAAGCCATTTTATGCAGATTTTTCCTTCTGAATATTTAAAACATGGTGAATATTAAACTTTGGAGATTCTTAATACGTTCCAAAGCCCCACGGACCTTTGAAATGCTAGCTCATCAATATGCAACATCTAATCTTGTGAAAAAAAGAGGGGGGAAAAAAAAGCTATTCATCTTTCGCTCGTAAAGGTTACAGAAAAAGTCCTAAGGAAAAAAACTTCCAGCATCTTATGCAATAGGTTAAATTTACAGTGGTTGGGAAAGTTTCACTTTCCGCGAGAAAGAGGGAAAGTGACTGTACGTGCATTGCTGCTGGAAGCTTCTTCTAAAGTGTGAGGCTGAAACTGCGTAGCTGGATTACAGTAAGTAGTTTATTAAAAAACCAAGGCTCGTGGCTTTGCATCCTCTTCCAGTCAAATGTAGTCTCAGGATCCCCTCTCCAAAGGCCAGCAGACAGTGCGCCACCTAAAAACGCATTCTAGTCCAAAATACTGTGGTTAAAATGGCTTTGCTTGTTTATAAAGTTTAGTGTTTCGTATCGCTTGCATCTGACCTTCAGCAGAAAGAAAAGCTCAGTTAAATTGTGCAAATATGTACCAAATGGGAGCAAGGGAAAGCAGCCAAAAATGCTGCATGAGCTTTTGCAGGGCTGCAGCCTTTTAGGAGCACCAGTGAGATGAACTGGATGAGAGGCCAAATTGATTTAGGCTCCAGGCAGGAGCTTAAAACACCATGACATCCAAATTCAAAAAGAAAATGTTCTGTTACTGCAACCCCAAATTTCCTGCACATGAAAACACTGTTTTCTTTCATCTTTAGGAGATGCTAGTTCTGTAATCCGACATTTAAAAATGAACAAACAAGCAGGAGTCAGCTGACAAAAGATTCTTACTGCTGAATGGAAGTAGGTCACACTGAGTATTCTGCCTTTACAGTCTGGCTTAATATTAGTGTTGTACGCAAAACAGCAACAAAACTGCACCGGAGACAGAGAAAGACTCTAATTTTGTCTTTTCGATGACAGTCAGCATTAACATTCTGCACTAATGTGCAATGCCCCCCCAGTACCTGATATCTGGTTAATTAAAAAAAAAAAAAAAGGCAAACCACACACTAAAATAAACCCAAAAAATCTCACTGGTCAGCCTGCATTTAAAGACATCTAAGTATGAATACTTGGGCAGAGAGGAATTTTCCTGAAGGAACATAAAAGAAAATGAAAGGTCTACATACAAGACAAAATAAAATCTTCTGTCTCTCACAAATGCAAATTCTGGCTGCCCTTTTACACAAATATATTAAGGGAATAAAACTGGAGGAAAAAATAAAAGAGGCAACACTAATAAATTCATTTTTGGAGAAAAAATATTTAAAAACAAAGTATCCTTCAAACAAATTTCTTCATGATAAATCGCTGCAATCATGTGGTTCTAAATTACATGGTTAAATATGACTGAAAAAGTAAGGCACAATTTCACAATCATTTTAAAAGCAATAATTATAATCATTTTCTTTGATATCCATGTGGCAGGCCACTGATACTATGGATGCACAAAACTACTTGATTAAAGATCTGAAAAAGTTTTTCCAGCTACTGGCTAAGACTTACAATACCTCTGTGAAGCAAGTTACATACCATCTTCACTACAAAGACGAGTGCACATTGAGCAAAGGGAAAAAGAGGGTAAGAGAGCTGCTTGCGGACAATGGGAGACAGAGGCAGAAACATAAAGAGAACCCGAGTGTCGGATTCCCGGCAAGGGACTCCAGCCTCAGGGAAATGTAAGGTTAATACCACCATTTGGGGCTTCTGTTTCCTTCTTCATTTTCCAAAAGATCTGGGTATAATGAGAGATGTGGTCTCAAAAAAAAAAAAAAAAAAAGAAAGAAAGAAAAGAAAGAAAAGAAAGAAAAAAAGAAAAGAAAGAAAAAAAAAGAACTGAGTGCTCTTGATGCTAGTGAGCAACCCATGGGACACTTGCTTACACCTTTCAGATGAAGCCAAAAGAGACTGGGAATAGGTGGTCAGCAGTGAAGCCCAGTGGGGTATAGGCAGCACTGCCTGTATTGCTACGTAGCTGCAGCCCCATGATCATCTTCTGCGTGCGTGTGAGTGCGTATGCCAAAGCGGGCTGCCAGTGTTCAAGCTTAGTGTTTTCAAATCACAGCAGAGAACTATCAGGCTAAAGATGAGAACTGTTTCCCCAAAGGCCACCGGGACCCCTACKTAGGTTATGTCTTTCCCTTGGATTTTTACATGAATGCTATAATTTCACAAATGGTTAAATCTACTCTCTCTCGCAATGCTCAGTAGCTCCAAACACCAGACAGGCGATCCGTTGTTGCAATTACAAGCTTGAAATGCTGAGGAAGACAGGTAGTATTTCTAGAAATGTTTGAGAAGAAATGCCATTCTCTAACCTAGAAGGATATGTGGAGATTGAAGTTCAATCAGTATCTCTTGATATTCATGACAGTGGCCATAATATGCTTCTATTCACTAATTTCAGAGTAAACAGCAAAATATTGCAATTGTTACAGAAAAAGACATGGGCACTCCTTGTAACCAGCCACTCCATGGCTTTAAGATGGAAAAGAAAAATAAACCCAACAGAAGTAACACTGTTATTTTAAGAAGAGTCACATTATTCGGATTGTTCTAATAAAGGCAATAGTGACTTCAAAGTTAGCAAAACTAGTCAAAAATAGGGGAAAACATCTTGTGAAAAGTTTCAAAGGTCCAATTTTACCAGTTCCAATACAGAATCATTTTCCAAGAACACAGGTAGTTTTTTTTAATAGGATTTTTATCCAAATAAATTTTCAAAATTGTGATAGAAACTTTAATTTATCAGAAACCAAGAACTACAAAAAATTGAGAAAGAAGACATGGGTTTTAAGAAATGAAAATATTTGTTAACAATTCTGAAATCTATTTGTATAAAAAATCTCAGTAAGGTTTTAATCATAATAGCAAGAAAAACTGTTGTGGACAACATTGCAAAAACAAGACAACTTCTCATTAAAAAAAATGACCCTTCTGACATCACATAATTTAGTGTAAAAATTGTGACCAGCTCTAACTGGAAATAGTGTTCTCACAGCTCTCTCTTTGTAATTTGTACTTAATTTGTACTTACTAACCTCTAGATAGTACTAAGTAGTTCCTGCTATCCTTTGGCAACAAACCCTCAATTACCATCACTAGTGTTTTCTATTGAGAATTTCACCACAGTGAAATTCTTCAGCACATTTTTCTCTGCTAGCCCTCACTTACAGTACTCAAATCTATATAAAGTGTAATCAGCACAGCTTAGTGAACAAATATCAAATCAACACGCTGAATCAACTGCAGGAACCAGGTATAAATAAAAAGCAATTAAAAACTCAAATCCTTTTTGAGCTGTTCCGCTAAGGCACCAGGTATCTAATACTGCTATCTCCGACTCTGAAGGAGGACAAAGACACAGGATTTCCCTTACAGACCTTCTCTGGGGTTCAGTTATCTCTCATCCACTGGAGTTTCTCAAAATAAAAGGAATGGGATTGSAAAATCAGCATTTATCAAGCCCAGGCTAGGCTTGGCTGACCATACCAGGTAGGAGCTGCTACAGGTTCAACAAGAAGATTTCAGCTATGACTTGTTGCATATTCTCTTCAACACCCACCATTTCTCTAAAAGACACCTCATCCTCATTCTCCTCAAGCACATTTTGCTGCAGGCAGAAAGTCAACGTAAGGCCTGTGTCTCACTCAAGTTCTGCTTCTGCCACCAGGCTGAACGCTATATGTAGAGTTCACYATGACAAACACTTTGCTACTCCCACACCTCTATGATTAAGTCATTGCCCAAGTGTTTTGCAGCTGTGATAAAAATCTAAGAATTAAAATATTAAAAGACAAAAACAAAATTAAAGGTGCATTATCTGATAGGCTAGAGCAATGGTGTTGCTTTCTGTTTTTAAAAGCAACATTCAGGCAATGATTAAAATAAGTGAAAATAAAACCATCACATTCAGAAAATACTAGTGTTAGCCTTGGGGATATGCTTAAGGATTGGGCTGTAACCAAGGCAACCCAATCATCTGTAGAAAGTTTATGTAGACATTTAAAGCCATGGTTCAAAGATACAGTAAATCTGGCTCTAAGGCAACTTGTGACGTATGGGAAGTGCCACAGTCACCTGACACAAAGCCCCGATCTCGTATTAACTCACCCTCCCGTTGTATAAACGTTATGTTGGATCAGCTACTGCTTGTCCTTCTGCAGCCGGCCTAAAGGCGACGTGGGAGCTGTATCAGGCGTTCTGGGTAATTTGACAGAAATGTGACTGTGCCCACATCCTGCCCAGATCAAATCTGTACGACTGGGTAATACAGAATCAGTCTGGTATTAATGATTGTAGAACCATGGCTTAAGTCACACCATGTAACAACTTTAAGCCTATGACTAAACAAACCCCATGGGCTTAAATATTTTGCTAAATTAGAACCTGATCCTGGACCCTCTTGGGCCCTATCTGGCCACACAAAACACGGGATCAAGCTCTACTTGCCARCAAATACTAGAAAAAGCCAAAGCAGCACAAGCAAAAATTCTGCATACTCAAACAGAAATGTCTGTGTGATCTTCCAATTCTTTATGAAAGGAACATTTTGGACATTACCATAGCCACAGATGATGTGAATTTTTTTCATGGCTAAGAAGTGCATCTTAAAAAAAGTAAGGTCTCTTTGGCAAAACGACTCCTTCTTTGGAACAGATAAATGAGGATATATAATAAATACACAATAAAGATTGTGATGAAGCAATATCCCAATGGTTCTTAACTGCAGTGCAATAGAGACAGGTCCACCAGCATTTCCTAATTAAATCCTGATGCATCAAGGGGAGATTTCCACACACAGGTGGTTGATGAGAGTCTCTATGCTACATGCACATATGTGGAATTTCTTTCAAATACATTTATAGTAATTTTTGAAGCCAAACCACATGCATTACAGAAAATGAAGAGGAGTATTTTGGATACCCACTCTTTCCAATGGGTAGTTGGCTTTAATGTTTCAGGGGTGAAAGCAAAAGCAAGATAGTACCTTTGCGCAGATATGCCAGGTACAGAAATTAGCCACAATGCATCAAATAATAGCACCGCTCAAGCTTTGTCAAACTGCTTCCACCCATGGTGTACTTAATGCTTGAAAAGTTTGGCTCTCACCTCCCTGCACACCAGTCCAACTCACCACAGCACCCTAGTAATGGGGAGATTCAGATCTAGATGTCCTAGCTGTCCCTTAGCTTTCAAATGGGCAGGAATCCCAAACCTACATACCAGTGTACTTTTCTGGAAAGAGAAGAGAGAGTTCCAAAATCAGTAGTTTGGGCCAATCTGTGATTAGTTTAACTCACATAACGTCCCCAGGAAGTTGGAGAGAAGCCCTCTCTTGCAGATGGCTGAAGACAGGAGATAAGCCATAGGACTTGCTCCGAGTACAGCCTATGGTAGGGCCACAGAAATCCCAAAGGCTTCAGCTCTCCTGAGTCTCTTATCTAGACCATGTTCTGCACACAGCTACAATAGCTTGCTCCCACCAGTTTGCACAATGTTATTCAGGAGAGTCTCATCAGCCACCTGATTTAAAACTAACAAGAATAAGGAAGTTCAGAGCTGTGTTTGCTGCCTGACGACTGGCTTACTCTGTGCCTGCATACATCACACCCGTCCTCGTACTTTTCAGAGACGTAAAATCCTCCACAGGGATACTGTGGAAATTGTAATCCCAGCTCTGAATTTCCATATTTTTGTAGGGCTAATTCAAACTGGATTTGCTCAATAGTTGTGAGGGTTTTCGACTGGTGGTGGTGGGCACTGCACATAACGAAGTGAGCTCAAAAGTACCTTATGTGCCACACTTACGGAGCCCAGATGGAATCTGGCAGGAGTCATGGTACAAAAAAAAATCTGTTTATGTTTGAGGCAGTAAAATTCTTGAAGGCCAGGGTAGAAATCTATTATAAAAAGGTTAACTGCTTCAGCACAGCCACTATGGTGGAGAATGATTTCTTTTGCTTACTGATGCCACCCTCCTATGAAGGAGGATTCATTTTGGGAATCTCCCCTGCAAATTTGGGGAATCTCCCCTGACATCAGTGGAGCTTGCCAACATACAAAACCATGTAGCTTGCCAACATACAAACCAGGAGCAGAGGTTTCAGATCTGTATTTCTGTATCTGAATTCACTGTTGACAGTTAAAGCTATTAAGTTTCACAGTGCTCTTCCATAAAGGTTAGTGCCTAAACTGAAAGTAAATGTACCATTTGCAGGAGCTGCAGTGAGTATCTCAATTCTTCCTGTTCATTTCCTATCAGTCCACCTCATCTAATTTTTTTTTTCTTTTCAGCATTAGTGGGTATATCGGGCTTCTGTTACAGAGATTAAAAAAGGCACCACATTCTCACTGTTTTTCAGTGGGTACATGAAAGAAAAATTGTTAGAAATTAATCTTGAAAAGTGCCAGTTCATTACTAATATGGTCAATCAGCCTGCAACTGTTTCAGTTCTGCTTCTTAATTTGTTAAGTGCATAGAAAGGTATTTTCTTTGATTACATCTGCAAATAAGATATTAATGTCAATTCAGTGATATGAAAATTACTCCCTCACTATGTAATTTGCACCTTAGTTATTATGGGTTTCATGAACAAGGTATTATAGCTGCACAGAATAAGCCGTGGATTTATAATTTATTTTTTAATTAACAAAACTAAAAAAGCCCCCACTAACAACAAGAAAAAAAAGAGGTGTCTGTGCCCAGCTTTTTATTTGCCTTGGCGTAAGTATTAATTCTGGACAGAGGATAAAAATGCTGCTCCTGGTTGTTTTGCACTCTTCTGCAATGACATTTCACCAGAGAGAAGTAATAAGTAACTGAGATGAAAATGAAAGAGAAAAGAATTGCTTGCTTTCTGGGATGGCATAGAGAAGGGTTTAACATTTCCTTTAGCTTTCTTGAGATAAAAACTGAACTGCAGCTCTTTTTTTCTTTTTTTGAACCAGAACTCCACATCACGTATGCTACACTCAGTGAATAATCATGTATGCTACAATCAGTGAACAATGTTCTTGCCTATCCCAAGGCTTGATTCAATTCCTGTTACAGTAGATGGGAATCCACCCCTTGCAGTCAGCAGGAGGTGGAACAAGACTCCATTGCTTATCCATCTATCTGCTTGGGAACCAGCACTGCCATTGGGCCCGCTATAATGGGACATGTGAAAGAATGGCATAAGATTTTTTTGAGCATCCCTTTGCACTGCAGTTCTATGTAGTAAAGTTCCTTGAAAACACTGGGATTTTAAAAAGTATTTGCAGCCCCAGATCCTTAAAAGACCTTCTCAACAGGCATAATTAGCTTTATACCTCTAGTAAATCAAAAGCACATTTTGAGTGAGTGAGTGAGTGAGTGTGTGTGTGTGTGTGTGTGTGTGTGTGTAGTGTGTGAGTGTGTATAGTGTGTGCAAGCTCACATCCTCCTGTGATTGCTCATATATCTGTGAATTGGAAGCATCACTACCAAATAAATTTATGCAGTAGCAAAATACAATTTCATAAGAAAAGGAAAAAAAAACCTATTGAACTGGAAGGGAATGGAGACAAGAAAGGGCCTAAGAAAAAGATGTAGATAACAAATCTGTATCCTAAAGATATGAGGTCACACCTACACTCTTACGTGCAGTACGTTTGAAGTTGCATGGTTTTTGTTGTGATGAGAGAGATGCTGGTTCTACTCTCACCCTGGTTTTACACCTTCTATTACAACGGAGTTACTTCTGCTGGTGATCCAGTTCCCATTAAAGTCAATGGGAAGGTCCCCAAGACTTCAAAGAGAGCTGGATCAGGTTCTCAAGAGGACCTGGGAGAAGAAGCTAGTTCAGCCACCTTCATGTGCTTCTTAGGAGACAGGAATCAAACACAGAAATATGGTTAGGACCATGTTCAGACCTCCTTCGATAGGCACATAACTTTGGTGCTGTGACCCCTTCCCTCCATTAACTGTAGAGATAGCAGGTGGTCTGACTCACTCACCGCCCACCTAAATAGTCACGTCTAAATTAGGTGCCTATCGCGGACAGTCTGAACATGGCCTTTACAACAGCCCTCTTGCTCCAAGGCCTTCCAGTTTTACTTTTTAATAAAGACTTAGGCCCTAGGCTGGAAAGAAATCATGCAAAGCTTGTGCAATTCTCCCAACAGGCAGACTGGGGAGGGTCACAGCTGATACTCAGAGATCAGTGCTGGCCTTCGCAGTAAGAGCCTGGATCCGAGCTGAGTTGCAGGTCTTGCAAAGGATGTGTCCATCCAGAGGGTAACAGCCCTGATTGTCCCCTTCAGACAGGAGGCCGCCACAGTCCTAGGCAAAAAGCAAATGGAAAGACCAAAGTGAAAAAGAAAAAAGAACAGGATTAACCAAAGAACCTATTAGTCAAAGAAACTCTCTCCTCACTCTCCACCTTGTAACAGGATCTAGCCTGAGTCAGCGTAAAGCATGAAGCTGAGGTATGTGATGTCTTTCACGATTAAGCCATTCCCTGATAAGAGACAATGCTGCAGAGAAGATGGGTTCCCAAGCTCTCTGCTAAATTTAATCCAATTGAAAATAAAAGGAGATTATTCCCTTCACATTTCTGAGGAAGGAAAGGTCTTTAGCATTGGAGAAAACATCAAACTTAAGCACATATTTATTAATGCGAAAAAGGATAAAAAAGAAGCATCCCTGGGAAGGAAGTTTGGTACTAATATCTGATTACAGGTAATCTCCTTTGGAAGAGTCAATGCACAAAGTTCTAGCATCCCTGCCAGGGGTAACAGCCTAGAAAGTTCCCTGCCTATCTCCCATTACCAGAACTGTCACCTGTATTCATACTGCAGTTGGTCCAAAAGGTTGTGACCAAAAGGAGGATTTCACCGGGGCAGCTGCAGAAGACACCCCACTAGAAGGCCCAAACCCTGCCCCAGAGACCTCAGAATCTAAACGGCTAAATGTAGCTGCTAGGAAAGTCAGGAATTCACCTTCATGGTGTAGCCAGGCAATCATTTACCCAAGGATTTCTGACAGGGCTGTGGTGAGGGGATTGCAGCTTTCTTGGAGGCCACCCCCCTTCATCATAAATCTGTGTTTGTAAATACACCTGGCATGAAAGAGGTGGAAAATGAAGAAAAAATATTGTTCCTTTTGAGATAGAAAGTTGAAGCACATGGAGACGAAGGCCAAGATGCAAAAGGATTTTCAGACATTGTGCCACACAGGACTACTCTGCCTTACTGATTTGGGAGTCTAGCTCTCATTTTTATTGTCTTACTGACTTGCAGCTCCTGTGGGAACCTGTGTTATGCAGAGATCATAGTGCAGTGACTTCTGAACCAGCAAATCCACATGAATGCTCTAGGTCAACTCCACAGCAGTTTAACTGCCTGTGAGATGATGCTCCAAGCTAATAATGTACAATCCTGGGACCTGTGTTGGCCATCGTGGAGTTGTGTGAGTGTCTGTGTCCTGTGCTCTCCACTGCATCTACCTCTGCTATTCAGGTGTGTGGAGCAAGCTTAGGTATCTCAGCAGCCAGAGTGGGGACTTGCCACATTACAAGTTAGGTTCTGCAAAATTGAGTGTAGGGATATCTTTAAAAACTGGGCCTAAGTAATGGGCTGATATGTACCTTGGAAGCCAATATCAGAACTGAGAATCGAACCAGATGTCTCAAGTCTCAGCCTAGACCTTTATGCATTAGTTCATCCTTTCCAGTTAAAGTTATTAAAATCTGCAACTGTGATAAGAAATATGTTTGGTCTCATTTTCTTTCCTTGCCATCTGGCTGATATATTATCCAAGAGGTAACACTTCCATTGAAAAATTCTTGAAGATTCCCTAACACAGCTGTTACCACATGTTAATTGCTTTAAGGTGATTTTTCTTCTCTGTCTTCAGATTCTTACCGTCAAAATTATATGAAGTGCATAATGAAACTGAACAGGAAAGTAGCACAAAAAGCATTGCACAAAACAAGAACGATCATGTTTATGTGTCCATTAAAATTCTTCAACCCAGAGCCATATGCTGAGTTTCCTGTAGGATCTTGCTCAAATTCTAACATGCATTAGCGTTCATTTTAAGAACATAAACATGAGCAACGTTTGTGTCCAAGCTATAATTTATGATGTTCTCAAATATTAAGCTCTAATTAACCGAGTCACATTCTCTTGCTCTCCTAATGAACCTGTTATAAACAAGGGACCTGATTTTCTTCTCATTTGCACTGATATAAATGAAGAAAAATTCCTTGCATGCTGAAGTCAATGAAGTAATTTGATTTTAGAGCCATTGTTACAATAGGGTATGCCTGTCCTGTATGTAACCATGAGGCTGTGATGAATTTAAGCCAACCTTTGATTTCTCACCTTCACATGATTAGAATACTAACCTCGCACCGGTAGCACTGGACATGGAAGTCACGATCCAAGGCGACAATGCGTACGGTCTCCTCCTGTCCTGGGGCCGGCATAATAGGCTCCTTACACACCGAACATCTCGGTGCAAATTTCCTTAAGAAAGAAGAGATGGTCCTAGTCATCTTCAAACTCAGAGCCAAAGTCTTTGCCAACTGCATCAGCAAGCCAGAAATGTGGGCATATGTACACACACACACACACACACACACGCATATTATCACATTTTGCATCTGCACATAACTGCCTCCTCAGAGCCAGGAAGGAGCACTTTAGTCTTACAAATCAATTTCAGTCTTGCAGAATATTAAAGAACATTTTACAGACTATTAGGAGAAGCAGCAAAGCATATTCCACTTGCCCTAAATAACAATTAAACTGCCCACCGAGTGACCCATGATTGTGACATCTGTGCACTCCTGCAACCCTTAGGCTCCATCCTAGTGTAACTCTAGGAAAGTCCATGGAACACCTAATGACCAGGAGAGATCACCAGGATTGGCTCAAAGAGCATCTCTTGAAAAAAATCTGAAATATTAAAAATTGGAGATGGAACAAAAAGGTAAAGAGTCTTAATTGGGACAGCAAAGAGATGGGCCTCACACTAATTTCTTGGGGTTTATTCCATCCATTTTAAACCTCTCAACGTTGTTCCCATTAAGCACACAGGGATAAACTTCTAGCTGGGCTCAGTCTCAAACACAGGAAGCATCAGGGCAAATCTGACCAGCTGCATCTTCTACCTAGAGTCAACTCAGTTACCCATTAGTGTGTTACCCAGGCTTGGAAGGGAACGGGTCTGGGTGCAAAGACACCAACGCTCGCTCTCCTACAGTCAGCCTGCGTCAGGACTGTATCGTCACAGTCGCTAGCAGTATGAAAGCTCAAATAAGGGTTAGCTCAGAGATCAAGAGGAGCACAAACCTTTCTTTTCCCTCTTACATTCTCCACTGTATGCCCTTCTGGCTAATTTATGTGTGTTCTGTATTAACTCTGGTTTTGCTCCCCCCGACTGCCCATGAGAAGTTACGATCTCTACTCCCAGGCAATTGGGGATACACGGGAAGAGTTAGCCTGTAGTGAACCTTTATTCACTGTTTTGGTGAGAAACCTATGGGTAGCAATTCCCTGGCTGCAAATTCTGCTCACAAGAAAGAAACTTATAGCTACAGAATCTGTTGCCATTTAATGAGAGCCAGGGTCATGGACTATAGAGTGACAGAGGGCAATGCTTATGGCAAACATCAGAACATGAGGAGATCAAAGGCCCTTCTCTTCTGAAATGCCTAGAAAAGATTGACTCCGCCACCCAGTCTGTCACATGAACCACCCCAGAATTAACTAGCTTAAAAAAAAAATCTATCTGTAGTAAGAATAAAGAAAAATATTAATTCACTGGCAGCAGATGAAAGATGTCTGTGTAGTTGCGATCTAATGAAAAAATGAATTAAACAGTGGCTATAGTGAGTGCTCTGAAAAATAACTTAAATGGATCATGATATGACCAGAGCTGTAATCGCAGTTAATTATATGCTGCTTCATGCAGGCACTTCCTTGTGCCATTTAGCTCAAACGTGGTGCTTAAAAATACTTTAACATTTCTCCGTCCAGGCCACTGTGGGTAATTCATTATGGGCCAAACATTAACCACAGTGAACTGGAGATGACTCTTGCTGATATCAGGGGACTTGGATGTGCTACTGGGGGCACCAAGCTCAGGGGGTAGCGAAGTGACAGCGTGAGCATCAGGTACAGTTTTTTTATCAAGATGTACAAGGTGGTAGAGCACTCCACCTGCAGACCAGGGGGGGACTTCCTCCCCAGCCAGTTAAAACTGGGCTGGCCCAAGTGCTGTTGACTGCAAGGTAGCCTGGCTAAAGGCATTCTGAATGTCCGACAAGGTCTCCAGCTATTCCCATGATCTTTCCCTTAATTTTTCACTCAAGGATTTGGTGTCCTTTCCTCAGATTGACAGCCACCCACCTCCCACTAAGAGCCCCAAGGTACAGATCTGGTCATGGCCAAAAGACTTCAAGGTGGGACATCAGCTCTTGTTCCAACCTTTCTCCTGAAGGGATCTGAGCCCCTGGCTTGCAGTTCTTGGGGAAGGAGGAGTCTCCAAATCATATGGGGGTGTGAGGAAAACCCTTTGGGATCCTGACTGGTGTTTTAACCTTCTTTTGGGCCTCTGCTCATGACTGAATTTTACCCTGCACATGATCTCCAGCACAGAAAGCAAGACAACACACAGACGCTTCAGCACCTGCCAATTAGCCCTGCCCATCTGGGCCACAGAGAACGTTCTCATATTAGAGTTCAATGTGCTGGTTGATCGCGGCTGCTTTCCTTTCTGTCAAGTCAGCCTGCTTCTTTGAGCTTTCAGGCCCACACACTGATGTCATGAGGCTCTAATTAAGTCTACCCCCTTAGAAATTAAGAGATAAATGGTTGAGATGTAAACTCACATTTGTCAGTATTGATTTTCTCTTTTAATTGAGGGGTGTAATGTGTCTGTCTTTTCTATACAGGGGAAACATTTGTGCTCTGATTATATCTACCTGTCTTCCTTAGATTAGCTGTGATGATGGGGGTGGTAGTGGTGGCAGTGACAGAAATTACTTGCAACTGTACTTTTCAACTTACCTTAAATAGCAGTTTCACTATAAATTATTACCAGGGCTGTATTTTTAGCACCTTTAAAAGCTAATTAGCAACCAGAAACAAGAGTAGCTGTGAGCATCCTGTGGCCAGCTAGATCCCTCTAGCCTGTAAGCAAACACCTGCAGAGGGCAACTGAGCAGGACCTCTCTTAATTGCTCCRTGTAAGAAGGGGGGCAGACTCTGATATGGAAGTGCAGGTAGAACCAGCAAAGGGAAATGTGCACATGCTGCAGTGCAGGGTAAGGCAGGAGAGAATGCAGAAAAGAAGAACACAGAGGTTTATCTATAAATTCAGACTTAAGAAAAAAAGAGATGAAGGAGCATCAGCCACTAACCAATTAATCTTGTATGCCACAGTGTGCATGCTTGAAGCAAAGCCCCATGTACCTAAGAGTTCTGGAAGTAAGTGGCAGAGTGTTCAGATTTCTCTGGACACAGGATAAAAAAGGAGGATTTTTAGGAACAAAAGACAATAAGCAAAGCCACGGAGAGCAGCTTGGGCCATACTTGTGGAAATCCTCGATGCAGTGGATGTTCCCACCGGCATCCACGGTGAAGGGAATCCCATCCAGGCTGCGATGGCACATTACACAGGTGAAGCAGTGGGGATGGTAAGCCTTCCCAGTAGCTCGGAGTATCCTTTCCATGATGGGCTTCGCACAGACACTGCATTGCTCCAGTGTGTTCTGCATAGAAAACATACACGCCAGATGTGAGCACCGTGTCAGCAGGACATTTATAAAGGTCAGCTGGATTGGAGGCTGCTGATCTACAGAGAAGCTTTAGGTACTTTCTTTTCATCTCTTCGAGATAAGTGCAGTACAGTCACCAAAGACTATGACAACAGCACAGGGTCCAGGTCAAGTCTGTAGCAGGAACACAACGCAGTGTAATTGTTGAGAGAAGACCAGAGCCTTCTCTCAGCAACTCTGATAAATGATCACAGATGGCTCATCAGGCAAGTGTATCTGAGATATGGCAGCTTCTGTAGCCAGCAGCACATGAGAAAGTAATGTAGGCTGCACTCCTGCATGTTTGCCTTCAGACTGCCCTACCTGAACAACCTTTTGCAGCTGAGTTGATTAGAGACAGCCTCCAGGATGTGTGCAGTGCAAAGATCAAACTCACACTCCTGGGGCTATACAGAGACCCCTTAACTGCTCTGTCAATACAGCTCTTCTAAAGGATCTTCATTTGCCTTGTAAGTAAATCTTGATCTTTCTCTTCCCGCCAGGGAGACTTCTGTTGAGCCCAGGGAAAAAACAAAGCTGTGTCTGCAATGAAAGCCTTATGAGGACAGGAGTTCAGGATGACCTAAAGTGCTCATTTATCTCTGGCCCCAGATGTTTGAGATAATGACTGTTAAATGCCAGTTCTAAGGCCACGCTCCTCGGCTCATGGGTTTTACATACCAGTTTGTTCCTGAAGCACTGAAGCCAAAACCCCACCTTTCAAGTGGGCTCCACTCAATGATTCATCTAATTCCAACCTCACTTGCCCCTGCAGTCAGTTATAAAAACACCAACAAACGTTTGCTTCAGATGGTTGTCTGTGGGGCACACCAGCCTTTCAGTTGTGCAAAGTGCCCTTTCAAACCAAACACCTGAAAGAGACACTGCGAATTGAAGGTGCATTCAACATAGACAGATGCAAAAGATAAATCTGTGGCAAGATGAATTGGCTCATTTCACTGGTCTTTGGGAAAGAGAACTTCACTCGCTACCCTTGCTTGATATGTCTGGAGTTATCAAATAATGTTATCAACCAATGTTTGAATCTTGGATGAAGCAGAAAGTCTACAATTGTTGGGATATACAGAAAAGGAGGGGGGGAAACAAATAAAACGAAAAGATCAAATGGGACAAAAATATAAAAAGCTACTGAAAGGCAGATCATATTGACAAACACAGGAAGGCTAAAGCTCTTCTGCTTCCTCATGCAACAAAATTCCCAGGGAAAGTAATGCTTTGACTGACCGCACTGTTATTGCTTCTTTGAGCCAATATTCTCGGGGGCAAAATCCAGTCCTTACATGTACAGCCAAAATGTATTGTCAGGAGATGAGTCACCCAGGAGCTCAGAGAGGTTGCTTGTATACTCAGACATAGGCCATCGGACATTACTTTTGAGCTGCAAATCACTGGTAAGATACAAATAGACTTACAGCCTCAAAATTACATAAAAATACACAGGTTCATATCAGAAGATCAAAAAGATTGTTTTTGGAAAGGTCAGCATGAAGAGTCCTGAATTTCAACCCATATGAGAACTGCCTAACACATTTGTAAAGAGAACACAGCCAGACTGGGGTTGGTTTCAGGCTGGGTTTTGCTTTATGCCTTGTAATAATGGGCAGGAAAGAATTATTGCTGGCTTTTCTGTCTGGTTGCTGTCACCATCATCATCATTATAACAGTGGCTGGTATGCCAGAAAAAGCAAGGTCAAAAATTTTCTCCTTGGAGGAGTAACCTGGCAAATTTACTATTTTGCCTTGCATAAGCAGATCACATCATCTCAGTCCATACTCATGCTGTTGCTTGGATTGCCAAGGAGGGAATGCTGCATATCTGCAGATACTGAAGCAAGACTGTGCCACTCACTAAGGCATTTTCTATGACAGCTTCTAAATATGTGTTGGTACCGAGTGTTTGCATCACCAAGTTGCTACTGGCTTATTGTTTCCAACACCGGCCAACTACAGAGGCCAAGGGAACAGGGCAAGGAAAACACAATAATTCCTTCGGATATGCTCCCAGCCTCCAGCAATTTCTGGCTAAAGGACTTCCTGAGCTGGAGCTGCCATCTCTGCATTTAATAACCTTGAGTAGACGTTTCTCCCATGAACTTTCCTGATCACTTTTGAATTCTGATAAGCGTTGAACATCAACAACATGGCCAGGAAACCCACAGCTTACCTATGCATCAGGAGCTGATCTGCTAGGCAGTTCCCAYGGCCTGTTACAACAGCTGATGTAACAGCACTCCAGAAAGCAAAATGCAGCAAAACTGAGCAGAATCTACCTGGTACTTTGAACAGAGCAGAAATCACCAACTGCAATTCACCCAGCAATGTGAGGGGGGATCAGCACAGGGACCAGCAAACCAGGGACCTCACAGACTAGAGCTGATGCATGAGCAACCAAGGGGGATGTTGAGTCAGCGCCCTGCTGCCAGGTGGACCCGCAGGGTAAGTATCACCTGTACTACTTCTTCACAGTGGTATGAAGAGCGCAATCAGGTGTGGAGTTCTCATGACACTCAATGGACACCCAAGCCAATATCATGCTCACCCAGAGGCATTTACAGTCTAAAGACCCAATCTTCCAAGGGCTTATGTATGTACTTAATACCAGTGTGGTCTGGAAATGCTTTCACTACAAATCTAATACAACATTTTAGACACACAGAGTATAAGACTGCAAGGGGTCATTATAACATCTTGTCTGATATCTTGCATAACACAAGCTACTGACTTTGATGGGAGTTTTGCAGTGACCAAGACAGCAAGCAATCATGCCTCCGGATTATGCCTTTGGAAAATGGAAGTCTTCTGCTCCCAAACCTTAGCTCAGTCACACTGTCTGACATTCCTGCAGCTACACAAGACAAGCGTTTTAAATTCCCCAGCTTCTGACTAAACCTTCTATACAACCTGAAAATCTGTCCTGAGAAATTTATTCTTTTCATCCTTCCAAGTCTGTACCATTGAGGAAAAACAAAGTCATTAGTTTCAGACTCCAGCTCACTCCCTGTCTGGGAGTATATTTGCTTAAGCCTCTTTCCCTGCTAGAACCCTGGCTCAGACACTTCTCTTCAAGGTGTTACCAGAAGATGCCAAAGGGAAAGCTTCCTTGATTCACACCCATTCGACATCAGGTTGCTGTAAGGCAGGATTTGGCCTGTGGAGCTAACAGGGTTTTCTTTGATTCTCTAATCAGGTTATCCCACATGTCTAAATGCTGCCCCAGCAGCTAACAACCTGCACAAAGGTATTTCTGCAYATTATGGGAATAGAACTGCTGCAGGATTATAAGCTTGGCTGCATGATTTTTGCTCTCTTTTACGGCTTGTTTCACTCTTCTAGCACCTCCTGGAGCTTTCAGGCCTCAAGAAAGCCAAATAACATGAAGAAAAAAAATGACAGCTCTGTTTTTTTCTTTTCTCCCAAGCTGCCATTGCCACCACTGCCTGTAATCAAGAGTCAGAGCTGGGCGCCTCTGAATAGCAGTGCAGAGGGCCAAAGTGAAATGCAGAGGTTAAGAGCCAGCTAGGAAACACCAGGCCTAGGGGCTACGGTGGAAACTCATCTCATCAGGATATGGCCCACAGATCCAGTGGGGGCTGAAGGGGGAAGTTTATCATCATTTTCCTGGGGTTTTGGTTAAGAGGCAAGGAGCGCCCTCCTTTTTTGGAGACTTTTTTTTGCCTTTGGACAAATCTTACTAATTTTTTTGGTTTTGAAAAGGTTGGGGAAGGAACAATTGATGTAATCCACTTCTAAACTGAAGGTTGGCCCAGTGTTAAAGCACTGCCTCAAATAACAATAAAGATTTGGGAAGGCTGAGTTTGTGGTCCAGGTCTCTTGAATGAAGAACTGCTTATCCATGGCTAAGAAAGAGCATCTCACCTGGGGAGAATAATGCACCCTGGTGTACTGATGGAAGATATAATCTCAGGCAAAGATGCACCCCCAAAACAGGCAAAGAATGACTCAAATGACCAGGACATCAAAGCATCAGCTTGTGGGTAAAAACTAAGAGGGTTAAACATGTGCAGCACAATCAGCAGCAAAGTGGAAACAAGCTGCTTGGGAACAAGTATCTGACAGCCGGGATGGGGACAGTTTTTCAAGGCGGTCCCTTATAGTGATGCTTGGCCTGTCATAAACAGTAGAGAAGAAAAGGAGTTGCTCCACAAACGGTAGGTTTAAACATGTGAAATCAAGTGAAAAAACAGGCTGCTGAGAAAGACTTCTAGGGTGCAAGAACCATTAAAGACTGAAAGTGGGAAGTGGTTGAATCCCCCTCTTGAAGGCTTCCCATTCCAGACGGAAAGCTGCCTGGCAACTGGCTTGGAGGGAGCAGTGCTGCGGTGACAGCCAGGCAGACTGTGGGCTGGAGCACATCCTGCCTCCCTAATTTTGGAGGTTATAACCTCTCATAACCAAATTTTGGGTGACAGCACTAACTCCCAACACGGTGCAGCACAAGGTCCCTCTCGCAGTGACCCAGCAAAGAACGCAGAAGAAAAGCCACATGGAGTTACTTATTGTTTCTTATATATTAGCAATGAATCTGGAGCTCTAATGAACAGAAATAACCTCTCCCGCACTCTGAACAGTAGAGATGGAGTAGAGATCATGCATGGGGACATGAGCTCGCTTTCTGTGAGCACTGCAGAAGAAACACATTTTTTGGAGTAGCTGCAGAGAGGAGATGGTACTAGCTGTGGGAATCAAAAGTGACTGTTGTGCTAAAAACAGGCACATGGTCAACTACTGTAGTTGAACTGTAACTTAGTAAAGTGTGGTAAGTGAATTGCTTTAAATCTTGTGACTCCGTTCTTCATTTCCTCAGACTGTGAGGAGAGCAGGGCAGGAGACATTTTCCCCATTGTGGGATAATTTTTGAGGCTTGAAAATATTTCCATACTTAAGTGAAGACAGAACACTTTAATCTCAAAAAGCCTGGTGAATTTATAAACCCCAAATTAGATCAGGTCAATTGAAACACTGCACTTCAAATAATTTCAAATGGTTTCATTTAGGTTTTGAGTCTGCAAATATACAGTTGGATTATAAGTTAAATATAAAGCAGAYGCTGGGGGAGGGGTGAAGTGTCAAGATGTAATTTCAACACTTTCTACACCATTTTTTTCAATTTTTTCTAGAAAAGGAAAATCCAAGATCAAGATCTCATTCCACCCCCCCAAATCCTATGATGAAAAATCCCTGGCCATCTCCATTGCAAGGACATTCCCTATCTCYGTAGATAGGCAAATCTTGGCAGACAGACACTACTTTAAATTCACTAATGGCTATAATCCAACACAAGGGGCCAGCATGAAATTCCCTGATCCATATCTGAGGAGAGAATGGGGACATGTGTGTGTTAACCTCTTCCACTTAGCCTGACCAGCAGGACACATTATTAGAAGTGGAGCACGCTCTCCTTCCCTTCTCGCTGCTCTCGGAGGGCAGGTCAGGTAAGGGGAAGCGTCCTGGCCAATGCTCCGACATTCAGGCCACGTCGTTGTAGCTGCATCTGTGGGGTGGGAAGAGATGTGATCCCTGACAGCCAGAAATATGCTGGCAAAGGCCCCTCATTCGGACACAGCGGTAAGTAGTGGGAGGGCTCTTTAGCTGGTATTTTGCTGGGAGAGGCGAGGAAAGCTGCTAGAATAAATTACATTGGCAACTCTGCAATGTTAGCAGTGTGATGTGGGTCTGAGCTAGGTATACAGCTACCGACTACATGGCAGCGACTCAGGCTCTGGAGGTTGCTGTATTCAGTGGCTTTAAAATCGTTCTTCCACTCGGCTCAGTTTTTACTGGCTTTCCCAGCACAGCAGCAATACCACACCTGGCATGTTTCCCCTCTGCTGGAATTTGCTTTTCTTGTCAGGATAAACCTAAWTGGGCTTTGCATTTTTGGAGCAGCTGGAGGTGAACCCGGCACAGAGTCCTCTCAGCCTACAGGGTGAGGGAGTCCCTTGCCCTGCAACTATTAGAGGAATACTAGATATATTTTATGGCTTATGTTGGTAGCAAAGGTAACAGGGACAAGCAACCGAGTCCACAAATGTGCAGTACCACCGAATGAAAATGGGAAGGGTTAGAGAGAGGAGCTTCGCAAATGATTAGCAGATGTGAAAATAGGCTCTACAGTGAGAGAAAGGATCTTCATTTTCTTGTCTTATCAAAAGAAGGTCAAGTGATGGCTTTGCTACCACCTGGGCATGCTGCAGTGAGGAGAGGCAATCTAGAGAAGGGTGCTGGATCCAGCAGGCTCGCAAGCTGACCATGCTAACTGGAAAGAAGTATATATTTTTTAACAGTGGGCATAATTAAATTTTGGAAAAGCATGTCCAGGGACAGGGTGATTTCTCTGTTGCTCAGCACCATTTTATTGAAGACCCTTGGCCATCCCTAGCACTGACAAGCTGAGACTACTGAAGGCATGTGAGGGTTAAACGGCCTGCTCCGTTACGCTCGATGTCAGACCACAACCACACTGACTCCTTCCAGCTAAAAAATCCACAAGAAGCCTCATGTTGGAAATTACTTAACTACTTTCTGGCACTCAAAGCTACTCATCTTCTATACATTCCTTGCTCTAACAACATTGAGATCTTTGTCACTTTAGAACAGCAGTGCTTACAAATATAACAAATTAGGTACTTTTTCTTGAAAGCTGGTGGACTGGAAGATAAAATGCCTGAATTTTAGTTCTGACTCTTCAACTGATTAACTGTCATAGGCAAGGCACGTCCATGCTCTGTGCCTCAGTTTACCTGTAAATAAAATGGTTATAAAAGCAGTTGCATATCCCAGTGGGAAACAGGATGCTATTAGGTTTGATAAATATTTGTAAGGTAGTTTGTGTGCCCAGTGTTACTTGATGGAAACAAAATATTTTTAAGAGTGAAAATTACATTTTTTAGCTATAATGACTGCACACACCTCAAAATTCAACAAGGTCTGACTTCAGGAGGTGCACCACTGAAGAACAGCATCTGAACTGCTACTCTGAGTATTCCCTGTGGCTATAACAATTCGCACTCATAAGGTATTTTTGCCTGAGGAAATACTCCTCTCTAATTCACAGGTAACTTTAGAGAGCATGGAAGACAAAAAAAAAAAAAATAAGACCATGCTGATGACATTTTTTCAACAACAATAATTATAATTCTACGTAATACTACAGTAAGCCAAACAATTTAAAGCATCCTTAACAACTACTATGTGTGAGGGCATTGCTAAAAATCTTGGTAATCAGCTCGTGTTTCTTTACAGTGTTCCCTCAGTATTTCTTTTTCCTTCTGGTGAAGGTGCATTTCCAAACCCTGCCATATCTTGTCTACTGACATCAAAAAAGAGGAGTTGCAGGTCTCCGACAAAATTGAAACAGCACATCGTGTACGTGTACGATAGYGAGTGCAGCTCATTTTCTGCTAGTGCTGCAGACCACACGGCACACCTGGAAGGAGCCCCAGGATCACAGCGTGGCACCAGGCACGTTACACCCGGCCTGCACCTGGTCCAGCAAACATCCGGCCGGTCAGCTGGAGCGAGTGTTGGGAGCACTGGAGAGATGCGCACCAGCAAAACGCAGCCGCACYGGCAGAGCGCGGGAGGGAAGCCTGCCTTGGCAGGGAGGGATGATCTGATAAGGCTGTTTCCATCTCGGATTTCTTCAATCCGAGGAGTTCCTGAGCGCGCGACCAGACCTTTGGCCAGCTTTCCAGCCCCTTGCGTAATGCAGCGCCTGGCGTAAGATGTTGATTTTCAAAGATTTCTAATTTGAAGGAAATCCCTCAAAATCCCTCCCAGAATGCCAGAGTTAAACAGTTTGTTAAAGGCTTTCACAGCTCAGGAGAACTGGCACGGAGCTACCGTTCAAATCCCCAGACCCAGTCGCACAACAGCAGTCATGCCTCGGAAGATTAATATTGCTTCATACCACCGGGGTCGCTACCTAGAGATAAATCATCTCCCAGCTTTGCTGATTTCAGAAAGACTGTCTTTAGCTGGTTCCAGGATTTGTTAGGAATTTTTTTTTTTTACAGTAGCGTGAACCTCAGTAGCTTTAAAAACTATGATATTCTATTAGCTTTACTCCTCAGGGACAGGAAAAATACTTCACGGATTTTGATAGCCTGCACTTTTACCTATTATTAATAATAACCTGTCAGGTGACAGCACCTACAAACCATAATCATAGCACAGGACTCCACTGTACAAAGTGCTCTAGGGGATAAAGCAAAGCTACTCCCTATGCCCAAGTACCTCCAGTCTTTGCAGTACAGATGTTGCACTGCTTGCCTCGCATGTTCTCACCATCAAATACATCTATTCCCTCAAAACATGATGTGCCTGACTCTGTATGCCACTATGGGAGTTTCGCCTAAATAAGGACTGAAGGATCTGTCCTGTTGTGATTACTTTCTGCACACACAGCAGAATTACATGCAGCTGGGAGATGTGGCAAAGAGTGAGCAGATACACTCTGCTCCTTGTCTAGATACAATTGTGGACAGTGGAGATTTAAAGCTTAATTAGCAACGCTGTGAAAGCTGTTAGAGGCATTTCAAACCACTTACAGTCTAAACTGATTAGAACTTTGTGAAAACAAAACAAAAAAATTGTATTGCAATTGTTAGGCTAAAATTCAAGTCAAATTGAACCACATCAAAGGAAATACAAAGGAGTTACTACAGGCTAGAAATGGTTTTTTTTGGTTGGTTTTTGGTAGAGAATTTAATTTCATAGCCTTTAATAAACCTGATACTCCAATCCAAGCTTGCCACTCTGGCAAAGAGCTTAACCAAAATAACACTGGAACTCATAGCTGGCAGACCAAAGAGACTTTAAATTGGTCAAATCTGGGTGGAATACAAGAAAAATCATCCAAAATTCCATTCAATCTTCCTGTTTTAGAATTTTGCTGTAACTGACCATTGACATGGAAATGTTATCTTGACCTTAACTGTTAAAGCTGACTTGCAGAGGAAAAAATGACTGACTCTGTGACATTTCAGTGATTATTTATAGTTCCCCTCCTCCTTCTTAACATTTTTCATTAGAAATGAATTCATCCCTGCCATGTTTTTCCTGGAGGACTGTCTGGACAGTGCAAGAATTGGTGATATCGAAAACATCAAGAAAATGGAATCTGGTTGACTAACATGGAAATCAAGTTTTAGTTGACAGTCTCTGTTTTTGTCAATAACATTTAACTAGCATCCAATGAAGATGAGCTTTTTTGGTTACAGACTGAACAACACCAGTCTTTTAACTAGAACCTGTTTAAAGTTGGTATTTTATGCCTCTTGTGCTCTCTGATCTAAGTCACAAGCAAAAGTGATGTTTTCTAGTGGTTGGGACAGAGCAGTGGGAACTGAGGCTGCCTGGCTTCACCAGTGATTCTTTCTGAGAGTTCAACTTCATCACTTTCCACCTCTGTGCTTCAAATTATCTATGGAGTGGGTTTAGTAAGATATTGTGAGGCCTATAGCAATGCGGGATCCTCTGGCAGAAGTCACTTTACTATTAAAAACACCAAAGATAGCATCCAGAACTACCAAGAAAAAAACAACCTTCCAAACCAACCAATCCAAACCAGAAAACAAGCAAGAAGGTAACTGAGATTTTGCACAGAATTTCATGGAGCTTTTGCTGAAACATCTTTTGAGTGCAAGATAATAAATTTTTCAGTGTATACATTACAGTTGTGAAATACAGGTCATGGCAACAGTTCAGCATAAAATAGCTGCTTTTAATAGAAACATAATCCAGTATAAAGCTGGGAAAAAAAACAAAACCAAAACTCTCACAGGGTTTGGATCCTGCTGCTACCTGAACTGACAGTGAGAATATGATTCTCCCAAATCCCCGATGCGTTTTTTAAAGTGTTGCCAAACACATACAAGTCCCTGATGTGAGGAGAATATATTGGAGCCTTCAGGGTAATAGAAGAATTTTCTATGCCTGGAACGCAAGGGCTAAAACCTTTGGGGATGCTTTGAGGTCCTTCCAAAAGGAGGGCAAAGAGGTGGTTTCTTATTTCCTGAAGAAACCCTTATAAGCGAAAGACTCTGGAAGAACGCTGGGCAGTAACCACAGGCAACCAGCGCTGGCCACTGTCAAGGATAACAGAAAGCAGAATTTAATGAGTCAATGTAAGACGAGAACTGTGTGTCTATACTTCACACACGCACACACACACACACACACACACTGAAAAGACTGGGACTTTTTTTGGCCAAGATTTCTTCAGAGGCTTGAATTGAGTTATCCCCTGGAGCGACACCCATTCTTCTATCTAAAGAGTCAGACTCTAATTGGAAATAAATGCAGGCTGCTGAGTAAGTCCAGGGCCAGATATATCACCTACTAGGTAGTGGGATTATTTTTAGATGCAATGACGTCCTGTTTCTTTTCATTCAAATGACCTGGATGTTTGCTTCAGCTCCTGATCTTGGAAAGTGAGTTTGCGCTACCTGCTGAGACGAGAGCGGTAGGGAAGGAAGGGATTCAAAAAGGGAAACAGAGGCAGCTATGTAAGAAGAATCCAGACAAGGCATGGAGCAGATTAGAGAAGTTCCCAAAGAAGTCAAGAGTGAGATGTGAGAGAAGTGAAAATCTGTCTGCCTTCTAGCTGGACGGTAGAGACTGGTGTTGCACCCTGAGCACCCATCAGGCGCTTGCTTTCATCTACTACAGGTCATCCTCAGCCAGAGTGAGGTGTAGAAATGGAGAAGATTTACATCAGCCTCTCTGCAGCTCCAGAGGGCTCCCACCTCCGAGGGCCCTTTCGCCAGAATTCAACTGCCAGGACCCTCATCGAAGGACAGCTTGACACAGCATTGAGATAAAAAGGATGACACAGAATTCCTTCTAACCTTACAAACTGATACCTCTGATACTACAGACCAGACCCTCTGTTTTATCCCTGGAACAGTGTGTACGATGTGGTGCAGAAGCTTTGGGCTGCTCTTCTGTTCAAGGCGGTGGGGTGGGACGGCTGGGCAGAAGCTTTCTTGCAATCCAGCTGCCTACCTAGTCCAACCTCTCAGCACTATTCTTTTGCACTCTAACTAGAAAAATTAAGTCTCCTTGTGCAAAAAGAAGTCTCCTCATTTTGGACAGACAACACAGAGACTCAGATACAGAGACAGCAAAACCATTGGAATGCAAATAAAAAATGTCTTGAGCTCTGTAAGTCCTCATCGAGAGCAGATGGGCATGTCTGAGTAGGTGGTAATTCTCTTGTGTCAGCAGACTTAGTCAAGGATTTTCAGAGCAGGAAACTTTTCTCTAAAGTCATTTCTTTCCCTTTCATCACCACAAGAAATTCTGGATTAATTTGGAATATGAAGGACACTGGCCTGAGCTGTCGGGAAGGCTTATGTCAGAGCAAAGCTGACCGAAAATCAAGCTGACAGTTGGCATTTCTTTACCAGATCTTTTACATCACTTGAAGAGGCTGTCCTGTGCATTATTTTCAGTTAAAAAGCACAGCCACTGTATATTGTGCTAGTCAGCTAAATGTCAGCCCCTAATATATACTAACCAGATTACTCCTTAGTTTGTGGAAGCAACACCACCAAAGGCTTTCAGCCAAATATTATATTAAAAAAAAAAAACAGTTGTGAAAAACAGTAAAATGCAAATGTGAATGGAGTTTTTGAAAAGAAAAAAAGAGATTCATTTGGGCACACATGCAAGTAACACAAACTCCATAGCCTTGTGTCAGTGCTTGAGAATCAACGAGTAAAACAGAGCAGCAACGGAAGAAACTAACTTGTCCAGCCTCACGGTTTTCCTGTGACACAGTTACATAAGAAATGTGTATTTATATAAACACACTGAATATATATTATATAACGTGTCCGTTCTCCAGTCGATAGTGTCCTCTTAGCATAGGGACTCTCAGGCTAGAATCACAGTGATTATGGAATATAGGGGGAAAATAACCTTATTCCATGACCATTCTGCTCTGTAACTGTTTCCTTCCATTATGGGAACATATATAACAGAGGAACATACAGTGCTCTGGAGCTTCACATATTATTCAAAAAGGTCTGAGATCTTTCAAAGTCATCTGCACTACTGGTTGTTTCTTATTAAGGTAACTAGTGAACTGCTATCTCCATCCTAATTAAAGTTACTTCCAACTTTCCTTTCTGAAGACCAGAAATTGCCATTTTTCCAGAAAGAACATTTCAACACCCATACTAATCTGACCCTTGCCTTTTGCCAAGCAGCTTATGCAAAGTAAAACTGGTATGACCCATACCCTTCATAGCTACTGACTTAATAGACCTACTAGGAACAACAAAAGAAAGGGCCTTTCTTCACCACGATCTACCTATGTAATGGATCTAGATGCAAAGGTAGAAGACAGCAAGGTAATGACACGTGGCTCACGCGCCTGAGAGATCCAGATGCCAGACYGCAGATGGAGTGGGCAGCACTGGTGGTATACTGAAAAAAATACACTTTGTTGCTTGCATCATACTATACTACTGCGTGAAGTGCTTCCTCCCCATCTGTGCTGCCACACCTGCTACCAAAGAGACAGGGAAAAGGGCAAAGGGACAGGGAGTGGTGGGGAGCAAGGAAGTGACCTAGGACTTTGAGTCATAGTCTTCTTCCGGGTTTGCTGCTGGGGCAGCGTAACCCAACTCTGCCCTAGCTATAAGTTTTCCTATGGAAAAGTTACTGTTGGCTCCTTCACACACAGTGCAAGTCCAGAGAGCATCTTCTTGCCAGTTCTGCAAGGGCAGCTAAGGAGCCTTGCTGGAAATCTGGCCCTGGAGAGAAAGAGAAATGGAAAGCAGCCACTTCAGAAGCACATTATTAAGCCATCAGACCAGTAGCTACAGGATCGCCATGGAAAAGTTGATCCAGGCACTTTGTATAATTACTTGAGCCCTCCCAGAGTCATTTATTCCCCTTTGTGGTTGGCAGAAAGGAGCTGCAAAGTCATAGTGCTTTTTAAGAAGCCAGGTTTGTAGGTGAAGACATTTTTCTTAGCAAGATCTTCACTTGAGTACACTGTTCAAGAGTGATCCACGCTTTGCACAGAGCTAATGCAATAAGTTCAAATGAGCACAGCAAACAGGCCGGTTTATGCTTTCCATTTGCTTTACCTACATGTGTTTTAACACTCACAGTTTGAGATGAAGGGGCACAAAAATAGCTTAATTGTGCATTTTGCCTACAGTACTTCTGGACTCCACCTGTGGGAAGGAACTGGAGTTTAAATTTTATTAAAGTTGCACATGTTTCCAGGAGGTTGCTAATTATCCTGCGTGTTTTATACAGTATTTCTGGCTCCAGGGTCTTTCTGTACTTTTCTGAAAGAAACCCAACACAAAAATATTTGAGCCGAGATCTGGAATGCGTGACTGAAAACCAGGCATTCTCTCCAGGGTTCATCTGACCCCACATATCCTTGTTCTTACCAAGCTTTGGAAAGCTCTTTGAGATCTGCTGGTGAGAAAATACCACCTGGATACCAAAGAGCTATCTTTCCAATTTAATTCTTCTGCTTCCATGCACTTTAAAACTCCACTCAGTTTGCCTTGCATCCCTAGGAATACAGCTGGGTATAGAGGTGATCTTTTCAGGGCCTGATGTGGGAATCAGTTCATTCTGGGTACAAATCTCCTTTTAACTATCAATTGCTCACATTAGCAGGCTGCTAAATGTTCTCCAGGGTGGGGTGTTCTACATTTTAAGTTGGTTAACTTAAACTGTCTCTTCCTAAAGATATTCAACGCCTGCAGCTTGAGCTGGGGTATGTTCAACATGTTGGAAGAAACAAAAACAAGCAGAGTTGCCCACACTCTCTTGCATATGAGACAAACCACAAGATGGCTAGAAAGGAAAACTTTGAAAGTGTCAGCTTTTATCTCCCCCGACCTAAGCAGCTAACCTCCCTGCTCCCCAGCACCAGCCCTCTAAGGGACCCTCTAAAGGGAGACAGAATCACAGAATCACAGAATGGTTGAGGTTGGAAGGGACCTCTGGAGATCATCTAGTCCAACCCCCCTGCTCAAGCAGGGTCACCTAAAGCACGTTGCACAGGATCGCGTCCAGGCGGGTTTTGAATATCTCCAGAGAAGGRGACTCCACAACCTCTCTGGGCAACCTGTTCCAGTGCTCTGTCACCCTCACAGTGAAGAAATCCCCAGTGGCCTTAAGTCATTGTTAGTGAGTGATATCAGCTGGATTCACTGACATCAGGACCTCCCATGGCAGTGGTCTGATAGGAAGAATGTGTTAGCAAGTGCCATGCACGGGAGGCACAGACCCTGCCAGCCCACARGGTGCCTGCTTCCCATCTTCCCACCATGCCTGGGCTCTCGGCTCTCTTTTGGGCATGTGACAAAAAGAAAGCAAAACTAGACACCAGCCCTTCTAACAACACCCACAGGTTTGTGAGGTCCTTGGCAATATCACAGCATTGCTTCTTTGTAGAATCCCTGGCAACCGGTGCACTTACAATTTTTAGCACTTAATAGGTTTAACATTTGCAGGCTTGGRGCTTCTTGACCATTAGTCATCTCATGTGACCTTCTGTGTATCACAGACCAGAAAGAATCGCCCCATCTCTGGTGGAAACTCAGTAAGTGCTGTTTGACTAAATCAGGACTTCCACGTAGGTGTACAGGCCTAGTTTGAAGACATCAAGAGATGGAGACTATTGCTTACTAGTCTTTTGTTCCAGTGGTAACTAGCCATACTGTTAAGGTATTTGTCTTACTTCTAATGTGAGTGTGTTGGGCTTCTACTTCCATGATTGTTCTGTCTTTCTTCACTAGATTAAAGATTTCCTTAATAGCCAGTACTTCACCTTATACATTACATCATACCGCCTTTGATAAGCTAAACTGTTTGAACACTTTAAAGCATTTTTCTCCCACCTTTGGCTCTTTTCTTCACCTTCTACAGTTCTTCAGTGTCCTTTAAGGAAACAGACAGTGGACTAGATACGGGATTCCACTTTCTCTCTCTCACTAACACTGAACTGAGATGTAAAAACTACTCTTCCACTTACTCCTTCCCAGCCTTTACATGCGGTGACTGTATCAGCCATTTTTGCCCCAACACTGGAAGGCTTCCTTAGCTGCCTGTACAAAAAGCCTCCAGTCCTTCCCAAGGAAGGCACTTTGCCGGATGAGCCTCCAGAAGTAGATAGGGCTTACGTGCCAGAAAGCAATGCTCTTGTTCCTGGACAGATGGCCTCACAGTTGGGTGTATTAAACCAATTTTGCTCATATGAGCCCAGGATGTTCACCAATCCGTGTCACTCCATTCCACATCTTACTAATCCACTAATTTTATCATCAGTTATTTTTTTTTCTTTTTTGTTACTAGCAGATTACAGATAAGCACCAAGTACTGTCTGACTTAATAGCTCTGCAGAACAGCACAAGAAATCTCTTTTAGCCATGCTCCTTCATATGGGTTCTCCTTTAGGGACAGTCATACTACTCCCCAAAACACGGCTAGGAGACAGCTGAAACACAATGAGAAAAACCTCTAAAACTAATTACTATTAAAGTAATAGGTAGTTTTATGCATATGTAACTACATTTCTGTAAGCTGCAACTTTACAAATCCTTTTAATTATGCAGCTTTGGGGATGTTGCATATTATTATTTGCTGTAACCTTAACTCAGTTTGAGCTAATGGTGATGAGATTACATCAAGGTACTCAAAACTGGTGTACAGGGAGACTCTAGCAATGCCCTCCACCAATAATACACTGCTCCAGAGAAGAAAACACGTTTTCCCTGAACAGCTCTGGCTAGCCTAGGAAATAGTAAAGTGCAGAAGAAAAATCTATCTAGGAGAAGCCTCCAGCATGCCCAGAAGTCTGTGCCATCCAGTCAGCTAAGCTTTCTGAAGTCATTCTATGCACATCTCAACTAACTAATCATATTAACATCTATGGCATCAAGCCCACTTCTCAGAGAGGGGAAACTGAGGCACTGTAAAGCAACTCAAGCTGAGCAAAAATAGGCATAAACTAGCAGAAGAATTCAAACTAGGAGCAAGGGCTGTGGGAGACAGACCCAGGACCATGTAGCTGGGGCTAAGCTATCCGAACTTTAAGTTAACCAATCTTCTCATTTCTTTCTTCCTGCTCCAGGGCATTCTCAGGAGCTTTAGCAAGCTTGGGGATCACTTTGGCCAGCACATGGACCTGCTGGATGATGGATCTGGGAGCTAACGAAAGCTCCAAGGAGAAGAACCAGTAGACACCTGTATGGATGTGATGATGCTCAGGGCTAGCTGGAGCACAGCGGAGGAGAAGGGAAAAGCCATACAGTTTTTAAAAAATGTTTTCCCCCCCAAACCTGGCCGGAAAAGAAATCTATCTACAGAGTGGCAGCTGCACCTTGCAGATATGCACAGCTGAAGATCTTTTATGTAAGACTCCCCCTGACCGTGTGGAGAGCTGTTAAGATGTCAGATCATGGTTTGCTGCTCTCAGGGAGGCTGCTGCAGCACTCAGTCAGAACAAGTTTACGTCTTGGAGGAATTAATTTGTCTGAATAATGTCATCCCGGTTAAACAAAATGTTAGGTAAAATATTGCAGCATTCTGGTGCACCTCCCTGAACTGATGCCTATATATGGGGATTAACCAGCGTGAAAAGGGATCCTGCTGAGTCAAACTGGATTATAGCGGCAATATTTTACAGAGACAGAAGAAAAGGGGGGGAAGGAGGAACTAGGGAAACCTTGCAAAAATATCAGCTGTTTGACATGTTAAGACAAACAGCACAGATGTGAAAATGCTACCTGCTTACACAAGTGTATCAGATCCAGGTCAGCTGAGAGYAGCCACTAAAAATAAGTTTTTACCCCTTTTAGCCCTGCAGGCAATCCAGCACCCAGAGAGCCCTTTCTCTCGCATCTCTCTCTAGCCCTTTCCTGGGCATCGAGAGATGCGTTGGCTGCGTTCCCGTTGGGCAACGATGCTGTGCCAGCACCTCAGTGTTTGAGAGGGTGGGAGGACGTTCCAGAAAGGATCCTCATGTTGGGCGGATGTCCCAGAGAGCCTTGATGGGCCTTCTGAGTTGCCAAAGTGGTGCACAAGAGAGCAGGCAAGCTCGCAGGCCCAGCCCTGAGAGCTCAGGGAGGAGCTGGTGCAGATGGCAAGAAGGGAAAGCATACARGAGATCAATCAGGTCCTTGAGGTGCCTCCATTTTTCATCATCAGGCATCCATGCACCCATTTACACACTGATGGTTCAGTGCTGGCTGGGGACTTGGTGCTGGTGGCAGGTCATAAGTGGGGCATGCCCTTGTGCCTTGTTTGCAGAGCTGGATCTGCAGAGTGTTCTTAGAGCGTGCCTTGAGGGTAGGTATCCTCTGTCTCCAGCAAACAGCTTAACCTTACAAYGATAACATCAATCCCTCTGTCTGTCTCTCTCTGGCTAGCAAATATTTATCTTATCTATGCAAAGCAGAAATCCTTGCCCAGGAGAAAACAAGAGATGCTGACACCAACTACATGCCCCCTGTAGAGGGGAGGGCTGCCCTGCAACTCTTACCTCAAAATCAGCCAGGTCAGGGACCCTATATATCCCACATCTCAGGTCGGTCCTCTAAACAGCGGGATAGTGGGGAAGGTGAAGAAAATCCCCTGCCTTGACCATGCTAATAAAGGACAGACCCTGTCTAAGCACAGAAGAGCTGCAAAACTCAGGCAGGGGAGGTACCTCTTTTCAGGCCAAAATAAGATGCCAAAGCAAGAGGCAAGGTTTACGCCTCTCCCTTCGTAGTGTTTCTATTCAGCAATGCTGGCCTCAGTGGATMAAAATCCATGTGCTTGATCCTCTTGGGAAACATCAGAGCCTAACTGAGTGTGGTGGATTGTGCTAAAAGTTGTGCTTTGCAATACTGAGCTGAAGACCTCTGTGGTAGCAGTGGAAAAACACTCCTCCATCCTCCTCTGCCCAATGCCAGAATATCAAATGCAACACTAGGCTAGCCAGAGCTTACAAACACATAGTTCAAAGGGAAAAATTCAAATGGATTTGAGTCATGGGAGCACAAAAAAAAGATTCTCAAAAAAACAAACAGAACAAATCAGTCATGTTGTAACTTAGAAAGCCAAAATTTCCTCTCAAAGCTAGCAGTGAAACAGAAAGTTTCCAAGATTCCAGGGCGCATCTCTGTCTGGAGCTAATATAGACATTTTTTTAATCCAAGTTTCAAACCCAGTAAAATCCATGTCTGACAATAAGAACCCCTCCTTGCCAGCTAGCCAAAGAAATCACACCACTCCTTTTCAAAGCACATTTTCCTCGCAGGTAGCATTACAGCACATACCGCTGCATCTCTTTAACACTGCTGCTTCCATCACGGTACCAACCACACACCTCCCACAGAGTAATAAGTTTATCCACCCCCCTCTAAAACCAACATTAATAGCACTGTGCTTTTTACAGGCGGGGAGCTGGAGCAGGCCGGGAAGCCGTGGTGGGACGGAGCAAACCAGGTGCCTCCCAGCCCCACGTTTTCACACTGAGCCCTTCCACCTCCTCTCCTTGCCCCTCTCCGGCCCTGTGAATCCTGAGGGATTTTCTGCAAGCTGGCTGCAGCCCAAGCAGCAGTGAGACTTCTCCACCAACGTCTCCATCACGCCAAAGAAATGGCAATGGGGGGGGGCAGGGGGGGTTGCCCTCTAACTGAAGCAGTTTTAACACCCAGGTCACCCACTTCCAGGGACAGTTTCCCAATCACAAAAAAAAATCTTATACAATGGTCTGGTCGTGCTGCAACTCCACTTTCTTTTCCTGGCTGCATCTTCAAAGAAAGTGGTCAGAGCTGCCTTTTCTGATGAAGCCAGCCCTGAAGGAGGGTGAATTAGAGCATGACTAAACAACCAGGCAACGCGGGAGCTATAGGTGGAAGAATACCCACTTTCTAGGTACTCAGACTGAGCTTGCCTTAAATACGCAGAACAAAGGTAACACCGACACTGGGGTGATTGCAGAAGGGCTGTAGGTAGGACTGGGCAAAATATTGCTCCCCTAGAGGTACCAATGAGAGGCCATAAACTCTCCCCAGAGTCGTACAGAGATGTTAGACCAAGTGCCCARCTTCTAGCTAGATCAAGTTATCTGGGATGCATCCCGCCATAGGCATCAGACCCATTTAATAGAAATCCAGTTGTCTCTGATCCACAGACAAAAAATAATAACAGTAAAAAACAAAACAAGCCCCCCAGCTCCCTGTGTGTAAACATCAACAAAAACTAAATTGATTAATATATTTTATAAAAGTAAAACCATAATAAATGCTTTGCCTCCAACACATAAGGAACATATTATTACCACATTGTCTTCAGCGATTATTCAAGCAACGCATTTAAACGTTCAGGGAGAAGAATGTTTGCTAAAATATTGTTATGTAACATGGAGAAAATGACTAATTCAGCCCTTGATCTTTTCATATTTTGCTCCAAGTAAGAGTCACTAGAACTTATTCTCTGGTTAAAGTAGCATCATGGCCTAAGTCTCATCCGATTCCCCCAGTGGCTTTTGCAGTGGGTCTCTCCTATCCACCTCAGCTGCATTACTCCAGACTTGCATGAGCATAATTTCTGAATCAGTCCTTAAAGTTGCCACATCTCCAAAGACAGGTGGAATAAAAAACACACATTTCCCAGTGCTCCCTGGTGAAGGAGGTCAGAGATCATTTACTTCAAGTTCCTCATGACTTGTGTGGAGTCTGGAGTCATAAATATACGTCAAGCAGGGCCAATTCAATAAAGCAGTCAAAAGCGTACTTTAG
Organism: Apteryx rowi; assembly: GCF_003343035.1. Classification (NCBI taxonomy): domain Eukaryota; kingdom Metazoa; phylum Chordata; class Aves; order Apterygiformes; family Apterygidae; genus Apteryx; species Apteryx rowi. The sequence continues at coordinate 2,974,644 of NW_020449641.1, read as the reverse complement.
CAACTGCTGGCTCACAGAGTGGGCTTGCCACATGAACTCCTCTCTTCCCCTTACAGTAGACGCAGAAGTTATTGAAGATCTATCCTGCGGGTACCCTTATTTCCAGTTCACTTGCATCAAGAACATACATGAAAAACAAATGGGCCTCTCTGTTCTTATGGACATCTACTAGAATTTTTCATTTCATTATTCTAGTGGAAAAATATGGAATTTTCGGTGTCTAAACTTTCAGAGAAAACTAATAGTGTTTCAAGCTGTAATGTAATTCAGCCTGTACTGGAGTGAAACCAGCTCTGCATACACAGAACAAAGGTGATACTGACCCTGTGGGGTATTCTCACAAGGGTTGTAGCTAGGGCTTGTAAAATATCTTTTTATAGCTTCTGAAATGCCCCCAAATTCCCCTCCCAAATGGAAAGTTCCACAGGAAACGCTTAATCCTGACACACTCTTGCAAAGCAGCTTTCACTAACAGAGAGGAAGGGAAGTCTGTTCTTGGGGTTTTCTGAAGAATGGAGTCTAAAAGCTTTCTAAGAACACGTGCTTAAGATGGTTTTGCTTTCATCTGTTTTTATTTGGGGGGAGGGGGGAGGGAGGGGGAAGGCAGAGGGGTGACAACAGCAATTCCCAACCACCTTTAGCCAAAATCCATATCTTGCAACTCTGAGTACATGTCCCTACGTCACTGGAGAGGCAGTGGTGGGATTTAGCCCTGACTCATTAACACTGGCTGTGCTGGCCCATCAGGCCATGCCATCATGGCTCAGGTATCTCCTGTCCTCACCAGACTGGCCTTGTGTTTATCCTCGCTATAACCTCCAAACAAGAACACAACTAAACACGTGAGGAAATGGGATGGACAAGTCTAGACCTTATTGAGCTTGGAGTTAATAGGGAGGAGAGTTATTAAAATGAAATGCTTCAGATTTATCCTGATGTTGCCACAGCCAGAATCCAGCCCTTAGGGCCAACCCTATAATGTTCTCCCTCTTTGCCAAGGACTTCCTCAGACTGAAGTTCAAAGGTACTCATGAAGCTTTATCAGTGCATTTACCCTGTACCAGTGTGATTTACCCAACCTGCCACAGAGGCCCTAATCATCATCCATGGAACACCTACACCAGCACTTCTGTTATTTTTAATTAGCAACAGCCAAAGTAAAATTATCGGTTCAGTCCTCACTGAGTCCAGCTTGAATCTATGTCCCCTCAGTAATAGCTAGCTTGGCTTTAAGTGGAGGAAAATGCAACAATTTGCTAAGGGATAGCGGGGCAGAAAGCTGCTAACCATAGCAGAAAGTTTCAGGAGGCACACGAGGTTCCCTCCATGGCCAGAGCACCAGGGCCTATTTCGCAATTAGGAAAGAGAAGATAAAGGGATGAGCGAGTTTCCTGCTGAGATAGGCCATTTGCAATGAGGTCCCTATAACTACATCTTGTTCCTAGCGGTACCAAGCTATACAGTGCTGGGTTGTTATGTAGTGTCTCAGACTGCTTGGAGGTAATAAGCATTCACTGAAAATGGACTGCTATTAGCCACCGGCAAAAGCTGATTATAATAGTGCCAGTACTGGAATATGTTTTCCACCCATTTACAAAAGGAGTAAAATAACAGGAGAAAAAAAAATCACATTTGCCAGTGTTTGGAGCGTAGTGTGCTCTACATACAATTATCGAGAGAATGACAGGAAATTGACCCATTTACTCGGAAAAGTTCCTATCGTGTTCTGCACTATTTCATTTCATGCCCATTTGAGAACAAGTCATTTCTCTTCAGGGCAGAAGATAAATTGTCAGCTCGTACACAAATCTCTTCTCATTGCCAGGCACAAAAATATCACAAAGAAACATTTCCCTGCCCTCTGCTTAATTTTCTTCTTCTTCTTCATCTTCTCTAATAAATGGTGCTAACTATAAAAGTCAACGGACTGTAAATAAACTCAATTCTATTCCTACCTTACCTTATGATTGATTTTTGGRCATAATGTATTCCACCCACAAGGTCTCTTGTCTGATTCAACTGCTTTTCTCAGTACCAGAGAAAATCAGATAACAACCTCCACGGAATAGCTTTATATGAAAACAGAAACATTTGGCAACTGCAGTTTTTCTAATGGCACATTGTAATACATGCTACGCTGCATTATGGCCCAGTGGACAGGCTGCATGTCAGCACCACGAATGTGTGTGTCCTGCTGCGGGAGATTTCTGTGCAGTGCCTGTTGTGTGCATTTTGGCAGAGGTGCTGTCAGTATTTCCACTACAACAGAGGCAGCACAAGCTAGGGAATTAGCCTATGGCAGGAACGTGGGGACAGAGTCTGGGGAACCTAAGCCCTCTTTCCAGCTCTGTCTTTGGACCTGACTGCTCCTGTTATTTGGCCCAACCACTTCTCCCTTCAGTCTGTAAGTTCTGCCACAGTGTGGGCAAAAGCAGCCTCTGCTGACATCAATGGGGTCCCTAGGATGGCAGAAAAGTCAGATGGGAAGAAGGACCCAGTGACCCATACAGAACAAGATCCAGGCAGAGTGGGAGCAAAAGGAGAAAAAGACATCAAGGAAACAGCTACACCAATATCTACATCYTGGGCTCAGTTTTCTACAGAACTGGGTCCTTGCTGTCCCCACTGCTTTCAAGGGATGATGCTCAGTCCTGGTTAAAATCAAGGACAGCAATGAATACCAAATAAAATGACAACCCCAACAGAAGTGCTAGCAGTACAGGTCTGCAGGCAGAATGCAGGTGTCTCCCCTGTGCTGTACAGCTGGAGAACTGCTAACGTAAGGATGAGTCTCTGGCATGGAAGAGCTAATGTGGCAGTAATTTTGTACTCCCTGATTTCAGTCATATCCTTGAAGCATCCTTCCAGTCCTCAGCTGTTTTTACAGTTTCTTGAGGTTTAAGTTAGAGCAGTGCAGCAAACCCTCAGTTCACACAATCCTTTCTGCTGGCTCGCTAGCCAGGACACCTTGACTTAACCTCCCAACCTCTACTCTGCAGGGACAAACTCCCTCTTTTGTATGCCTGTAGCGCATACAATGCTGAACACACTGTTCATTTGCTCTAGGACTTCCTATTTGATTTGATCACTTGCCACAGTTCTTCCACCTGGGCATCAGCTTTCCTGTGTTCTTTCATCACTGCCAGGAGTGAAAAATCACAGACCATTTGGTGTAGAAATTGAGACAGGAAGAGAACCTAGAATCAGCACCAACCCCAGTAGTTGCAGCACCTCAATCCTAAACTGAGAGCAGCAAAATTCATGTTTTTCAGGGTCCAGGCCATGGGAAATGCTGTTCTGACCACCTATGATGGAGCTATACAGAATGTGAACTTGGGAAGTGTCTTGAGAAGGAGAGCAGAGCCTTTCTTCACAAACAACCAAAATGTTCAGTGTTCTGCTAATTCACACCCAGACTACATTTTTCTTTCCAAAGATTATTGCCCAGTTAGGAGAAGGGATTAGCAGAGTAACAAAAGGAGGAGTTTCCAGGTCAGGAATAATTTGGAAATCATAGCCAAAACCAAAATTGTTGGAGTCTGCTCTTTGTCCCAGGGAAAAGCTATTTGCTGCTGCTTAGCACGGAGCACAGCTGCCTCTGAAACCCAAGTTTGTGTATGCCTACAGGGAATATGAAAAAGAGGAGAAAAAAGAAAACAGCCTTCTGCCTCTCAGTGAGAGGGTTTTGTTGCTCTCCAGCTAATGGCACAGATCTTTGGATATGGGGAGAGAGAGAACAGCAGAGAGTACTACCTGTCTGGAAAGGCTCCTCTGTGAGGGCAGCCAGATTCATTCAACTTGCTAGAAAAACAGCGAAAGCATTAAGACATAGTTTACCTTCCTGTCTTCATCAGCTGAGGAAAGAATTTCCTATGGCTAATTACACATTTTAGCACCAGGGCAGCGATTGTCCTCTAGCTGCAAACATCTGCCAGCTCAGACCACAGGAGCCTGGGCACCAGGATGGGGCGGTAGCAGGACAAGCCAGGCTAACTTGGGCTGGGACTTGCTCTTGGTTGCTTTGGAGATGACCAAACTCTTACCAACATTGAGGGAAAGAAGACCGAGCCCTCAAAATGCACGTCCTACTCCTTCTCACCACCTCCTGTTCCTACGTTTGTAAGGGTCAGAAATAGGAGCTGGACCTTGACTGCTGTCACGGCCATGAGGTCACACATGAAGTCAGACCCTGTGCAAGGTCAGAGCAGGGATGTGACTCATCCACCACCAGAGAAGGAGCAGATTCCCTTGGACACAAGGAATTTGCTTCCCAATTTCTCGCCTCACCTCGCAGATCTATGCTCACCTTCTCTAGACATTAAAAAAAAAGGAAGAAAGGTAACAAACATATTCCTCTGCCAACACAAACATGCACACACATGCGCAAATATTTTGGAAATATTTAAGGATCTGTAGATTTAGGGGTTAGTGCCAGACTTTAAAAATTATTAAACATTATGTACAAAGAAAACATAATTAGCTCCTATGGGATATGAAAAAAAAAAAAAACATGAATGAGGGGAAAATGGATAACCACTCCTGGGTTTGCCACTTGTGAATTATTTAATAATCACTCCCCAGCAGATGGAATATATTTATCCACCCCATTGGAGCACACTTTGCAATTTATTTACACTGCTTTAAAATATGATTATTTATTTAAAAAATAAACAAGGTATCCACAAGGGAAAAGGGAAGTAAACACACAAGCTAAAGGGAAAAAATGCTTCTTTTTAACTTTTCAGTTCATTTTAGGGAATTTCCACTAAAAATCACTTGAATCCTCCTTATTTATCCTCAGCTTTAAAACACAGAAATTGAAAACTGTTAATGGAGCCAGTCTAGATTCCTCGCATGACTGTAAGGGGCACTTTATGAGATGGGTGTCTATGTCTCCTACTTTTTTCAATAGCCACGCTGCCTTGGTACCAGAAGTCCGATTTAGATTCCGTTAATATCATAGAAAACACTCCAGCCAGGTTCAGTAGAAGCAGGTTCACGCCTTAGACTACTTCAATTTACAGGATCAGGTCCCTCATCTAATCTAGACTGACTCTATGACAGTGGCCACCAAACAGCACTTAGCCTAGCCATTTAATTAACTACTTGTTTTAAAATGCAAAGGGTGTCATTTAGCAAAAATTGAAAATGCAAAGGGTATCATTTAGTACTGCATAAGTGCATGAGTACACTGCCTGCTCCTGAAATTAAAATAGCAATTGTGAGCAAAAGGCTTTGCCCACCCAGCAGCAAAATTGATAACTGCAGAGTAATTTGGACAAACATGAGGGAAAGTCCATGGGAGAAGAGAAGACCTTTCAGAGGCAAATAACAGGCCATTTTAGACTGAAATTAGGCTTCCAGACTCCTCCTGTGCAAGTCTGTGTGTATATATGCAACTGTGCAGGTACACATTGGCTATGGAAAGATGCACAGAAATTCAACCACCCAGGTGGGTGTGCATGGTTTCAGGAGACAAGTCACCTGGGAGAGGAGAGGTCAAGAGACAGCACCCAACGGAGCAAATGAAATCTCAAGTTTTCAAACTTTCCCCATATTAAACAAAAGAGAAAAACCAACAACAAAAACCCCACACCAGAAACTATCCCCTCACCAAAGAAAAGACTAGTCGCTGTCAGTGAAACCTCTTTAATGTTAATTCTTCAATAATCCATTGTGATTTTCTTTGAGACTAATGAAGGTTATTTATAGATCTTAAATGTGGGAAAGTGCTGTGGTGTAACCACCATTAATGGCTGTTGGACATGCAGGAGGCAACCCTTGCAAAAGTGACTAAAGAATAAGATCACTTAGTAATAAGAGTTCAAGTCTCGTCTACAAGAGTTAGCAGACTAAAAAGAACTAAGCTACTCCGTCATTTACATGTTTTTGAAAATATTTCTCAAGGTCCCAAAGGTAATTGTTGTTCTCACACCTCATTTCCCCTCTGCAGACCTAGAAATTCTGCAACTAATATGGATCAAAATACACACTTTGTAAAAGAAAYATGTTAGAAAAATATACAGAGATGTGATAGAAAAATATACAGAGACCTAACAGACTAAAATTCAGTTGTGTGCCTGCCAGCTATTTCAGTAGATGGGCTACACTACTTTAAATAAACTGGTATAGTGAATGCTATGTCAAAAGCATATGCAAATGCTAAGTCAAAAGAGATGATTAGACCAATATTAGCCAGTCAGAGAGTTAGGACCAATGAGAGCAAATAGATGTGTCCTCCTTGCTAGGAAAGGGCTCAAACGCAAGTCCTCTCTTGAACTGGGGCCTCTGCACTTCTCAACAAGAAAGCCAAACTGACCTATACAGTTTCAAATCCTGGAAGAATAAAAACAAAAGCAAATTGACAGAGTATTATTTCTGGAGAGACAAAAGATAAGACTTTAAAAATTGCTTCCATTACAACAACCTAACATATGATTACGGACACAAGTAGAGACGTGCATTTCTTCCCCAGAAGGGCACAGCCAGGATGCAAGTGCTGCCGGCAAGAGAGCGAACGGCTCCCGGGCCCCTTCCCGAGAACGCAAAATGGAAGTGTCAAACCCTTCATGTGGAGTTATGCACCCATTTATTTTAAAGGCAGAAAGGATTAAATGCATCTACATAAAGGAAAGAAAAAGTGTTTAAACAACAATAAAAAAAGATTTAGTGGTATTAATAAAGAATTCCCTTAAACCAGCATGTCACCATTAAAGTAATTAATAGGGCATGCAAGACACTTCAGTGGAAAGTGAGCAGTGCTCACATTAGAGCCTTTTAAGTTTTCACATGACCTCAAGACAGACTATGGCATTTCTGTGCAAAAGTATCCTCTAAAACAGAGATGGGGGCATTCAAGTCTATAAAAAAGTGATTTTAAAATTTAACCGATATGGTGTAAGTCTAAAATGCAAAGGTTAAGGGAATATTAGAAGGGCAATAATTCTATCTGATTAAACTTTTATCCGAAGTGACAATAAAATGTTCAAAATGAATTAAGGATTTTATTAACAGATGCAGAAGCTCTATAAAAGAGTTTGAAATCTAAGTGGCAGAGAGGAGAGGTTTTATGGGTTTTTCTCTGGATGGAGGTGATATTGCTATAAAACTTTAATCTTATTGCCATGCCACAGTGAAAGTAAACCTGTCAGAGGTAATAGAGCAAATCAGGACTGCTTTTTCTTCCCTCTCTCTGTTGCAAGGGCCTCTTTCTGGGTTGCAAGTAAAAACACATATATTCCATGTATTGCATTCAATCTATAGGTGACAGGCACATGTTCGCAGGTCATGTGCTGGTGCTGCAAGGTACAAACAGTTTGATTAGCTTGGACTTCTGCTCGTTGCAATAGTCCCAAGGTGGTAAGTACAGGCAAGCTATATGGACCATTCAAAATGAGTACTGAGCAAATATTGGTGCTGCACCACCAGAGACCCTTTAGAACATTTTTAGCCTTTCTAAAATGGAAGTAGCCAACTCAGAAATATTTCGGATATTTTAGTTGTTTATTAGTACCTTCATGTAACAAAAAGATCACATWGACTTCTGAGCCCTTGAACAAATGCATTTCACTACCTTAGACTGATCAAGTTAAGGCAGCCATAAATCTGAGGAACAGGATAAAATACAAGAATTCTGTGAAAATCATACTAAAAGCAGGGCATGTGTTACTCAGAGCAGAGCTCAATCCCATCAGGGTAGTTTAGGCTCAGTAGTATTTGCCAGCCATGACTTAAGCGATTGCTAATTTTTCTTTTTGCCCTGCCGCCGTCAAATTCTGGCGACTTGATTACCTTGGTGATGGCTGCACAGGCTGTGGTAGATGCACTGGAAAATGCCCTGCAAGTGGTTTGGGCTTTCTGGGAAGTTTTGGACCTCTCGCATGCTGGCAGGAGCAACGCGGCGGCTCTTCCAGCACCCTCCGCGCCTCACCCACACCGGCAGCCGGGCACAGCCTCGCCCCAAACCTGCCCCTGTCCCCGACGAGGACGATGTGCCCGACTCCTCGTCTCTGCTCACGCTTCGGCAGCGAGAGCCGGTGAGCATGTCTAGCCCAGGCACTGATTTCTACTCCTTTTACCTCCTTCCCTGGTGTGCACCGTCCTTTTACTTTCCACTACCCACGAGAAAAGAGTGGCTCCTAGGAGGAGCAACTGGCTGCAAATTGCCAGGGAGACTAGGATGTCAAACAAATGTTTCTCTTTTCACAACAGAATATAAATATTTGGCAGCACATTTAATTTAAAAAGTCTAAAAGTTACTCAAACAGAGTGAAGAACGTTGCTATGATGTTAGTTTGCTTCCTAAAATATGACCAGTCACAGATGGCTTGCTGTAGGAAATATTAAATAATTTTTTTTAAGTGTTGTCTGGCTTTAACACAGATTGCATTTACACAGATACCTCTGCTGGTAGAATGCCAAGACGGTATATTGGTTTAAACATGTCCTTAAACAAAAAACTACATTGTCAAGAGCTAATGGAATATTCATACGTAAGATCTCAATCCCAGATAACATCTGAAAGTTAATTTACATTTCAACACTGATGTTATTTGCTTGTTACATTTCCCTTAAGCAGGGGAACATATTCAGGCTTGGTCAGTAGCAACTTTTAGGTTTTTGTGCACTGTAACCATTATTTATTTAGACTTCTGGAGTAGTTTGAAAAAAAACACCTATACTGAGAGCATTAGGTAACATGATAATCTTAAAACAACATGAGTCCCACCTAACAGCGTACAAGAGTCAAATGGCAAGAATGTAAATAGTATAAGCAACAGCATTAAACTATCAAATGTTAACAGATTACCTTCAGTGAGACAATAAATCAAAACAATACAAAGATCTTTTCCCATCTCCAGTGTTTCCTGGAGCACATTCCTAAGGTACCTGAAGAACCCTACTGAATACATATTTTATACCTGAGTTCTGTAAAACAAGAACCCTTGTAAGATGTTTATTTTCAAAACAGCAATGTTGGCTATATTTCATCAAGTTAAACTTTCGTGACAGTGAAACCCTCTGGACTCAGGGACACAGAACATAAAGATGCTCATCAGATTCCAAGCCCCTGGACCAACCTATCGCCCTTCCTCAGAGAGCCAGGCAGTAAATCTGCACAGAGAGTTACAGCATCGGGTTGTCCTGAAAAACTCACGTGACGCTTCCATGTCAGATGTTTGTCAGGAAACACCAGCCGGGCAAAAGCATGAGCAATGCCATGCAAGTCTCATCACACATCTTAAACCTTCCAGACGCCACCACTGACACCACCTAGCAAGCCTGGCTTGCCAAAGCACGCAGTGCCATTGCTGGCTACATTAACCAACACCTTCTCCTTTCCTGCGAGAGCTGCTACCCAYGCAGCGTACAGTAATCTCTTGTCCCTAGCAAAAGCTACAGCTAAGGAGCAACAAACTCCAACTATAATCTGGTCTCCCTTCTGTCCAAAACGTCCCAGTGGATGCTTTACTTTTTCTGTCAATATTATACTTGGCCAACAGCTTCATAATCAGTGCAGCTGAGGAGAGAAAAAAAAAAAAAAACACTTGGAATTTGCTTTTACCCTTTATGACCACCAAAAACTCACGATACTCTTAGAATCAATAAACTTTTTCTTCTGTCATCATTCGTGTTTGTTGCGCTTTCTCTAAACTGGCATTATTTTGTTTTTCTAACCAGAAATCTATCAAGTCCATTGGGGGGTGTGTGTGTGTGTGTGTGTGTGTGTGCGCACGCGTGCGCGTGTGTGCGCACGATGGCAAGTTAAACAGTTTCCTCTACGGCAAACAACCGCCGCACGCAGGCAAACTGATGTCCTGGAGTGAAGAAACAGAGGCAGGACGCTAGAGGGAGGATCGCCTCGCAGACTGAGCGCTTGCCAAAGCGAATTTTTTAGAGTGTGGCTTCACCAAGGAGACAGACTGAAGTGGCACTTTGTGAAAGTCCTCTCGTCCCCGGCAGTCAGGTTTGCAAACTGCTGTCTGGACCAAAGYAAGAGGCGTCTTGGATCGGAGAGAGAGACAGACAAGGCTTTCTGTTCTCTGAAAGACTGGTGAGGGTAAGTCATACCTGTTAAATCCACACACGCTGAATCCACACGAGATTCAGCTCTATTACTGGCAGGTATCACAGTCTGGCTGCAAGGCCTATATTTACCAGCAGCTCTGGTAGTACAGGCTCACTGGTGCAAAATAGTCAAAAAGGTTGGCTAGAAATATTAAGTTTTGTTTTTTGTATCTGGACACTGTGTGGCACTTTGACATTAGTGCATTGGGCATGACAGAGAAAACACAATAATATATGGAACTGATCAAAACGCGCACCAAAATTATAGACCTTATTCCAAACAAATCACAGCCTTTCCAAAATAATCACCTTCAACAGTTCGAAGGGACAAATAAGTATTTGGGGTTACAGCCAAGCAGTAAGACTTCCTGGAAGGTAATACTGCCATGATACCTCACACCTTTCTGGGCTTTCCAAGAGATCCCACTCAGTTTTCAGCTGCTCATTCACATTCAGATTATGCTAATGCCCAGGTCCCTAGACTACGAATCAAGACATTTCTGTGCTAGGCTCTGTATTGGTTTTGGGGAGGTGCAAGAAAAATGAAAAAAAGATAACTCCTTCGCCTGAAGATCTCCGCAAGCTGGACTGCGACTAGGCAGAACATTGGGACTTAAAAGACACAGGTTGTATCCTGCAGGCCATATCTGTAGTCTTGGGCAGGTCACTTATCTTAGAACTAAAGGAAACAGGGCCAGAAAAGACCCCTGGATCAGTCCTTGGCCAGAGAAGGTTCAACAAGATCTAAATCGTTCTTTACAGATGTTTGTCCCACCTGTCCTTGAGAACTTCCAGCAGTGGAGATCCCTGCCCTTCCCAAACAAGCTGCATTTAATCTTCTTGGGCTCAGTTCTCTATCTGCAATATACAGACAATAATACCTCCTCCTTCCCATCTACTGGTGTTAGCCTCTGCCTCAAATAGCCTTTCTGATATCTCCTTTCATTCATTGGCTCATCACAATAAGTATTTGTACAGTGGGATCTCTAGATGCTACTCAGGTACAAAGGCTGAAAGAAGCAGTTTACTGTGAAGAAGAACTACCCCCATCCTCCCCCCCAAAAAAGCAGAGATGAATGCTATCAGCTCTAGACATGGCTTGCCATCTAATACCCATCTACATTTGACTGCAAATGAGGAAGATTTTCCTGCTGCCACGAGGATGCTGGTGCATAAGGCCTTCTTCTTTCCTTGTAAGCTGTCTCTGACATCTTTCAAAGGCACACACAATAGTTGGACTACCTTCTAAAGTGAAATCTCAATACACAGCTTGCAATGATCTACACAGCTTGAAGTCATTGCTAAATGACTTCACAGTCCCCTATACTGTAGAATGATCCATAAGCAGATGTATAGCCAGGAGCCACAAAATTCCACTGGTCCTGCAGGAAGACAGACTATTTTCTTCCTAAGAATGCACAGTTATTCAGTGCAATTCACCCTGTGAGGTGAGAATTTCACTGAATGGCAGCAGCTGGTCCTTTACAACGTCATCTTATTTCTCTAAGAACTCCATCCACAAAATTTCCCATGGTATAATTTTTCTAGACTACACATGTCAAATCAGTGTTCAGTTCATCTAATAAAATATGAAAATGTCCCTAACTATAAAAGCTCAAGGCAGAGGCAGGAAGACAATTCAAATTTTTATGGCTGCCAACACATGTAGGAGGAAAGATCTGGATTCTACCAAGGCAACACAGAAGTCTCAAGCACACCCAGTTTTGGAGGAGGAGTCTTCACCTGAAAAGGACATCATCTTTCAGATGGTCCATGCAGGGGTGGCTAAACCCTGACAAGGAGGGGGAAGTGATCCATTCTGAACTAGTTAACCAGCCCCACTTCATGGCTAACCTGACAACACAACTCTATCTATTAAGACTGAAAGGCAGTCCACATTACATGGCCTTTTTCAAAAATATCTGCCAGAGTGCTRGTATCATTGCTAGCATTAAGCTGCTTTATTCTGCAAACCATAGCTGGTCTTCATCTAAAACAACACTCCACTCAACTTTCTGGAAAGTCAGTTACACCAAGATAGGGCATGATCCTCCCATTACATATTTCAGTTGGTTGCCCCTGCAACACAGTCAATAAATAGCAACTGTAGGTTGAAAATAGGGTGCACTACACTTTTAATACTATCAAGTGATCTGGACTGGTTAGCCAAGCACATCCTGCTGCACTGAGAGAAGAATCATTTCATTATCTTTAAACCACTCTAAAACATCCACCTCAGTTTTAACAGACTTCATTGACTTATTTGTTGATAAACACACACGCACGTTTTTGTACCTCCTAGACTTGGGACTCCTGGAAGCTACTGGTGTTGTTTATGTAATAGCACCCAGTCCTCCTCTATTTTATGCCCTGATTGCAAGAGACTCCTAAGGAACTATTTACCGCTCCAAGTAGTAGCAATGAGTTTATGGCCACCTCTCCATCTCTATTTTTATATCAACTGTTGCTGTGTGCTAGAAGAAAAGGCTGTTAAACGCTAAGAGATTTATTCATTTTCAGTTTTATAGATGATAATCAGTTTACCAGTCACTGTTTTATGAGGTTCCTGCCCAGACCCTACCAGAGGTTTTCTTTGTGCGCACCTCAGTTAAAGCCTAGCCATACAAATAGTTAATTAGGTATTTAGCATAATTGAGGGGCTGAAATCCTCTGATGGGGAGGAAGGACTACACAGCAGGGCAAGACCAGCTGGTGAAAGGAAAGAGCCTGTGCCCTGAAGGGCAGTTGCTTTCAAAAGGCCCCACTCTGCCTCCCATTCCTGCTTGCTTACTGGGAGCTCCCACTCCCCCAGTTGTGCCAAGTGCCAAGTGCCTGGTGTGTGCAGATGTGTCTTAGCTGAAAGGACAGAAACCTCCAAGAGGTGAAACAGATGGTACAGCCACAGAAATAATAGTCATTTCCCGCTCCCCTCCCCCCCACCCCAACCATGAGTTTTCTCCAAAGAAATTACCAGTTGTGCCCACAAAGGCAAAATTCTCAAAGCTAATAGCCAATGTGACATGCACACAAGAAAACCAAAGCTCTGGACCAGTTCCTCATCTGCTGTCCTCACTGAACTCCTCTGCTGAGGGTAAGACACACTCAGGGGTAGCAGCCCACTGCTGCCTGCTCCAGCAAAGCTGCATCTCTCAGCCACAGCAGCAGAGACTTCACGCTTTTAGATCCACAGGTCACAGGTTCAACTCCCTGCTGCTGATGACTCACACAGGAGCATGGTACTAAAACTAGCAACACCAGCTTTTTTCTAGGAGAGGATTGAGGAAGAACGTTGATCTCAATGAAATATTTCGAGGGCAGAAAAATTCCACCACGTAAAGAGTGCGTGACTTCTCTTTAGTTTATTTTATATTTTTGTTCCAGTTGTCATTTTGAATTCAAACTCTTTGGAAAGCAGGCATAATAGTCTTAATGATCCCATTGAGCAGTTTAAATTCAAATTGTGGAGCACTCGCAATACCATGCTGGCAGCACTTTCCATAAATTACTCTCAAATTCAATACGTTGCTTGACAAAAACAAGAATAAAGGGCTTTTTACTTTAAAAAGAAGAAAACTTGTATCATAAAAAAAATCTTTAAATTATAGTTTCTCTTTTCTGGTCCAATTTAAATTGTTACATGGTTGCTAAATTAGTGCTGTAATCTCTGCTTACAAATTGCAGAATTATTTTTAAAAATAGATGTAATTTTACTGTAGGGATCAACCTCACACTTTAAGTTGTATGTGCTGGAGGTAGCTGTTCTTGCAAGGCTTTCAAACAGTCACACTCACGTGCTCGCGCAGGGTGAGGTTTACAATAGCGGTCGCGCTGAAGCCAATGGCAGTTTTATCATAGATTTCAACGAGAACAAATTGAGTTAACACTGAGATTTCAGGAGAATGATTAGCAAATTCAAGTTTTCCCAGGATGCGGTGACACCAGAGGCTCTGGTTATGCCATATACTGAAATATCCCTTGTGTCATGACCTAAACTGTCTTCTCCCACTGAGCTACAGCCTCTGTGGGGCAGGGAGTTATAAGACACTAAATGAGGGGCAGAAACCTTGAAGATTTTATGGTTTTTGCATACAAAACAAATGACTGGTGAAAAAAAATGGAGTGCTATAACCCCATGTTTAAAATTTGGGCTCGGAGCTGATCAGGACACGACTTCCACACACAATTCTTTCTCCTTTAAGCACTTTCAAAGCTTGCAGACTGTGGAAAGCAAAATCCTCATAAGAGAAGTTTGAAGCCACGACTCTAAACCCTACCCCCAGTATCTCAGTGCACGAGGCAGAAGTAGGAGACCTCAACCCTGGGTCTGCATGGGGCACTGCAGAGCGTACCCCCATCTCCTCCTGCACTGGGGGACAGCCAGGCACAAGTCCCCCTTTCTTCCCTCTCTCAACTACGTGTTGTCTCCAGCCCACTGCTGCTGTCGTGCTTCTCTGAACTCCCTTTCATCTGGCCCCGGGATATTTCTGCTTTGCTCAAGGAGTTACTTCAGCTTGTTCGTCCCCTTCCCTCTTGCACCCAGGTCTGCCCTGGGTGGGGGGACCCAGCAGCAGCTCGGGCACGACAGAAGAAATCCTCCAAGGCGAGGAACGTCTGCCTGCTCTGGCTGCCGCACGTGCTAACGGCAGGTGCTCAGCACCACGCAGTCCTCGGACTCGCAGAAAGTTTATCTCTGACTGTCAACCAAGAGGGCTGCCAGGAAACGGGATAAAGAATGGAGGGAAATTTCCACGTCCCAGAGAAAGTCATCAGGACATCAAAGAACACTCCATTCACAAAACAGCGGCATCTCCTGCCAGACCGGTGTGTCTGGTTAACCTTGTGCTCAGTCCTTATGATAATACTGCATTTGGAAAGCAGACAGCTGGCACTGCTCTAACATCTTGCTCTTCAATCTTTTATAACAGTGGTTCCACTGATATTACTCTTAACCTTTTTCTCTGCACAAAGCCCAGCGCTAAAATCTCTTCAACTACTTAGAAGAAGCAAAGCAAATGTTTTTTGTCAGTGGCAGTAATTTGCCCTGTAAGGGAGGGGAAAAGTATACCGATAACATATTGCAGACACAGTGTTTAGCATGTGTGCAGCAGTAAGCTGGTTATCCTGGAAACCCTATCGTGATATTTCAGAGGCTATTTGACTGTCGTAATGACTAGGAGAAGACATCTGTGTCATACTAACACTTTATTTTTTACAGTTGCTTTTAGTTGAGCAGAAGTGTCTTAATGGAGAAGGCTGGTACTCTTCTAGAAATAACATTAATAATGAAAGAATACTTGGATGCAGAGCAAAACCAGCAAACACGTTGGCAACAGAACTCGCTGCATTCATAAGATTTAACAGGAAATGATAGTGACTGGTTTTTGGAGGGAGTATTTTTTTATGTGAAAGAAACTAATTCTGGTACTCAAATTCCCATTAGGAAGAAAGATTTTCTTAACAGGTGATAGATTTTAATTCAGAGACTTTTGGGGAATTTCATTTTAACTGGGTCAGTAATAAATAAAACCAGAAACAAAAACAAAAAAGCAACTCTCCTGCAGGCTATTTAGGCTCGGTACTGACTAAATACTAATTAAATACAGCTCTTTGCAGTAATCTTAATTACGGCTTCACTCCACCACAACTAAGAAGAGTCACATAATAAACTGAGAAGATTAGCCAATTCTAATTGTTAAAAAAAGTGTATTTTTATTTTTGCACATAGTTTTTATGCACATTTGGCCAAGAGCCACACAAGGGTATTGTTAAAAAAAAATAAAATCAGAATTAATCAATTCATATATTGGGACCAGGCAAATACTATAGTTGGTCTTCTCCGTACCAGTGTAACAATGTGGCTTAATGGCTTTTGTAAGAGCCCAAGAACACTGGAGATGGGGAGGTGAGGATGTGTGCTAGAAGTCAGTGTGAATTAGGTAGACTAGTAAATAAGCAGCATTTAATTAC
This sequence comes from Apteryx rowi, assembly GCF_003343035.1. Classification (NCBI taxonomy): domain Eukaryota; kingdom Metazoa; phylum Chordata; class Aves; order Apterygiformes; family Apterygidae; genus Apteryx; species Apteryx rowi. Next base: position 2,958,609 of record NW_020449641.1, on the reverse strand, counting down.
TCAGATTTATACCAGCTGAGAATCCCATTTTCTTAGCTGGCTTCAGCCATTGATTAACTGTGCAATCTTGGGCCAGTCACGCAGGCTCCACCTTTCTATGGGAATTCAGGTCTGCACGAATCTGAGTCTTGGATCTTCAGTCCCATTGATTTCCTACAAAACTAGAGCTCTTAGTGTCGAAGTTATTTCTGATAATGGGATTTGGGAAAGCTCCAAAAAAATCAGAGCCCTCAATTCAGCAAAATTCTTTAGCACACACTAGATTTTAAGTGCGTGGTTAAATCTCGCTGACTTCAGTATGACTGCATCACATATCTAAAGGCAAAAATATTCAAACTGTGCCTCAGCGATTTAAGGGCCTCCATTACATTTGCAAGAGTGACTTGAGCCCAGATCCTCAGAGAACTTACGCGCTCATCATCCAACTGAGACCAATGCAGACGGCGTCTCACTGAAAATCAATGAAACAAATGCTCCAAGACATGAGTTCCTGTGGGCCTAAAACCAGATGCATCGTAGGTGCCTAGGTACCCTTGCTGCACTGGCCTTCGGCACAGCACCGTCCTGGGCTTTCTGAAAGATAACCTGCCTCGGGCTCCCATACTTGTTTCCTCCAGGTTTAAGAATTTAAGATTTGCTTTGTTTTGGGGTTTTTTTTTTGCTGCTTCAGGTTGCCAGACTCCTGCTTACAGTTTCCCACTCTCAGTGCCAGCTGTACGGCTACAYGTATGTAACACCCACCAGTATCACCCTCCTTTTCCCCTGCGTGTGCAGCAGCAGATGGATCCAAAAGTGTTTTGGGCTAAGTCCATAACCAGATTTTTGTGGACTTCATGGATAAACATTTTAAGGCCCCTTCTGGTTATATAAAAGGAAGCTATTAAACATTTACTCTTGCCTCTGTACTCAGAGCTGCAAAGCTGTACCACAGAACGTACAGACGCAGATGCAACCAAGCAATTATCGTTCCTTTATCCCTTAAATAGATAGAAGATAAATTTGAAAGAAAATGAGGAACAGAATCCTTCTCCTTTTCCTTTTTTTATCCTTTTATCTCTCAACGTAGGAAGTTTACTGAACCCTTGCCAACAATTCACTCAGGCTAATGAAGTGTATAAGTAATGGGATTAAATAATCTTAAACCGTCACTACAGTGGCTAATGCAGATGTTTTCCCAAACTAAAGCAGATGAGTAGTGAAGAATGCATGCTTGATTTAAGAGAAAGAAAAAAAAAGGGGGGGCGAGTATCAATCTGCAAGCAGATGAAGTCGATGAGATGTTTAACTCCAGTTATATAAAGTTGCTCCATTTGTATTACCAATGCACCTTCCTACAATTTGCAGTGCTTTGCATATGGTCACCAAACTTGCCACGAAATTAACCTTAAATTTTTTATGGTGCAATTATTTTAATGCAAACAATAAAAATGGAAATGGTTTAAAAAGTACATATTCCATCAAAAAATCATTTAGTTTTTAAGAGCCTATTAACAAGGCCCATCTATCACTGCCACTGTAAATAAGAAAATCCTTTCTTATTTTATTCAATATTTCAGCAATAATCCCACTGCAAAGGCCCTGCAGAAATGGAAGGAATCATGGGATACTAGTGGCATTTTCAGAAATACAGGGTATTGCTTTTATTATTACTGGAATGCCAGAAATGTCAAGAAAAGAATCCATTTCTACTTTTAGAAGTGCAGATATTGTTCTGGAAGGATCTCAGATAGTTCCCCCCTCTACCCCACCAAAATCTACATAAACAAAAGAAACTATATAGCATACTGGTGGTACTTCAGCCTGCACATATCTCTGCAAGGAAATGTGAAATTTAGTGGGAAGAACTTGAAAGCTAAGGTTACCAACCTTATATTAGACTTTGGTTTAAAATAGGCTTAATTTAACAAAGCGCATGGAAAACTAATGTTTATAAAAAGGACTCCAAATTTGAGGTTTACTGAACAACCTATCAATACTTTAAGAATGTTCTGCTGCTTTTCTTATTTTAAATTATAGGGATTATCCCAATATACTGTATGCTAAGGTCACAGCAAGGTAAGGCCTCAGGCACAGAACGTGATGTTTCTTTAATTTGCAGCTGTGCTACTGGTTCTAGCTGGCTCTTATGGGAACCTCTTATAAGGTGCAGATCCTCAGAGAGGCTGTTAATTGTCTGCTTTAGGAGCTTGTTAGAGGCATAAAATGAAATTTTAGGATAAGGTAAGCTTCAAAAGATATGCAACCCACAGGTCCTTAGTTCAGTGAAAGGACATCCATTAACATTGTCAAGCAATGCAAAAGGTTTGAGTTTTAGAAGTTTAAATGCTGCTTTGCATCCCATCTTGTTGATTTTAGTGGGTAACAGGTAAGGATTTCTGCAACAGGTTTCTCAGGATAGAAGCTCCTGAGAAAAAAAMCTACCTCCTAAAATTGCTGCAGATTCTGCTTCTTGCAGAGCTGAAATCATCACTAAAAAGCACCTGTTTCCTCTGCTTTGGCCACTGCATTTCAGAGCTCAGTTAGACCCCCAAAATGAAGTTAGACCAGGAAGGTAAGAAGACTGGAACTCTCCTGAACACTGTGGAAATGTGCTGCCTCTAGTACTGCCATGGTTGTAACCACGAGGCGCCTGCATGGCAGCAAAGGCAATCAGCATTTCCAAACCGCGTACATTTGAAATTAGGGCGCGAACGAGTGCGGGTACTCACGATATAGCAGGGTTCGCAGTAGGCTTTCTTCTCCACCGCGTAGAAAGGCTGTCCCCTCAGCTTGTTGTTGCACATCATGCAGGTGAAGCAGTCCACGTGGAAGACCTGGTCCATCGCCGTACAGCCCGTGCCTTCCCCGACAACGTTCTCCCCGCAGCGGGCGCAGCGGCCTGTCACCGAAGAGCAGGGACACGAGTCAAAACCAGCCCCCAGCCTCGCCTGCAGACCCGGCTCATGCCCCACAGCCAGCAGCCCAGGAAGGCACGTGGCCTTGCTGTCCCCGGATGCACAACTCGTACCAATGCTGCTGCTGGAAGGCGGTTTGGTGCTGACCTACATGGAATGACCTGAGGAGGCTGTTTCTGGAAAAGGACCCTAAAGCAACATACAAATACACAACACACACAGATCTGCACGTGCACACACATATAATAGGCTTGCTGCCCTGGTTAGATTGCTGCTGAAAATCTATTGTGGGAGAGAGATTTTAAAATGAAGAGAGGATTCATATGCTGAAGGACAACCATTCATTTTCATTGTAGGAAACTGTGATATCCCACACAAGTTGGATGTCCTTGCCCGGTGATCAGTGTTAAAAATGATTCCTGCACAGAATCACAGAAGAAAATTAGGAGAACAACTGCAGCCACTTTATGCAGAGTTGTCTCACTGAATGCAACAGAGAGAGCCTAATTAATACACTATGACTGAGGGCTTTGTCCCCTCAAAAGAGTAACGTCCAGTTTGAGAATAACTGTGGCGTCCCCAATCTTGGGAGCCGGCATCTTTCTGCCAAGGTTCTGTGGATGGAGTGGTAGGGTCGCTGAGGACGGAAAGGAGGGAAAGGGAAACAAGAGCAGAGGAGAGAGCAGGAAGGCAGTTTGAGCCCAAAATCAAATTACTCATAAATGCAAATTAAAAAATATGTCCGTAATAATAACTAAATAGCCCAGGCCACAAAAAGACATTCTCTGATACCATGGTCTGTGTTTATTGGCCTTTTCAAACAAATACTGTGAAGCTTCCAAAAGGACTTGGACATGTCTCATCACCCGGACAGCAGGGCTCCTGCCTGCGTGCGGTGGAAGTTTCTAGTGGTGACATCCCTGTGCTCACAACTTCTTCCCTGCCTGTTCCAGACTCCAGTAGGCTCCATCCAGGCTACAAAGCACGTAAGCTACTTTTGGATCCCTCAGGATGCGGAAAGATGACACATAWACACATTGAGATATATTAGGAAAGCTTGGAAAAGAACCCAGATCATTCTGATTTGCTACAACGGCATAACCGTAGTTGGCATTATACAGGACAGACAGTTCCTGACTCAAACAGCTCCCAGTCTGAGCAATGTGGAGAGAGAAGTCACCAGATAAATCAAGACAAGCCTGGAATCCCCCCAGAAAGGAATTAATAGACATTGTTTTTAAACTCAGCTTTCTATGGCATTTGTTATGAGTGTTCTGATTGACAGGGTTGTGCTTTAACCACGTCACTGTAATACTTCTTGTGAGGACTCCTTTTTTGTGAGGAGAGAAGGAATTCAGGCTTCCCAGCGTGGTGGTGAGGCTAGCGAGCACGGGGGAAGAATGGAAAAAAAACATGAGGACTAGGAAAAAACAAAAAACAAAAAAAACCACACTGGAAGAACCATGGGATCAGTATTGCTATGGGAAAGCGGCAAAAGAAACTGCTGGAGCTGCTGGAGCTGCATGCACAACAAGAGAGCACTGCTCTGTCCCACATGTGGACAAGGCCCAACATGCTCTGTGGCCTCCTCCAAACTGCTCCTGTAACTGCTGTAATACGAAGAGACGCCTGGGGAGCAGTTAATATCTCTCTATATAAAACATGAAATTGAAAGCCATTAGTGTATTACTTTACACAGTGTTTTTCCAGAGGGAATATTCTGCTGAAGAATTTATTTTCCCTGGTGTGCCATTCTGTGATCATCCGGTATTATTTTTATGAGGCATTTGGACACAAAGTAATGTAGTGTCTATGCAAACACTTCTCAGCTTTCTTTGTTAACGTCTGAGTAGAACATGTGGGAATCTTTTCTTCCCCTCCTCCTCTTCTCACATTCATGATGTAGCCAGCCCTTGTATACTTCAATATTTACCTTCCTCTTTGACCAAGGCATCTCTCCTTTTGCTGCAGAAGCTATCTGTACGGCGGATTCTCCTCTGGCCGTACTTCTTACGTCAGGAAATCTGAGCCTGTTTTCTAACTCGGATATAGGCTCTTGTAATCTCTGGCAAATCACTTGGTGTCTTTGTACCTCCATCCTCTCTCTGCAGAGAGGGCATAAAGACATCTTCTCTGCCTCCGGAAGGTGCTCTGAGGCTACATTCCCGCGTGGCTCTCAGGCATTTCCCAGCCGCGCTGCTCGAGGCCAGGTACAAACCAAAGAATAGCACAACAAAACTCTTCTCTAGCTTTTCCCCTTGAACTTGGTATTTCCTTAGGTTTTCCTTCCTCTTTCTGGGTTTTTCCACAGAAGATTCCCATTCAGGGAGCAACAAACTTAACCCGCCTAAATTTATGAGAAGTCCAGCTTCTTCTACTATGTACACAGACAGAAATGCTACTGTAAACTATCATGCAGGAAAGTTTAAAGAAAGCTTCCTTTTTCATAAGTTTATATGCAAATTGCAACACTGTGGCCTGGAGCAAACGATGTTTTTCAAGAGACATGGCCACTCCAGTGAGAATCAAAACACAAGCTCTGTGCCTAGCAACACCACCAAGTGACTCACTAGCCCGAAGGGTAAAAGTAAGTAAGCCAAAACTTTCAAATTTGGGAGCTTAAAGTTAGGTGTCTGGATCCACATAAACGCACGTGAGCAAATACACAATTGGTCTGCTTTGTACTTGATGCAGCTTTTAAAGATTGTACCTTCGGTAAGCTTTGGTGGAATTTGTGAACTCACAACACTCCTGTAAAACCAGGTCACTTCTCCTGACTCCTGCGTCTCACTCAAATTTGGTTGAAAATGGCTATTAATTTCAAGAGTTGTTGATGAGGGAGGAACTGACAAACAGACAGGCACACGCACACAGGCAGCGCGATTGCACAAGCCTCATTTCCTTAGAAAACCAGAAAAACCCCACTAAAAACAATGCATCTATCATTATGTCTGATAAAAACAAAACAAAGGTCTGCTTTTCCTGTGTGCCAATTGCCAACGGCAAAGGTATTTGTGGTTGGATTTGCCACAATTAAATGCCCACACATGTTCTCCATTTTAATATTTTCGCATTGGTTGAAATAACCCAGTCCGTTGTGCGCAGAATGCCCATGAGTGAATACAGAACAAGTTGCACTGCTTATTGAGAAAGAAGTAGCAAAGGCAAAGCTTGCAAGACTCAAAGAACAAACAGATTGCACAAAAAAGATTACACAAATAATCTAAGAGAAAAATAGCAAGCAGTGTATTACAGTAGAAACATAGAACAACGTGACCCATTTGCTTCCCACAGAGACAAACAGCACTTAAAAGGCAGCTTAAAGACAAAGGATGAAATTAATACTAAACTACACAAAGATGAAACTATGCCATTTCAACATCCTTCTTTTGCCCCTCCAGCCCTTTCTAGGTCCTTGTTCAAGATCATTTCAGCAAAACTCAAATTTTGGCAGCACGCCTGGGAGACTGGAGTCCTCTATTTTTGCATGAAAGAGGTTCATAACCTTGGCTGTGACCTTCCTTCATCCTAGCCTACCTGCCACATGTTGGCCTTACCTCAGGGGGACAGACAGAGGTGCTCACTGAGGCTTCCTGGGTGAAGCTGCTGGAAAATGCCATCATTATTGCGTGGACCACAGGAAAACATTTTAGCAGCAGAAAGGGAATAGCAGCTCCTATATTTTATTCTGAAATCTTCTCATTTACTGGGTTCTGTAGTATGAAGGTTTGAAATACTGTGAATCTGAACCAAGAGGGCGAAAGGATGAGAGAAGCTCAAATTGTATGTGATGCCATGCCCTAACCGCTTGTTATTTTATTATTATTATTATTACGTGGTTTTTTGCTTATATTACTTCAGAGCCTGAATTCTCAAATTGTGAAACAGCCCCATTGTGCTAGGTATCAGACAAGCACAGAATACAAAGAACGGCCCCACTGTAGGAGTTTACAATCCAATACAAGCAGTAACAACTGGGTATAGCTAGGAAATACAGAGATGCAATCAGACAAAACTGGTCAGCAAGGAAAGTTGTGGTCTCAGCACTCTAAACGTCTTACTATTGACAATGAGTCTGCAGGCAGCCTGGCCAAGGAAAAGGTTAAGGAAGAATCTGAAAGAGGATCCGGAGGGAGTTTGAGGGAAGTTTAATGGGATGCTTCTGAGGAAAGGACAAAGCCAGCACAAAAGGCAACATAAGTGCCTGAAGATTGAACATAGAGACCTGCAGACTGGAAGGATGAGTTGATATGTCACTGGAGAATAAAATACGAAAAAAGGGTGGGAATAGGTCATTAATGGCCATGCAAGTAAAGACAGGAAGCTTCTGTTTGATATGATGCAGAAATGAAACCAGAGGAGGGATTAGGAGGCAGGAATGATCTGGCCTAAGTGACAAGCTGGAGAGTGATCTTTGCAACCGCATTCTAGTTGAGCACAAACAGGGAGAAACTGCATTTTTAGAAGAGGATGTTGCAGAGATTCAAGGTCATTGGAGCTTGGATGCAGGTTTTATCTGTGTAGATGAATAGGAAAGACCATAATCTGAGCTGTTACTCAGCAAGACTCTTAAGATTTGGACAGTCTGGGCGTGATCTGGAGATGAGAAATTAGATACAGGGTGTCCAATCTTATCTGGGACATGAGTCACTTTTAAATGTCAGATTAAGAATGTGAGCCAATCAGACAAACATCCACCACTGAAGATGGATAATGGAATAGGTACATGCCATACTAATGCTTATGGCATAATATTCCGATAGCAATCACCCTGGAGCCAAATACAGAAATAATGTAACCCCATGCAGCTACCTTGAGATGCTCCTGTTTGTACATCCAAGGATTGCATTAGCCTTTTTTAGGCTACAACATTATTTGTCTGTCATACCTACTTAACACGAAGCTGTCAGGAGCACAGACTGTCTCTTGCTGTGCGATGTGCAGTGCCCAACAGACAATTCAAGCAATAACTAGAGATACTAATAGTAAAGAAAGGAGAGAGAAAACGCGTGAACCTTCTCTCTGTAAGAGGTTTAAATTCATGAATTCAAAGCATGCATTCTATATAGAGAGGAGATAGGGGATAATTTTCTGATAAAAGCATCAAAGTAAAAAGGCTCTGCGTTCGCTGAAATGTGGGGGAAAAATGTTGATATCTCAAAAACTTCTGTTTGATGGAAAAACTGTTTCTCACCTAACTGTACTGTGTGAATACACCACAAGGTCATATCCTCGGTGCCTATCAATTACACAATTTCCCTTGATCAGCTAAGTGTATTCCCTGGTTCTCACTGCAGCCCTGATACAATATGCAAGAAAGAACTAAAGAAATAGAACATACTGCCTTTACAAAAGTGTACTAAGAACATCTTTTAAAATATGTAAATACATTGAACAAAATATCTCGCTAAAAGTTCCCCTGGCAGCCTCAAGACACCCAGTATTTCCGCTGTGTTATTTTTCTAATCATCTCTGTTTAGAGTTCGCCAGCGAACGCATTTTAGAGATTCATGACACATTCTGCTTTTGGACGGCTTTGAATCAGCTGGCAGTAAATGTGGAAAAATCATTATTCCTAATGAAGAAATATYGATGACAAAACAGCATTTCGAGGACAACGTTGACCATAAGTCAACAATGCAACCAGATTTTCTCCTCTCTCCTTCCTCTTTCCTAGTGACTTTTATCCAAGGGTTTTCAAGCATTTCCCAAGCATGTGGGACTCCTCAGGGCACCTGTGTCAGACAGACACAATTATTGCATTTTAAAGGGATACAGGAATAGAGGTGAATCCACTAGGATAACAGTACAACAGCAGACTTTAACTGCCACTACAGCTTAACTGAGTTAAGGGGACTCTGTGGTAGAGATCCTGCAGCTCATAGGCACCAAGGGGTACTGGGTTCCTTGATTTGTCCAAACGGAATGAAATATAAAGCTTTTCTCCACAGGAGAGGATTTTTTCCCCCTCTGTGGAGGATAGGATGTATGTGTCCAACTGGGATTATGTTAGGGAAAGATGCCTTTACTGTACCTGTCCCAAGGTTACTCCAACACTTTGGGTGCTGGCACCCAGGGCCTTACCACACTGGTAGGAAGGGAAACCCAAAGGTAGCTTGTGCATTTTGTAGGAAACTATGGCATTTTTCTCAGCTTATCTTTGCCTTGCTTACCTGTCCTTTCTCTGCTTTTGAACTCAGATTTCCCACTGAGTGGGAAGCCCTTGGTAATGGCTTTATTGTGCCAGGATCCAAGCTTGAAGTTTCACCATTTGACAGTAGCAGGCTGTATGCATCGGTTGTCTTACACAGCCTTTGGACACAAGACAGATCAATCTTAATTCCCTTTTCTTCAACAATGTCAGAAAACACAGTCTTTCACAGTAAACAGAGCCTCATGTTGCAACATGTGCCTGTAACACTTCATAAATCCAAGGCCGTGATTTAATTACTATGTCCTGGTTATTCTGCTTTAACTACTTTGCACTTGTACTCCAGATGTAGAGGTCCCTGCAGTGACCTCCTTGTCACTCGTACTATGCTTGTCCAGTAATAGGTACACTTTCTTGTTGTTTGCACCCCCTTCCTCCACCCACAATACAACTTCATATTCTCGCTTTGCTTGGCCGCAAACACATTCTCGATATGCMCCAGAGGTCTCATTCCACTTTATACAGCAAATGCACTGCAACTGTGCAGGCTCACGCTACTAAGACTTTACTGTACCTTTTCAAATACTTTTCCATGCTGGTCACCGCAGCGTTAGTATCTGTGCCAGTCACTAGCCCGAACAGTGAATGCTTCCAGCTCCCTGGGAAGGTAGAGGGCTGTTATGACACCCACCATGCAGATGGGGAACTGAGACCCGCAGAGATTGAATTACTTGCCGAGGGTCACATAAGGAGTTTGTGACAGAGCCAGGAACTGAAACCACATCTTCTCAATCCCAGTCTAGTCTCTTTAACCGCAAGACCATCTCGAAAAAGGCTTGATGGTGAGATAGGCTTGCAGCACGAAACTCCTCCATTTCACAGGGAGCTCCCAGTACCAGCCCTACTGGAATTTCCCCACTCGCCAGAGGAATGTGCTCCCTGGGCAGTCCACGCTGTCACGCTCTGGCATGCCTGGCTGAGGACGCAGGGACAAAGCACAAAGCACTTCCACCCTGCTCCAACTGTCCCCTGCTTAACGAGAGAGGCAGAAAGACTTGTGCTTCCTGCAGCACTCATATGGTGATGGTCCCTGTGCCTTACGCATCTAGATCAGCTTCTCTTCTTCTTCCTGGGAACACATGGGACAATTTAGCCTATTTATATCACAAATTAGATTACAACGAGGGCTTATCARTATGTTCAAGGTACTTTCCTAAATTATCACAACCACAATCCATCACAGCCACAAGAAAAGGTTCAGAGAAGAACAATCCTGATTTTCCCACAAAATTACAAAAATGCATGTTGAAAGGGATCTTGAGAGGTCATGTAATCCATCTTACTGCCTCAAAGGCAGGATCAGCTCTTTCTACATCATTCTTGACAGATACTTGTTCAACCTGTTCCTAAAAACCTCTAGCAATGGAGATTTCACCAACAACTTGGGTGAAATATTTCAGCAAGTACCTAGCCTTACCACTCGCAAACTTTTATTTCTATCTGACCAAAACATTCCTTGCAGTAATCTAAGCCAATACCTTCTTACTCTACTCACCGTGGACAGAAGAACGCATGTAGGCTTGTTTTGGTCTACTSCAGTTGTATGGGACGCTTTTGAAGTGTGGATCTGCATGAACACTAAAGCAAAGTTGGTTCCCCCCTCCCCAGTAAAGGCATGTGATTTTGCACCTTTGCAATGCAAGCAAATACTGATCTGATTGTGTGCTAAACTGATTGATCAGGTACCAGTCCCCCAACCTGGGTAATCTGCAGTGAATGTCCCAGCCCAGTGGGGGTCAGTGATGCTCTACAGTATTTAACATCCTAGATACATTTTTGCAGCCTGCTTTGCTTCTTTCTGTTGCAGTGTGTCAACTTTTTGGCACATGTGTTACCATGTGCAAAAGGGTTGAAATAGAGCCTCAGTAACATCTGGAGACGAAAGAAAGGGGGTGAAAAAGGAGTGAGAGAGGAAACATTCCTCCCTTTACTGATTGATCAAGGAAATGCAAGGGAGAGAGTAAAATGTACTGTATTTCCTTATATAAATGTTTCCTTTAATGCTGATGAAAGTTGCCAGATGACAGATACTACAGTTCTATATCCACGAAAGAGCCCCAGCTTGGGAAACAGAAGAGCGAGTTGTTTGCACTTCTTTGCCAGGCTCTCTGAGCCGTGACACTGGATATTGTCTCTGAAAGCAACAGCAGTTCCTTCTCTGTTGCCTGCCTACCCACTGGGCTCTCCAGGACCGCAAACAGGGTGTTGTGTCCCATCCTGTTTACTGGACACTCCTTGTTACCTGCTTCTGTTCACTACTAATCCCAGTCCAGGCTTCACTGTAGGCACGGAAATGACAAAGAAAGGGGTTTTAAGTTGCAGGTGTAGAGCTGGATGAAAAGAAGTAACATTTCGTGATTTTTTTTTTAAATGAAAAAGATGTTTGTGTTTGGGGGTGAGAGTTTCAAAGCACTCACTGATTTGCACCAAACCCCCCAACCAGCAAACACCTAGATAAATATGAAATGTAATCATTTCATTTGGTTAAAAAAAAAATAAAAATCCCACTTTCATCAAAGTCCCCCACCTTCCTGTGCCCATCCTTCCTCTCCTTCAGGGTAAACTGATGACATTTAGGGAAGTAAAAAAAGAAAGACATAAAACACTCCCCCTCATTTTCCTCCTTACTTTTTCTCCAAAATAAAAATGGGGAAAGATTTGTAAAGGCTATGAGAGAGTGGGGCTTTCCCATGCTTTCAAAAGCTCAGAAAGCTCTTCTTTTATTTTAATTGTATAGGAAAATTAGAGGGTTTTTTTTTTTTTTTAAAGATGATTCTTCTCCTTGGAACACATCACTGACACTGAAATCTCATTTTCTTCATGAGATTTTACCATTACATAGCACYCAGGGAACAGCCTCAGCAGCCCTCCACTAAAGCCTGGATGATGGGGGAAGTAAGGGTATCAGCCAATTTTTAGTGAGACTGGCAGGAAATCTGTCTCTGGACAAGCTACCCCAAAGCTGATACAGTGGGTTCTTGCCCTTTTGGGGAAGGACCTTAGCCAGGGAAACTGCTGCTGTGAAAACAGCAGATCTGACCAACTTTGGCAGTTCTGGTGATCCTACAACAACACCCATCRAGCCAGGTCCCTTCGCCACTTACACTTGCAAAGCCACCTTGCAAGAACAACTCTGGAAACTGGAAGGAGAAAACACATGGCGGCGTGCAAGCTGAACAGCCATGCTCATCTGAAACTCCCGCAGGAAAAGGGAGGCAGAACGGGTGACAGAAATCACTCCTCGTCCCACCCTCGGCAGGGCTGGCGCTGGGCAGAGGGGGATTTCCTGGGTGATCCCCTGGCCTGCTGGGCGTGCTCTGTAATTCTGCACGAGATTTCAGGATCCTCTTTTGGAAAGCCACAAAAAATACCTCGCTATTGTCGGGTTGGCGGGTGGCGGAAGTTCCAGCGAGCGCCGCCGTGGGGGCAGCCTGTCTGCTCCCCGCGCAGGTGTCTCGGGGCGCGCTGTCACAGCCTGCTCACCCACTGACTCAGGCTATTAGACTTGCTGGTAGAGCAGTGGAGGGTAGTTTCAGGGGCTGTTGCACCCGACCCCGTACATAAGCAGTGGCTGCAAAATACAGCTGAGGTCAGACGAGCTGGGCTCCTCTTCAGATGCTTCGGGTTCGTTGCGTAACGGTTCGTGAGCCCTCTCCCACCCACTCCTCCAGGTGGAGGGGATCAGTGGTCTGCTGCTCGCAGACTCACGCACCACGCTGCTCTGTGCAACCAGGGCTCAAATGCAGATTAAATTCTCCTTAGCCCTYGCTTTCTTCAGAGCTGAACCAAGGGCTTAGCCAGAAGGGCAGAACAGAGTGGCTAAGACTCTCAGGATATGGACAGCAGCCTTGTCGTCTAGGTCGAAAAATAAGTTGCCTTTTATTGTTGCCCCCACGGAGTACAGTTAGGTTTACTGCTATCAGCATGAAAGTAGTCCCCYGGAGCCCAAATGATGGGTCGGGACCCGGCTGTGCTAGGTGCTGTACAAAGACAGGGCAAACAATGTCCCGTTTCCCAAAGACTTTCACCTCCAGCTGTTTCCATGTTGCGCAAGTGCACTTCAAATCACTTCTGTCCCCCAGCCCAGCCAACCCATTTCATAAGCCCAGGACAGGCGCCATCAGTATGTTCACCAGACTTGAACTCAGCCAAAAATCACATCCGTTGCTGGGCATGAATGACTCAATTCACTCTTCCATAGCCTGGCTGTGCTCCAGCTGGTATTCGGCAGCTTGTCTCTGCCTCGCGACTTCACTGGGAGGGTGGTGGCATGAGGTGATTTTTACCAAAGGCTCTGTTCAGCAGAGAAGGTGAAAACACCTGAGTAATGGTGAAGTTTTGAGTCAGAGATGCTTCCYGTGCCAATGGCTCTGGCGTACCAACCTGGCACGCTTCCGGCATGCCTGCCTGGGGAAAAACATCTGACAAAAAAACAAGAAACAGGGAGGGAACCTGTCTTCCTCTGCCAAAGGCAGAAAAAAAGAAGGTGGAGAAAGGCTGGATCCCACAAAGGGTAGAGTCCTGAAACAAATGGCAGCTCTCATATTCCTAACAGCTTTGTGGTCTGGGGTTTTCAAAGGCGCCTGACTGCATTAGAAGAAGATGTCCCACCAAATTTCAATTGACACCTCATCTATTAAAGTCTTTTGAAAATCTTGCCTTTCACAATCCGGCACCAGCCCAAGGCCTCCTTTCTGTCTTGAAACATGCACTGTCTGCGTGTYGACAGCAGCCATGCCATAAATTACATTTATCAGGCGCTGGGAACCGCCTCACCTGTACTCTGACCATCAGCCATTCCCTTGCACTAAATTCCATCACTCCAAATTTTTGATCAGCTGGAATCAACTAACTGTCTTATTTCATTAAAGCAACCTGCTGGACAGAAGTTTCCTTCTTCCCTCCAAATGTGGGACTTTTCCAACCAGGTGCAAGGTCCAATACTTGTTTACTCTCTTGGACAAGTAACAGGAGCTTTACAATTCTGGAGGGGACACACAGCACTTGTTTCTAATCCAGGAGGACCAGACATGTCATATCCTTAAAATGTGACAGTGGTATTGAGAGCAAAAGTCCTTTTAAAATAATGTTTGATGTTGGTGACACCTATTAATTATACTTACTGTATACTTACTGTAATTATGCAATAATTACAATTCTGCTCATCCTCTGGGTCATGGGACCTGCTTTTACTGGCAGAGATAGACGGAAAGTAGTACCAATAACTCTCCAAACTATTTCTAAAATGACCTGCCTGAGGCACATGCTGCATATCTGAAGTCCATGATGGAGCAGTACAATATCAGGTATCCATGTGTCATTACTTTCACCTGATAGTCACATTCTCAGAACTTGCTGGAAAAGGAGACAGAAGTTTTCATGCTTGGCCTCTGTTGGAGGTGAATTAGTGTAAATTATAAGATCCATATTTATAAAAATTATTATTTTATTTAAAGAAAGTCTGTGGAAAACCCATCTGCACAATTGAATGTGTCACTCTCACACATCCTACAGCTTTTGATTCATAATTAGCAAGCCTTAAAAAACAGTAAGAATTCAAAAAAATTAAAAAATAAAGCACATAAAGCAGAGCTCTTTGGTGGCCTTAAAGCTGCTCTGTCTCAGGTGATGGTTTAGACTTTAAGGCCTGGTGACTAACAGTAGAAGACATGGAAAATGTGGGTTCCAATACAGATTTATCATGATACTGGAAGGGCAAGAAAAAATCATAGTTTAGCCAGCTATAAAAATCGGCCTGACATTTAACCTAAAGTGCTCCATGAGGAGGCTCTCAGAATCTACAAACATGAGCTCAAAGTATTACTGTTATCACATTTCTAAGATGGGAGGTTCTAAATTGGTTTCTGCATGAAAGGCACCAATCCCTGTCTCCTGAATTATTCACACAATTCTTGACCGGGGAATTTTGCACTGATGGAAACCAAAACCCCAACAGCTTTCCCTCCTCCTGTCAGGGCTGAACCAATAGGAAGGGACCCWTCCAGTATTCAGAGGTCATAACGAGTCCTGCCAGTCCAGTGTCCTTGAGCAGGCATCAGAACAGGCTATCATCAGCGGGATTACAAACGTTTGGCAAAAACTCACAGTGTTGAAAAACGTCCTGCACATCACGAACTGGTTACAGCAACCTCTGTATGGAGAAAGTTGGCAAATCGTTGCACTCTGAAATTTCAGGGCACTCTTTGCTGTTTTTCTACATACATGGGAGTTCACAGCAAAGACCRYAAGAATATTTGATCCTCATTAAGTACTTTGGTATGACAGCGTGGAAAACTTATGGACTTGTTTACATGAGATAGCAGAATCATTTGAAATCCACTAGRCCTTCCAATTTAGATCTGAAGTATGTGTACAGACACTCACTTCAGTTTAGCCCAAGCCTGATTTTAACTGATGTAAGCTAAGGCAACTTCAGGCACTTTTGAATTTATATGACCATCCCCAGAGGACCAACACTGGTTTAAGTCAGTTGGTTTCCATTTGCACCTAAAATGATGTAACTTGGTTGTGTTGACAAAGTCAGATGTGATGGGCAGATCAGGGGAAGCTATTATTCACACTTTGACATAGGAAACCGTGTGGGAGATCTTCACCCCGGTGAAAAGCTATAGCATGCAGAAGCAAGTTCCAAAACAGAGAAATGAAGCAAAGTGAGACCTAATGCGAATGCAAAGCCTTTGAGGCTCTACACATTTTGGAAACATCTTTCATTGTTTTGTTCTGCTCTAAGCCTGCCCTTTGCAGCCCCTGCACAGACAAGAAGCTGTGAAATAACATGGATATTACACCTCCTGGGAAGTCTCCAGACCACGTTCTAGACCAGGTGATTGCTGAAGCTTTTGAGTTAAGTTTCAGGTCCATATCCAAACATTAAAGCACCTGGAAAAAGTCTGAATTTTACCAGCCTGGTGCTTATTATTCCAACACCACTTCACAAGAAAAGCAAAGCAACCTCTCCATAACAAGGAATAGATATGCTGGCATTTTGGAAACCACAGCCTAAAGACCCATCTAACTTCCTGCAATACAGAAAAAGCCTTTTCCAGGGAATAGCTGTTTCTGAGGTTCTGAGGGCTACCAAGGGACAATGCTAGCTAAGAGAGAGACAAAATTAGTAAAACAGTTGCCCAGGGGAAAGATATGAATCTCTCATTTTACATTGTTATTTCCGCTGCATCTTGTTTTGCTCTCCCCTGTCCCCAGAGCTCAAGTATGAAGCCACTGCATGCACAATCTCCTGAGAGCTTAGGCTATATTTAATCAGCCAGATCTCTAGCCAAGCTGATGTCAGCTTGAGCATCTTCTAGTCAACACACACCTATTGAGATGTGACCCACTATGTGTCACGATTAGACCGTGCTCCAGAACATCACCCCATAAAATGTTACTCATTCTTCTGAACAGCTGCAATTTTCCTGGGCCAGAAGAGTTCTTATATTCAGGTATTTGCTGGATGCACACCATTCCTACTGTCTGCAAAAAAGCTGTTATTCCAAGTCTTGGGACTTTGGTCATTTACACCAGACCCAAGGCCACAGGTCAGCCCTCTTTCCTCCTAAATGAAACAAAGTGGATCTGCAAAGGGCAACAGGCAGTGAGAACATTTGTGAACACTTCACAGTTGTACAAAACACAAGGAAGCTGAGGCTGGCAGACCTAAAACAGCTTAATTAGTGCTCCTCACCCAATGCCCTGCCATAATCAGGGCAAAGAAATAAAGAACAACAAAAAAAAACAAAGCCAGGATCTCAAGACTAATTGGCTTTCTATGAAATATTGTTTCTGTTTAAAAGGCAAAGCCACACTTAGATCAACGGGCCTTATGAACAAAGCCCTGTGCTGATGAAGATGGCATGACATGGGCTAGCTCAGGGCACAGATCTGTGACACCAGAACAGTAACACTCCTCTGCCCTAAGCTTGAGGGAGGTCCCTCTTCAGATGGCTGTCCCTGACCCTCCTGCTGAGCATCCTGAAGCTTGTGCTATCTGTGCAGTTTCTCACCCAAACCCTCTCGATCTCCAAGTGTGTGTCCCTCCCCTGCGTGAGCTAACACAGCAGGTCCCAGTCATCACTCAGCATAGAGACAGCAGTGGCACAGAGACTCAAAGGATCTAAATGACAAGCTTTCATTACAATCTGGCCATATGGCTCACACACCCCTTCGGACTCTCCTTACCTGCCCCTCCAAAGGAGGGATGCCACAGAGATAGTAACTCACCAACTGTGCACATCTGTAGTGCACATGTTTCATTTTCTTCACCTATTGAATTATTCCTGTGAAAAAAACTGTGGAAATACTTCTGCCTATGAGTAGCCTACCTGTTTTCCCTCCTCCTCTCCTTGTTGCCTCATATGGAAACTGAGTATACATGGAAGGAAAGGTCATGGCTGTTTCAGCATCAGTACTGGCCAGTAAGGAATCAAGCATGGAGCGCTGAAGCCTATATTTTGGCATTTTATCTTTAGAAGAAGCTAATGATTTTGGACATCTAAAGATATACGATGGAATATTTTAAAATGTCCAACTTGATTCCACATCCACTCTTACTGTAGCCAAAGGCTCCACAGTTCTGTCCTCCCTCCATGCCTTCCTCCCTCCTCCAAACACACATGTAGGATTTGCCAGCACTGGAGACACTCACGCTTCACAAGACCATGCAGGCACCAACAGCTGGATCAGTTGATGTAGAGACGGAGAATGGGAAAGAAGGGAATGCCATCAGCAGCTGAGGGTCCATGCAGCATCCTGCACTGCACTACACTGCATGCACATGCACACACATGCACATATATATACACATGCACACATTTTAAGATTCTCACTGACATTAGCCACAGGGCAGAAATGAGAAGCAGCTGCCCAGCTTGTGGAGAGGACAACGAGAACATGTGACTAGAATTAGCTCCACGCTGGCAATGCAGATTGCCAGGACCTTCCCATCCAGAAGAGCTGACTGCACATGACAATGCTYTGCAGAGCATAAATGACCTAAACTAGCATCCCTTCCAAATGTCTCCCTCTAGGAAAGCTCAGCCAGACACAACTCCTTAGCTCATGTGAGGACAAACAATCCCAGAGTTAAAAACAGGTGGGAAGTCAGTACTGTCATGCCCTAGCTATGCATCAACACAAGAGAAAGGTCAAGGTAAAGGACATCAGGCTTCCTGCAGGTTTTTTGGAAGACAGCAGCTGAATTYGCTTTCCTTTCAGGGCAAGCAGATAATGAGGAAATAGTGGCATTTCAGAAGTTGTTTTTTTTCAGAGTATAATTTTAGATGACAACAAAAACAACCAAAAACCCCACAAGAAACTTTCCCCACTCCCAACCTGCCCTCACATAAAAGGCTGCACATCATCTGCTTGGTTTGTCCAACAGCACAGACAGAATCACAACATGTGCTTACTAGATAGTAAGTTATTAACCTCTCAAGATATTGTCTGGAACCAAAATTTGTTGAGGAAATTGTTTATTAAAGCTGACTATTGCTGCTGACTGGACACAGCCTGACTCACAGCTTTAAACAAATAGCTTAGTATGACTGGGACAGTAATTGGGAAGGATCTAGGAGAGAAAATCATCCACATCCCGAGTTTAGCTGTCTATCTTTACTGCTGGCAAGTGTCTTACCCTTTGGAAGGTGGTTGCACTCCCACCTCTAAATGCTCTACAAATATATGTTATTGCTAGGGTACTTTACTGAACCACTGTATTCAATGTGGAGATTCATTTCCTCACCTCTTAGTACCCGTACACCTACCTGCTGTCCTCTTTTGACCCTGTTGCTGTGAATGTACTTTCTCAGGGGTTAAACTCTCGCTCTCAGCACACACAACCAGAGATAACTTTCTACACAATTTCTCTGTATGCTTAGGCAGGCGCACAAGAAAAAAAAAAAAGAGAATTTAATGCAAACAAGCAAGTTCATAAATGAAAGCTGGCGACATGGTATCAGATGTGGTCTCCCGTCTCAAGTTCGCAGCCGCAGCGGTTCTAGGGCTGTTAAAGTTTTCCATTTCCCTCTGCAGGGCTGGCTCAGGCCGGGCTATGGGACGGGCTCTGTGCTTTGCCACACGCTCTCCTTATCAGCTGACAAAAACTGTGCTGGCGTAGTCCGGGCGGGTGACATCTGACAGCAGGTTTCACAAGTCAAAGAAGGTTTACTCTTGGCTACTGCTAGCGTGCCAAACGTCTGCCAGAGCTGGCTTCTCATGAGTTGCCTGCCAAGTTGGGATGAGGGTCTCCTAACTTTGGAGCACCTATTGTGACCCTGGGCTGTAGCCAGAGACATGAAAACCGCGCTCATGTCCAGGATGATATGATGAACAGCAAGGTGCATTTACAGGCGCAACAACAGTGCAGCCCACTAAAAGCAGCAGGAAAGTTCTGCTACTTTTGATTCTTTTCATTCCTCTAATGCTCCCCTATCTCTTTGCACAACCGAAAAACACTCTGTATTGATTATGCTGACATTGACAGCAGAGCTGGAATTTTTTTTTTTGCACGTCTCAGATGAGAAAGTGGGTTATGATTCATCTCACACAATCTGAGTCAAAGCGATTCCTTTAAAAAAAATAAAAGAAAAAAAAAACAGTTTTGATGCATTTCCATCAGAAAAGAAAGGGCTGCAGGAGAACACTCAGCAAATGAGACAGCACTGTTTAATTCTTCTTTAGCACATTTCACTCTCAGATAAAATCTGGCCTTCCCCCCTTCAAGTGACACTCAAAATACCCCCAAAAGCTACTGGCGAGAAACAAACGACCATACCAAAAAAGACCACATGAGACAAGTGCCAACAGAAGAAGAAATAATAAATGCCATGCCATGCCCTCCCCCCATGGAAAGCTGGGTGTTAGACTGGAAAGGAAGAGATTACTATGGCGAATTATCAATTTTTATAATAGCCCTGAACTGTCTAAATGCTGAAACGTGATAGCATTCATGGGTACATTATATTAACAGCAGTTAAGATTACTAAGTGTGATCCTGAAGTGCTTTTTCTCCCTTTCTTATTTTCATAGCCATGTTAATAACCCTGGAAAATAGAGCTTGTCATTTAAATGCTGGGAAGAGCCTTCAGAGCAGTTGTGATTTCTCATCAGACAAGGCTCACAAGTCTATTTTGTTGATTTTCACATAAAATAAGAGCGAGGYCATGGTTGCGGGTAAGACACGGGACTTGAAGGAATTCCAGGCTCAATTCCCACTTTGCTACTGGTTCTCTGCATGACTCTGGGTGAGTCATCTAAACTCTGCCAGTCAGCCCCTCATTTGTAAATTAAGGACAATAATCATTTCCTGGTCCTTGCTGTATTTTCAGTTTGGAAGCTCTGAGGGATGCATACTGTTTCCTACTTCATGTTTAATTTGCACATAGTGCAGTGTGACCACAGTCTTGCTAGCAGGCCTTAGATATTACTGCAGTACAAATAAGCCATAAAATAACACTGAAGCAACTGCAGATTTACTGAAACCAGCTTCAAACAATAGGTGAGCTGTTTCCAGTTTTAAAAGAGCAAAAAAAAAAGTTAATTTATGCCAGGTCATGTGCATAACTAACTCTAAACGAAGAGAAATGAAACTGTTTTCATGTTAGTAGAGACAAAGATTTGTCCAATACTGCATGGCTGGAACTGTGGTTTCCAACTCCAGCTCCAAGACTGACTGGCTATATATCTCTCATCAACTTAGCCTTAAGTTTTGACCAAAAAAAGGTTGCTTTGAGGCTTAAAACACTGCAAAACACTACCTGAAGTGAAAATTATTTCTATAAAACTACAATCCAGATAACATTCTCACTCATTCATAGACACACCTACATACACCCCCTTTTAAAATAACTGTGTGTGAGAATTTAGTGCTTATGAAATCCAGGATGGAAAAATCCTGGTTTCACTTATCTCCATAAAACAGATCTAACAGGAAGAAAGGGAGAACAAACCTTCCCCAACATGCCTCTAGACTAACAATTTGCRTTCAGCTCATCTCCTGGAAGAGATTCCCAACCAGGGGTCCTCTGAGTGCCACAATTTATGTTTTTCAGTGAGGTGATGATGTACCCACAGAAAACCCCCCTGAGACTAGCCAACTCATTTCATATGGGGCAGGAAACAGCCAAAAGGTAGGTCACACTTTCGGTTCTTAGTGACCTGAGTTAGCTACGGACTAATGACCTGCAGCCGAAGTCTTGATAGCTCATTATCAATTCTTCAGCCATTCTACTCCACACAGAGTTTACTTTTGGCATGTAACTTTATCATGAACAAGGTAGATTCTCTTTGAACTACTTCTTAAATAAAGCTAGAAAGATTTACTTTGTTTTCATGTAGGAACTATTAACTTTGGGGGGTTTGAGTACCAGGCTCATCATTGTCCAAAGTCTTTTCGGAAGGAGGTTGAGCTTGGCTATCCATTTGTACAGTGCCTAGCATATTTAGGGCACTGCTGCAATATAAGAAATAATTTCCAGCCTCATAGGTTAAAATTTATTCATAAATATGTTCATTTTTAAATATCCTGAAAAAATCTCATAGAATTCTGCTATACTTAAGAAAGACACATCCCTGATATTCATTATCACATTTCACTCCTCTTAGAAGACATCAGGAAATTGTCAGCTTTCATTTACTGACTGTTGGAACAAATATAATTCCAAATATAATCTGCAACACACTTTTTGTTTCACAGTACACAGGTGATCATGAAGAATTCTTTGCTAAAATGCTAGCTTGATACTCTGCACTTATGCTCCATTAAACGACTTGTGCATCAAATCAGTTGCAAGTAAAAATATGACTAAGTTGACTGCCAGCAATTCAAGCTAAACCAGGGACTTGAAAAACACCAAGAAAGTCATATTGCCTGCTACCTGCTTCAGCTGACATTTTATCACCTACAGTAATAATTCCAGAGTTGGAACTTAGGTGGTAATTTTGTTTTTGATGTAAGATTTAGATCACGTCTGTGAAACAGTGGTAGTCTCTGAAGAAGGTGACTGCGCTTCAGAAAAACTCATGATGCAAAGTCTCATGCTGCCTTATGTGGATAAGAAGAGAAAAAAGGGAACATGCGAGTCTCCTGCCTCCTGGCACATCTGGGCAGCAGGCGGTCAAGGTTACAGGACCGTGCCCCTCCCTAACTCCTGAAGGCTGCTTCTGCTGGATCTTCATTAGATGTACACTCAATATTTCATAAGGCTAAGATCCCAGGCAAAAAAGACCTAGGTACTTGGCTTCCCAAAACATTTTTCCTACAGCTACTGCACACTAGGGTGTGCATCACATCAACAGCAGGAAGAATCAAACTTTTGCACCCATTTAGACAGTCTTTCAAATGCTGAAATACAGCTGAAATCAGCTCAAAGCCTCTTAGTCCACAGTCTTTGTCTCTCCTTTCTCTTGCCTTTGTCATGGCTGGAGATCAATGCATGCAGACATGGTATCTTTTGCTCTCCAGCCACTCATTGGTCTTCTCTTTTTCATATCCCACTTGGAGCTGTGGGCCAAAATCAACTCTTGTAGGTTGCGCTGAGCCTGTCCTTACAAATTTGCTCTCCGAACCCTACCCGCATGTCCTGTGCAGGGATGCTGGCAGTCACAGGACTCCCTGAAAGCAAGACAGAAGGGGGTGGTGCRCACTGACAGAAGTGAGACTGCAGAAAGAGGCTCTGAAAGCCATTCACCAGGGTAATTGGAGCCCCTGGGGAACGGAGGGAGGGTGCCTCCCCTTGCGGCAGCCCACAAAAGGGCAGCTGGATGCTGACGACACCGCGCCATGACCTCCYCAGCGCAGGCTGCTCCCGGCCGCTGGAGCCCACACATAAACCCCAGAGCGTGGCTCCGGAGTGAAAAATAATAATAAAAACTGCAGTTGATAAAAGGGTCTCCTTTATACGTCTGCTCTTCCTACTTCCGTGAGTGGTTACATAATAGAAAATGATTGTCGGCTCATCAGTTGTTGTAAACCTAACCTACTGTTTTCTGATCCAGATGTTGTTCAGATGAGAATGTATGCTATCTTGCACCAGAAACCCCCATCTTTAAACAAAAGGCATGACACATCACATTACATGGCAAAACTACAATGTAATTATGTTTTTTTTTAATAATAAGCCACATCTTTTAGTAATAATGTTTTCAGAAGAGACTGGGGAATACATGCAAAATATGCCAACTTTTATTTTCTTTTTTTTGTGGTAATTCAGATGAAACTAAAAGGCTACCTAAGTAGATAAAAAGGAGATGTTTACAGACATGCCTGATGAAGACTGAAATGCAACACAGAACATATTTAATTTAGAGATGCTAGACCTATTCAGTCCACGGAGCCATTTCAATGGACACAAAAATACCATGAACTGAAAGAACTTCAACTGCTCAGCCTAGGGAGTCTCCTCATCTCCAGCATCTGTGAAGCTAACACGTTTGTTCCCATATCTTATCTGGATTTCTACATGCTAAGCCATGTCCTGCTTCTCAAGTAGCGAAGTTAGGGGATGCCTTCAACACTGTTTGACACCAGGTCTCTGTTCCTACTGAAGCATTTTTAGCTGGTGGATGGAAGCCAAAAGGAGACACAAAGCCAGTGAGTGGAAAGGCTGTCATAGCCTTGACAGATCCAATACCAGTGCCACTTATCATTCTTTACTCTTAACTTTGACGCAGCATCTCAAAGCACCGTTGGAGAYGAAACCTGCTCTGTGGGAGGCACTCATATGACTACTATAAATCAGCTCCTGTCCGAAGAACTATGCAGATTAAATGCACAGCAAATAGAGTGAAGGGGGAAAAAATTGAGTCTGGAGAGGCAAAACGATCTGCCAAAGGTCTTGCAGAAGAATGAGAAGCAGGAAAAGAACCCAAGCATCCTGCTTGCTGGCCTCGCTCCTCTCCCTGTTCTGCACCACCTCTCCCATTGTCAAAGTCTGGGCATATGATCACATCTGGTAAATACGCACAAGAAAACCTACAGCTCCCGAAGTGTCAGCTCTGAGACAAATCAAGGTCATTTAATGACCAAACTGAGACGTTTCAATGGGAGCATCTCAGGACATGTCTTTTCCTGGTATGCACCCCTTCAGGACACTGGAACTATGAGAGGAGACTGCTGTGGTATCAGATACATAAAACTGGTGGCCCCTTTGGTAGTTCTGAGCGCTTACAGTAAAATGCCAGCAAAAGTTTCTTCCCACCAGTCAGGGAAACTCCTCTGCTGTGGGGAGTGACTCAGCTGGGACATAGTCCAGAAGGCAAGAGGAGATGAGGGGCCCTGATGGCTCTTTTCCAATCTTCATTGGCACTGACTGCCTGGTGATCGAGGCTGATAAGCTGCCAGAAGACATTTCTTTCTATGAGACTTGAAACAGTTGTGATCTTTGCATTTTTTAATGTAAAATCAGGRGCTTTAATGCCCCATGTTGACCAACAAAGAATTTTGATAGTTTCATCCTAATCTGTTGTCAATCTCCATTTCTCCTCCCCCATCCCCACCCAATTCCACTCTACAAAGTATTCTTTTTTCTTGAACAAATCAAACATGCCTATCTGTGATAGCATATTTCAGCCCAGTGGAGGGCTGTGACAGAGAGAAAGCATCCCTACTGCACAGTGCTTAACATGTTTGGGAATTCTTCCGATTAAAAAGGGACTTGATTAAAGACAACCAACTATTACAGATCAGCAACTGAATCAGCAGTAAGGAAGGAAGAGTATCCTAACCTTGGGAGACTTCAATTTGCTGATCTGCCAGGGACTTCCTGGGAGATGGGGGCAAGTCACTCCATAACCTAGAGGGGGGCTGTGAGAAGAGACGCACCAAGGATTGGAGCACTTAGATGTAGTGCGGCGATATGGCACAGGTAAGTTGGGCAGCATACCCAGCATGCTTGTTTAACTCCTAACAATTCACAAAGACTTTTTTTTTTAATTATTATTCTCAGTGATGACATTTCCATGCTTAAACACTGCCGTGCCAATGGCAGCTAGAGGACTTCTCAGAGACTRCATTTTGCTGCTGTGGTGGGCCCAGGCAACCAACGGCCACAAACTGTGATCTTGCTGCTCCGAAGTGGGTCTCCAGCACATTCCTTCTGCCTTCTCACCAAGCACCCCGCCTCCGCAGGAATGCAACACGAGCCAGGTCGGACCACCAAGTCTGTGTGCTTGGGTGATTTCCTTCTAGAGTGATAACTGCCTAGCACAACTCCCTTGTGTCTAAAAACACCTTCAGTAACTTCCACCCAAGAAAGCTGCAGAGACATGTCCTGGGGAACACAGGCCCGCTGGAACTGCAAGCTGCCCTGCTCCTGAACGCAGCTCTGCCAGCCTCCTGGCAGCACCAGCCAGCATTACCAGAGCTAGGAGTGACAAATCTTTAGTAACCCCTACTCCTCCTCCCTCCCCAGGATGCTCCATGCTGCCCATGCTGACTCCAGAGGCAAGATAGCTTGATCAAAACCAGAAATAYAGAAAGTAAGATTGCAGAATGAAGATGATTACAGAAAAGATCCAGAGCGCTGATGGGCCAAGTAAAATGACCTTTCTTCAGCCTGACAGTTCAAATGTAATTATTCCAACAAATTATTTTCATGACTTAATATAACGCCTTGCAGCTTTCTAGCAAGGTTAATTAGATTCCTCAATTCAAAACCTATCTGCTCTTAACCAACTTTTAATATGCTGAAATTCAGTTTTCCAAATTCAAACTAATAAAAGTGATTAGCTGACAGCTATCTGGTATGCTACAATTACCATGGCATTTAGACCTCAGGCAAAAGATATTTAATGCAAATCAGAGTCAACGTCTCTGCCCATTTGTCCTTTTTCTGATTATTTGATCAATGTGGCATATGAATCTTGTACGATCCATGCTACCATGCTAAACAAATAAAGAATAAAGGCAGAGAGATTGGTTCAGACAGTTAACCAAAGCTGAAACTCTTTTTTGTCCCTCCCACACTCAATTTCTTCCTTCCACATGAACATAATGTTACTGAAAGGCACTAGGCTGACAGCTGAAGCAGATGAATATTTACCTCTGACATAGCCAGAATTAGTACAAAACTCCCTGCCTGCACTACCATATCAAAAGACCTCATCCACTGTGATCCCAAAGGCCTCTTTCCTGCAAGAGACGCTCAGACTGGAACAAAGCTCAGAGGATGACAGCAATCCACCTCTGCTGGTTTTGTTTTGTGTTCTTCTTGGTAGGTTTGTAATTAGCTGTGGGTGTGTCTCCCAAATTGCTGCATGGAGCACAACATGCTTAGAGAACTGAGGAGTTCAGCCCAACATGTTGTCCTTCTGCACGTCCAGAAAGCCAAGCTTGGAGTCTTTGTTTCAGATGATCCTCAGTGGCACAGACTCAGTGCAATTAGAAGATCACTCAGAGCCCAGATTGTAATTAAACACCACCTGCCCGAGCTAGGACTGGGGTTGTTGTTTGGTTTTAGTCTTCCAGCTTGCATCATGATCACACAATCTTTGATCATGCTACTGTTCATAACAACAACACTAGCAAAATTTCTGAATGCTCTGGAGCTTGCTTTCCATTTCCTTGTTTCCTATTGAATTAAGAGCTAGTGGCATGGCATTAGTCTGACCTCCCATCTGATAATCAAATTGATGACCCAATGTTGAGAGACTTTATATCCCAATCCCTTGAGCTACGCATTCCTTTTGCATGAAAAAGATTTGATGTATCACACTCCCAAACAGAGCAGAGCCATCTTAGTGCTACAGTATTAGCATGCAAAACCCCAGCATTTCAGCTTCATAAATACAAGTGCTAAACAAAACTAAAGCTCCACTTCAGGAAGCAATTTCTGAGCTGTGAGGAAAATTAATCACTAGAACAGCTTATCAGGGTAGGTGGTTGACTCACCATTGCTTGAAGTCTTTAAGATAAGATTAGATTTTTTTTTTTTTTAAAGTCATGATTCAATCAAGTTCCTGGGAGAAACTGAGAGTAGGACATTGAACTGAATAATAGCAAGGTCCTCTCTGACCTTGGATCCTGTGAATCTCCACATTCTCTGTTCACCTGCCTTCCTTCTTGGGCTACGGGGAGAATGGGTTGGGCTTCYGTCCCTCAACCTGCTGATGCCACTTACGGCTTTGCATTAAGAAAATGACTGTAATCAAATCTCATGCTTCAGGGTTTCAGCCATTTGCCTGAAGGGAACAGTAAAAAGGTTTTTCCTCTTGCCCGTGCCTGCTAATAGCTAAATACATGTTATGTTTGTTTGGTTGTTGCTTCCCTTTTAAAACATCACAGAGTATGCACAAATGGATATGGGGCAGAGATGAAGTCAAACACAGGTCTACAGTAGCACAGAAAATGCTCTCCGATTATCCTCTCTTCAGTTAGTCATTTTGGCTCACACCTTGGAGCTGTGCTAATCACCGGCTTTGACAATTATCAGGGTTTGTAGAGAAGACATTCCAGCTGTGAGGGGGAAGATGAGAGGCAGAGGGTACTGATGGGAAGTGAGGCTGATGTCCACCCCATCTTGCAGGGCAACGTTTGATGAGAAGATCTCAGCCTTCTCATTTAATCAAATCCTTCTCACTGCAAGGTCTTTGTTCATTAGTGACACTTTGGTCTCACCTGACTTTTGATTGAACAAAATCACTGAAGTCTCTTTAAGCCAGAAGTGCTTGGTCCAACTAAAATCTACAGCCATAGACCTAGGGGGCAATCTAAATGAAAATTTTAAGAAGCGGTGATAAAAAGGAAGGCAAAGAAGACAAAATGAATGGCCTCCCCCAGTCTTAAACTCTACAAACTACAGCGATTTGTTTCCTAACAACTCTATCACCCAAGCCTGTAAGAAACTAAACAGACAGGGGAAACGCATCAAATATGCCCAAGTCTCTTGACTTCAATGCAGAGTTCAGAATCCATATCACCTTTTTTTATATGAGGTAAGATATATATTTTATACCTATAGATACCTGAGATAACACATTTATATACCATTTAAAAAGGAAATTACCTGCTAATCTTTTCTAGGCAAGAAAGATGACACAGATATAACGAGCCAATCGGTCCAGATTCATCTTTCCCATATCTATTGGACCCAGTTCTGGGCTAACTGGTGTCCATGTAAAATCAACCTGACTGACTCAAAATGGATTTCCTTTTGATCTGTGCCAGTATACAAGAAATCAGAACCTGTGCCTCAGGAGCAGAATGCATTTACACTGCCAGGATTACTTCAGGTGCAATGCAAATGGGCTGGGCAGACAGGCAAGATAGCGTACCATACCTGAGTTCAGCCTGGTAGCGAAGAAGCTGAGGACAGATGGTGTCAAGATGAACCAGACACTGAAAAATTTAACTTTGTAACCAGAAAGACTGTTTACGGTCTTTACATACAGCAAGTGAGCATGAGATTTATGTTGAAATTACAGAGAAATTCCTATGGATGATTACACTTCCAGCCCAAGCATAGAAAGCAAATCCATCAATATGAACGTCACTACATTAACAGTACAGCTGTCAGGCCTCCCCGTTACAGAACCTAGGAAATACGGAAAGGGGCTACGGACAGATTGATTCAACAAGACATGGCAGAGCTCACCAAAGTAGTCATCAGAGGGAGGATTCTCCATGTCATACAGCATTTTCTTGGTCAGATGTTCCAGCTCATCCTCAGGCCTGAAGGCAGGAGTGCTTGATGCAGGCCCAGAGCTTGGATACCCGCTCTGAAAAAAAAAAAGGACAAACAGTCTGTGATGTGGTATAAAAGCATTCCCCCACACTAAGATGGTCTACTGGCTGTTCAGTGTTAAACTTCATTCTTTGTCCTATTTTTGCTTTTTTCAATACCCGAGGGATTCACGCAAGTAAACATCCCACTTAATGTAATGAAAACGGACTCCTAAAAACATCCAGTGAAGTGCTATATATCCTCTTAGAACGAGAAGTGTTCTGTGCCTCATAATTAGGTGTCTACTGGGTAGCACATAATAATAAATAAAGGAGAAAACTATTCCAAGGATAACTCGATACAAACATTTTCCAACACTGAAAAAGGCTTTGGAAGCCTTTCAGTTTGGATTTGGCAAAAGCTTCCACCATTTAACAACACAACAGAAAAGACGCTAAAGCAGCCATTCCTACACTGCCATAGTATATGGACACAGACAGATAATCCCTAACTGCTAGTTATGTTCTTTGCTTGTTTGTTTTGACACAAATCCTGCTATTAACGTTAGTGAGAGCAGGAGCTGGTCCACAGATTTTTAGTACTATGAATACAAACATTTTAATACATGCTTAGAAACCGAGACCTCTTGGCCTTCATGTGCTAAGAGCTGGCATAAAATATTTGTAGTCCATCTCGGTGAGTCGTCTCCCTGGAAAACAGCAGAAGTAYGGGCATATTTTGAGAAGCACAGAAACATTCTGGTGCCTAAGAGTTTCTTAGAAAAAGCTAAGTTTGGTGCGTGCAATGAGGAACTCGGTCATTTCAGGATTAAAAGATGCTGACGACAGCTTTCCTTGTGTGCACTGCTTTCCTGAAAGACTTGCATGCGAAAATTAACTTATTTATGAAATACAGTATTTCAGTAAAGCAAGTGATTTAATTGATTAATTCTTGCTTTCATCAAGGACTGGACCTTAGATCCCAGTCCTTTTGAGTGTTAGTCTAGAGGCAAGTATTTTTCCATGTATCATACCCATTTGAATGGGAAGAAAATGCAGAATCACTGTAGAAACAAAACACTGGTCACCTATAGCTCACACAGACTACATACACCTGACATGATAAATCTTTATTGAGCCACTCATTTTCAACAGAGAACAGCAGCTTCACAGCGTTGCAAGAGAATTAACTAAATGCTTTCGTGCTTTTGTTTTTCTTTCGGGCAAGAAGGAGCTTTCAAATGAGATATCAATCAATGTAGACGAGTGCTCAAGACTGTGCTTAGCAATACTTCAATCATCCACTCTAAGCAACCAAACTCCTGCATTTTCCTGACCCTGTCATACTCATTTTTCTAGAGCCCACGCTAGGCTGTACACCATTACCCCCCTCCCTTGTCGCCTTGACCTATCTCACGTGCTGTGCCCATGGGAGCACAGCAGCATGAATGCATGCCTTGGCAACGCTGGATTTACTGCGCACGTGCAAGGCACAGTTGTGCCTGCTGTCTGCCCTCCACGTCCTCTCTAGAGCAGTAGCAGCCGTGCACAAGGGAAATGGATGCCAGGGTCCCCCAGAAGGAAGGGCACCTGGAATAAGCCACAGGCTGGATGAACTTCCCTGGAGGGCTGTGCCTGGTCTATTTGCCATATGTTCAGTGAGAACAGAGGTTGGACCTACCATACATTCAGGTTTTACCAGAGATATTTTCTTTTTCAGCTGAGGGTTTACATCTGAGCAATATCCAAAGATTTTGGGCATTTGTCTGGGATTTCAGGATGCCTAGCAATTGCTCTGAGCAAGCTGCTGAAYATCTGGAAATCCTGAACATCCATTCACAGCTCAATAAACTCTATTGTACAAATGCAACTATGCTGATGTGTTTGGGCCACCACCAACTTATTTTTTCATATGCGAGATAGGCCTGTACAGTGCACAGGATTTGCATTTGCTCTCTAAGTCAGGTAAGTGCCACCCCAAYGGCATGTATCATTCTGGATGAGGTAAGGACACCCATGTGACTGGGAGTTTCAGAACCAGGTACTTGACCCAGCACACCCAGAAGCCCTTGGCCAGTTTTTGATGGCTATTTTTAGAAGCCCAGCAGACAACTGTTTCATTAAAAATAATAAATAACATAACCCTAAAAAAAGGCTTATTAATAGGCCAATTAAAGCTGCCAAATGTAAAGCATTTAATCTTGGAAGAACCATATTTTTTTCCTTTGCTCTCTTGTTCCTAAGAGCTGATCATGAATCTCGCCTGAACATATATTTTAACACAGCAAGTGCAGCCAAGGATTTATTAGTTTGAGAAATTAATCAAGCAACTGAGCCTCTTAAAATATTATTCCATCTCTTGTGCCTGTTCTGGCTTCCATGCAGAAAGGATTGACCATTGACACACGACAACTGAGACACCTTCCCTAGACTTTTCATGGACTTTTACCCTCAGGCCTTATAATGTGAATGGACACAAAGAAGACGGCATGAGGAGCTGCCTATTCCCCGAAAAGGGAAGCAAGAGGCATAGAGGTAAAGTGATTTGCCCATGATCACACATGGGATCTGAGGCGAAGACAAAATCCGTGCCCAAACTTCGTTAGTCTTTGTCCAGCGCCCTAACCACAACCCATCCTTCCTCTTTCTGCGGTAAAGCACCACTGAAAACCCAGCCGCCAGCCCCGCATCACCCCCCGGTGCTGGCCGGCCTCCGAGCCAAGCACGTGGCATTTCCAGGGTGCAGCATGGTCCCCACCAGCCCTGCCTCCCACTGCCCTGGTGTGGCCCGCCGGGTTTTGGCAGGGCACTCTGCTCCCAGCCACACTGGTGGGAAGCCCTCTGTCTCTCCTTCGCACCAGCTTCCCACATCCACGGACCCAGGAGCTGGTTGTGCCTGCTTAGTTCAGGGTGCCATTTGAAACCAAAGACCGAAATCTGCAGATTTGAAGTCCTCCTTGACTTTCTCTGTTTTTGGAGGCCACGCTTGGAGGCCTCAGACACACAAATAAATAGGCTGTGCTCATACTTTTTAGCTACACTGCACATTTCTAAACTAGGCAGATTTCTTACCCAGTACCCAATGTCAGCAAAAATAACAAATACCAACCATAACGTTATGAGACATTTTAACTTATTTTGAGTAAAATGCTGTGCCTTTTTGACCAACATTTAAGCAGTGCTAGGCACATCTTCTTCCTTCTCACACAGCACATGCTGACTACGTGCCTCCAGGAAAACACATTTCATGCATATGAACATGCTGTTGAGTTTGTTGGGACATGCACGCACAAAAACATAGAGAGAAAAGTGTATCCTTAGTCTGCTCTAAAATGCTTGTTTCAGCAAAGCAATTTCCTTCCTTCTCCTTTGTTAGGTCAGGGTAAAAATATAACTCTAGCTTTCCTTACAAAACAGGGTTTTGTTGTTGTTTTTTAGACTTCCTCTATTCTCTCCTGATCTGTACATTGATCAAAGCTGTCTAGAAATCCAATTTACTGTCTAATCTACCATAGTTATCTTCATGTGTTCTCCTCTTTCCTCCACAATGCCTCGATGCACACACAAATACATACTGCCTGAGCTACAGACAGCCCAGATTTGTGGTCTACGCAGAACTGCAATACAGGCCTCCCAAGCCTTTCACCATCATTCTGTCTGGCCAATCCCAGCAACACCAAAGATGATGAACCGCCCAGTGAAATCAGAAAAGAGCCTTGGCCTGCAAAGAGCCAGCAGGGAGGACCGTGCTTTGGTAGCAGGAGCACCTGAGTTCAATCCTCGCTACCTCTGCCAACTACTAAGCCACCTTACGGAGCACCATGACAACCACAGTCACACTTGCGAATGCATTCACGAACACCGTATCGACTGCTTAGTTAATGGGATGCCTAGGAAAATGCCATCATTCCAAGGGTTAAACCCCACAGTAGAAAATATCTTCATGCTACGAACAAAAGGAAGTGAGTTCATCGTTTGTGCCGCTCTCAAGAGCGCTGCATCTTCCTCATTAAAGTTCAGTTCCTAAAAAGCCAGGTCAAAAGAAGCAGTCGCGTGGAATCACTGCATGATTATTTTGGTACACTAAGTTGACACTTGTTTCAGCACTTCTTTGGCATATATTTTGTACTCCAGACCTCACCGGTAACCAATTTAACAGCTGCCCAGAAAGAGGGAGCTCTGGAGTTAGCAAAGTGCATTCTCCAACATGAACCTTCTGTGTCCACACTCACATTTTTACCCAAATGGGTAAAAAACACTGTGCAAAATCAGCAAAGAAATCTAAAGACGATGCTGTGATGAATGCACCATCATTCAGAGTACACTGTATGTGGTCATTTTTCCTGTCCATTTGCAAATGATGCACAAGAGGTTTCTTCTCTCTGAGAGAAAATAACTTCAATTATGTGTTCCCAATTACAGAAACGTGGAAATTATCTTCTTTTCAGAAGGTAGAATTAGCCCAATTTGGAATTGAAAGGCAGCCAGAAACATCTCTCACTGATACTTACTTTCCCTTTCATTTTTTTCTCCTTGTTCATCTGCAAAAAGTTAGCACTTCCCTTTCACTTCACTCACCAAAACTGATCATCAGTTAAATAAACAGTTAACTAACATCTCAGCACATTTTTACTCAATGGCCTGACAAAGACCATGCTTTTTCATTTAAGTTATTGACTGTCCAAAACAATCGCAAACTTTCAGACCAGAGAATTCAGCATGGTGCCACATCGCTCATGAGTCAAGCTCCTAAAGAAATATCAAGATTGCCTGCAGCTGCAATTCAGTCTATAATTAAGGCCAACTGATTCTTCTTACAGAGAAGGTGCACTGGAGAAAAATATTTCAATTCTTGATTTATTTTCCCACTGAAAAGTTACATCTGCCTGAGTGCATACAGATTCCTGAAAAGACGATTCTGCCTAAAGTCCCTGAGCCATAAGCATTCCTGGGCTTATTCCTGGTAGGAGAATAATCCATCAAGTTCCTTTGAAGAAGCTGCCCTGCAGGAGATGATAGCCACTGACAGGCCACGATCTCCTGCCCATGTGGGCAGACTGAAATTGCAAGTTTTCAGGGCAGGCATAACTGAGCTCTCCTCCCAGATGAGCTGCAGGTTACCTACTGCCTACCTGCTTCCCAGGGCATCCAGCACCAACTGCTTTGCAGGAGCAAACCAGAAATGCGGAAGCAGGTGGTCCTGGCGGCAGAACCTTCATTTGTTAAATGCTGGCATGCTTTGAAATAGGACAGTTTTGTAACTGCTCCAAAGCTCTAGAAGATATTTTTCTTTATTTTTAAACTTCATTCTTGTAACTCTATCCTTGCCTGGTTAGCCATACTCATCCCCAGTGCTATTCGAATCCTGTGAAGCTCTTGGTTTCAACAGTCTCTTGTGGCAATGAGTTCCACAGATTTTATGTGTTAATAACATTAATAGAAAAAGCTTTTTGTCAGTTTTGACATTTCAGCCTGCAATTTTTGCTAAATGCCTCTTTCTTAACATGCTGAAATAGGGATGCAGACAGGTGGAAGGGGAGGTATCTTGTCTGATGGTTTCAAAAGCAGGACAATACATCTAGAAGGCAAAAAAAAGTTAAGTGAATCATTAAATAGCTGATTGGTTCCCAGAACTTCTGAAAATTAGGCTGCTCATACAGATGCCTATTTTGGCACTCTGGAGCCCAACTTTTAGCTCATAGTGATGAAAACAAAAACTTGGTCTCTGTGCATTGATACTGAATTCAACAGGATCACCATACATGCACCTTAATTACTCTGTAAAATGGGTTTAACAGTATTTCCCCGTTAATTTATCAGTGCATGCAAAGCCCTCCAAGCTTCTGTGATGCAAGTGACTACACAGAGACAGTGTGTTTCATTAATCATCAAGTACAGTAATAAATGAGCATGACTGTTTTGTCCTTGGATTGTTTATATTCTATTATATGCAAACAGACTAAGTAGGTTTTCTTGCTATTCTTCATGTTCTCACTAATGTTTTGAATCTGGAAGGGCTTGTTGTTTTTGCTGGGTGTTATAAAAGTTAGATAATCTCTAAATGCCACTACCTGGTGCTTGCTTCTGCACCGAGCACGACTGTATTAAACAATAGCTTCCACTTCTGTGGATAGTCATTTTTCCGCTGGACACTGTGGTATGTTTATAATATTCAAATTAACAGAAGAACAAGTAGACTTTTGCAAAACAATATTGGCCATTTCTAATTAGAAAAAGCAAAACAAACAAATCTCCAAGTAATACATTTTTGACATGCTATTTCAGGAAACAGCAGATTTAAACTACAGTTCAAACAAGATTCTCTATAAAATGCTACATATTGATGTCCCATTGCTGCTTATATGTATATACAGAAGCAAGTGCAACGGTGCCTGATCTTGCTTAGGGCCTTTTAGCACTATCATTACACAAATATGTTTTACTTGTCGAGGCTTATCTCATATGAAAAGGAGGGGGGGTCGTTTTGTTTTGTGTTTTCCTATTAACCCCATTTATTGCGGTAATAGATACTTCAGATATTTTTTTTAAAAAAGCTAGGACTGCCTGGAATACAATGTACAAGCTGATGATACTACTGACAGGGGGAATGGGGCAGCATCTTTATATGAATATATGGATAGGGAGAATGCATCATTTTAGCCCTATGTTTTTGGCTGGAGGAGCTTGTTCTGCTTCATAAAATTACATCGGGGGGCCCACATTTACTTTCCTATTTGTTTCAAGATTGAAGGCTTTATTCTATTCTCATTCTAACTGCTTGCCTTGCCACCACTCTCTGGGCTCCGAGTCAAGCGCTCTCTCATTCCCATGTATCATCACCAGCAGTAAAGACCATATAGCCTGCTTATCAACTCGCCTTGCCTTATGTCATAATAATGCAGGCTTCCAGGGGCTGCCTTCAAAGTGTTAATTAATTAAGCATTATATTTACTGCTATCAGCAAGTCAAAATCTGCATTTCAGAGTAGATACCATAAACATTCGTAGGAGATGATGTTCTCAAAGTCTTAGTCCCAAGCTGCATAAGGAAGTGCTATAGATGGGTTTGAATACTCTTCTTGTCATCTTGGCTATACGTCTTGGGTACATAGCACTGCCTAGAGCTTTTTGCCAAGGGAGATGATGATCCTCAAGATTTATACAGAGCACGTTTGTGTAAATCCAAGGTAACACTACTGAAAGAAGCAGGGCTGCTAGGGAATCTGGTTACAGCGAGTGCACTCCGAGCGAGGCTCATGGTCTTCCCTCCAGTCAAACTGCACCCCCATCTTAATAGGACAAGCACRGGGCTTACCTGCGAAAAACTGGAATGCTCAAAAATTCATTAGGATGAAAAGAGATGTGTTTCCTCACACAGTATGCAGTTAGCCTGTGGGATTCATTGCCACAACAGACCATTGAAAGAGAGTACTCTCTACTCAAAACCTACCCTTCCAGAAAGAGCCCTAAAACACAAGGAAATAATAGAGCTTTGTTCTTTTTTAAGTTTTTCATTTGCAAAGCACTCACAAAGCCAGAGCTCAGCCGTTTTTTACAGACGACAAAAACTGACACCACAAAATGGGCTTAGTGGCTAGGGCTGAAGCACCCACACCTTTGGTCCAGCGCTTTCTCTGGTGGACCACAGTAACAAGGGACCTCACCGCCACTCACCATATGGTGACAGAGGGTTGACAGGGTATGAGCACCATCTGCCCTGTGGTTCAGGTTCGTCGCCTATTCAAAAAATAGGCTGTCCCAGCTGCAGTGCCTTATCAGGTAACAAAAACAGAAGTGTTGGGGCATCACTTGTGTTTTAAAAGAAAAATAAATCTCACAATTTTAATGATACTAATTTTGCATGTGAAACTTGCATTCATACTGTATTAACAGTTTAAATATAGCTTTCTTGCCAGATGCCTGAATATGCTAGAAAAGATACTTAAAGTATGCAAATTGGGTTTCTGTTTTAATACACAAAGAAACTTAAAATCACATCACTTTCCATCAACAAGACAGGTTTCAATCTAAGCTTTTTTCATGTGAAAACTATAACAGCAAACAAATGGTTAACCAAATGTGTTTAACCCACTATCTGTAGTCTCATTTTTAGTCAGCTACGACATGGGCCACTACACTTCCCAGGACACTAGTGACTTAAATGAAGACTACATATTTTGCTTAACATTAAAAAATTATATATATACATTACTGTAAAAAAGCAGCTTCTCAGTTTGGAGAGGGCAAAAGGTTTAGCATCCACAGGATTGGAGGGCAGGATTCCTGAGTTTTATCCTCAGCAATATTCTAAACCAGTCTGATCCTGCACCCTGCTGTTTTAAATGGTGTTCATAATGCTTGGCTGTCTCAAGAGAGTTTGAGGGTCTCAGTGAACTCATGATTACAAAATGCTTTGAGATCCTTGAATGAAAGATGCTGAATGAGTACAAATTATGACTATTATTAATTATCTTCAGTCGCCAAGTTGTGCCTTTTTCAAATCACACGTGTCTATGTTTTGTCTTTTAAGATTACAAGGTCTTCAAAACAATCACTGGTCTCCCAACATGCCCTTCAGCTGCTCAGGAGGTGTCTTGCTTTATAAATAAAAATGGTAAGAATAATATTAGCTAAAACAATAGTGTGGCAAACGCAAATTCTATTCCTGCTGGATTCTACTTCTTTGTTTTATCAGGGTAGGCAGACTTCTCCATTTTACTCATGTTCTGATCCCAGAATCATTTATTCTCTTTTCCTCATGTGTGGTTGCTTTCTCGCTAAAAACTTTGCTGTTTTTCTTTCAGGTTTGTATAGGCCACATTTCTTGAAGTGGTTTCTGTAGGGTCCCAACCCCTTTTAACAAAATGAGTACAAGTTCCTTTGGAAAGTAGATGGGGAGCTCTGAACACGTTGCAGAGTATAAGCACTGAATATGATCCTCTGTTTGACTTTCAAGACTCTCTCAGGTGACTGAGTCAAGGGAAAGAAGGCAGAAATTTAACAGACAGTCCAGACGTCTGGATTCTGCCCAGACCATCTAATTACGCTTACCCCTTAGCTGAGCCGTGCTTTAAAGATGACAAAAAATATTCAAAATGACACCTTTTCTAGTGATACAAGAGAAAAGAGAATTTGCAAATAATAATGAGAAGATTGCTATTCTTCAGAGTCGAAGGGAGAGCTCATTTGCTTGCACCTCCAGATCTTGTGGCGAAAGATCATAGAGAAGAGTATTAAAAGGGTACTGATACAGCTCAAGACAATATGTAAAACAGTAAAGATCAGAATTCATTCTCTAATTTCTGTCTCAGTTAGAACATTTTTGTATTTTATACCGTCTATGCGGATGGTTTTGTTGCTGAATTGCTTTATACCTTTAAGAGGCTGAAGCTTTATTGCATTTAAAACAATTTTCCTCACGAAGAACCCTCTGCAGGTATCGTTAGGTTGCCTGAATCCCAGTTCAGCCATCTAACATCGTGTCAAGTACCATTTGCAAAGATGCATTATTTAATTCATGAAGAGCAATTGCCCTGGCAGCTCACACTAGTTCACAGGTACCACCTCTACCAGCAGGCCCTGGCCTCTCTGTATCTCAAGCCCAAGCCGGGACAATGGGTTCTTAACAAAATTATCAGACTGGAGTTGATCATAATGACTGGTGATTAAAAACTTTTAAAAGATCCCTCTCACCTTCTGTGAAACAGAGGTGCCCACCACAAGCGGTCAGTTTGCTTGCAGACCTAATGCTTCTTGCCCACGTTAGAGTTGGGGAAAGTGTTTGCCAGCAAGCTCGCAGTGCAGCCCGCATCCACAAGGCATTAGCTGTCCTTCCCACTTCCAGGTGCTACTGTGAAGCTGAGTAGTGTCAGGCAGAGGATATGACAGCAGTCACATTGGTGGTAAGGAAAGAGGTGGTGAAATTAAACATTCCCATCAGGAACAAAGGAGTAATACAACACAAGAAAAGAAGCAGGACAGAGTGAAGGGCTGCAGCCCCCAGTGAACATCGTCTTGGTAGCCTGAGCAGCACTTGCTCTAGAAGAGACTTACACAGGTTTCACTATCAATTACCCCAGCATAATCAGAAATAATATTTTCAGAACACAGCTGTGCCAAGTTCTATACTGCACTTAGGGAAAAAGGCCAGGGCAAATGCCTGTCATGTAGATTATCATTTATTTCACCCAATGTACTTATGAAAATGATCTTTCATTTGGCTCACAGCAATAGAAATTTCTCAATAAAGTCATAATTCTTCCGTAATACAGTCCAGAGCAGTTAAGTATTACTCAGATAAAAGCTTCAAGGCTTCCCTGAAACACTGTCCCTGCTCAGGAGCTTCTCATAGTCAGCAGGAGGTGAGAAACAAGAAAAGGGCAGCAAGACATGAGGAATGACTTTCCATCATGGGAGGGAGCCACACATCCCACCTGGTGGTCAAATCATGGCCGAGAGGCAAAGAAGCAGGGGGTTATCAGCCACTGAAAAACGTTGCAGGAAGTCTCACCACGGATATACAATGTTCAAGAGGTCTCAACCTTCTCCGTGCAACCTGCAGGCACCAGAGTGAAGACCTGAGGTTGCTGTGCTACTCATGGTTGTCAGGTAATCCTGCTTGCAGAGGGAAGGAGGTGGCACTTGGAGGAGGAGAGCCACAGGAGCACAGAGGTCAAGGTCAGAGCTGGAATGAGGGCTCTGACAACATGGAGAAAGAGAGTAAATTAACTTTTTCCAACACAAAAAGCATAAATAAAAAAGCAGAAATACAAAGTTGAGAGAGAAGTGGCTGGAGAAAGAAGAAGAGAGAAAGACAGTCAGAAGGCAGTGTGCAGTCAGGGATTTGAGACAGACCTCAGCATCAGAGGAAAAGATATGATGAGGCACAGAGCAAGGCATAAGAAAGTGCAACCTGGCTAGGAGTGTCCAGAGCTGGCAAGACCCCATGAAGAGATAGCTATGTGCACCCAGTGCATGAAGGACACAGCCAATAGCTTAGGGAATTAATGTGCAAAGAAGCAGGATTAAATGGTGGTATGGACTAACAGCATCCTCAGAACAGGAAGAAAGGAAGCAAGCAAGAGCAAATGAGAGGTTTCAGCATCAGCTGATTTCACTGAAACAGCTCCCTGTACGAGAACTATCCAATGCTAACCAAAAAAACACTAGTCTCAGACTGCGGTGTTGGTCACAGGCCTCTGGACGTGTGCCTGTGTGTGTGTGTTTGTTGGGGTATCAGGGTGGACGGGGACTCAGAGGAGAACACTATACCCTCAGTCTCACTCAATCCCTGCACTGAAGGGCTATGTGGCATTTCAATAGCAAGTAGTTCTCATGTTTCCCCTTCTGCACCCAGTACATGATCCCACATCCATGATGGGGACACTTTTCAGCCAAATGGAGAATTGCTTTGTGGTCACAGTGCTCCGAATGCTAAGTGCATAGGTGCTTTTGCTGTGGTGTCTGTTTTGTATATTGCAGAAATAACTACAGCCTCCAAGCCAGATCATGTTAGGAATAAAGAACAGGATAGGAAATTCCTTGCTCAGCACCAGAGCCAGAATGAAATGCAGGATTCCTGGGATCCTGAGCCATTCTCTTTCACTCCCTGGTTCCCTGCTTTGCCCTTGGCCTCTTAAAAAGCCCCAAGATCTTGGCAGCCAGAGCAGGCTGTGCAATAAATCTGAATCCCCCCAGCTGCAGCCTCTAAGACTGCCACCAGCCTGAGGGTGCAGCCACTGCACTGACATATAGACCTAATGATCTGCACCATGCTTGAAGAAACCTGCCCTCCTCAGAAGGCCACGCTCGAGCTGTATTTCTGTGCTCTCTTTAGTGCGAGGCTGGGACTGAGTCTGAGGAGGTCAGGAAGAGCCTGATGACTCAATAAATAAGAGGCACTTGGGAGAGTTAGCAGAACTGACAGCTCAACAAGATCCATGTTTAGCTGTCAAAATATTCCTCCATGTACGGAGATGCAGCTAAGAAGGCTGTCCACAAACCTTCTGGGCTAGAGGCGAACTTATCTCACTAATTGGTCAAGCAGCAGTTCACACAGAATGGGGTGAACTAAAAGAGGCAGTGGCATGTGCAATTATTGCTGAGGAGGCCGATGGCTGAGGCAGGACACAATGTGGCATCTGGACCGCTTTGATATATTAAAAAGATCACTTTGTCCATGAGGAGTTTTCATGTCCTGTTCAACCACAACAACAGCAGCCCCCTTCTGTTTTTTAATGATTAAGCAGCTTGCAGGTTGACTGAGCAAAGGCTAAAGGGGAAAAACAAAAAGATATATATAATTCTGCTTGTAGTATTTACTTAAAAAGGATGGGCCAGACTTTCAGACGGTGCAAATCAGAGTCGCTCCAGGGAACTCGCTGATTTACACAGCAGCGGAGGATCTAGCTCAGCGTGCCAAAGTGAGCAATGTACTCAGGTGTACATCGGCTGTTCAAGAGGCACTATTTGAGTCAACAAGGTTGTCCAAGCCTAGCCCAGCCTAACTGCAGCCAACTGAGCCCTCAGCTGCATTCGTCTTTCACAGGAACATATGACACAGGGGGGACACAGGCTCCCAGCCTGTCAGACCAAGAGCAAGCATTGCAGATGAAGACCCACTCTCTCTGTGGATATGTGTGACTGAAACCTGCTTCCTTGCAGGTGACACTCTTGGGCTTACTTCATTAAAGTCCCTGTTCCCAGTGGTGGGGCCCTCTTCTCTCTACCTCTCTCAGTCTGGCTTTCTTTTACTCCTGCTACATCTCTCAGCTCAGGCTGACCTGTTCTTCAGTGCTTCCCCTCTCCATGCTCCTTTTCAGGAGCCTGCTCCCCCTTGGAGCCTATCTCCAAGCAAGCTTGCCTCCTCCACTGCCCTCTCACGTACCCTTGCTTCCAAGGGCTAAGCAAATTTCAAAAGCAAGCCAAGAAAGAAGTTGTGAATGTCAAACTCTTTGCAGCCTCCTCCTTTTCCCTCTCCCCCAAGACTATATAATCTGTTTTCCACGTTCTCTTGCTGTCCCACTTGCCCTCTGTATTTTCTCTACAGTATTAAATAGGGGACTCAGCCCTACTCCTTGTGTAGCACACACGTCTGAAAACTACCCATGCATCTGAGAGTGTTTGCAACATGGAGGAAATGAAACAGTGAGGACAGCAAAGTGCTGGAAGAGATTGCTTGGGGAGAGGCTGTGATTTCTGTCACTGAGGCTTTTCAGAGCAGGAACAAACAAGTATTTGTGAAGAACGGCTTAGACAGAGTTGATCCTGTCTCTGAGCAGCAGACAGATCTTCAAGTCTGTTCCAGCCTTATCGTTTATGCCTTTGTGACTGTGACAGTGGTTGTGCCATACTTTGCAACAGAGACAAGCAGAGCCAGCTGAAGGCCCTATGGATCATCTTTAGGGCTGAAGCTGTTTTCAGGAAAGGAAGCTCATGTGCAGTTTGAAGTTACTTTATGGCTTTGTTCTAATCCCTAAATCAAAGAAACTTTGGTCAGAAATGGTATGACAAAGAAGGAGGGTCCTAAATAGGCACAGTGAGTGCCCTTCTTTTACCATCTCCAGATGTTTTATCTCCAGCTTAGACTGCCGGTGCATTCACTAGCTGATGTGAGGTAACTCATACTCATGGTGCCCACTGTGCAGGCTGTAAATGTTTTTGTTAGAGAAATGGAGGGCTTGTTTTGTCCAGGTTCCTGGGAATGCCCACCTGGCACTTGGTGCTAAATCCCCATTAAAATCTCACAGAAGCTGGACAGGATGCAGTGAGTCTGTCCAGGAGCAGTGAAACAGCAGGAGAGGAAGCATTTGGAAAGTCAGCATAGCTGCCCCAGACAAGATGGCAAAATGCTCAGCATGTCTGTTGTACAAAGAGCCATGTGTGCCTGCAGTGGATGGAAAGAAATGAAGTTACTCCATAAACACCCATACAAGCCCATCCCTGCAATAACACCTTATGGGGGAAAAAAATGTCAGGGGAGCTATCTAATCTACTCATTTCAAAGTCTTTAAGTCACAAGATGGTATTTACTAGCCAGCACCAGACAACATTCAAGCAGGAGCAGAAAGTCACTTTCCTAGCCCTCCCTGTGAATTGTTCCCATCTGTGCAAGAGAGCAATCCAAAGCCCTTATGCCCATGACAGCACTGCAATCACACGCTTCATTTTTTAAACCCAAAATAGCGCAAGCCAGACCACTGAGAGGCTAGTACATCACATGCAGCTGCACTGATAAAAAAGACACATTCCAAATGCCTCTCTCCAGTGCGGCGGGTTGCTAGGGAACATATCGAAGCCACAACACAGGCAGATTTCGCTACCGCTTGCTGGCTCTTTCCCCTCTTCCCACCTCGCTCTCGCTGCGCCACTTTCTTCGC
Source organism: Apteryx rowi (assembly GCF_003343035.1). Lineage (NCBI taxonomy): Eukaryota > Metazoa > Chordata > Aves > Apterygiformes > Apterygidae > Apteryx > Apteryx rowi. The sequence continues at coordinate 2,915,452 of NW_020449641.1, read as the reverse complement.
CCTGCGAGTGCAGCTCTTCCTGTCTGGAGTGTGCAAAAACAAGTCTGCCTGCAACAATGGGGCACGATCGCTTGGCGTGGGTTCCCGACGAGAGAAAGCGCTCTAGCCTTCGATTTTCAAAGGCAGCTAACTGACGCGCTGAGAAGAAACAGTCTCGCCGTTTTCTCTAAGTCTGCATGTTACTTTGTTCAACCTGCGCTACGATTAAGAGTGGGCGGCAAGCCCAGGTGGTGCAACCAGCCAGCAGGTTGACTTCACGGGAGCTGTGCCAGCTTGCACCCGCTATGTCCCAGTGCCCTGAATGTCACGCCGTGCCCTCTGGTCCCCTCGTCTTGGGTTCCTCTTTCACCCAAACGCGTGGCTCTTCTGGAGGGTACTGCAGGAGCCAGCACAGCTCTGCGAGGTGTTCCCAAAGCTCCGTCGGGCACATAAGGGAAGGGCTGCTGGAGAACGAGATGGAAGGAAAGGAAAACCTCCACTTTCCAGAAAAAGTACTGGAGCTAGGAGAGACCAAACAGTGATCACGGTGGAAAGGAAAAGCTTTTCAGTATTAATCAATGTTTAAACAATTTGACTGAACAATTAGGAAATGCAGTGCTCCTTACTGAGGCATTAGAGATTTATATTTAGATATGTGTGTGTGGGTGCGGGGGGGATTCTGGGTTATTTTTAGCTAACAGTTGATGTTAGGCTGGCAGTGGCTGCTCTTGGATCGATGAGGCTGTCCCATGATGGCAGCTGGGGGAGCGATGGTGATCCCAAGCCAGATCTTGTTCACCTGTGGGATGCTACCGACTGCTGGAGCAGCTCACCACAGGAGGAGGCACAGGGAGAGCAAAGTGGTGGCTGTTTCTCCAGACTTTCACTCCCCCACCAAGGCTGTGGACCTGGTCAAACTCCCTTCAGGGCCAACAGCGACTCAGTTAAACTCTTAAAGCAGCAGACAGGAGACACCCAGCAAGTCTGGCAAAGTATAACTCCAAGAAATAGCAAGAGAGAACAGATTTGGAAGTGACTTTGAAAGATCGCTTAATCAACCTCCTTGTCCCAAGGAGAAAAACATAGTATTTGTTTGAGGACCCTAATTCCTTAATTGAGGACCTTAATACCTTAATTCTAGGGGCTGAGGAAGAAGCATTTCATTTTCACAGTAATAGGACAGCACAAATTTTGGGTCTCCACAGAACTGATACTCACAACACCCTCTGGACAAGGGGAAACTCATGAAATCTCCCCAGCAGATCAGATCTGTGGTTTCCACCCACTACAGTGTCCTGTCTCCAAGGGGGACCATCACCAGGTATTGAAGCGGTAGAAAATACAAGAAGCACAAAATAATAAAATATTAAATAGTGTGTCAAAAGACTAATTCCTCCTTGACTCCAGGTTATTTGTAATTAGACTGTGCTTTGAGATAGGAGGATTTATGTTTCTTCTCAAAAAAAAAAGAGAATCTCATGCAGCGTGACAGCACGCATTCTTATTTCATGACAACCGAGGCAAGGACGGTCAAGGTCTCTTCCTGAACTTTGCTCGGTGGCACAGCAGCAGCATGCCAATATGTAAATATCCTCTACATATTTTTGTTCTGTATCACGTGCTATGCTCCAGATCACACAAACAAGGATGATTCTTGTTTCATGAGGGAATATAAAGTTGAACGCAAGTGTGCTGACTCCTGTAGATAATTTGCCCTACATCACTGGGTCATTCTCTGATGACTCTGTGGCACGACCTTAACAACAAGGTAAGAGTGCCAGCATCTCCTATAGCAATGGCGGGAACAACACCAGCCCACCTTCATTTCCCCTTTAATCGACATTTCAGAAATGATATTCATCTGCAGAGACATGGTAGGTTGATACACGCCAGACCCAATTTATTCCTCAGTTCAAGCCATATGGTTCTAATAAGAGTGGCTAATAAAGGAAGAGTATGTTTTCACCTGTAATTTTTCAAATCCCATCAAAACGTGGTGCAACACAGAACACTGCAGACTGCAGCATAGCTCTAGCCCATGTGCTCAGCCACATTTTGCACTGCTCTGCACTTCCTTTGCTAATGGCCCTTAATTAATATGCACAACCAAATCAGCATCAAGGGCAAAGAAAAAATGGTGCTGCTCTAATGTGTTTGCAGAAATAGCACCTTCAATTAAAACAAACAAACAAACTAAGCAACTGCAAGTTTATTAAAAGTGGGTTTTGGGATCAGAGCCCTGTAACAAGCTTTGGAAATGACCAGCAACATAAGACATCAAGTTATCTAATGGGTTTTTGGCAATCATTTTACTTCAGAAATAAATTTTCCGCTAGCATGGAGGCAAATGCTCAAGGCCAACCTTGACATCTTAGTCTTGGCATGTCTCAGTAACCTCTGGAGTTAAAATCATCCATTGGGCACTTCCAGGAAAGACAGCCAGTAGATTTCTCACAGAGGGAAATCAGCAAGAAGCTGCCATAGCTAACTCAATAAAGCTTAATGGAAAGGAAGCAAGGGGAACGGCTGGTACTAACACCCTGATCTAGAGCTAGGGGATTTCCACCTAATTTATTGTGGAAAAAAATATTATTCACCAAGTCATCCACAGAGTACATACTAAAACACTACGCTCAGTATAACAGTCTGGCATCATCTGACTCCAAATGAAAGCATAAGAGGATATATTTATACTGCACACGACTCCAGCCTCCAAGAATGCACCTCAAGGCAGTAGTACTATGATCTTTTACTGAGTGGTGCCCTTAGTCTGCCACAAATGCTGTGCTAATCTGACACAAAAGCATAGGTGCGTGCAGCCAGGCTAGCTGGCTGAGCTGGGGAATGGGGGCTGGTTAGCAACCCAGCGAGCTTTGCAGAGACCACCACCAGGGTGTTCACGGTCTTCCAGTCCCCTCCGCAGACTCCCTGAGCAAGCCTGAGGGGCCAGGCAAAATCTCCCAGATGCCTTTTTACTCGGGGAAGAAAAAATGAACAAGCTAGAGAGGCTGAGCTGACAGCCTCACAGCTACCTGTGGCAGAAGGGTGCCCTTGGAGGTCCCAGCAATATGCACAAGGCCAGTGAGGATGCAGAGGTTTCACGGTTCACCTTTGGACTAGGCTAAAGACATGTTCTCTGAACCAGACAAATCCAACAGTGCAGAGAGACTCACTCCCAGGGACTGAGGTGAGACACAAAGCCACTTCAAAAGAATGCTTTTTAAGTGAAAGGCAACACATCAGACCTACACTCCTATGGACAAAGAGGGGTTAGTCCAGGAGAACTCCAAGACACAAGTCTCCATTGAGGTCCATGTCATGAGTCTGACTGTATTGTACAAACCCACATGAAGAGACAGTCCTGGTCTCTAAGGGCTGCAGAATAAATAGGATCAGACTCAAATCTCTTATCTGATGCATATTCAATTGTCCAGAATGCCTCAAACTTCAGTGAAGCACCTACAAATTAATTCCCTCCTTACTGCCATGCTTATTTTTCAGTTCTATAGGAGCTGAAATCCATTATTTTTCACCTTATGGGACTGGAGACCAAAACATGCTGGAAAGGAAAAAAATAAGGTGTACATCTGCCTTCTCAAGTCCTTGAACTGGAGGATGTCTCCAGCTGATAACTGTTTCCATCTACAACAGGGACATTTTGCCCACAAAGTGAATCCCAGAAACCTATATTCCTCTCTCAGGGGCTGTAGTCCCTGATACACACGATCCCTACTGAAACACATCCAACTGGGGATGCTTCTTGTTAACATCACAGAAAGAATCATCATTAAATAGCCAAGCCCTCTGGACAAAAAACACATTTCCATGTTCCTAACAATGTGAGCAGTTCACTTCAAACTACACATTTTTACTTAAAGGTAAAAAGATCTTTTTTCTTTTATCAGGAGCTTTAGGATTTTTAGATCAGATTCTCGCCAACACCTGCACTCTCTGCTACGTGAGTACTAGTGCTGGCGTGCTAGTACTAGCTCTAGTACTAGAACTAGCTGACGCACAGTTTACGGCTGCCTCCACTTTGCATCCCATGCACTTTCCTAAAGCTAGCTGCTGTGTTTTCAGCGACCTGAGAAGAAATACTTGTTCTCTTCGTAATTAGATTCACAGTAAATGCAGGAAGCGAAGCAAAAAGAACACAATGTTCAGAGCTGCCACTCATGGTTAAATAATTAGTCAATATTACGCTCAAATGCTGCCTCCAGTGTTCATGCCAATCTGTACAGGGAGGCATTTGTCCTTACATTACTTTGGCGCCTCATTTCAGTAATTTCTATAAGCTGGCAGCCGGCCTCAGCAGAGAATGGGTCACACCATTGCTAATTCAGATAGATTACTAAATACAAATAAGAACAGAGAGGGATTAAAGGTGGTGAGATGTTATAAAAGCTGCAGTAAGTAATATATGCAAGAAATCCTTTCACCTGATTTTTATAAAGTAGGCCTTCTTTCCTCCCCAAGAAATGGGGGGGGCTAATTAGTTTATAATTAATACAGAATCATAATCCTATTTGGTCGACATGTGTGTGTATTGTTTTCTTATACACACAGAAATGCTATCAGTTCCTGATAGGAGGGATTCAATTGCTTTTCCACAGTTCAAAGGAGCCAACTCCTTTTGCTCAACAGTCAGTAACACTGTGGGCACTGAGAGGATCCTGAAATACTTCCCCAAACTGGAAATATCATTTCACTGAGGTATGGCTTCATCTAGATATTTATGTCATTCCTCCCCATGTGACATTTACTACAGCTGTATTTTTCTCCATTGCATTTGTACATGCTAGAAGGGTTTTCATGATGAAAGGAGTCATGATGGCTTACAACTGATCTAAAGCTGAACTTGATTCTCTTGGAGTGCTAGACGATGCCTGAATTGATGCTGTCGGCTATTTAAATAAGCTAACTTAGAAAGAAAGGACGAAACATTTTAAGAGCAATAGGAACGAGTACAGACTAACTCCAAGAACATTCCTGCATCATCTATACAGACTTTTAAAAATGCTTCTATCAAAGGTATGGGGATTATGTCAAGATTTACCTTAATCATCTAGAAGTTGCATGACTGTCTAGCTCATACCTGGTTAGGCTGTGGAAGTTTCACTTCCATCTCTTGCCATCCAAGGGCAGGAGTACTACAGACATGAATGAAGTTATCCTGTTGTAAAACAGAGGCAAGAAGAAAAGCCAGGTCTGGCACACAGCATCTCTCACAGCTCTGCTGGACTATGAAGCACCTTTCTGGAAGTTGTCCACAAGGAACAACGTTATGATCTTTGGAAAAAAAATTGCTTCCAATGCATTTCACCAGGACAAAACTCAGCAGAGGTCAATAAAACAGGCTGCAGCAATGCAGCAGCATAGAAGCACTAAGAAGCCCAGCTGAGTATCAGCTCCGTCGCACAATGCTGCTTACTCCTGGGAAGGAGCCACTTCCCCGTACTCTTTGCCTGGTGCAGAAGCCACTCCAAATTGGGCTACTGATTCACTACTACTCATTCACTACTAATGATTCACTTTGTCTGAGTTTTACTATGCATACCTGACAGTGACTTCATTAATCAGATAGCTCGCATCTGGTTGCCACCCTCCCCTGGCTGCTTCATCCATCCACACGGCTTGCTGGGGGAAAAGAAAGTGAGGCAGGATCCAAATTAGGAACCAGGTATTATTGCTGAAGTAGAAAATTTCTTTTCTTCCCCTTCTACCCCTATTCTGAAACACTCCTCCCAGGGAAATTTGTGCTGAGAAGTCCTTTTGAACAAACACATGTAGAGTAACAGAACATAGTCCATATGTACTAGCAACCAAAAATAAATTGTAGTCTGAAATGCATACAATCAAGTGGATTCATAATGTCTCTCTCTACGCCACAGTAACAGATGGTCAGTGAACTGTTACAAGACAGACCAAGACGAGTTAAACAGATGGGTAGTATTATTTTTATACTGGTTTATAAGTGAATATTTAAGTTTCCATTGGGTCATCTAAATTAGCATTTAAGGGACACACTCCTGAAGTCACCATCCAGCCAAAACTAAATTCCATGGAAGGCTTAACCCAAGGAAGATACAGTGACTTTTGCTTATGGCCTTATGCTGATGCTGCAAATATCTGTGGCAAAACTCTCTCAGCAAAGTTGGGCCAGTGTTGCATGCTTCTGCCACTACCGCTGCTGCTGCCTGAGACTGGGGTGCTTGCTTTCCATTGCCGCGACGGAGCTTTTCTGCAGTGATCTGTCCAATGCTGAAACATCCGCTGCTCCAGCTGCAGTGTGCAATCTGCCGGGCTCCTGCACTTCCATCTCATCTCTCTTCCTTCAATGTTTTTTGTCCTCCTTCTTAATTCTCAAAAAAGCACCGATCTAAACAGCTGGAATGAAGTCAAACAACTCAACTCAAAGGCTGAGTTGGTGTTGGTGGCTAGCACAAGCTGTTACGAAGGAGGAAAGGGAACGGGATGTTCTATAAAAGACATACATTTAAAGACTTGTCCAAGTAGAAAGAATGCAATACAAGCACCAAGCACACAGCTTGCTTTCCTCTGTTTTTGCAGCTTGCATTTTGTGGCCCGGGGAGGGGGGGGGTGCGGATGGCAAGTCTCTCACCCGCAGATCCTAAAATACACTGGTCTGCTTCACTTTACTCTTCCCGGGGATTAAGCACAACATCTGGGTTCACAAGAGGGCAGGGCAGGCTAAAAAATAAGTTAATTAACAGCTCACAGTATTTCACATCACACTCAAAAACCTAAACCAGCATTTGCTAAAGAGACCGGTAAGTCTGGATGCCTGACATCTCAAAGAATTTTGGCTTTTCAACAACCCCTGAGCACCCTTTGACAATCAGGCCATTTCACTGTTTTAAAGATGGGTAGAAAAATACTAGAGACATCCAAATTCTCTTAATTGCAAGAGGGGAAGAAGTGACACAAAATGCCTATGTTCTGTAAGTGCACATACACTGACAGAATCAGTCCCTTGCCCACAATATGCCTGGTTCACATCTGCCCTACATCTTTTTAACAAGTCTTGCAGTGGGCAGCTATGGATTAGCTACCCCCAGCTTTAAAAGCATTTTATTACACCAGGGGGACTCACAACTGCTTCAAGCATGACTATGACTCAGGCCTCTCTTCTGTATGCTGCTGCTGCAGCCAGATGTGGTCACAATCTTGGGAACAGTGCTTGGTTTTGAAATCCCACCACCCATGTCCAATTCTCACCTTTCAGAGTGACCATTATCTTCTTACCATTTGAAATACTGATGACTACTAAGATGAAGCTGCAGGGCTTTGCCTGCAAGCCTCAGAGGAGCTTGTACTTGTACTTCATTATGCAGGAGTTCCACACCGTGCCTGCATTATCTGTCCAGCTGCCATCGGAAAATAGTGCAAAAGAAAAATGAAACTCTCTTTGCAAGTATTTATTCCTAATTTACTAAGGGCTAACAGTAACCAGAGACAAAAATGAAAGCGTTCTCATTGAAATATTTCATTTACCTAACAGCTTGAAATCTCTAGGCTGAAGATTATGTGAACGCACATGCCTGCGTGCTAAGTCTTCAATTAAAGAGAATATAAAAACCTTGCAGTTTAGTCACCAGGAGACTTTTAAGCATTCACAGCCTCATCTCTTTGCCCATGAAATGTTAATGGGGCAACCATGCACGGTTGGCTCGACAGATAATGATTCAGATAGCAGTGGCTTTGTGATACCTATCGCTGGGCTTTAGAGGTGAGGGGGCCTGTCTTGCTTCACAGTCGATGACACCTTGTCAACATGCCACATTCTCCAAATCAGTTCAGGAGTTCATTACATCTGGATAACGCCCTTTTTGCTCTCTGGCTGATTGTTTATTAATGCTATGCACAACTCGGTGATTCATCAGAGGAGATGGAGTGGTGTTCTGCAGCAGGCAGGCAGCCTCCAGTTGATCTGCTGCCCTGGCTGGAGTTCACCACAGGGCTTTTAATTTCATGTATTTATTGCAGTTCCTGAAAGTCCAGTCCTGTTACAGACCACACTCATAAATGCACCCGACAAAGGTTCAGGGCTTGTCAAAATTGGTCTAATTTGTATGTTGTGTAAACAACATTAAGAGTTTGGAAGTTCAGTATTAAGCTATCAGTTATTAAAATGGCTTTTTAAAATATGCATGATTATAGAGACATTTGCAGAACACATTACTGTTAGCATGGCTTGTAGCCAGCACAGACCAATAGTCTGCACTGTGCTGCTCTCGGTGCTCTTCCACATACAAGGTAGCTGCCTACTACTGCAGCTGGCTTAGGGAGCTGTTCTCTTAGGCCAAGTGTTATAGTTCAGTGCACTCTGATGCTGAAATTAGTTTTCTGAGATCCTCTAGCAATTACACAGAAAAAGGTTTTGTAGGTTTGCTTGGTGGCTTAAAAACCTCAACTGAGAAATTGGCGGTACCAAAAAGGCTTGCAAAACCTAGTAAGGGCTTAGGTCTGCTGCACAAAAGGCCCACATTTTGAAATTCATTGTATTAAACTTTCATTTCTTTTTCTTCTTCTGCTCAGGCATCTTTGGGATGTCCCACTTTTCCTTCCTTCAGTCTCATCACTGGCAGCATTCCCTCTCCCATGCTCTGCTTTGGGTACTAGCAGAAAAGAGTTGCTGGGAGAGCAAGACCAAGATTTTCAATAGTATAGTGTATATACATACACAAACACAAACATATATATATATATATATATATACCTATGAAGTGCCTAAATTATGAACCTGGGGAGTTAAATGAAGCTATCTGGAAGTGCTAAAAGAACAGCATTTAGAAGATTGAGTCATTTGTTTTGGTGCCACATACACATGCATAAAATTACATCTTGGACCTCTGTTTCTAAAATCATATCAGCGGATCTCAACATCCAGCTACCACAGCTGAGCACTGGAGATGAGATTGGCTACAACAGAGATGGCACAACAGAAAATGAGACCCACTCTGGTAGACATTTAAAGTTGAAAAGTTTGGCAGCATGACTTTGGAACTACTTTTTGAGGGTGCACAATAAGTCATCAGAGATGACCTCCCTCTTCCAGGTTCAAGGCCCTACTTTAGGAAAGGCAGGAGAGAGGACTGGAGAGAAGAGGGGCAGGATAAAGAGCAAGGCAAAAAGGGGGGGAAAAAAGGCACTGCATTATATACCAAGACATAAGACAATTCTAGTTTTTTGGAATTATTGCATGAATGTTCTGGGTGAGTATGAGAATGTAATTTGCAGGAAGAATGAAAAATACAAGGACATTTAAAAGGCCTTGGATGTGACTCAGTTTCATTTAAGGGAAAAAAAATTGGCAATTACTTTATCACAGGTGAAATTCTGGCTCTGCCAAAGTCAATGGGAGTTTAGCCAGTGGCTAGGATTTAAAGCCATAATTTCTCTCCAGATTCTAGCAAGATCCAGTACCAAATTTATCTGATGGTCTGATTTTATCCCTGGAGACTGGAATTTTTTGGGAAACCCAAGAGCGACTGTTCCACTGAATGAATGGATTGTTTATAACACAAGATATTACTATTATATTTTACTTTATTTTTGACAGACAAATATACTACTGCAGAATTGCTGGGCTACAATTCTCAGAAACAGCAGTTAGCAGAACTTAAGTTTGGAGAACCAGTAAATCCTTGCTTTCCAAGAAAAAGGGGAACAATACCTAAAATAACTTCAACACTTAGAAAACATGAATCCATTCTTTTTGGCTAAATAGAGGCTTGTTCCTAAAACATACTTTTAGACACCTTATTATCAATCCAGTTTGGACCGAACTGGTGTTATGGTGGTTACTAAAGCATTTATGTTACTTGTTGCAATTATATCTTCCTTCTACCCCAAATCATAAACTTTCCCCCTTGCTGCTCAACACTGCCCCTACTCCATAAACTGTACTAGTCAGTTCATCGACTGCAAAATAAGTGTCAGTGAAAGCCATTGGTCTGCGCAGCAGATGAGAATGCAAACGAAAACCAGGGAATTCACCAAACAGATTTATGGAGGAGATTTTATTGGCCATTAGCAAAATGTCCACAAGACTCAAACTTTCCTCAGCAAATAACATTTGCAGTTGTAAACCAATGATACTGCAATGGAACTTTCCACCAAGGTATATGAAGTGGAGAGTTTGCTCGAGGAGAAAGAAAAGCTGCTGTGGTCAAGGTGATCACGCTCATGCTTACTCCCACTCCCTCCCTCTGTGCCTCAATTCCCTTTCTCTAGCCTGAGGATTAAAAACATCTTCTGGCTGTAAGTGATGATTGGCTTCAGTAGGGGTTGGAGAATGTTCAGAGTCTATTGGGGGTGTGAAGGAAAGCTCTCGCTCTGACTAGGAAGAAGGAATATGGACAAAACGCCAGCAAGTTGGGTTTTTATCCTCAGTTTTTTGGACTGTTGCACCCTATCAAAAGTCTCGTGCTTCCTCAAACCCTGCAGTTCCTCTTTAGCTGAGCTGTGAAGTTGTTTCATTAACAAACTCCATATAAACTCTCAATGACAAGGCTGGAAGATTTATGATTTTTGTCATCTTTAAATAACCATCATAAAAAATATCGGCACGTTGCTGAATTTGTTTGCAGGAAATTGACACTTACTGATGTCTGCTGTTAAGGGATAATGTGGTGGCCTGCTACAGTAACAACCAGATAAGGGACTGCAGTAAACTCAAAGGGGAAAAGAACTTTAGGTCAAACATTTTCAAATTCACGTGCCTGAAGTCACGCTTTGAAATGCATCTGTAAACACTAAATTGGAGGTCAGGTTTTTCAGAACTGCTGCGTATCCACAGTTCCTACTGAAATCAAATGTATTGCACTTTGGAAAATCAGACCTCGGGCTGCTTCTTTAGGAGCCTAAATATAGATGTATATGTCTAATGTTGGGCTTTAGAGAGAAAAATTTGGCCTCAAAGGAAAGGAAAAAGAGAAGAGAGATTGCAATGTGTCACAGCTGTGTCACTGCTGCAGTATCACTCTCTAACTTCACTAAGTTATTACTAATGAGAAAGATCAGCTTCCAACTTGTGTTTTTTTCAAAGCTGGAGTTCAAAGGCCTTGATTTTATATCATAGAAGGAAACTGAGCATTTGGCAACAGAGCAGCAGAAGTTCCCTCTTTTTAAGAGCAGAGAAGACAAGGCAGCCCTGGTCTCAAATCTACTCCTAAAAGCACCACAGCTCCCTGCCTGAACCTCTGTTGTTATCAAATTGGCATTAGGGCCAATGGCTTGACAGGGCCAAGTTGACAAATGTGTGCAGGGAAAGCCTCAGCATCCTTGTGGCACTGCACCAACAGCAAGCTGCATCAGGAGTCCAACGGACTGTTGGGTCTTCCCCAACAGAAGTGGCCTTTGCCAGGAGAAGTACCTGGGAGCTGCTCCCTCACATACACTTAATTGTGCTTCACTGACGGGAACAAGATGAGATAAACTCTCTAAGACCCTCCCAGCTTTTACATTTCTAAGATTCAATGAACAGAGGCACGCTGGGTGACACCAAGACATCTGGCTGTTTCCTCAAGATTGTTATGATTTTAGCAGAGACCCCCCAATTGCTCCTCTCTGCCAGTAGGAAAGACTTTTGGTTTCTCTTGATGTTCTCCATGCTGTAAATCAAGAGGAAAAGTGTAGCCAGAGAGGGGAGAGACCTTCAGGGGCCTATTAGTTATATTCCACTGGCACCTGAGACTTTCCCTGTTCACTCTCCCTGTCTCTTTCCATGCAGTCACTGGGCATCCCCCACTTACTCTGTAACTGTTGGTCAGCATCACCTCTTTTCTTCCATGCTCCCTAAAGCTTCAGTATAGGCCACACAAGAAATCACGCCCCATCTCCATCACAGACACACAGAGCTGGGCTAACATGACTCCCAACTCCAAAGCAGCCTTTTCAAAATGCCACCAAAAAGCACAAGCAGGGCAAAGGCTGTCTGGCTCTACAACTGCCCTTGATGCTGCAGCACAGAGCTGTTGTCCTTCAATGGAGCAAAATTAAAGTGGTGACCAGACTTTTAAAAACCTTCAGCACACTGGCTGCATGTTGGGTGCTAAACGCTCCAAAATCTTTCCCCAGAACATGATGCAAAACCCAAAGAAATCAATGGGTGTGAATACTTCTGCTTAATTTGCTCAGCTTGCACCAAACTATAGGCACAACCACCAGTACAGAACAGCAGCAACATTGAGGGAATGGTGGGTTCTCACCATCTCCAAAATGTAGGTCACGGATGTCTAAAGCTGAAGATAAATACCTGGGGCCAACCTGTGGCAGTCATAACAAGGTCCACCCGGAAATATGAACAGAAGCAGTGTTAAAAAAGAGAAAGGTGAGGAGCAGCAGCAAAGAAGTGACTGAAGCTGCAGACAGGTGAATAAACCATGGATTGTGCAGATGCTAACTACAGACATAACCAACAAGTAAAGGGCAGTACAAATGCAGCGAGCAAAACCCTAACTAATCTTACCAAGTCTAAAGAAAGACAGTATGGCTTGGACAGTCTCAGAGATAACAAATTAAAGTGAAGAAGGAAAACGAACAACAACCTTAGAAGACAGATCAGATACTGGGAAATAGAGCGTTAGAGGTAGCCTGAGTTATAGTCTAAATTTTGGTTGAGGAACAGTCCAGCCACTCTCCTAGGCTCAGGGATTGAAGCAACAGACACCCTGGAGGTGACTGCCTATTGTGGAAGGACCACAGGGCTCAGCAAGGCACGGCACTCAGAATATTTCAGTGTGAGCTCTCTGGCCAGCTGCAAATCCTACACAACTTAAATAAAACGTGGATCTTAATCAACAGATCGAATGCTGAGAAATTTGAGTGCAAGATGGGTGCCAGAACCCACAGCCAGTGAAAGTTGTTACGCACCAGAGGACATGGCCAGACCAGGCTTTGAGCCCGAAATGACTGATAGGAGCAGTGTGTTTTCTCTTTTTAATGCATTGCTGTTTCCTGCACTGTGTGGTTACAATAGCGCAAGCGACAGTGCAGTGAATGGTGACACCACACACTGCAAAGGCTAACTTCTCATGGCTCTTCTTGGGGCAAAACAGATGGAATTTGACCATGGCCTTTATTTGATCAGTCTTAGTAAATTCAACAGGGTTGCAAAACAAGGTGCAGAAATAACAGAAGGAGCGTCCCATGGTTGAAGATGTTGCAGTCTCAAGCTCAGAACTGGGCTCTAGCACACAAACCTAAGTGCAAACCTCGTGCCTGTAAAAACCGGCTTGCAGACAATAGGAAATTACGCTTCACTAAGCAGAAACTCAGCAGCTTGCACATGTGCTGTGTTTAGCACTGTAATAGAGTTAGAGATAACAATGGCTCAGGTTGACATGACAGGTTTGGAAAAGACAAAGGCTGGAAGGGTTCTCAAAGGCTCTGACACAGGAGTTTGCAGTCAATCCCCCGTGGTTTCTTGCTTCTCACACACTTCTCAGAGAAGTCGCATGCCAGAGCACTGTCAAAACCTTTCAGAGAAAACCCAGTCGCTCTACCCTGGTTCCTAGCACTGGGGTATCTAAAGTGCTGTCCTATATGACAACCATTTCAGAGCTCCTTTTGTTTGTGATAGACATGCATCTTTAACATCCTACTTTCTTTGGATCTTTCATTACCCAACTTCAGCTGGGTTTGTGCTTTTTAGCCAGGCAAATGCTTGCTCTTCTAGTTTGGTCAGTGTTTGCTTTTTCCTGCTGAAACTTTCTGCCTTCCCTTCTTCATATAGGAAATTATGTCAGTGGTTCAAGGAGCAACACATCCACCTCTAAAACGACTGCTGAACGAAGATCTTGCTATCTGGTTAATATATCTACATTCCACTTCAGACTTTAACCAAGGATCACAGAGAACTAGAATTGTAAAGGCTCTTCTAAACTGCAAGATGTCTTTGCCTTTTATTTGCATTTTAGGCACTGTAAGGTAATAAGGAGACAACATTGTTCTTGTTGTTCTAAATGCTGCAAGTTCTGCAGGATCTCTCTCATAACCTGCCCCACAAATGGCAGAAAATGCTGTTCTTGTATGTAGCTGGCTCTGGAGAAATTATGTTTAGTAATGCACCCTTGAGAGATGATTTTTCAAAGGAGAGGCAAAACAAAGTACTTGACTCCATTGTGATCACTGCTGCCAACACATCCTAATGCTACCCTGCAGGCCAAACTACAATTGTTAACATTCATTACAGGGCACCATCTCCTAAGCTCTGGGCACCCCAAAACAGGCAAGAGCAGACGGGTGCGCATCTTTTGAAAAGCAGGTGCACGAACACATCTTCTGAACATTACAAGTATGCAAGAGGAAAATAACATTCCCTTTCTTGGAACTTATTTTCAGCAGTTGAACATTTCACAAAGAGAAACTGTTAGTGCAAACACTCAGAAGGTCAAGCTCTAAATAAACAGAGAGACAGAGTGATGAAAGGGGCTAGTTGTTATTAATCAAGCTGAGATGATCACAAGTCAAAAAAAGCAAAGCAGCAATGAAGACAGAGAGCTATAAGCATGCTAGAAATTTTGGCAAGATCATACATGAAGATACAAAAAGCAAAAGTTGCATTCCTCAGTCTGAGATGCAAAATGCCCAAAAAAATCCTCTTCCCTGTTCCCTGGGATTCCCAGCTACTTTTCAGCTCCTTTCATTGACTTTAGGAGGATCAACAACTGGTTTTGCACTAGAAATGAGCACCACCTATCCCCATATAAATACTATCCTCATACTAAGGTAAAGGATGAAAACAAATCCAATTTGTACCTACTAAGCCAAACCTTGCTTTATTTTCATGCCTTAACAGGATTTCCCTCCAAATCAGGTGCACATTTATCCATGACACATAATACCAATGAAACATGCTAGATAACTCACATCAAAAGAAATCTGTACAGAGTCAATTAAGAAAAAAGGGGGGAAAAAAAAGATGAAGGAGGAAGACATTAGACAACAGATGATCATTCCAAAATTTCCTGGAAACTTTGATGATTTAAATGTTATTTAAAGATTTCCTGTTTTACTAGGGCTTGCTTTTCTTGCTTGTTTACCAGTAATGTGGCACTGTTACACTGAACACAAATAGGTACTTTATGAAGAAAACGCAGAACTGTAGAAGTTACAGATCACTTCTTGGCTTTGACATCAAATTCAAACCTGATAAAGAATGTATCCCAGCTAAGGACTGGCCCTCCTTCCAACAAGCTGAGCCCCAAACATCAGCACAGTCAAAATCTGGCTCTACAGTTTGTAGCTTGATGCTAGGTAACCTCTACCAGAATCATTTGTGGTTTAAAACAAACAAAATCCATTGATGTCTCTGAATCATCACATTGCAATAGTTCAATTTTTAAAGGTGGATTTGTTTCAGTTGTTTGAAGACCTTTTGGTGGGATTGGTAAGCGCTTCTTGGCCAGAAGATGACACAGCATCAAGGACACCATTCTTAGGAGGAAAGAGCTCTCTGAAAACAGGCACGTGTTTATACCGCACAATGTCTCGTGTGTAAGGCTGCAAGTAGCTGTCTGCAGCTGCTCACGGGACAGCAATGTCATAGCTCACTGAGAAGAAGAAACACATTTTGGACATTCCTGTGAACGTTAAACATTTGCTAAAAGGGCAGGGAGAAGTTTTCCCTCACACACGACAAAGGAAAACTTCTCTGTGCCATCTCACATCATGCTGTACATCTTGTCCTCTTCCTGCTGGCACCCAGCCAGGCAGTGTAATTAGAGAATAACTGATGTGACCAGAGCAAGCAATATGGTAAATACACCAAGATCAACTGCTCCAGCTGCACAAGTTCCAGTGTCCCAGCAAAAGCGAACGAAGGCGCTCAACAAAGCCAGCAGCTCTCTGGACACTGAATGACAATGGGAAAGTCTCCAAAGCAAAGACTGTGACCGCAGCAGCTCACGCACTGATGGGAAAATTAGCAGGTCTCTTGAGATGCTGATTTGTACATGCAGCACCAGCAGATTTGTAGTAACCCAGATAAAGAGAGCAATGTCCTTGGACACAGGCAATGGCCTTACACAACAAGAGGAACTGCAGACACTGTTAAGCCTGAAAGTCTTTTGACTTGAGAAAAAAGAAAACAAAAAGAAATGACTGTTGGTACAACAGGTCAGTATGCTTAGGAAACCAGCAAGGAAATAGCAATGAACTGTTGGAACTCATTGCGGCAAGAAATCACGAAGACAAACACTGCCGGGTCAACAGAGCATCAAAAATATGGAAGCTTAGCCCTGGCCTGTTGCCTCTAGGTGTTGTTAAAACATGAAGAGTGAAGGAGGTAAATGTGTATGGTCCAACCCTGCAAGGTGCTGAATGCTTTCAAAGGAAGTCAGTCTTTTGAACTTGCACAAGTTCTTTCTTATACATTAGAAGATGCAAGAGGGAGATGTAGAGTGAGGAAAAGGGAAGATGTACATTCATGAATAAACATGTATGTGCGCGCACTGTGGTGGCAAGAGAGGGAGAACATAGAGAGACCAAACAAGCAGGGTTGACAGTGCCTTGAGCTACACTCTGAGCCTTTCTTGAGGTTTGCTCTTACAGTGCCTCCCTAGCAGGAACTTTAGGCTGGCTCAATCGCCAGGCTGCTCTAGCCTTTAGACTAAGACAATGCAGGGGATAAACTTACATGATGCATGGACAGCGCTGTACTCTAACGAAGAATACAATCAGCTGACTGACTGAGACTCCTTTTCACTACAGAAGGCTGGTGAGCACTTGGAACCCCCTTCCCTTGAGCTCTGAAACAAGCAGACGAGGCGGCTGCACTCTGATGGGCAAACACACACGCAAAACATTACTGGTGTGCTTTGCTTACTGCCCCATGTCCATGCATCCCAGCCAGCTAGGCAAATATCAATCTGCAGTATCTCTTGAAAGACATCCCAACTTCAGCTTCTTGCCTAGACTCACACATGATGCACACTTCCCAGGGAGACACACAGACATACCTTTACCCTCAGACCTTCCTTAACAATCTAGTGCAGCAGGAATACAAAGGAAAACTGAAAGACTCCCTGAAACTCGGATTTGTCAGTTTGGATGGACCAGAATACAACCCTCAGACCTGACAGGTGCCTTCACAACTTCTCCTTTTAAGAGGAAGCATGGACCGCTGAGTGTTAAAACCCCTGGGTTCACTTCCCCACTCAAGCACCAACTCTCTCTTTGGACTTGGGCATGTTAATTAACCCAACCAAGCTTTGGTTTCCCCATCTGTAATGAAATGTGCCAGCCACTCAGAGGCGTTCTTACTCATAATCCATCACTGCTTGAAGACAGAAGTCCCCAGATTTCTTCCCTTGTGGGCAGATTTAGAGATCCCACCAGAATCACTGTGAAAGAGGTATGAGCCACCTGTATCATATATGCCTTGGGCAAGAAATCCTACATGGGAAATTAGTGTGGGACAGCTCATCCAAGAAAACTCAAAAGGGAAAGGAAGGGAATACAGGGTCCAAGCCATCAAACCCTAGGCAAGTTCCTTGGTCAGAGTGTGCCAAAGGCTGAGGCTATGTCAGTTACATTAACCCACATTTTTGGTTGAAAACTTCTTCTTCCCATGTTCAGCTGAAGGCTGTAAGTTGCAGTCCTCTGCTTAACAGCATTTTTATCTCATTGGATAGGAGCAGAAATCATGGCTGTGATCACAGGTGAACAGCTAGCACTAAGAATGCAGGGAGACCTCTAGAAGTGCAACTACCCAACAGATACATGACATCACCTAGTGAACTCCAGACTCAGAGTATGTCAGACAGCTGCCAGGTTGCTTCCTTTTGTCAGGTAGATTTTTATATTCATTCCTGTAGTCCCCTGATTTATAAGTCCTCATGGTTTTCCCAGCAGTCAAATCTCTTGGGCTTCTGCCAATCTAAATCTATCAAGTAGCAATCACACAGGTCTGAGGAAAGCTGCACACCTTTGCCAAGGAATCACATTCTCCTGCAATTCTAGTGAAAATCAGTGTTGGGGAGCAGAACAGCTGAGGCAGATATGAGCTGTATGAAACCATCAGCAGTAAACCCTGATCAGCAAAAGCTCAGCCTACCTGCCTTGCTCACTCTCATCAGAATGCTCTGGACCTTGTATATTGAACCTTACAGAGACTTGGTATATATTCATTGCTGAGGAGTGAATAGCTGCCTCTTGTGCAGAGCATAAGAGAAGCAGAAAAAAACCTCTCTCCAAGAAAACAGGATGTGAGATACAGAGAAGTCCTGCTGGGAAAAATCAAGAGCAGTGAGCTTGGAAGAAAGCTTAGGAAAAATATAAAACTGTAAAGATGGCACAAGTTTTTAATATTATTCCTGCTTTACATCTACAAGGATTCCTGTTCACAACCCACCCATGCTGACATCTATCTTTGCTACCTATCTATACTGCCAGCTGTCCTTTTTGACTAGTCACCCATTGCCTGTTGTGTCTGTGCACAACCAATCCCAGTCAGCCAAATCCCACTCAGAAAGATGCAGAAATCCTCCCCAGAAATGGATGAATATCCACTCTGGGGTGTCATTTACCCAAGTTGTTCAGTTATTGCATTCCTCTTCATGCTTCTTCACAAGAACTCACACGGGGATACGTTGTTACATGGAAAGGAAAATCTCTCTTTGTTCAGAATTATTAACACAATCAATGTCTTGCTCATCTCACAAAAAGAAAAAAACTGTCAAAAAGTGTTAAGGCTACCGTACACCAATCCTAGCTCTCCTAATTACCAGCGCTAATCAAGTATACAGACTAGAAGGGGCTAGTCTGTGATTTAATCAGTCTCCTAGCTGTTGTTCAAGAACCTCAGATGACAAACACTACATTAGGCTCTGATCTATGCTTCCAGCTGTTATTAAATCAACAGAGTCTCTCCAAAGATAATACAGCTCTACTGACACCACTGGCACCTCTAGCCAAATATATGCATCGCAAAATCATAACCTGTATATTATAACTCCAAGCGCCTTCATAGGATGGATCAAACCCACTGCTAAAATACCATTCCATATATGTTCCATATACGAGCTTTGTATATGTGGTGTTGTATCTGCTAAGGCTTCTTTGGATGTTTGCGTGTTTTTGTCCCTGACTTCTCAGTTTGCTCTCATAAATTCCCGACAGCTGGAATTACTGTAAGGCAGACAGCCTGATTCCAGCTGCAAACCAGCCACTTTCATAAATGAGTTTGTTTTACAGTCTTCTAAAATGGAATTGGGCATAACATGGCCACCAAGGAAACTGACTGAACAATCCCGAACACTGCGCAACAACATTTATCCTGCTCATTTCCCACGCTCTTTATATTTGCTTCACCAAAAAGCATGCAGATGCTTCACTAATAGAAAAGCGCAAGGTGTTAGTAGTCATGCCTGATCTTACCGGCCTTTTCCCTCGCTCAGCAACAAAACAAAAGAAGCACCTACACCATAGCAAGGCACCGTCTGTTCAATCCTCACACACTAAGCACGTACTCAGAAGATGAGAAAGCAAGCCATATTCAGATAGCCTCTGTGCCATCAAAGTCCTTAGACCCAGACAACGAAGGCTAATAGTAGGAAGGCACTTCAGAGTACGCGAGCAGGGAGCCGAACGGGGAGGTGCTCAGAGCCAGCCACCAGAAACAACAAGGCGCAGCGACACAGGCAGTATTCGGCTTGCTACGGGCAAGAAGGCTCCAAGAGGGTCACAATCCTGCGTCGTCCCTCAAGGCCACCAGGCACATATTTCACAGTCCTAAAGCTAATTCATCCTTAAAACTACATGACTTGGCTCATTCATTCATTCTCCATCTCTGAGGGAACCTTTTTATCTCCTGAGCTCAGGCGCCTCGGGAGCCCTCCCTCTGTCACTGCATCAAGCCCAGAGACTGATGGAGGAGAAAACCAGGTGGCTGCTGCCCACGTGACCTGGCTGAGTTACTTTCTCCCTCTGGGAGTATGGGGAAATGACCATAAAAGCAGGATATTGCTGTACGCCTTTCAGAGGCTTTGTGAAGAATTTAGTTAAGATTCAGAAGAGGGCTCCAGAAATATAAAACATTATGTAAATGCTAAAAAGTTAACTGTTTTTAATGATGAATAGCCACAGATTTAAGAGAAGTCTTTCATTTTTCTTAGTTTTCATACAAAGGTGCAAAAATATCCTTCATTGCAAATAACCACTGCTCCTGCTGTGAGAAGCTCGGCACATGATTTCAATTGGCTTTCACACAGAAAATAAGAATAATACTTTGCATTTACAGACTTTAAAACTACTTTGCAGACAATCAAGTCTCAAAACCCCCACTGTGATACAGGAGGCAAACATTATACCTGTTTTACAGATGAAACTAAGGGGGGGGGGGAGAAAAAGGTTAAACTACCTAGCTGAAAACCAGAAGAGAAGTCATTTGAGAAATCAGGAACACTAGCAAGGCCTGTCTGGACCCACACTTGCTCTTTAGCGAACAGTTCTACCCTTCTGCTCCCAGACTTCGATACAGCAGAACATACACACTGCCTGGCAAAAGTGGCCATAACATTTATATGTATTACCAGCATATTTAATGTTCTGTATATATTTCTATTGACCACAGAGCATGCCTGGAATTGCATGAGGCCACTTATTCCATTTTCTAGCATGGGTGGCAGCAGAAAAGTTGTTGACAACTAAAAGTTAACCGAACGTTTATTTTTAGAACCTCAGTCCGACGTTATAGTGTCTGGACTCATAACTACCCATTTCTCTGACATTAAGCTGAGCTACCACATGAGAAAATTGCTAGAATGATAGTATTTCCAGGGCATACTGAGTCACTGTCCAACATCTAAAATGGGAAATAAAATAATTTCTCAGAAACTGTCAGCACAGTGGGAGGCAAAGTTTGTAGGAACTCAGCTTGTGTAAAAAAATTCAGATTTCTACTTTAAAACAAGTCCCTCAGCACTAAACATAAGGGTTTTTTTACTTTCTAGAGGATAAAAACAATTAAGTCCCAGGGTACTGATTTCGGGACATTATCTTGTATTTACAACAATTATTAAGCAACACTAGCAAAATGATAATGGTGACAAGCAGAGCGCAGCATGACTGACTCGCTGAGAAAGGCTGTGTAGACCCAGAAATACATATTTTTTGCTTTGATCTGATCCATCCTAGTGATCCTGTGGTCCTCACTTGGCTGCTCTTTTTGTCCAGTCCCAGGAGAGGGAGAGAGATGTTCATGAACCTCGTCCCCCCCATAGCAGTAAGGCACCACCCAAATCAGACTGCTTAGGCTTGCATCCTCAGTGGGCCATGGTAAATGTTCATGTGGAAGAATAAGAAAATCCTTAGGGCAGTGGTTTTCTACCTCTTTTTATCTGCATACCCCTGTTTTTTTTTTCTTCCTCTTGGAACAGCAGGCCCCCATATAACAAATTTACGCTTTCATAGGTAGAGGAGCACAGCTCAGAAGTAATTTGAAGACATTAGGGATTTGCAAGGTGAAAGCCACTTATCTACTGTACAGGTATGAGATAGCTGCCCTCAGAAATAGCTGTCTATGGTCCCATAGTTAATGCTTAACTTGTAATTGGTAGCAGAAGGGTTTATGAGGGTTTATCACCTCATATCCTTTGTATCCTTTTAAAAGTAAAAATAGGTGTTCTCAAACAATATAAACCTCCATTCCACAGGTCTCTTTCTCTGGGTGTTACCTGGGGGCAGTGAGTTCCAAAAGCTGAATTAAAAAAAAAATCCAAATTAATTGGTTTGCAGGAAGATTCAGTCTGTGTGGCGAGTCAGAGGTTGAATACATTCTCTCTTACTGCAGGATATCTTCTGCCTGGTTGGAGGCAGGAGACTGCATGGGAGAATCTCATCCTGCCACTGCTTTTTCTGCCAGCAATCAGGGTCTTCAAGAYAGTCAATTCAACTGCAGTGGAACACTGGAAAGTCTTCTGCTTTGTCAGCGACACGGTCTCAAGTATAAACCCCATCTCATCTGCCAGACAAAGTACACRTTCTGGATGCTTTCAGTAATATTAATTTAAATTTATAAACAAACATCAGAGACTACCAACCTGTGCAAGGGTGAAGAATTTCATTTTATCTGAGATGCTTGTTTTTCCCCCTTTTTCTCTCCCACTTTAAATTGATGCAATCTTGATTAAAAAAAAGGCAAAAAAGGGTATTTTTGAATGCTGCCTTCAGATTTGCATTTTTATGCATTTTCCATCTTTTAAGTAACAAACAGGAGGGAAAAAAGTTAATTCTGCCAGCAGCCTGCTGTGATATAAATAAAAATAATAGGTACATTCACAGATTTTGAACTTTTTACAGCCACTGCTGCAAAAAGCAATTTTAATTTATAACCACGGAGTCTTGCAAAACATATAACGAAGACATAATAAAATGGAATGTTTATCCTGTGGCTCCCATTAGACCTCTTCCGTTCGATGGTTGTAACTAATGACTTGTTTTTCCACTTTTGTATCGGAAGCCTTATTATTGGGCTGCACAGAGCATACCTTATTTGATTGCCCTAGCAATGCCTGCACCTCTTGCTGAAGCCTGCAATTAGATGTTTATGAAATAATATTAAAAAGCTGCATAATCTTGTCTGTGGTCAAAATTAAAAAAAAAAAAAAAGCCAACAACAAACCAGCCCTGTTTGTAAAATATTATACTGAGTACAATAGACGAATGTTCACTCCACTGCATGTGTCCTTTTGACTAACCACTTCTATCTGACAACCTTTTTTTGGCAACGGAACACATTGTACTTTTTGGATAACTGACTGTGGAATATAATGTTGTTTATTCAAAAGCAGGTCACATAGAACTGAGCTTCTTGTTGTCTTTATCCCTTTACCTTTCTTATCTTCATGCTGTTTAGATTTATGTTGAATTTTTTTTAATTACACATACGGCTTTAATTGCTGTGCTGCATTTGTTCACCAGAAGGTGACCTGATGGTGAAAGGGTAAAGAAAGGTGGGTGGGAAGCAGAATTCAGATTTGAAAACTATATTTGGACATATTTATCTGTGAGCAATCTGACAAAGAAACAAACACAAGAACACGCATTTCCAGCATCCTCTGTTATCTACAGTACAACATTTGCCTCAAATAAAATTTTGCTGTTTCTCTAGACTTAGAATCTACTAGAAAGAATCAACCACCACTTGCCCAATGATCTAGAAATTCAACTGGCATTTCAGAAACACCAATCAATTTCTCTCCATTAAAGTTTAGGCACCAAACAGCGGCAAAAGTCCCCGTTTTAAGCTTAAACCTTGGGGGACGAGCACCATTGGGCTGAATGATGTGCAAACAGGTGGAGGAAGTCGTGTGAAAATCTGCATTAGGCTAAATGTAGTTTGGGAAGTAGCTTCAGGAGAAACTTTTAATTAAAGTAATCAGATGGGGCAGTGCAAGAATTGATGTGTTTCTAAGGTATGTCTCAGGATGGAGCCTGGGGGAAGAAGGTCGTAAATAAGTGTTGCTTAATAGGACAGAGAAAGGACTTCTGGGATGATTAAAATGGTGCTGCAGAGGAAACAGAAGAGCTTTCTTCTAACACAAGCTGGAGAGAGAGGTGCTGGGATCGCATCCATGCCGTGAGCATCAGGCCAGGGGACCACAGTAGGCACCTAAGACTTCAAATCCGTGAGATACTCACGAAACTTGGCTTTGCATGAGTRTAAATGTTGCAGGGCACTTGTTCACAGGAGATTCCTCCTGCAGTCTGACTCAGATTGAAAAATAAACCCCACTGGGCTTAATGGCAACAGCCTAGGAGGAATCCAGCAGTGGCAAGCAGGAGCTTACTTGGTCACTTACACGTTTCTTTCCCCTGGAAAACCGTCAGTTTTCACTTTAAGGTCCCTCAGCAATGACAGAAATGGAGGTGATTCACTTAATGAGTGATCAGCTCCCACAAAGCTATGCTTCAAAAAACTGTTTCAGGTATTGATAAAATACAGTCTAAGTAGAAAAAAACAGACAGAAAATGATATCGTTAACGTGCTCTATCACATCCCAGGTGTGGCTCCATTTTACTGATGGCTAAAGTTATCCTAATACATCAGTTTAAGATATTGCCAATTTGCGTGAGGAAATTTTGTTTGTTTGTTTAGAAAAAGCTTTAATTTGGGCGGGGGGGAATGAAGAGAATAATACTGACAGTAATAATAATTCATCTATCTGTGCTGGTGCTAAACCATGCAGTGGAAAATCCTTGCTAATGCTAGACTGATCAGCTAACRCACAGCATCTCTGCTCTTCTAATTTGTTTTATGTAGCTGACTTTAGACAGCACATTTCAATCTGGACTATTTTGAGGATCCATGTAAAACTAAGTCACTGCTCTATTAGAGTGGATAAAGAGGTATATGAATACTACTCTGCTACAAGCAAGACACAGTTTATCTGATATTTTTTCAAGCACACAGAATACACTGTGTCTGGAACAAAGCAGAAAATGTGACTGGAAAGTTTAGAGCCCTTAAATTAATTCCCTAGACAAAAAGTTGAGGCACCAAATTCATAATATCATGTTATGTAACTTGTACTGGAGCCAGGCAGCTACTAAGTGAAATAGTATGAGTTATAAAAACAAAATATTATTATGAAAACAATTTTACAACTTTATAATTCACTATTATTTTCATTTAAGAAAAAACTGTCAGTATAATTGCAGATGCTGTTTGCCTTGCAGGAGTTCTTCCAGCTGGTGATGGGAAACCTCTTCTTCTTCTTTTTTCTTTTTAAAGGCTGCTATTTCATTTAATATATTGCTTTTCTTTATAGTTATCCAGAGGTAAATTTTAACAGGAGGCCCATTATGTGGGGGCCTAAGTGAGTTTAGTATCAGAACATTTATGAGCAGTAAATATAAGTATATATTATCAATTATTTCATGGCATTACTCTTGGAGGAAAAACACTATACCAGCATTCAGTATAAACTACTGCTTATTCTTCATAACTGCATATCTATTTTAAATGGGATGCTACAGGACTTGCACTGCTCACTATGCACCACGAACTTTTTCTAACTTGGTTGCTCACAGGCATAAGTATGAGGCTCAGCAGTCCCTCCACAACCATGCCTATCAATGCACAGCAACCTACACAAAGCTGCTGCTTTAGTAATAATCCATGAACACATGCCACTAAGAACTGGATTAAGACCACAAATATATTTCAAGGAGGTCAACGGGAAAGTCATGCCTGTGTTTACCCAAACGTGGGCCAATCCTCTCCAAATGACACGACCAAGATACCACATCACCCAAAGCATCGCTACCAGCCGGGCAGTTCCCTGTTTTAACACCAGGTCTAAAGTCTGCCGCATTTCACACCAGCAGGGCAGCCAGAGCCCTCCTTGCCCCAGGCACCGGAGCCGTCCAGCAGAGCAGAATTTCTCCAGTCTGCTCAGTCTCCCCAGCTCTCCCACTGGTTTGGCACCAAACCTTGGGCAGGTTTCTTTACCTAGCTTCATTACAATAAACTTGACAGTAACTCAGAGACTATCTGATTGAATAACAGCTTTACAACATGCTCCTGCACCTTGGCCTTGATTACGATGCGGCTGGGCTTGGGTGTGTTTGAAAACAGAAGGAATTCAGTTCCTCCAGGAATCAGCAGCAACATCACACATGACAGGCAGAGCATGCCTGTGAATCGGGTGGCACCTGCTTTTATGGGTGCTGCTCTTTGAACGGAAAGCTCTAAACCGATAGCGAGCCCACCCGTTGCTGTCTCCCAGTGCTGTGGAGCAGGCTGCCCACTGCTGCACCGTGTCCAGAGCGGGGCCAGCCCCGGGCTCAGGAGGCACCACTGCCCGAGGACCACAGAGCCTCCCCGTCAGACGCTTCTTCCTACCTGTTGGTAGGTACGCGCTGCCTATGTTTTATGGCCACAAATACAAAATCCTTATCTGTTAGACTTCAACATGATCTGTCAAGGCAGAAACTCAGTTATCAACAGTTAAACAGCACAGAAACGGAGCCCTTAATTAACTTCAAGGCTGCCACATGCCTTATCATGTATGGAGGCATTGTCCTCAGCTTATTTTAAGAAGGAGCCAGAAAGAACATCCAGGTATTATGCCAAAAGCCTCTTTCTCAATTATTCCTCTTGTATTACTAACCCATTGTGGCTGACTAATGACTAAAACTGCAAAARCTGCATCCTGAAGCTGTAAATTTAAGTTGCTTTCTTGGTATATGCTGACCTGACTTACTCCTATAACTGCAGGCTCCCTATTATCTTTAACTCTTAAGGTAATTGTTTGGTAACTTGCTGTTTCTCTGTTTCAGGAAAGCAACTCAAATGTATGATTCCTTGGAGACAAATCCAATGAACTCCTCTGTCATCAGCTGGTTCCTGCTAATAAATGGTGTGCTTAATAATAAAAATAAAGTATCAGGAACAAAACAAAGTTATGAAATGAGAATGTTAAACACATTTTAAAATTGTTTTCAATTCCTTCAAAATTTTAGGGTATAAAACAGCCTGCACCAGGTCACAGAATCACAGAAGGGCTGAGGTTGGAAGGGACCTCTGGAGACCATTTAGTCCAACCACCCTGCTCAAGCAGGGTCACCTAGAGCACGTTTCCAAGGATTGTGTCCAGATGGCTTTTGAATATCTCCAAGGAAGGAGACTTGAAGGTCCCTGTAGGAAGGAAGAGCATGCCATTCTGMAAACATCCCTTGGCACCTTGGCCAGCCCCTTTTCACCTGAGAGTCCTGAAGAAATCCACAAAGATTTCAATGCAGAAATTCATAGTCTCTTTGAGAGGAACATATTATTATTCTCAATGCCACAGATCGCCACCAAGTCCTAACTCTGAGCCTCTCATCTCAATGTTAGACACCACGGCCTTCTTCCCCTCCTCCTCATTTTAATAGAAGCAACAGCATTTAATTTAATACACCCAGAAGCAATGACAGAGTCAGCTGCTGATATATAGCTAGCGCTGGTTAGAACTCAGAATTACTATTTTGTGAGGAATTTCAACATTTTGACATTTGTTGCTACTCTCAGGGTAAAAAGGAACTGCATATTCATGTGGAAATTTTGAAATGTCATGTTGAAATCATAAATTCCATTTTGAAATTCTGAATCCTGTGTTTTATTTAATTTTATATTATCTTTCTGTCCGCTTTAATTCATTAAAGGTCAGGTCACAATATTTTAAATAATCTTTTCTTTCATTTTAATTGTTTTTGTTTTATTTCAGCATTCAAAAGTATGGGCAGCCTCTATCTCACACTGACAGAAAACAAACTTAAACCATTATTTTACACTGCCTCTGAATCCCATCCAGTGGAAATTTTCAATGTTATTTTTAGGGAGAAGACACTTTGGGGGGAGGTGGGCAGTGCTACAGTAAGCTGCTTGCCTTTCTGCAAAAGCAAAAAGCCGAGCAACGAAAGAATATATCTCTGTGACAGCAGGAGGGAAGCAGGCAAACTGCATTTATTCATCTGCAGAGAACAAAAAATTCCTAGTCACTAGATTAACAGCAAACAGCAAGAGCATTAGTCTCAGTTCAAACCTACGTGTCGGAGGTACTTATTTTATGTGAGTGATGGCAGACTGYAAAAATTGTTAAACCAGTACAAGAGAAGTGCATCAGTCATAGCAGAGGACACTGGTGAGCAGATGTTTCTGAGGCAAAGATGAAACTTCCAAGTGAACGTCTCCATCGCAGGTATTAAATCAGTGGAAAAACTGACAAAAGCTGTCTGAAATGAGAAAACAGCGAGCCGTCACGGTCCCCTTTTGGGCACTGCAAGTTTCATGAGACCACATCAGTGCTGGTTGCAGCAGGCAGCAAAGAAACACCACCTCCAGCAGTGCGGAAAAGATGCAACAGTCAAGGTCTGCTAATCACGAGTGGTCACCACCAGCCAAACCATGCCAAAAGCCTAAGTTGCCTCATTAATTTTACCTCCCCATTTCCAGTTGGCTCTCCACTGAATTTCCAGGGCACTCACCTAGAACGCTGCAAGGTGCTGAAGCTGTCATGCTTTGTAGGACTTGACATCTGTAGACATGGAAAAGGGGGCAAGGGGGCCTCATGGCCGGTGCAGGCTAAGCACAGTTGGGGAACTGGCACATTTGTGCCACCTGAGTGAGAAGCAGGCACCGAACAGACACAGCTGTCACAGGGATGCTGCTTCCTCACTCCCACCAGCAAATCTGCGATAAAGGAACAGGAATTCGGATGCTATACTAAATCAGTGCTACAAGACACTTTCTTCCCCCCAAAATTGGCAGATTGATCTCAAGAGATAATGTTTTTGTTGAGATTTCCACTACTGTGGACCAAAACCGCAAGCTTGTTTCCAGTGATTTCAGCTGCACCCAGTCCGGATGCAGAAAAAAATGCAGGTCTCTTTGGGAGGGAAAGTGGTTCCTCAGCCCTATGAATAGAGTCAGAAAGAGGAAGGAGAAGCCACTGGATCTGAGGTCTAGGAAGGACAACCTTTCTGAGTGTCTGCAACGGCCACCCTTCAAATGTGCCAGGAATAACATGAGCTCCCTGAAAGTTTAAGGAATTTTCTGTCTTTCACTGAAGTCATAACATTCATAAAATCTGAGCAGAAAAAAACATCCTGAAAACTCAAAAYACCCACCACCAAAACAAAACATAGCTCTCCCACGGCACCCCTGAACCAAGCTTAAATGAAATTAGTTAAAAAAACAAAACAAACAAAACAAAAAAATCCACCTCTCTGAAACCGCTGTGTGGTTCAGACATGGGCAGCCACGTTGCTTGAGGGCATGGAGGAAGGAAAGAAGGGACAGTGCCAAAAGCACCCGAAAGGCTAAGGAAGGCTGCGTTCCTCCCATGAGATATGCCCACATCTATCTGCAGATACCAGGATCCCCTGACAGCCCTTTTCAAAAAAATTCTGCAGTGTATGGATATATACTGTTGGTTCACAGTGCAGGAGAGAGAATCTGCTTATGCCATCAGTGTTGTGTCTGATCTAACTGCTGGGGTAGAGCATCAAGGTGAGAAATGCAGACTAGTTATACAACCTAACTGCAGCTGGAGTCAACCCTCGATGGTATGTTGCTTTCCATTATGTCCCCATCATGTACATAGGCTCTACACGTGGGAGTAAACAGAGGGCCTGGCTCTGCTGTGCCTCGGTTCTGCAGTATGTCCCATGCATTGGCCGGAGGGCAGGCATCAGCTTCGCCTTTATGGGAGAAGGTATCCCTGGCTTCTGTTGATTGAGGCTGCAGATGCCCACAGCTCCCTTTGGGGACTAAAATTAACACAGGTTAGGGCCGCAGGGGACTGAGTCCTTCCAGGACTCCACAAATGAGCCAGAGTGAGAGCAGGAATGGATAGGTACAAGGTCTGCACCCCTTGTGTGTTTTCTGCTGGTCCACAAAGCCACCCAGGAGACATACAGTAGTCTCCAAAACACTCAAACATACTCAAGAACAGCAAGAGAATTTGCTGTGATTTGGAGATATGAGAGCTTGACAAGGGTATTTGGTTTCTCAACTGTTACAGCATAGAAACATTTGGTGATAGCTGTGTTGGTCAGTGGTGGGAGTTTTTTCAACTCTATTTTGGCCACAGGGCAGATTTGCAGGAATTCTCTGTGTTGGAAACTGGCCATGCCATTTGTGTTTTCTAACGTGGACATTATGGTGCCAAAAATCAGCATACCTAATGAGTCACTCTGGTCTTGTGCTCTCTGGCCTTTGGCAGGGGAAAAGTTAAGAGGAAGACTTCAGACTTTGACTTGGTCTGAGGGCAGAGTAGTACTGGCAAAAAGCATGAGAGCAGACGGTCCTGTCACATGTTTCTGTGATGGTCTCATGACAGTTCCCCTGATGCTTATACAGAGATCCCCACTACCTACAAGACAGAGGAGAAACTACCAAGGTTTTTGGCCAGGAATGCCCTTGAAGCACATGAAGGTTTAAATGAGGGCATGCACTCTGCTAGCTCATTTCCTAACTAGGACTGGGCATTAATGCTAAATGGAGTGCTACAAAAGACTAAAACGCACAGAGGTTTCACATGCATGACTTTCACTTCCATAACTGGCCCAAGGACAGAATTCAACACATAGCTGTGTGTGAGTAAAACTCATTGTTCTCAGTGGGCTTTAAGAATCAGTACAGATTATTTTCTGTTCTCATACCAATCCAGATTTATTTTGGATCAGCAGCGACTTCAGCATGATTAGTACATCGCAAAACACAGAACCACAGCACCATGAACCTCTTCCTAACCAGAATGAAAAATATAAACCATTTTTTACCCCTTAAAAATCCTAAACAATCTGAATGAAAATTTTCAACCCTTCTGGAGTTGGTGGACCATGGTGTGTATTAGAATAAGCACCATGAATTTCTAATCTGAGATGAATTAGTTACTACATCCTTAATGTTTTGCACACCAAGTGCATTCAAAATTAAGAATGCACTTTTTTAAATGAAGCTTGGAAATTATTTTATATTCCAAGATCATTCCATTGCAAGAAGAAAAATTCCTAAAGGTCTTCTTTTATTTTATGAGATATGTATTAATGCCTGCTTCTTACCCTGGCTTCTTAATCGTTTTCCTAAACTGAAAGGCCTCAAACCAACCTTGAAAAGGGAAAATGTAATAAAATGCAGAAGCCAGTTGTGTGCTGGAAAATCTGTTAAAATTCACATTGTAGCCAACAAATCAAATTACAGTGACAATTCTCCCTGACAGGAACCTGGTTCTAACACAGCCTTCTTTTTTCTTTCATTTATATAAAATCATTCAAAAAAGTTGATTCTTATGAATGAGCTAGCCTGCAAAGGAAGAGAACAACATGCAGAAAAAGCAGACAACACTGCTTCTTTGGCTAGCAAAACATGCAGTGTTTCATTAAYGGGCATTTCATGTTAGTCTGTAAGATCACCTTCAATCTTTCATCAATTAAACTGTATTTGCTACAAAGCAGCAACAAGCAGAGCCTGCCACTAATGTTTCAGAAAATAGTTAAGTGCAAAGGTGAGATAGGATAATAAGCTACATATTTAGCAGGCTAGAAGAGAATGAAAGTTCTGAAGGGATTTAACATCAGTTAGATAGCAGTCTGTTTTGCAGGAGAATTGAAATTATTTATACAGAGATATATACATATAAAAATAAATATGTGTTTGCAAATACCACATAAACACACACACACACACACATATGCATGTATATATACATACATRAAACCCCAAACTTGAGCTAAACTGATATGTCCCTCCAGCTTTGTAATGCAAATGAGACTAACAGGTTTGTGCTGTTTGTGGTTTGAGATGATTTGCGTTTCCATAGAGATACTGACTGCACTGAAGTTTTTAAATTTTATATATATACATAACTCTACTTGCATTCATAAAAGTCTAAATATCTATTTGGTGTACATCAACATTTCCTCATTGACTCCACTGGAACCGCACCAATTTACACTGGTTAAGGCTATGTGCAAATTCTGTACCTTTCACTGCTTTCTAATCTAAGTCATATCATACCAAGCACCTGCAGAGCTGAGGGTTTATTACCCCTCTCCCCCCTCCTAGCTCCTTGGTGAGGAAAGGAGGGAAAAAAAAGAAGCAGTTTATTAGCTCACGTTGCTAGTAGATAATATTTCAAGAACTTTTTTATTCATTGCTCTCACTATACCGCCTGCAGAATTCCTGAATATCTTTGCCTTCAAAACTTCCCACTGTTAGGAAATCTAGAATTCAGGGAAAACTGGCTCTATGCTTCTAGTGAAGGAAATGGCAAGAAGATAGACTTTTTTTTTTTTATGTGTCAGAAGTTTTTACCATTTCTCTGTCAGCACTCAAGAGCTAGCGAGCAGCTATGTGCTGAGGTGAGTCTGGGTGGCCCAGAGCAGCAATGGGCACACTGCCTTCTCGCCTGGGCTTTGCTCTCCTCAACCTCTGCCAGAGACGAAGCCAGACCTGGGAACACCCGCTGTACTTTAGAAGGATCCCACAAAGTCCCTGAATCGCCCCAGAGAGCATTAGAGACAGCAGTCAGCAGAAGTGATGGAGGCCAGACAGGGT
The DNA here is from genome assembly GCF_003343035.1 of Apteryx rowi. Lineage (NCBI taxonomy): Eukaryota > Metazoa > Chordata > Aves > Apterygiformes > Apterygidae > Apteryx > Apteryx rowi. The sequence goes on along the minus strand of NW_020449641.1, from coordinate 2,883,402 downwards.
GAAAGTTTGGACAGAGAAGCCAGGCAGACCAGTTTGACTTCCTAGTACAAGTCAGCTTAAATTGATGAGGTCCGGACACCTGTTAAAGTGGATGGACACCACTCACCGTACCATCTTTTTGCCACTTGAGAGGAAAATCAAACAGCCCACAGAGCTGTGTGGGAACTCATTTCCATGTGGTTTCAGCGATAAGTGATTTTTAAACAGTGACACACAAGAGGTCAACCTCCGGAATTGCTTTGAACCACAATCAAAAACAGCGTGTTTTGTATCTCCGATCTGAATAAGAGGAGGAACATTTTTTCTGGTCAATCAAAAAAAGGTCCATAAACATACAGAGGAGAAGTTTACATGCAATCTCTTATTTGATCTTGGGAGAACCCGGAAGGAAAGATCCAAGCGTAGTAATTTCATACAAATATATAGCCAACAAACTTATCACATAACTGCTTGTCACGGGGACGTAAACTTCCTCCTGCCCTGCAGGGTGAATTCCAACAAGTAACACCAAGTATCTGTAAATGAGATGGTCTCTCCCTTCGAGGCTGATGGGATTTCTAAGACTCCAAAAGTGTATTTTCAAGGCAGATGAGAGTTCCCTATTCTCAGCTTTTAAGAAGCTGTGTGGATAGAGAACACTGGGCAAAACTGTTTTCTGTATTCCTCATAGCTTTTCTCTTGTTTTGAAACAAAGATGTGGTTTACAGTCTTGTCAGCTCACTGAGTCAAACTTTACACAATGGAAAAGCCAACTAACTTGATTTTAAAATCTTGGCCTGCCTCCTGAAGGCTGGCCCATACCACCTTCAGAGTCCAGGCCCACGCTTGCCTTGCATTCATAGTGTTTGCACTCAAGTTTACATTTATGTTATGGGCTTTGAGCAAGCGTGAGACATGGAGATGACAGGAAGGGGAGGCAAGAACATGAGCCCCCATTGCCCTCAGCGATGGGGACCTGACCACCTCTTAAGTGTAATACTTGTGCTCTGGGCACTCGGTCCTTCACCAGTCACTGCATGGATAAATCTCAGTAGGTGTCACAGAGCTGATGTCTGGTAGACATGTCAGCCTGTGCAGGGCTCCAAGCTACTGCAATGTCTCCTCAAGCCTCGTGAAGCAGCACAGACCTCCGCATCTGAGCTAGAGCCGTTCAGCAGCTCCAGATGCATCRGGCACATGCAGCGCTCCTAACCTGCCCCCTCTGACACAGTAAACCTACACACCACATTTTAAAAAGGGTCCCAGACCACGTTAAGCTAACAGAGCTGAAAACACAGCTTTGTACTCTCTCAGGGAAGCTTGCAAGCGTCTGCGTCTCCTACCTTTTGCAGAGCAGGTGGCTGCGGAGCCAACACTGGGTCAGTGATGTAGGTCTTCTTCGTGCCAGGTGGCTGGTACAAGGCAGGAGGAGTCTGGCCGATGGTGTTGCTGGCAGGATACGCTGGCTCGGGCTTCCAGGTGTTTTGGGGCATGTAGGGTGGCTCTGAGCCATTCCTCCCTCCATATCCCGCGTAGTACGGGTCCTGGTACCGGCCCGGAGGAGGCGCGTAGCCGTAGCTGGGCTCTGAGGGCCGCACGGGCTGCGGGGCATAGCCRTAGTCGGGCCCGCGAGGCTGCGGAGGAGCGTACTGCGGCGTCGCTCCCGGCTGGCGTGCCAGCGGAGGGCCGTAGGGCTGGCTCGGCCCGAGGCTGCCGTAGGGAGCCGGCTGCGGCCCCGGCGGCTGGTAGTGAGGGCTGGGCTGGGCCGTTTTCACCTGCACATTGAAGGCCGGGCGGCTGGGGGTGGAGGCAGTGGTGTACGATGCGGGAACCGGCTGCGGCTGGGGTTTCAGGGTGCCGATGGGAGTGACCGGGATCGGAGCCGGCTGCCCGGGACCCTTGGCAGTGGATTTCTTGGTGGCGGTGAGGGGAGGCTGGTTGGGAATAATCATCCGCTTGTGGCCGGTGACAGGTGTTGACACTGACGGGGCGGTGGCAGAGGCGCTGCTCGAGGTCCCAGAGCCCTAGGGAGCGAGCAGAGGAGAGAGACCCTCAATAGCAGCAGGAGGAACTGGTCGGATGTCAGAACAAGCAATTCAGGGTTAAATGGAAACGAGATTTTATAGTAACATCTGCGCAGCAACTCAGACTGCTTAGGAAAGCAGGAATGTACCCGAGACCAGATTATAAAATGGTAATAGCAACCTTTTCCTGCTCTGACAGAACAGGGACAACACTACTGCAACTGAACAGAACTGCCACGCACAGTATTTCATCTTTCCTTGGGATTTTTTTCCTTCACCTTAAAACAAACAAACAGAAAAGTGATAAACACAAGATAAAGAAAAAAGGGGGGACTCACTGGAAAATAATTAGGGGAAAACCCATGCACAAAGCCGGAAAGATTTCTGTGAAACAAGAGCATTTTGAAAGAGAGAGAAAACGAGATTAGAGTCTCTATGGAGATGTGAAATTCCCTGGGTCTTTAGAGGACTTGTACAGTACTGCCCCCCGGTAAGGAAGCTACTTTAAAAGCACAAGAGACAAAAAAATGGCATAACCTGATAGCAGTTTCCAAGCCATAAGCATAAACTTAGATCAAAGCAAAATACAGAGGTGTCCCTTTGCCTGGCTCTGCTCTTAAGCACTGCTGGTAGAAAATCTGGAGTGACCCCAGTGAAGGCAAATGTTAAACATTTCATGTAAAAGGGCAGAAAGCAGGCCAAGATTCCGGAGAGCTTCAAAAGTCAGCTCCCCTGTGTGTAGTCACGTAACCCTGCACCAGCACCTTGGGAGCAGCAATGGTCAGGGAGCCAAGAAACAGCTTCAAAGCAAGCATTGCCACTTCCTGGGCTTGGGGGCCAAATGAAGGTTTAGTGTGGTGACACTGTCCTAAAAGGCATCTTACACCCTTCCGTCTAAAGTACTTGTTTGCCTTCCTTGCTACTTATTAAACTCCAATGTCCCAAAACACTGGTGTGAAAGGACGTTTTAGTTAAATAGCTGAAACAGCCAATGGTGTGAAATAGCTTTTGAAGAATATTGAAGATCACCGTTAAGTCCTTTCGGTAAATCAGAGAAGAGCAAACTTGAATTTCTGGAGTTTAGAATTAGGTACAACCTCTTGCTTCTTTTAATTTTCCTTTCTTGTAAAAGTGGACCTGAATTTCATGCTTTCCTTTACAAAGAAGCATTAAGTGCAGACATGCAATTTGACAATATTGCTTTGCTGTTGTATCTTAACATGATGGTTATATGAGGTTATATTACAAACTTTCCGCACTGGGCTCGATCACACTCCTGATTCACTTAATAACCTAAGAGTTCACTGCAGCCTGAAGTCAGACAAGCCCAGCTCTTACTGATGGTTGTCTTCAACCTAAGGCATGCACCTCCTTCCCCCAAATGACCAATCTTGTGTGCGTGTCCCAGGAACTCCTGCTTTATGCAGGCGCCCTGACCTCCACCTTCTGCCCCATCACCTTCTTGCTGGGACTTCAGGACAGGGAGGAGAGCAGGGAGGGCATGTCAGGGGCAGCCTGTGCACAACCTCTGCCCAGGCCAGAGAAATCCTCTGCCTGGTCAGCAGGTGGCAGCAATAAATTGCTACCAAACTAACCCAAGCCAGCTGCAGCATGGGGATCGTAGCCACTCATTTCCTTGGCCCTTCCAGGGTACTGAGCTCACCATCCAAAGTGGGAGAAAGGCTGATCCACCACCACTAATTGGCAACTGCTACACATCAAGAAAGGGACAATAAGAGCAAGTCAGTCAACATTTCATCCACAGCCCACAGACAAGTCTACCAAGGGAATAAGGAAGTGCTGGTGCCCAATTAGAAGATCTACCCTGGTGCCATGTGCAAAGACACTTTTGCTGACGCACTGGTAAAGAACTTGCTCCTGCAATCGCACCTTCAGGGCAAACCTCCCAAGAAGAGTCACTGTAAATGAGCAAATTAAAAGGCAAATAAGAGCACTGATTTGTTTCTAGAGGTGTAAAAGGCGTGTATGCAGAGGTGGGGAATAACAAGGCAACAAATTTCTGCTGGAGAAAAAACATCTGATTGCATTCAAACTGTCCAAAAAGATCCATGGCAAGACAGTACGAAGATGGACTAAAGAGATTCAGAAACTGAGAACAAGGAAGAGCTGAAGCGTGTCTTAGCTGAACTGTGAGGATCGAGACAGGTTAAGGGTCTGTAGCCCTCCATTAATACTGCCTGACTTTTGTATTTCTGAAATACCTGACAAGGAGCAGACACGCCTCTATCCCTGCTTCAGAGCACAACTGCACCAATGCTCACTACTAGCAAGAAACTTTGCTTGCTATTGGAATCATTCTCCCATGTCAGCTTGGCATTTATGCCCAAGAGTGCTAGAAACTCTCCCATTTCCTCACCTATTTTGTTCTTCTAAATGACAGTAGTTTGTCCACTTACTGTAATGGGATGAAAGGTCTGCAGCGCGGCACTGTATAATTATCACCAGGAAAGCATTTTTTTTTTCATGTGAAGAGGGAGAAGGTAGATAATATTTAAATGACAATGGTCTGGAGGGGGAGGGGTGCAGAAAGACCAAAACAAAAAGAAAAACATAAAAAATGAGCCCTGTTCATCACATCTTATACTTCTGAGCACAAACCCTGGAAGCCGATGATGACAGACTGAGATAGAAGTTTGCACCACCACAAGAACCAGGGGGTTTTAATCTTGCATACAAACATCCACGTAACATTTCACTTAATGTGCTGATGCCAGCCTCTGCAAGGACTGGAATACACATTAGGAACGAATGGGAGCCTCTTCCTCCAAAGACCTCATTACCTACTGACCGGCCCTCTGAAAGGCTCTGAGCAGTTCCCACCTTCAGCACTACAAAGAGGAGGAAGCGAGAGTCTCCCCTCCAGCACTGGAGCCTCGGGAAGGGAAGCGGGAAGCTGGGCCCAGAGACCTCGCTGTGCCATCAACTTCATAGCAAAAGCTCAAGCTAGCAAGTGACGGCTGCATTGTGGCATTCAAACCACAGCGTGCCTTGAGGAGGAGGAAGTTTGCATCAGTAGGAGTCCCCAGAGGCATTCTGCGTGACTCATTCTGAATTCCTCTGAGGGTGCTGGGGAAGTGTGCGATGAAAACTGGGGTTGGGGGGAGGAGGAGGTTGTAACGCTAGTTAACATGGTGCAGCAGAGAAATGGGACATTAATCTAACACTACTGGCGCACTGATGATTTATGGGGACACAAAAAGGAGCACTGGCTGTAGCACCTGAGCAAGGGCACAGGAGAGGTATTGCCATAAATTCTCTGCCCCTTCACTTGGGAAAGGAGGGTGGCCACAATCCAAACTTCTGTATGCCCAGCCATGCACTCAAATATCACCTCAGTCTTAAACCTCTACATTATTCATGGATTAAGAGAAGATTTTATAAACACACATGAACTATGGATAGTTTAAGATGCCTGCTCTGAGGACAGGCATGTGCAGAAGAAGGATGAGGAAAAGGTACTTGGATACCATGGGGAAGAGTGATTTAAACAGATGTTTGGAAGGCGCTAGGAGGATAGCAGGGATGAACGAGGCTATAAAGATGCCAAGTGGATGGAGAGGGAGTAATGAACATAAGGCTGGAAAGGACTACCTATATCGCCAGGTACAGTCCCAGCAAAACAGATGGTTGTCACAAATGTTTCATCCAAAAGAGTCCACTGAACATCTACTAGCGCAATGAAGCAGACTCCTCCAAAAGTACATCAAAGTGACAGCCTAGAACATGAAAACAAGGAGAAATAGGAGGAAAAAAAAGGAGAAAGACAAAGAGTGGGTTCATGGGAGTTCGGGCATCCCTTCCTCCAGCAGCTCCTGGACAGCTCATTTCAAAACCATATCAAATTTGCAAGGGACTATCACAGCCAAACACGCTCTCTGACATCCTCTAAGGGCTGTTTTCAAAGGAAGACAGGCTTTCCTCTGCTCGCCATGCACTAGATGAAACTGTCTGACACACTTTGCAAGTGCAAATTAGAACCACGCTACTTACCATCAACCCCTTCCTGCAGATTCATATTTGCAAAGAGAGAGTAAACTAGAAACCCCAGGTGCTGATAACAGAGTTGTTAAGAGAAACTAGAGTAGGAAGGAGTTAAATTCAGAACCTCGTCTACCACAAGCATTATAATACAAAATCTTTTTTTTTAATGGGGAAAATACAAGAGCCGTGTTTAAACACAGATGGAAGTACCTAAATGCACTGCCTCTTCTACAAATGAATTATCCAGCAGTTCAAATAGAGGTGAACTAATACTGACAAAATCAAGTAAAACCCAGTCAACGTGGGAGGAAAAAAACCCCAAAACACTTCTCCTAAAAAAAGTTACCATGTGTTAAGAGGAATCATTTTGTTTGGTAACTCCTGCCCTATCTCCTTAAATGTAGTGAAAGTTTATAAACATTTGCAGGAGGTTCTTGTAACAACCACCATCATGAGAACTCTATGCTGTTGCAATAAAGGATTCATGCTGCCCTACGGCTCTGATTTTCAAAGCTGTATATCTGGATTCAAAACTACCCTGGTGGGAAAATGCAAAATTCGGAGCATCTCTATGATTATTCATGCTGTAGAAATTATCTATGTACATTTTAAATTAAATCCAAAATATACCCATGAGTAGAAAGTCATATAATAGGTATTACAGTTCCATGATGATCAACAGAAATTAGCCTACAGGTCTATACTATTTGTCAGGGTTAAATATTTCCAAAAAGAGTACAAAATGACTGTATTCTACTTTGTAGGAACATGATTTTATATGATCAGCTGGAACCCTTATGAAAAGGACTGAATTCCCTTTTCATTTTGTGTATTTGTAGAGTATTTTCTATAGAATCCCTTCAGTTATTCATTTTCACAGACTGGATCAAAAATGCCTACACAAAGTTTATCATATTCTATTCAATTCTCCAGGCATTTTTCATAAAGGTACAGTTGAATAGCTTTAGTCCTTTAGCTGTCAAATTATCACATATAAAGATACATGACTCCAGCTCAGTGGTTTTCAACCTTTATGCTCTGCAGCCCTGAAATTTTTTTTCAGGAGAGACAAGCTCCTCTACTGAGAGAGTTAATTTACTGACAATAAACATGTTTTTTAAGTTACCTTTCACAGAATTCTTCTGAGTCACCTTAGGAGTGATCCGCGGACCCCCAGGGTTTGCAGAGCAGAGGTTGAGAACCACTGCTCCAGCTGGGGCTGCCTTTTCAAGCAGTTCAGTCACAATTTATTCCATGAGAGGAACAAAACGACACTTCCTCCTTGAGAAGCACAGACGTAGCAAYTACTGGCAGGCTGAGCCCGGGATACGGCGTTCCCAGGAGGCTGCCAGCTAGCAGCGCTCAGGGAGCATCTCCCCTCCTAGCTCAGCTGCTCTCCTGCGTGGCCCACAGGCACAACCAGCTGGACTGAGACACACTGGGGCCAGCCCAGGCAGGTGCCATGACCAGTCTCAAGCCCCTGCTGAAATCTGCTGAGTGCCCYCAGTGGGGTGGTGGTGGGAGGCTTGGGTGGCAAAGGCAACGAAGAGCGGACAATAAACTTGGCTTCTCCTGACGCCGCAGACTGGCGCTCACTTCAGCTAGCTGTAGATGCTTAAAGCTTGCTCTGTCATCAGGAGAGGAATGCACCTCCACAAGGTCATTTATCCCATTTTAATGCTGAAGCCTAAAACAAGGGAGATGAATCATCAACTGGAGGAACCTACTTCCCCCCACTGACTGCAGAAGGAGCATAAAGACAGCTAAGACAAGTCACCGAATATTTAGACAGCACAAGTTAGATGAGATGAATTCCGCGATAAGCAGGTAATTTTGATACGACTGCAAGAAGCACAGATATGCTTCCTGCATTCCTGTGCATTTCCCTTAATGCTTTTCCCTGCATTAAGGGCACTGCTGCTCAAGCTGAGCTAGCACTTCACACCGTGTGGTGGTCCGCACACCAGCCACTCGGCGATCAGCCAGACCCCACCATGCTGCATGGCCACACACCAGACCGAGAGGCTACAAAAGCATTTCCAGTGATTGGAGTGGGGTGGGGTGGGCTGCTCTCTCCCACCTCAACAGTGGCTCCTACTAGAATCAGGAGCTGCTGCCTTGCCGAGAGTCATGGCTGGGCTCTGCCTTACTCCTGCCTGAGGCAGGATATCCCAGCTTCCTCCCAGCTTGGGAAGATGACTCCAGAGAAGCATCACAGCCCTGCTTTAAAACCTGGGCCTTTAGGTACCTGAAAACATGAACGAGCATTTGATGGGGTTTCCCAATGTGCTTACACATCTAACTCCTGCTGACTTCAAATTCTGTACTTGAACAAGCTGCATTACTAGTGCTAATGTACGGCCAGGTTGCCCTGAACATATCCTCTTTTTCTGTCTGAAATACCATCTGGGTGAAAAAGAGGAATCTGGCCATTCATTTAGGACTTGCAGATGCCTGGAGTCCCAGCAGAGTCCCAGGTGGGTTGCTGCACGTCCAGAGATGCTGAGCRCATCCACGGCACACATACAGCACACCCAGTGCACTCCCAGTGTACAGGACTTCCTGGCCTTCTTGGTAATGTCCAAACAGCAGACCAGGCACACTGAGGATACAACAGTCTGCTTTGAACTGCTGCTACATAATGCACACAGTTCAGCTGCCTGCACAAAATTCTTCAGGTGTTAAAATATCTTTAAAATTTGGTCAAAAATCTTGAAGTCTGGTCCAAAACTTTTAATTCCTCTGCCCAGACACCTTTATAATCAGATGAAAATTTTCTTTCCAGTTCCATCAATCTCTGATTTCCTATTTACAGTTGAGACATGTAAGCATCACGGGGGCATGGGATGTGCACAGATCAGCAGCCACACTCATACTTTCCAGCTGTGTTTATTTGGGATTCAGCTTGTTGGCTTGATCTCCAGAAACTATCAAGGTATTTGACTGAACTGCTCCTAGGCATTATACCAAAAGAAAAAGAGGAGAAATCTAATAAAGTGTCCCATCTCTGGTTCTCAAATGAAGAAAATACGTTACAGATGCCATGAAGTGTTACAAGAACACAATTACTTCTGAGCTTTGATCTGTTTTTCAGCTGCCACTAAAGGTGGAAAAGGAGTCAACATAATTGTTAATATTTCTGTTCACAACCTCTTTTGTACTCCCTGTGACAGCCCCGATTGAAACACAAGGGAGAATAGGCTACATGAAAGAAAAGGTGATAACAAGTTGACCTCCAATATTTTATCATGCAAAACAGCTTTTCACAACTGACATGTGCAGTTATAGACACACACCTTGGTTCAGCTTTCAGTAGGGGTGTCAAGTGTTTTAGCCAAGCTGGGTTTCCACTTTCCAGCACTCCATTAATTCCAAAAGCTTGAGCACATCTGAAAGGCTTGGTCTCCAAAATACAATAGCGTTATGCCAGGGAAGAATTTTGCTTGTCCTTTTCGGTTTCATATTTACTTTTTTATTTGTTTACCCCAATACGATCGCTGTGATGAGCTTTTTTATCTGTTATTTCCTTTCTGATGAGTGATCACCTGGTATTTATGAGAAGGACTACGCAAGAGACCAGTTTTAAAAGATGTGCAAATAATTGACCTAAATGCTTCTAGCCCTGGTGGTCAGTCAAGGGTCATAATGTTACCTTAATTCATTGAAGGGTTAGTTATGATTAAAACTCTCCTATTTAGCAATTCCACTTGAACAGTTCATCTGCAGTAGCCACTTAATCTGCAAGGACATATAATATTAGCAGGAGAAACACCTTTGTCAAAAAGCTACAGAAGATGTTGGTCATGAGAAGCTAAATGTTTTCTGAATTAATGTGGGGATATTTCAGTAATTTCCTCTCATCACTTAACTCTCATCGCTAAAATGACAAATTCAAGCCAATCTGGACCTCAGGAACATGCAACAGCAGTCCCCTGCACTAGCTGAATCAGTGGCTCATTGCTCAACGATAAATTACGTAAAGAGCTGTGCACCACAGTCCTTTGGTTACATCCAAATGCAGAATTACTGAACACACTCCCAGAACAGAAGACCACAAAGAGTAAAGCAGTACCATGTGAACAAAAGTCAGTATGTGCCTGGGACAGAGAAACTGAGCTCCTTAAGGCAGCCTTCTCCAAGGCTTGGCAATGCAAGAATGTCCAAAGCATTTCTGTTCAAACTGGGCCTTTCTAATGGGCTGAATGATGCTCCTTGCTTAACTCAGGCCAAAGGCTGCATTGCCTGACAAGGGGGAAAGCCCCCACTCCCCTATAAATAACAACTTTGGGTAAGCAAAGTATTTTTATGACTTTTGCTATTACTAAACTAGTGAAGCTTGAAGTATCATAATTACAGCATCCACAGACTTAAAAACGTTTTTTTCTTCCTTTTATAAATTGATATTTGTAATGGAAAAGAAGCTTAGATGCATGATAAATATGGTCAGGCTGGAGGGTTATATATATGATGCAGCTATCCCTGCATGCTGCAAAACAGATTATCAAAAATAGGTTAAAAGGGCATAATGGAAGACGCAGAGTGAGGGGAAGGGATGTGCAGGTGTGACTGACCGACAGAATGAAATGCTTGCATTCATGAAGTCTTCTGGAGAAGTCTTCTACAACTTACATAGAAAAGTTAGCATTTTCTACTGCGTGTTGAACAACAAATTTAAAGAATAGTCCAAAAACTCTATAAAAGGTTCTCATTTCCTACTTAATTGCAAAGGAGTTTTAGAGTATTTATTGACTATGCAAGCTTTCTTCCTTTATTAATTCTAGAGAACATTAAAAGAGTTTGCATATGCACACACAAAATAATATGAAATACATATGCACTCAGACATGACTTGGTTTATTTTGCATTACTTGTTATTTGTTTACAATTCCATTTATTTGTTTCATTGCTTGCATTTATAATCTATTTATCTTTTCAAATTCCAAAAGTCTATTAAACCAGATTTAAAAAATTATCCTACCACAGGGCATAAACATTTTCAAATGTTAGTATTGTCTTTTTATTTCCTGTGAAAACCATGTGTTTTTATTCTTCTCTTCCCCACATTTTAAAGCCTATGTGAATAGTAGTACAGAAGAGCAGAAGCCTCAGTGAACAATTCTGTGTTCATACAACATCTGCTTTCTTATGGTTCATTTGAGGTCCAGAACCCACCGTCATCTGCCAATATTTTTAGTGGGCTACAAAATGATTTGAATTAGCAACTTGCATGGTTAGCAGAAGAGAAAAACTATACAGCCTCACCAAAAAAATAACAGCTCAACCAAAAAAGCCATAAAAGACTTGCAGATTATCACAGAGAGCTTATTTTTCTATTAGGTCCAACATACACCTTTCCAAAAGGCTGAAGAGCTCCAACAGGGGGTCAAATTCAACGGCTTTCCCAGATGGCTCCTCCTGCCAGGGAGTGGAATGTTCCTTCATTTATCCGCTCACCCAGGCTATCGCTGCTGCCCAAAATACCTTAGTACTTCCACAATATCGGAGATTCCAAGCAAGATACTCAGAAATATATCTGATTGGAAAGGTTTCGTTTCACCTGCTGTGTTTTTTTTTTTTTTAATTACTATGCATACATATAAATACACACACAGAGATATAAAGAATTTACCCACTGCAACGTGTCTAGTCAAAACACCAGGACAGTACTGTAACAAGTCAGGAAAGTGAAAGAGATTATTAATTTATAGCACAAGAAAAATGCCATCTGTGAAACAGAAAYACTCAAGTAAAAAACAATACAGAAAGTTAGACAGAATATTTTTAAATTAAGATACTAACTCAAAATAATCACCTTTTCCTCACTAGTTTCCTATCTTCACAGAGAACATTTAATTACATTAAGCATATGGCTAATAACAAATTCACTTAAAAGACACATTATATTGATAAAAATATAGAATCTGGACTGGCATTTTCCGTACTTAATATCATAACAATATCACTCAAAAAAGCCTGTGTAAAGCAATGTTAATTTCATTGCCTCACTAGGCTCGGTTCTGTTGTAAATGGCATTGTAAATTAATCCAGTCTTCCTAAATATGCCTTGAGGAAACAAAACCACAAATAGCCATTGTAAGTTTTAATATAAAAAACACCAAAAAACAAAGAACAAAAAGATCTCCCCTGTGTTTTTCACCAGAACACAAGAGCTGTTTTTTTAACGACTCATGTTGCTGAATAGGTTGCATACTTATTCCAAAAACACCAACTTTTTTCAAAGCAACTTAATCCCATGTACTAGTTTAATACCAGACTTTCTTATATGCCACAATCCTCTCAGCTCAGCAGTTTGAGGAAAAAGGTTGTTAAACTTCATCAGTGACGACCTAATGAGCCCTTTTAAGTTATGATTTATAACTTTCCTCACTTACACTGTTCTTAGATCAAAATAACATCTCAAGACATCTGTTTCATGACTGCAGATTGGGTTAAATTTGTCACAGTTACAGCTAAGAACCAGAATATTCTTTAATACCTAGTTCTGCCTGAGTTACACTTCTAAAAAGTGCATGGTATCAAGCCAGAGTCTGATCTCAGTTACACTCGTGCCGGTTTAAGCAAAGCTGTTGACTCCAATAGATTTACTTCAAATACGCTGGCTGCGGCAGATAAGGATTTGGCCAATACTGCCTATGAATCTGGAGAGTTTTTCCCCCTGCTGGAAACACATTGGAGGTTTCTGTGCAAACTGTAATGAATCTCAGAGATGTAACCTCCTCTTGGTAATAATCGTCTTCCTCTGCTTAAAAACGAACACGTAAGGAGAACTGTGCAATTCATACTGCGGTAACCTGATCGAAAGCAAACAGAATTTATAATCTGGGCTAAATATAGTCTGTGTTGGACTAATGCTGCAGCACCTCTGAGAAGCCAGCCCAGCGCGTAACGGCATCGGCCAGTCAATCTCTTGGGTCCGCTCTGCACCCCGGCCTGTGCGCCAGTGCACAAACGCTCTTGCACTAGGAATTAAAAACAGGCTGGCTAATTCAAAACAAACAGACATATCCTTCTCTCTCTTCACGTCTTTCCTTGTGGTGGATGTATAAATGCATACTGATGGCTACCGGGATTTATAGCCTAACTGATTTTGACGTTTTTAACTTCAGAATTTGAAGCGGTGTCTTTCTAGCCCTGGGGCAGAAGCGCTAAATGCTAAAAACTTTGGGACTAGGGAGTATTAATTTAGTCCTTCTGAGCAGCTTGGCTTCAACAGTGTAGTAACAAGGGATCAACACTATCCAAAACTCAGCAGTGGACGCCCAAAAACTGCAAGGAATTTTGGATCCAAACAGAAGTTTCGTGGCTTTGGTTCTTGTTTGTTGCAGGTCAAATGAAGCTCCAGATCTGGACTCAAGGAGAGTGGGGAGAATTCAGGTCTGGATTTCAATTTAAGGTGGGATTAATACATCCTTCGTTCCTAGCTTGCACTGCATCTTTCTGGTGGTTCATTACATTTGTGTGTTTTAAGAAAAAATTATGCACAGACCAGGAGTCCTGGCATCACAAGTCATCAATAAATCTCTTTTCCATAACAACCCACAAGAATTCACTGCAGGACCCAATTGTTAAAACACAAAGCAATGACATTCTATAAGCTTTCAGAAACATAATTCGAGCCTTTGTGGACTCTCTGAATTCTCGAAATGAGTCACTGGCCTCTCAACGGAATTGTCAAAACTTAGGTTAAGCCAGGTTAATTCCCTCCCCCCTTTAACTTAGAAGTCCAGCTGCAGCGCGTGGCTTTCCAGTGAACAGATCTAACTGCAGAGCCCATTCGCCCTGAACAGGAAATCTCACAAGGCTGAAAGCTCACCTTTTCCTAAAAGCTAGAGATAAGCCACATTAAAGGGAAAAAAAAGTGATTTTCAAAGCCTCATGGGGCATGTGATGTAAAAATCAATAGTCCACTTAGATGGCACAAAGCATTTTCTGTTGGAGGCCACAGGATCACAGCTGAAGCTATTACAGTTGGGAAGGGGGATGGGGTCAGCTATAAGAAAGCCAGGTACGGGGGCAAGAGGAGAGGAGACGCTTAGACAAGAGCAGGGACAAGGGAAACGCTGAAAACAACGGTTTTAACCACATGGAGGTGGAAAGCACATGAGCAGACACAGCATTCAGGGTTGGGTGCCGGGCTTCAGCTCAGGGTGACACAGGAGGACCTCTTCTCCACCCTGTACCTTCTCCTCGGTCGAAGGCAAGATGACACCTCTGCTCCCTCCTCTAACCCAGGCTACTTGTGACAACCACTGTATGTGGCATAAGCCCAGCTCCACTTCAGTTAGCCTGCCCGAGCCAGGGACAGGAGCTTGGAAAGGTCTCCCCCTGCTTCATCTCGTCCCCAGCCAATGCAGACACTACATTATATAATACTCTCATTACAGGATAAACTCTACCCTGAAGGCAGCTCAAGCTTTTGTACCCTCACCCCATCCCTGCTGGAAGATCATTTTAAAACATCACAGCTTGTTTTGTTGGAAAAATTTCAATTTCCCAGCTAAGTATTTCACATCCGGTTTGTCCTCAGGAATGGGTACAACAACTAAAAATCACTGCAGATCATTCCATTGAATTTTTGATGGTCTACACAAATTGGGAAAAACCTGGTAAACTCTTCAACCTTCTAACATCACTACACCACTTAAAATCGTTGAGATGCTTAAGAAGGAAAGGTTTTACCTCAGTTGTAATTAATTCCTTTTTTAATAGTAAAAGAAAAATCTACCAGCAATGTTTTATCCAAAAAAAAAAGAAAAAAGAAAAAGGAGTCTTTCTCTTACTACTACCGCAGACTAGTATTTAATTGAGGATCTTGGACTTCATTAAAAATAAAAAAGTAGCTTTCAAGGTTGCAGAAGAAAAGCTTGAAACACGGTAACAGCTAAAAAGTCAGAGGCAAAACTAAAAAGAAGCTGAAATAAGTTTATTTAAAGAGAAAATAAAATGATTTTAAACTGATCCCATGATATTTTTAACAGCTGGAATTGATAATGCTGAACTCAGCCATATTTCTACTATATTTAATTTCATACCTATCAAAGTCCACAAGACTTTTCCATGAGACGGATAGACCGATATATAGGCTGACAGGCAGACAGACAGACAGATAGATAAAAAGAAGAAAAGGAAAAAATATAATTAGGAAAGGGAACATTTTCTTGTCTATCCTTTCAGTATGATTTTTTTTATTTCAATCTCTACCTTATTATTTCCTATAAGTAGAAACAGATTTTCTTTCTTTCAAAAAAATTCTTAAACAGAAAACCTCCTTTGTCAGTTTCAGCAGCAGATTAATCACTTTTGCAAGCCACAAAAAAAAGTTTTCTGGAAAGCATAACTGTCTGTAAATGTAAATGACAGAATTACTCTCTCTTATGCTAAGACGCCTACACATTCTCTCACTTCCATGACTCAGCACCAGATAAAAGCAAGCGAGATAATAAGCAGCAAATTTTCCTTTAGAACAACAACACAAAAGGTTAAAAAACCAACTGTTTCCCCCTCCCCCCCCCAAAAAAAAATAAAAAGAAATCCCCATGGTATTGAACTAGATTGTACCAATGGATTCCCCTCCCACTGGAATCAAATACAAATATCCCAAGGACTTCAGAGAGGAAAGGGACTAGGCTCTAACAGCATCAAAATCAAAATACATGCAAACATGAGAGGCTTTTTTTTTTTTTTCTCCGAATGAGCAAGAATGGGTCTGTTTCAATAAAGAGGAATTTTATTACTGTTCATCCCCTGCCTTGCTCTAATTTGGTAGACAAATGAGTTGAAATTTTGCTCACCTATAATGAAAATTTCCAGGCACTCTAAGGCAGCGCACTCACGCCAAAAATCACAGAAACCTGTGGGGAAGGGAGGGGAATTTCACTGGGACTTTCCCTTCCGCAGCGTGGTTGTTGTTTGAGTTGGGCAAGGAGCTCRTTAGAACCAAAGCAACTTCTCCTTCAAAAAACCAAGTCAGTGGCAAACCCTTCGAACCCAAATATAATTTTTTTTTTGACAATTCTTTGAAAAAAGTAGAAAAGGAGGGGCTCAGCCCTCAGCTAGGCTCTCACGATGCATATGGAATAAGCAGGCACGATCTCATGTGCCTCACGTGTCTCATGATCTCATTATCATCTCAACATGATAATACTGATAACCTGCTTGCAAATGCTGCTAGAAAAGAGGCAACCAGCTCCTCTCCATATTTTCTCATTAGCTGCAGCACAGAGGTTAAGTAAAGAAGGGGTGGTAATTAGGAGGGGATTGATTATTTATTAAGCAGAGATGTCATGGAACTGATGAAGAAAAGGGTAACTTCACAAGCCCCAGTACAGGCAAGAGGCCCCGTTGTTCAGTGACGGACATTTCTACTAATAGCTTCCATCCTCTAATGTGGTGAGTGGGTCACCGTAAGCCCATGTCACTTGGAGGCAGCTCCCTGCACCAGAAACGGAAAATTATCTAGTAAATAAAGCAGCAAAACAACATTCATGCCCGTCACCCTTGAGGGAAGCGCAGTCCAACAGAGTTGCACCAAGGAGCACCGCAGTCCCTTGCCTGAACTAGCTGTCAGGGCATTCTGCTGCCGATAGCTTTTAAATTTTTCACGCTGGAAATTGTAAATTAATGGTGCTAGCCATTAAAGTTTAAATTTAAAGGAAAGCTTCAGGGTAAGACTTTTCCAAGGCAGCAACACCGTTAGAAAGCTTAATCTCTCTGCTGTTAAGATTAATGCACAGTACAATATACACAAATACACCCAGCTTGTGCGATAGCATCCCAGGCCATCAGTGTGGGACTTATAAACAGAGGACTGTTTCGAACTGAGCCACCGGCAGAATCAAACCCAACAAAATACCTTCATTAATAAATTGCATCTGCTCCAGCAGGAGGCTGGTGAGCAGAGCCGGCGTCACAGCATGGCGCTGGCAGGACCGTGGCTGGCGCACACGTGCATCCTGCGCGGATCAGAGGCCCAGGAGGAGCCCGGGCGCAGATCAGAAGAGTGTGCTCTTCTCTGGCTCCTTCCTGACCTGCTGGTGAGAAAGCGCCAAGCCAACGGAGCAGAGTCGAGACTCTCCAGTCCAGTCAGTGAGAAAGCTCTTAGCCAGATGGAGGAAGTATTTCCTCTAACAAATTCGGTGACCCTGATCTTTGTAGAAGAATATCTTGAAATTTTGGAAAATAGAAAGTGCCACCCAGGGAACAACCCTGATGAAGGCTTGAGACTGGCGGGGGGGCTTTGCAGATGCAGACGCTGCAGTCAGAGGACTGCGCCATCTCATTACATGACACAGGTATACGTGCTACCTCGGCCTGCGAAAGAGGACCCAAAATCCCCTTCCTCCCTCATCCCTGTACCCAGTAAATCTGCACGTCAGGACACTGATGCAGACATGGAGCGATTCCAGAGCATTGGCTGCGTTCCCACCGGAGAAGCGGAGGTCGTCTTCCCYGCAACACTGAACACCTCATGCACAGGGTGGCCAGTGCCGATGCAGGCATGGGGAGGTGGCCTGGTCCCATGCACCCATATGCTGTCTCCTCCTACTCACCTTTTCCCCAGCAGCTGCATTTCCTTGGAAAAGTCCTGTAAGCACTAGTCAGGAATTTGCAGGCCCAGAAAACCCCAGCACTGGCCCATTCACATTCATGCCTTGAAATCATGCTGTTTATTTTATGAATGACAGATTTCCAAGTCCAAATCCAGCTCACAGCAGGTGTAGCTCCAGTGGTTTCTGTGGAGCCACGTCTGCTTATACTCCAGGGCAAACACCAAACTATTTATTGCTACTTAAAATTTATTGCATTTTAGTCTGCCATCCCCAAACTGCTTTTGTACAAAGATTCCTTTAAATCCTTCTACGCTGACTGGATAAATCAAACCTGACAATTAAAATGGCAAATTGCTCAGAACCTTCAGAGTTTCCACCTGAGGATCTCCAAACACTTTTGGAACTTAAAGACATTTAATCACTTACATGCCTCTTGCAAAAAGGAAGGAAGTGTTGTTTTTAATTTTCTTTTTACAGATGAAAAAACTGAAGTACTAAGAGCCCAAAATGGCCCACTACRAAGCTGCTTGCCCCAAAGATTGCTTAAGATCCAGTAAATCAGAGGAGGGACTGGGAAGAGAAGCCAGGAGTTTCAGCAACATTCAGTCCTCTTGTTCTCACCACTTCATCAAACAACAGGCCCTGCTATGTGATCATACAGTTGTCAGTGTTTTCCCTCAAGGGGCTGGACAGAAGATGCTGAAAGTATTTGATCCACATGGTATTAAATACTAGCACTGAACATTATTGTTCAATGATGAAAATTCAGACATAAATAACTGGCTTGTTTCAAACGAGTAAAAGGATGTCTGTGTTTGCAGAAAACTCACAAGAGGGAGTAAAGAACCAGGGTGTTCCTTTTCTTTTATTATTACCCTCTTTATTTCTTTTTTAGTGGTGTCTGGAAATAAACCATCAGACAGAGGAGCTGCTCCCRATGCTGCTGTGGCAGATGGCAAGCAAGACTCGCGACTCGGGCTCTAATTCGGCAGGGCTGCGTGGGGAATTCTGCAGCGGGAAGGAAGCGGCGYGCAATGTGCAGGCTGCCGTCTGCATTCGCATAAATCGCTGTCTGTTGCTAGCAGCACAAGTTGTTCTCAAAACAAGAGTCAATCATCTGTAGCCTTATTTCTGTACATTTCCTGCAGGGGTCTCATGAAATAAATGAGAATAAATGTAAGGGCGAGAGTTCCTATTAGGAGCAGCCTCGTCAGCATCACCCAGCCAAGCATTTACGTCATCAGCATGCTAATTTAATCAGACCTGAGCAGTGATGCTATAAATGGATTACCATCCCAGCTAGTGTGGTTACCGAGGTAACTCGGCCCTTTGTGCCACAGATACAATCGGCTTAATGATAATAAAAACCTCAGCACAAATGAAACAGAAGGAAAAGCCTGACAGGGCTGACGCATACACGACCCCTTCTCTCCTCTTCCCCCCGCCTTCCTCAACCTCTGCCGCTTACTGCAACAAAATTAAGTGCTGCTGTGATCTGTATGCACAGCATTCCCATAGGGAACACACAAGTAAATAAAACCTGCGGAAATAATTAATACGGGCCAACGACTAATGCCGTCAGCACTACTTAGTCATTCCACAAGCCCTGAATGAGAGAGGGACACACACACACAGAAATGCTGCACAGGCAGACTCCAGAGAGCCTGCACAGGACTTCAGAGAAGCAGTTGCTCATCYCCACGCAGTCCTAATTACACCAAGCTGATGCTTGGGCCAAGAGCTGGACTGCACACAGTGAGCTTAGTCGCTGCTCAGCCCTGCCAGGAGGGGGGCATTTCAGCMCCAGCTCCTGGGCATCCAAAACAGGGAGGTCACCAGAGAGCGGGCAGCCCAAAGGCCAGGGAGAAACTCAACTACARTGTCGCGAATACAGAAGTAGAGGGACCTGGCCCTTCGCAGGGAAGAGGCAGAAGGGGGTCCCAGGCTGTCTTGTATACAGACAGCTCCACAAAACCAGCAGCCCACTAACTTCCTGGCTTAGCCTTGAAAAGGACACCTGCAAAACRCTTACCATGATGGACTAAAAGGCAACGATATCACTGCCTTAAAGTGTACAGATGATATTCTTCAACTCTTTTAGCTCTTTGCCCAACTGAGTGCAAAGCTCCCTGTGGATGCTGAATGCCACATATTTTCCTACTCAGATGCCAAAGACCAAATTTCCCACGGCTTTCAAGACTTGCTTTTCCTTTCTCTGCACCCAGCATCTCAGCAACTATGAGCTCGACCACCAGCATCTGAGTGCCCAACTGCATGAGTGGCTCGGGAGTTTTACCTCGGGCCTTTCCACAGCTCACCACCTCCTCACCTACTAATGCTTCATCTAAAAGCACTGCATGCTGCATTTGAATCAGGAGCAGGAGTGCCGTACAGTAACCTCAGACTCATTGGGCTCTTGTGGGTACTGCTTCAGTCTAGGTAGAGTACATTAAACAATTTGGATGAGACCAGCAACTTCTGATGGATTCACCTGGAGTGCAATGAATTCTCAGTTGCTGTCACATGAAAACGCCTCTCAATCTTGTTGCTCTGTAAATTCCAAAACACAGCCCACAAGGCCGGTGGAAAAAAATCATGGAATAAGAGAGCCTTTCCAACATTTGCAACTGGACAGAAATGGCTTTACCATCCACAGATTCATCTGCACTCAGAGTTCTTCCTCTGGAAGAGCTCATCTCACCAATTTTGCTATGAGAAGAAACTGAGACACGTTGCATTTCCATATGAGCAACCAGGAGGCAACAGGAGACACCATCTCAAGACCCACTTCACCACAGGCATTAAGAAGGCTGAGGATTAGATGAGTCACTTTTTCAGAGTAGAGATACCCAAGCACTTGGGACCAAATATGAGCATTGGTGAGACAAGCTCTTCTAGAAGAAGAAACCCACTCTGAAGTGGCRGAACACCAGCAAAGCCAGAGCAGCTTCTGTGCACTGTTGCATTTCCCTACAATGAGCAATAATAGCAGATTTGTCTATAGAATAGACACATTCAGGCTCATCTCTTGGGAAATCTCACTAAATACTTTCTTACTCCTCCACTAAGCAGAAGAGCACCAGCCCTCCCGGGAAATTTATTACATACTTATAGAGAAATACTTAAATAGCTCCTTTAGGAGCTCTTTTAGATCAGATTACAAGAGTATACTTTTCCCTGGAAGGGAGAGAATCCTATGCAAATAACACAAAATTATTAGGAAATGTTAAGCTCTTGGCTGGAAAAATCTGACTGGCTGAAAGCATGGAGCTGTGTGACCTGATCTAAACATGCGCTTACAGCAGCCAAGCAGGTGAGCTGGGAATAACCCCAGGAAAGCAGGTCAGGGGATAAAAATCTTTGAACCAAAACGAAGACGGCAGAGTGCCAGAATACACAGCTCTGGAAATGGTGCGATTGTTGATGTGAAAAGGAAGCCATCACCTTTGCTTAAATTTAAAAGTCATCATGACAGCTTGAGAGATTGTAACRTTTAAGTGACACAACAACAAGCTTTACAGTTTGCAGTGCTGTTTGTGAGCWTGGGGGTCGAATGGCAAAGGGAGATCCTGAAATTCAGCATGCTGGAGTGACTTTATCACTTTGAGCATTTTGTTGTGTTTGTGAGTTTAATCAATGCTGGAGATGAAATCAAGAGGAAGATGCACTCATRTCAGCATATACTGTGACTTTCTAGGACTCAAGGCAAAGGGAAGATAGCAGTGAAGCAGCCTCAGAAAAGTGTGGAGGTTGTTTCAATGTGGAGCAGAGCACTGAACTGGGGTAACAAATATCATATTTGGAACTCCCTTCATGCAACGTTTTATGTTGCTGAGCTGCATATCTAGTTTGGGAGGTGATGCTATACCTATTATATCTGCGGCTATAGCACTCCATTTTATAAAGGAGAGAGCCGTGATACAGAATGATCATGACTTTGTATTTAGCTGCCTAGGTCAATATAAAGCCAAGGATCCAGTCCAACAATCCCAATTCTCAGACATGCTCTAAAAACAAAACTGTGCTTCCCTGGGTATAAAGCAGCTATTCACCTAGGAAAATATCATATCGAATGCACAYATCTATCACTGGAAAGGCTCCTCTAGGATGGTCACTTGGCCAGTTATTCTGCACACACATTAGAACAACCCAASAGAGCTTGTGAGATGGGACTGGGACTCTCCAAATCCTCCTGTGGCACAGAAAGGATCTGATTTTCCAGAGATTTAAGGATGGGATAAAGCCAATAGAGGCTGAGAATGCAGGCATGCATGTGAGCACACAAGCAGAGCAATAACCCTCCAGGCCGCAAAGAGAGCCATCTCTGCAGAGGTGGCGTGCCACACTCGCCTGGGAGAGGGCCAGGCAGCAGCACCACATACCCATTTACATATATGCTCCCATTCAGGAGAGCACTTAGGTGCATGCTTAAATTTCAAGTATGTGATTAMTTTCCATCAGAGATGATGGAATGTAACGTGTTTGGGTAAGAGCTTTTTAGGTTACAGTTTTGGGGAAGTCTGAAAATTAAAGCACAACACAACATTCATTTCTAAGAAAAAGGGAAGAATCGGCAAGGATGTGGAATGTTTCCATTAACTTCAATGAGTGCTACAGGTGTTCAGCACTTCAGAGAAAGCCCTTAAATATCTGCTCTGCCACAATCAAGTGAAAACTGAACCATACATCCTCTCCTTAGACCTTACTGCTCCTGCCTGCCAGGTGGGCCCTGAGGTTGTTATAGCAATGTAGTGCAACCAATTGCTATAATATCCAATTGCAGGTGTTTCAGCCACATTAAAAAGAGAATTAGGTGTTCATTAAAATTTACAGTATGCTTCTAACCTCCTTATAGTTAGGTGCTTGTTCTCTTCACTAAGAAGTTACATTGGGTATGCTGGGCCTAATGGGTCTTTTTTTTTTCTTTTTTTTTTTCTTCCCTCCCCCACCTCCTGCTTACACAATTTAGTGCCATGGAACGATGTCAGAGCATCAACCCCAGGGACCAATGCCTTCTTTCAGCAGAACAGGTGCCAAACAACCAGTGCCAGCACTGGTTTCCCTGAGATGGTTTCCTTTATGTCCCTAGGGCATCTCTGGAAAGGACAGTTCTGAGCTTCTCTGGAGATGACTTCTCAACACAGTAGGATTTCTGGCCCTCTGCAAGTGGTAACCCCAGGTGCCAGTTAAACCAATGACCCAAAAGGAAATACTGTAGAATTTGTTCCCCAAAAAAGTCACCAGGCCAAATAATTATTTTATTATTTCATGGAATGCTGAAGCTCCCACTCTGACCCTCTTCATTGCCCAAAGGTCTTGCYATTCACAGACAACACCACAGGAACRACTCACTTATTTTCAGTATTAACATGACTTTTTCAGTAACCCACAAAGCAAAGCAGCACAACACACACTTGCCAACTGTCTTTGCTCCCCATATAACCTAATGCCTTCAAAAAAAAGTTTTCTTTCTGTAAGTAAGCTTATTTTGCTATTTCATGTTGGTACAAAATGAAAAAAAAAAAGAAAAAGAGAAAAAGAGAAAAATCAAACCTGAATTATTTTTGCAGCTGTTTAGTTTCCTAAAGGCATATTACATACTTGAGAAACATTAAGATGATGACCATTCTGAACAGGGAAACCAGTGACTAGAGAGCTTGCTGTCTTCRGAACATCTGCTCTACTTTTCCAGTCCCTCGGATTGCAAAGGAAGCCAGAAAATGAAACCTTCAGTAATGGCTMATTTCCAAGCCTTTATGGGCAGATCAGCGGCAGGGCACTGAATTATTCTTAGAGAGAAAGCAGGGTATCCTCAGCTGCTCACGGTGCACCAAAGCTGTCAGCTGACTGTAAAGCAGCTGAGGACTTGCAGGTCTCCRTAGCGCACGTGAAGGCCACGTGCTGCCTGTGGCCGAGCGCTCCTGAGACTGCAGCTCCTTTGGGGAAYGGGACTTCCTCAAAGACAATCCACTGACGATATATTTCCTTACCTTTCTTAAGCAAATCTTACCACAAGCTTCCCGACAAAATCAGAGAAAATAGCTCAAAAGGGACCTTCAGAGGTGGTTCAGTCCACTCGTCTCCCTCACAGTAGGACTGACTGAAGTCATTCTGACAGATGTTTGCCTAACATGACCTAAAAACCCTCCAGTAATGCTGCTGTTTTTGAGGGTTACCTATTCCTCCTCCAGCAGTTTTATCCTAATAGCTAATCCAAACCTCTCCGGCTGCATTTTAATTTCAAGACTTCATGCTTTCCAAAGTAGACATGCAGAACCTTTTATTCCCCTTTTCTTTGCAGTTGGAAGCAGACAGACCCTGAACAATTAGGAGGCGAGAACACCCACAGGGAAGAGGTTATTTACATAGACAGGATCACAATGTGTGTGTGTTTATATATTTATTACTTAYAAAAAAAATACCACAATCTTTTTTCTTTTCTAATTAGAACACCCAGTTTGCACTGCTGCACAATTGCTAAGCAGATTTAAAATGGGGACTTCAGTAGCTATTTTATGGCTAATCAAATGAGTAAATATAATGATCTGCTCCAATTCCCACTCTGATTACACTGTGTAGCTATTTCATTCCCTAAATAAGATCCTTGCACCCAAAAAGAATAGTTTAATGAGCTTAAGAGCAGAATGTTAGGCTCAATTTCTCTGAAGGGTAATAGAGTGGGAGTGTCTGTATAATTAGCTTTGTTGGGCTCCCTCCCTCACTATACAATACTTTCTGTACAGGGCTTTCACTGTCTCTACAGGTCTCCATGTTAAAGCAGCAAAATAATGCAGAACACATTAGAGTCATACTGGCTTGTACAGAGGAGTATTGCAAGACAGAAAGAGAGCTTGAGAACTGCTAGTTATTTCAGCCCAAAAAGGCTCAAGCTTTAATTCATCTTTAGCAGTAAAAGCACAAATGTTTGTGTACATATCTTATTCATCTCTAATGAATTGAACTCTTAGATGTTTCTAAAAGTTAAGATCCTCCAGACTACTAATGCACTGATCAAATCATAGTATAAATCACAAAAGTACGCCGAACATTTTCTTCTTTCCACAGAACTAAAATTAAATTAACATCACACAATCTAGATATRAAACATTAACTAACTCATTTGGAAGAGTCTGATGCTGAATTTCCTTATACAAAATAAAAGTATTTGATATACTGATTTTTCACTGTAAGAGACAGTTTTTACATAAACCGGCAAAACCAAGATATTTTGTGCTTGCAGAAGAATTTTCAGATGAAGATCTGAAAATGTTTTCTAAGGTTAGAGAGCCAGGTGGTATATGTGATTATTACCGGCTCTGCCTTACAGATGGGAAACTCAATGCAGTTGAAAATCTTACTGAAAATACAAGAAACATGTCAGAGAGATGGAAGGGAAGAGAACCCAACAGCTCCAGTCTGGTTGCAAGGTACTGTGGCTACATCAGACTTCTGGCGACAAACAGGATCACCAGGTATCTTTTCTACCACTTTGCCTTTGGGAGCATTGAAGTGCCCATGGATATTGTCTTTAGAAACCACCATGCAAAAATCTAGTCAAAACCCAGACAAAGTGTTTAATTCTGCAAAGACTGAAAAAGACATTGGAAAAACAAGGCACTGGAAAAGTTACTTGGAAAAGAAAGTCAAACAGCAAAGTCACAGACTTCACCAGAAACAAAATCCCCAAAGTCACGGGACTCCTTTGCCACAGGATGCTTTAAATTGMAGAAGTTTACATGAATTCATAAAGCAACTGGACGATTTGATGGGGAAAAAAAACAACTGAGTACTATTGAAGACATCATTTCTGACTGAGTAGATCTATGAACTGCAAATTGTTGGATAAAGGGAAAATATTCTGGGACAGTATTGCTATATACTTGTCGCGCTCTTCCTTGATATTCACTGGGAAGGACACCGTGCTGAAGTGACCATTGCTATGACCCAGGATGGATGAACTTGGGTTATTAATTTTAGGTCTACATACTCTGATGCCTGACAGAAAGATACTGAAGAAACAAGGTTCAAATTCCAACTTCTGATCCAGACAGGGTATTTTTCTAGAACCCAGACTTGTGCTACTTCTGCCTCTGAAAAAGCAGCAGTAAACAAACACTGCGATGATATGAGTTGGGACAAAACATACTTGATTGAGTGCACTCCAGATGCGACTTCCCTCCAGGCTCAGTTGCAGACTATAAGGTGCTATGACATTACAAAAGCATTTATCTGAGTCCAGGAAGCAGGATACTGACGCTTTTATCGAAGGAGCCAAGTCAGAGTGGAAGCTGATTTTCTTACAACAGCCAGCATTTAAGATGCTCAAGAAAACTTGGCAGGAAAAGAAGATATAAAAAAATCCCTAAGAGAGAGTCTTCTGATGAACTGAAAATGCAATTTCTTCTGCATGTGAGAAGTCCAACTAATGGAAGGCAAGTCAACAGCATGCGATGGACCTAGTGTTGGTGCACTGACACATCCACACAAGACAGTGCAACTCCAAGGGAGATGCTAGTTCTGAGCACAAAGCTCATTGCCTCCCTTGTACCCTTGTACTGCAGTTCTCCACAGGAACAGTTCCCTGGCGTTGGGAACGATGTCCCACCTGGGAAACCAGTCAGAGGATCTTTAAAGAACAAGAGGATCTCCTTCGTGTTGCTCTGAATCGTGAGCTTACAGCTCCTCAGAGGTGTATCAGCAGAGTGAGGGACCTGGTTTGGACGTATAGGGAGGTCTTAAGCTGTTCAAGGAAAAAACAGTTTCAAAATGGACAACAGCACCTTTGTAAGTATTTCAAGGATACAAATTAACACCTACTTTGTTGTTGGCTGTGCCAGTTTAGTCACACAGAAAAGTGAAACAGCTGAATAAATTTTCAACCTCCTGCTTGACATAAGCCTTTGAGAGAGACAATATATCCCAATCCAGTCGCAGTGCAGACCAGCCCTGAAGGCTGCTCACAGAGGAGCTAAGAGAAGAGTGCTCCAGAGGTCCAGATCAGTATCACAAATAGTACAACATTATCTACGCATCCTCATTGCACCAGGTACTGAATACTTACCCAAACAGCTTACACTGAGCAGACAGGCAAAAAAATGTTTTCATCTCTATTTAACAGAAGGAGAAGTGCAGCCTGGAGATACTGAATGGCTCAACCAAGGTTGCACAGAAGCAGGTGACAGATCTGAGAGTCTCAGGGACACTTCTACAATGCAGGTCTGAGAAACACTTGCCTCCTTTTCAGGTTCAAGGTGAGACTAAATTAAAAGAGAGTCCAAGCTGGTGGTGGATACCTTAGAGTGAATATTTCTTTCCTCCTCTCTTTCAGTACAGCCGTACTATCTTTAGTAAGCTTAGAGGCAAAATTAGAGAAGCTGATGCCAAACACTCCAGTCTGACCTTTCTCAGGACCAAACCCCCAAATTCCTACCAGGCAAAGCTCTGACTGACACCTCAGAGAGTCCTGCAGAGTACAGCAAGCAAAACTCCTTCAGGGCTCAAGCTGCTGTTTTACAACAGAGACTTTTTTAGTCTATAATTTTATCTCTTCCATCTTTCCCCATTGCTTGAAATTAAAATAAACATGGACGAGGGCCTAGGATTTTATTTTATCTGTCACATATTGCTATCATTAAACACACTTGAAATGAGTGGGTTTAGTTCAAATAAAAATGTCTCTTCCCTCTCTCTCCCTTCCTCAGCTCAACAAACATAAAATAAGAAACTGCACTCCAATACGTTCAGAAGCAATACACGTTACATCATGAGTAGATGATCCATCTGGCAGGCTGACACAGTAATAAGTTTGCTTAATTGTCAGGTCAGGCATATTRCAGATCCAGACTGTCAGCCCTTTTATTACAGCTTTGTACTGGGGAATTGAAACCTCCTTATACTCTGCATGCATATATGTGGCACAGGAAGTGAGTACATCCACATGGTATGAGTACACATGTGTGTACACATATATGAAGTGTCACTCAGAACAAGGAGATTAAATTAAGCAAGGAAACGCTCAAATCAAATAGCTCTTAGCAGCTGTATATGTTCTAGTCTGGAATAATCACCCAAAGAAAGCAATGAATTATTTACATTTAATTATTTAAAACCAGACTAGGGAAACTACTGATTATAGGGGATAATCCAGCACTGGCTCATGAGCAAAAGAGCTAGGGATCTTCAGATGTTCCCTCCATTTATACTTTCTAAGCTATCAGCCCATCATTTAGCATTTTTGGCTCCCTGCAGTTCCTATCATGCAGACAGTCTCCCGAGATTTTCCACATGTCCTCCTGAGATAACACTGAGTACACTCAGCAAATGATTGAACTCATCAAATGGCTGTTTTGCCTTTAAAACAAAACAAAAATAACACAGAAACCCCAACCAAACAAAAACCCCTTTTTCCTTCCTTGCCTTTGTATCTTACTTCATCTCCTTCTCTTTATTAATGAGCTTGATTCTGATATGATTTTCTTTACAGGAAGACTTTAAAGTGTTCTCAAATACAATTTGCAGGAAAGATGCCAAATATAAATTGTATTCTCAATTCTCTGCATGCATTTGTGATTTTACATGAGCACGCACACATATGTTCAATATAGAAACAGCAGGTGTTCTCTAAAGTTTTATTGCCATTAGTTAGAAATGACCACATTACTCAACAGTGTCAAAGCCAAGTCTTGTTAAAAGCAAGTCTTGCCAAAACAACTAAAATTTTTAAAGACTTCCAATGTTGTACAGCTCTACTTTGGGGTGCTGGTTCTTTCAGATACTTCCAGAACCTAACAGCRATCTAGATCTACCCTAAAGAAGCACCTGATGATTGCATCCTCCATGTGATATCACTGTGGTTTTTCATGTTAAATGGCAAGAGCTGTCTYGGGCATGGTAACAGTTCTCTGTTGTTGGGGCCTCATAAACACTGACCCTCACAGCCACCTTGTTCCCCAGGCTCGCACTTTGGACACTTATAGCTTCTGAGGTGGACTCTGTTAAAATGTTTCCAGAAAAAAAAAAAATAGAGTTCAATACAGTATTTATACTCTCTCCCTGCTGAATAGTATAGTCCTCAAAGAATCCCAGCTGAACAATAGTGGCTTATCCATGATTTTTTTAGGCTACAAAACAGTTTTAACTGTAGAGCTGTCATGTGTAAGGCAGAATTCCCCGTGGGTCTTTCCTCAGACCAGCAGAGTAATCAACCCCAACACCTCCTCCTCCTTTCTTGATAATCGTGACATAAACCTGAACAGGATACATGTGCATCCTGGCTTTCTGCTGGATGGAAACAGAATTGTTCCTCCTAAGATGACTAGTTAATAGTTTCGGAACAGGGAATCAAAATTGCCTCCCTGTGTCCCCAGGAT
Source organism: Apteryx rowi (assembly GCF_003343035.1). Taxonomy (NCBI): domain Eukaryota; kingdom Metazoa; phylum Chordata; class Aves; order Apterygiformes; family Apterygidae; genus Apteryx; species Apteryx rowi. The sequence continues at coordinate 2,854,458 of NW_020449641.1, read as the reverse complement.
GACCGGAGCATTGCTGAGGTACCAGATGGCAATTCCTCTTGGCTCCGAGTTTCTCAGGACAGCAACAGGCTCTCATCAGCTTCTTACAAAACACCCCAAAGTGGGTAACACACCCACAGTCTCTCACCAATCCAAAGATAAACTCCAGTGCTATTTATGGACAAGACACCAGGATCGCTGCCCTGGGTTATGCTAACAAACAGAAAAGATGATTGCAATGATCTGATCTGTCCTTGCACGTATAATGCCATAAAAACTGCACAACTTGCTCTTGCTCTGCTTATCCACATGAAACTCACTTTCCAAGTGCAGAATTCACTGTAGGACACAGAATATCTTGGAAGCCTGGGCAGGGGAGGAACCAGTCTCAGACAGCAAACAATGGCAGAAGTAAACAAGTACATCAAAATCTCATTTTCTGGCCAGGTCCAACTCGTTTGTTTGGTTTTTTGTTGCTGTTGTTTTTAAATCTGTGGGAGAAGACAGTAGTATGATTGGACCAAGGCATTATTGATTCCCCATAGAAACTGCAACCAGTTAGAGCTCTCACTTTCAGCTGTGAAGTAGCAGGGTTAGGTTTATTTTGCTGTAATAATACTTTTTTCCATTCCATCTTCCCTTACTCACAGAAGTCTCTGTTCACTACTGAAACACCATATGGTGATAATATATGCTAACATAGGCACAGTGACACAGTCCACAAGCCTGTTATTGAGCAAAAGTTGACAACATAAGGCTGAGAAAATTGCAAGTGCTTCCAAGCCACGATATGTACGTCATCTAATTGCATTTTACTGTGAGGCAAAAAAAAGTCTGAGGCAAGGAAGGAACTTCCTTACAATGAAACTATAGCAGCCTGGAATAATTTACAGTTATTTGAAGAGCTATAGCAGGGATCTATCAATTCACAACTTTTGGAAATGGGCTGGGTTTTTTTCGTTTTGTTTTGCTTTTTAAGCTTAGGCAGCTTTAATATATAGAAAGACGCAATGCATCTCAGCACCACAGTCATCTCTCAAAAGGTTCCAGACAGGAAGGCAAAAGGCAATCAATAAGAGAAAATATAGACACAGCCCCTTAAACTGTCCACAGATGCATCTGCCTCTTACTTTAATGGTTAACGGTTCTGAACTAGGAACATCTTGCAACAATTCTGAGGTATGCTCAGGCTATAAATGTATCATGTTTATTTATGCACTGGTAGCAGGGTCTAACTTAGGAACTGCCTGGCCTAGTCTTATCTTTTCTGTAGGGCACGAGACTCTTCCACGCAGCACTCTTTCCACTTCACCTGAAATGAGGCTGGAAACGGGTCTGTTCTGCCTTTGGACTATATAGCAAGGGCTCCCAGGAGAGGTCCTCTCTCACCAGTAGGACAGACCATGAAAGATATGATGGACCAGCGAATGACAAAACTACCCGAGAACATCACAGATATGCATCCAAAGCATTGTTTTACAGTGAACGGCACAGTCTCTCTGTGCCTCAGCTTTCCATTTGCAAAACAGTAAAAGAATAAAATCTTTCCTTCCTTAGAGCATTACAAGGATAAGATAAATGCAAGGAAAWACTGCAAATGCTCTAGTGAACGGACCCCAGTAAGCTATCAAAATAAACTTTTGAAGGCCATATTTTAAATGCTAGGACTCCCCAGCATGTTCAACCTTCACCGTTAAAATGTATTTAGAAACTGCAACAACTGTAGAAGTTAGTTGCCTCCCTCTTTTAAAGAGTGCAACTCAACAGGAACTCATGTCRGGAGGACCCATACCAGTCTCTAGATAAATCTAACCTAAGAGGTGACTAAGAAGCTAATGCTTCCTTTTCTCCGCACGTTCACTCCTCCTGTCCAAGTCTACCTACTCAACAGTGCCAAACCCAAACTACACAGTCTGTGGGTGCTGCCCGAAGTCCCTGCTGTTAGCCCTAGAAGCAGTGAATCTGAGCTACAACTGCCCACCCTGGCGTGCTCACAAAGTCATTGCTCTCACTGTAACGGGAGGGGCCTGGGGAAGATGCCCAGCGCAGGCCACAGTGAGAATGAAGTCCACCCACTGCATAGTCGTGCAGGTGTTCATCTAAGCTGGTGTGTTGTTTCTTTGGCTCTGAACGACTTCCTTTCCCTAATAGGGAGGGAAACGCAGCTGGTTCATAGTGTGCAAAGAACAGAAACAGTCAACACAAAAGCAACAGAAGCCATAAAGAGCAAAACAAAGGAAGCCTTGTTTCCTATGGATTTGTGACTTGTATCTTGTGCAGGTTCTGACTCTTCCTCTTCTCCTTCCTTACTTCTCCTAACTGCCTCTCCTGCTTCCCTTCTCTGGCCAGTATTAGCCTTGGCATTCATCTGTGCATGCCAACCAAACAACCTGTGTTTCAGGTCAGGGATCCTGGTTAGGGTACAACTCAAAACAGCAGCAGCTCAGGTTGCCTATGCAGCAGGTTTGGCACTTGTGTGCACGTGTGCAGACCRGCCAGCCAGTGGGCCACTAAGAGCACAACCGGCACACCACTGCAGCCGGCCTTCGCTCCCCTACAAGCACTTGTTTGGGTCTCTCCTCCCCAGCCACTGAGACCACACACTGAAGAAGAGGAAGGGCCCAGCTTTAGCTCTGCATTTGATAGAGCCCAGATATTATTCCCTTTTTGCACCCTCTCTCAGGGAGCTGAGAGCTGACCAGAAGGCGATGCAGCAAGGACAAGGTGTGAACACAGCAGAAACCTCTCCAGTTGTGCTGGGCATGAGCCACCACACGCTCCACTCTCATAAGCTCATGGGACAGCGAAGCACCAAGCATTAAGACACATGTGGCTGGGACTGATTTGATTCAGTTCCCTGGGTTTCCTGCAAATAGGATCCAGTAGATTCCCTTCTGCCGCCTCGTCTTCCCTGCAGGGCCCACACACCACCCCACAGTAGGTTTGCACAAGTGATCATGCCCTGGGAGGGAGAGGGCAAAGCACAGGGAGAAGCAGGAGAGGCTGGGAGCTGGGGAGGCACCCAGGGGTGCATGGCGGGCCAGACCGCATCCCTGCCTCCGTCGCCCACGTTAGCCGGGAACACTGGCAGGCACTACATCAGTCAGCCGTGCTTTCATTTCAAAACGTACCAGGCTGCTCCCTTCCACCGGGCAGCATGAAGGAGAGTGGCTGCTGCATACTTGGAGAAATCACTGACTTGCGCCATGGGACTAAGCTTAATTTTGTAGACTTCCTTCCAGCCTTTCCAGCTAGGGAAAACAGCTTCATACTTGTAAAGTCCTGGTGAGATCAGAAAGTGATGATACAGGTCTGAGATATCACAATCAGCTGAACCTGGGGGTTTGAATTCTTCAGGATTTACTATCAAGTCATTGTAGCAAGCCTGTAGATCAAAAAATCCTAAATTGTAGCTGAGCATTAAGCATCTCCGAACACCTTAAGTCAGAAGAAATACAACGCTTGCTATTACTTCTGCTTCAAGGACACTCCAGGACAGAGGGAGACACATTTGTCCAACCCTTAGACCTTTTTGGTGCCTCGGGAGAGGTGCCCAAGTGCTCCCTGCCCTCCCATTCGACAGGGCGCTCTATGTCTGTGACGGTGTGGTGGGCACCAGCGGTCCAGCTTCAGCTCCTCCGGAGACSAGTGCACAAGCCAGACAAGTCATCTAACCTCTCCATGCCTCGGTTTCTCCCTCACCTGTGAAACAGCATGAATACTTCCGTATTTCACAGGGCTGTGGTGGTGGTAAATCTACAGCCGCCAAAGCACTCAGATGCATCGACCCGTGCAAGGACAAAACAGAGGCTGTGTCCCAGCTAAAGGCAACTCTCTGCGCCAGAGGTGGCCGTGTTTCACCGCCCGTACACGTGGATCGCTTGTGAAGCGCTCTGGGGCCCTTCGAGACGACTGCCAATCCAATGCGAGTGCCAAAAACTGAGGATGGGGAAATGATGACAGACTTCCTGAGGTGACGGTATACAGCAGCTTGGTGCCATTGTGGGGAAAAAGATAGAAAACAAAACCTAACAATAGGTAGAAGGCCTTGAACAGCTTTAGAAAGTAAGAGCCCAGCTCTCGGCGGCTCGCAACAAAATAATCATGAATGCAGAGGGAAAAAAAAAAGATCAAATTATGAGGTACTATTTGCTTTTTATCACAGTTCCCAAAGTAAATGTTTATCTTTATCCACATACAAATTTGAGATGCCTGCATAGATTTTAAAGTCCAATATATTCAACAGTAGTTGTCATCTAAAGCTGTAGCCAAGCACGTAGGCAGAAAACCCAAATGATGCAAAAAAAGAAAAGGGGAAAAGGGAAAGTAAACTCTACCAAGATTTCTGCAAACTTGATTATATATCAGAGAAAAGAAACAGCAGGGCTATGCTGCTTTATTTTCACTCTGATGACAGTACAACAGGAAGAAATAATACCCCGCAAAGGTCACTCTTATCCTATTCATCTGTGACAAGCTGATAATCTGGGATCTCACAAAACTTTTTAAAAACTCTTAACAGACATGCTCTTATCAGAAGGATTAATGTTTAATATATGCCAGCAGATGCAACCAACTGAAGCATCTGCTAATCAGAACAGCACCAGCTAGCTGCACATGCTGGCTGCTGCCCACAAGCACAGGGAGATCCCCCTTCTTGTAGGGAGAGGCCAAATCCAAATGTCCTTGAAAGCAACCGCTGGCTGTGCCTATCACCTCGTATGCGCACTAACCTTGCAACACTCTCCAACACCCCCCCCCCACAAGGCAATAATGCCGTTCTGCCTTCGGAGATGGGACCTGCAGGAAGAAGAGTGTTTCCCAGACACGCTAGCTCGCGCAAGCTCCCCAGTGCTCCGGCAGCACTGCTACGAGCACTGGAGCTCGCCCACTCGGTGTCAGCTCGTGCCTGTCTCCGCGAGACACAGCCACCCCTTGCTTTCCATGCACGAGCCACCCCGAGCCTGTGGGAAAGCAGCGGCAACTCGCAGCCTTCACATGCAGCACCCACAGCCCAGGAGAAGCTGGAAGCAGCACAGTTAGACTGCCGCCAGCCTTTCGGAGCTCCCTCAGGCGCCAGGGGATGCTTCTTAGCTTGACACTTCTGCAGGAAGCTTCGTTCCACCCTTGCTGTCCCACAACCAAAAACGAGCTCTAAAGAAACCACATGCGGTAAAATACACCTACCTCAAATGAAAATCTACAGAGTGCAACTTGTTACTAGAAAAGCACTGCTCTACCTACCACTCTGTGCTGCTTGAATCAAAACCGTTTTGACACAGCTGCACAAATGCCCACAGATTAGACGTGTTCAGTCCAGTAGAGAGAGATCTGGGAATTTACATTTACCCCAAATATCAAATCTGAAGACAGCAGAAGCTTAGCCAATTTCAGTTCAAATTGCATTGAAGAACATTGAGCAATATTCTGAACACCTGAAAAAGCCAAATCCCACCGAGCCCCCTAAGCCACGAACTGCAAACTCTTTGTCACACAAACACTACAGGAGTGGGAAATTAATTCTGAACCTGCCAAATTAATCTGCTCGTACCCCTAAATTTTCTTCCATTCTCTCATTTGACTGCGTCTGAAAAGAAAGAAAAACATTCTTGACAACAACTGAAATACTAGCAAATGTGCTGTGGACTGCTCTTGCAAAACTCTTCCAACGCACACCAAATTAATTACCCGGGCTCAGTCAAATAACAGCAACAAGGAAATCAGACTCTGAGCCTGGACTAGTAAATTTGCACGCGCTGATCTGAAGAGAGCTTTAGCAGCCTGGTTTTCACGTAGCCCATATGTCAATCCCCCAGTCCAAACCAACAGCAATCACGGAGCTTTTTTCTATGCTGGGGAATGCTATTCTCTTTGCTGACTAGTCAGCTTCATTCATGATTGAAGATACCACTCCATGTAAACAAAGACAAACACCCAAACTCTTAGCTGTGCATTCCTGGCACAGATATAAATGGGGCATTAAAATTAGAAATGCACATGGAAAAATGCTCCTAGGAGTCTTCAGCACTGAACGTTTTGTCTTATTTCGTGGTTTCCAGTTCTGTAGCAGAAACTGCTCAATCCTGTCCCATCATTCTGCAAGCAAATAACGTCCATTTCCTTTCCACTGCTTTTGTTATCCTCAACCGGTTGTCAAAAGAAATAATGGAATAACAACCAAAGCTGTCAAACATTTGAATTCCTCTTAAATTTCAGACATTAGAAGATATTATTTTCCCAGTATGTTTAGAGCTTAATGAAAACGTATCACTAATTTTTTATTTTAATTTTATTTACTTCTGTATTGTTCTGCAGCTTACAGTAATATTTTGAAGTAAAACTCATCCTCACTCATTTAGGCTGACAGTTTTGGTAGTAGCAAGTGTCAAGTGGCTGGAGCCATGATGTAGAGGCAGAGACACAGGCATGACTCCTCAGGTACCTTACCTAACCCTGGCTTCATTTTCCTCGTTTGGAAAAAGGAAAAACAATTTTTTTTTCTTTTTTAATTATTTGTACAACCACATCACCTAAAGGCCTTCAACCCAGACGAGGGCTTCCTTTTGCTAAATGCTATACACATGGGTAATAAGACACAAATCACACGGAAGCAGTTGCCAAGCTAAACACACAGGAGAGATTACGAGAGGAAGCAGAGCAGAAATGCTACACTCAAGGTCATTTAGCAGGATGGTGGTAGCTGGGAATCAAACAGGTCTTCCGAGTACCAGCCCAGTCCCCTCTGGATCATGCTGCCTCCAAGAGCTGTAGACAAGCAGATTTGATCTTGACCATCAGAGTACTTTTCTGCTATTTGAATACTCTGTAAATTTGGGCCACCCAGTATTCATCTCTGAAAAAAGGCTAACTACCTTTGGACCAGGTACATCTTACTACCTGTACACAACCCACCAAGTCCTATTTTGCCAAACAGACACTCTATAGGAAATTCAGGATAAAACTCAGAGTTTCAGAATGTGGGTGTCTGATACCAAACAAAGCAATCAGCATTCAATACATAATTCACAGCAGGGACAAAAAGCCCTGAGCTTTCATATGCTGCTATTTCCAGTATTTCATTTTCACAGCCTCTGCTGGAAGCTTTTTCTCCACAGTCACAAAGTTTTCCTGACTTTTTTTTTTTAATGTAAACATTTATTTTCTGGGCTGAAATTTGGCATATTTTTTTGTTTAAGGCCTTGCTGCACACATCTCTTAAGCAAAGATTTAAGCAGCACAGTTAAAAAAGAAAAAAAACAACAACACTAAGTTGAGGAAAATACCCTCTAATAGTGTAGTAAGATGACCACAACATCCACTTAGTCCCCTACTTGGGATTCACCTAAGGTAGGCATAACCTCTGCTCCAATCCGTGGAAGTTATGTACCTAAAACCCTTGCCTACATGACCTCCTTTTACTACTAAACAGGTTCTCTACTTTTCAGTTTTCCAATGGGTTACTGCAATTCAGAAGGTATTATATGTAAATAGAGAACACACTGTAGCTACACAAGAGAATCTCTGTACTTTATATATCACGCTAACATTTCTAAATTTTACCAAGTGGGGGAAAAATATTAATTAGATTTTCTCATAATGCATCTGCAGTTCTTCAAACAAGACTTAAGGCAAGCTGATTTATTAGCATGCCCTTGCAATCTCAGTGATGTTGGTATCAGGTTAGTTTCCTTTTCTAATTCAATCACTGCATGAGCAAGGCTGGACCTGGCAGTTCCGAGAAGGTCGCACAAAATTCCCTAGCTCGATTGCTGTTGTGTCCTTTCTAAAACTTCAGCTCCAGAAAAATTTGTGAAACGTGGTCTCTCTCCTTCCAGCACGCACGACAGAAAACATCCTTAGACACTGCTGTGTTGCAGCTAAAGATGACAACTTAGTCTTGTGATTTTCTGCTGTTTTTGCTATGTGCAATTCTGAAAGAAAACCCCAGTATTTTAATTACTTTTGGCCGCTTCTGTGACTCAGTCAGAGAGACTTTCACTTGTAAGTCATGGGCTCTGCTTGGGGCTGAGGTGATGATGACCGAAAGCTGCTTCTCACCCACGCGTTGTTGATGGCCAATATGAAGTAAACTATCAATGCCTAGAAAGCCTCCCCTGCAGAGGCCTCTCGTGACAACTGCCTCAATCCAGAGACAAGAACTAATTAGAAACGAAGCCTGAGATAATCTTTCACTTTGAGCTTCAGCGATGTCAGGGTTGACTCATGCTGAGGTACCGGACTATGCAGACTCAAAGCGGGACTTCTTCCAGACAAAGCTGCCATAAGGCCGACATCCACTGTGGGGAGGAAGGATCTTTTCTGCTCTATGAAAGATCTATGCCGAGAAAATGCTTTTCTCCCTCATCACTTCAGAGGAGAGGGCAGCACACAGCTTTGCAGGACAACGGCATCCTCCCGCCTCTGCCCAAGACACAGGAAGCATCTAACGGGACCTGGGTGAACCTTCCATCAATACTACAGATTGGCGCTCCCATGCTCCCCTGCCCTGAAGAAGGCAAGAACACCAGGTACCATCTTGGCACTGTTGATCCCAGGTGTCAAAACTCTCTCCTTGCTCCCTGTTAGCGGTGGCCAATTTTAGCTCATGGCAATGTCCTTATTTCCTGTCTGGCACACAAGAAGTGCTCCTCTGCTTCGTATTTATATGCCAGCTCATGTCTGCAATAGTGGCAAAACACTACCTGAGAGAGGCCCAGGTATGCCACCCCAGATAGTCTAGGGATGGTCACTCATCAGTGTCTTTAACGGCAGGTCTGCTGGCCACGGGGAAATGTCAAGGGTTAACAACATCCCTCATTCTGAAAAGTATTATGGACTTTCCAAAACTACTGTCCAGGGAATAATCCCTCTGCTTTGGGTCCACCTCCCACTGGACTGTCTCTCACTGGAATCCTAAACTCATGCAGAGTATTGCAAGAGCTTGTCTGTGTGTAAATGTATGCTGACCAAGGTAGGGCATGTTAAATAAACTGCTTGTCATTATCCCAGTATAACACCTACTCCAGTACGCGAGGACTATTTTACAGTTTAGTTTATGCTGCTTTTAAACTATTTTAAGATAAAATAAAAAAAAGAAACAGATCAATAAAATTTCTCTTATTCCAGAACACGAGTATCCACAAGGGCAAGGTATGCCAATAAAATTATTATAATGCTTTAACTCCGTAAGCACAACTGGAAAAGTCTTCTCTAAAAACAAGCCGTAACTCTATTTTTCTATCTGCAGCCATTATCCTGATAAATTTGGGAAGGTCAGCTAAGGTGTAATCCAATAAATGCGCTGATGTTCTGAGTAAGTACCTCACAATTTGCAGCCTAATCTATTATCCTACTATAAGACCATCAAATGACTCATCAGTTTTAATACCTAGTACAGATCAAACAAAGATAAATATCAAAGCTTTGCATTCTAGTTCCACCCTTCAAGGACTTGTTTCAGTACTTTTTAATTACAGCAGATGACACATTCAGCTCTGACATTTGCTTTTTCTAACGGCTATAGTTAATAGTTGCCGTAATCATACTTTTCATGAGACATAATTATGTTAACCAATAAATATTGAAAAGTCTGACAAACTGAATGAAGAAAAGTGGCATTTGGTCCCAGATCTGAAATTCCGCTTTTTTTGTCCACAGTAGCTATTGTAAGAAACACACTAGGGAATCTCATCCTGACATTCCTGGGCTCAGGGGGACAAATCTTTGTAGTCCCCACCAGAACTGCAGGCAAAAAACCACATAAACAAATGCATGTGCCAGGCAGCACACATGATCCTGGACGTTGCTGCACTTAAAAAGTCAGATCAAATCCAGAGCAACTTGGGCTATGCCTTCTGATTCTACAGAAACTCAAATAAGCCTACAGAACTTTGTAATTGAACTCTGTGATTTTTTATAGATATATTACAAGTACAAAATAAAGCAAAAAAACATTTTACTCACCCAATTCCAGATCTCAAAAAGGGAAATATGAGGAGAAAGTCAGCAGTACTGTCAGACAATTGCAAAAGCTATGTGAAGTGGTTTCAGAAGTTACATGTCTCTAAGACACGGTAGCTGACTATGCAGGCACAGCAAATAAAAATGAATAGGACAAATCACTTCCAGTTAACTCTCTCACAGTGTTTTGATCCTATAAAGCCTTTCTCAATAACAGTGTGCATTTGTATGTTTGGCCCACACAAACACAAACGAATGCAGATTATTTGATACAGTACATGAGCACAATCACTGTTAAAACTTGTCTCATTTATTGCAACAACAAAAATCCATTGGGAAAAGGACCAAATCATATCCGGTTTATGTTGCTACTGTTTTTTTTGACTGACTGACCCAAATCAGACTGTTTAAAAGGTCTGTAAGTTTATGCAAGAACTGTGTACATGCAGCTAGAATGAAAAAGAGGTTTATTAGGAGGTCTCTGCAGAAAGCAAGGGATTCACACAGGTCAAGATGCCAGAGCCTCTGCTTGCAGACGGACACCTGGGCTGGAATACAGATCTGATAGAACTCCATTTTTGCTAAGTCAACATTCACATACTTAAACATGAGCAAACGTAAATGATCTCTGATCGCTATTTCAGTTCTGCTCAGAAAGTATTGTTTCTCAACTGCCCAAAACAAACGTAACAATGAAAAGAACAAAAAGAGCCAAAAACTAGAGAGATGGCCCATAGGGATAATGGATGCACACAGTATCATTCAACTTGCTTTTCCAATTCTTTTAACCTTTGAGGCTTTAATCAGAGCTGATATTGGTCAGATGAAGACGACATACGCATAGAGCTGCGTGCATACCTACGAACACATATATGTATAACAAATGAGACTACTCTTGAGAAAGGGAAGTGAAGTAGCTGCACAACCGGGCACAAACACATTTGGGATGAATGTAAAGATCTCATGAATTGCCCTTTTTAAAGTGCCACTGAGGTGTCACTGTTTCATACAACAAAAAGATGACACCTTACCAGAATTTAAATAGCTCTACTCAAGTATTACCTACATTAGTGACAAAAATGAGCTGAGCTCCTGTCACCCCAACAGTCCTTGTCTAGACACAGAAGAATAAGTGGAATTCCAATCTGCCTTCCTGCGTTACCAACCACTCTGACAGCTGAGCTATGATCCAAGCCACTTCATCGCCACCGATTAGACAACAAAAACAAAAGAAAACAACTTGAGATGCAGATATCTGGATCATTCTAGCAGCGTGACAGATAAAAGTTAACAAAGAAAATGTGTAAAAGTACTTGTGAATCGAGCAGGTTTTAATTCACGAGCTATTGTTGACAAAACTTGGGGAGAACGAAATGCCATTTTTTGGAAGTATTTTTTTTCCAACAATCTCTGCAGCAATCTAGCAATTGCGATCAGAGACCCTTTGCTCAGCGGTACTACAGCTTTTGAACTGGTGCCTCCTTTGGAGCGGCTGCTCCCTCCTTCCCATTGACAGCCACATCTGGATGCTATCAGGACAAACTGGCACGCCTGCTCGCAACAAATACCAAATGGTTAGCAAATTGACTCCAGCAGTCAATGCTGGCCTGTTTCCCACTCTCAGTTTACGCAATGCGCCACTAACCTGTTGAGACCGAGGCTTGTAAGGAGAGCTGCTTTCTAAGTCAGCCAGGATGCTGGTCAGAGAATCAATTTCTGCATCTAAACTGGATCGTCTCTCTTCAAGGGTCTTGCCGCCAGGATTCACCTTAAAGGAAAAAGAGTTCCAGTTATTCAAACCACTTGGCCTGGCACATGGTTTCCAACAGTCCTCAAATGGAGCTGCTGACATGCCCCAGGAATATCTCTCAGCTTGCATGGACAAACATGTTGAAATGCTATAGCTGCCTCCATAATCTGGGATGAGCAGAAAACCTCCAACACACAAGGATTTAGGCTGCTTTGGGGGTTTTCTTCACACATTTCCCACAATGATGCTACTGTGTTAAGTTTACTTTGAGGATTAGGAAACTTGTGCTGTGGAGGTGAGTGGGTAGGATAACCACAGTCTCCACAGCTGGAAAAGCTGTATTTTAGCACGAAATCTGGCTGGGCAGTCTGAGTTAGGGGACAGATTTGAATACCTGGATTCTGAAAGCATCTTTTCTGCCAAGTCCCCATCCAAGAGGAAGCACAGACAGAGCAGAGCTGCAAGCCTCAGTGGCCAGTGACTAGCCACCTGCACCTATTATTATTTTTAATGAAGCTGGGGTACCTGTCCAATTCGACACTTCTTCACAGTTTCCATCTAGAAAATGAGTTCCAAGGAGGAGCAAAAAATTATTTTTTTTTCATCCCTGGTTCATCCCTAGCTGACTCAAGGTGAAGGGCACTATTTGCAATAAGTAGTGACAAAATAACCCCTTGGGAAGAGGGGTATTATGCAGGAAGGTCCTCCTCCAGAGTGGCCACTAGCCTACGTTCAAGACCCTTTCGATTCAATGCATCTTCCATTCTCTCTGTTTTCAAAATGTCCCAGCCCCACTTAGACCCAGGCTGATAGGGGCATTCACTTGAAGGGGAGAGACATGAATTTTAACAACCACCACCCTGCCTACCCAAGCAAAGAGCAAAACCCCAGATCCCAGCATCCCAGGAGAGTGTGCCATCCCCAAGCTATTGTTAGAGGGCTGCATTACAATCTAGAATAACTGTTTTAAAAGAGGAGTCCTTCACGTTCTTCGTTTCTGAAAAAACAACTCAGTCCAAAGCTTCCAGGGAAGAACTCCATGCTGTACATCCCAACCAACACAGCTACAGTGCGTAAAGCAAGGAAAACACCTTCCTCTTCAAAATTTTCCATGGCTTGGAAATTAGGGAACTTCAGCAGGAATGAGAACTGTGTGTGCCCCAGCACACCTCTCCTCTCCGAGCAGCCCAGAGTGATCCAACAGCACCGCTGCGCCCAGGGTCCTGCATTTGCAGAGGCTGTAGCTGCCACGCTCTGAGCCGGCTCAGCGTTGCGCCTCGCGCCAGCCACTAAGGCCCCACACCAGCTGTGGCATAGGTGCTGCACAACTTGTCCCAGCCCATGCTTGTGGCAAGCGCAGGAGCAGGACTTCCTGAGCCATGTGAAATATTGCACATTTAAATCTTTTCTGAACCTGAGTCATAGTTAGTATTTGTCTTGTGCCCTTCCACATCTGTCTTATCTGCAAATTCCTCTGTGTGCACCTGCAGAGCTCAGTACAGAAGAGCTCACTTTCAGCTCGACTGCTACAATAATAAAAGTGAATACTGAAGAATTATATAACAACTCACCTAATTTCAACCATAATGCCTCTTCAGACTATACCAGCACTTCCCCACAGACAACCCAGCTCTGTTTGCCTTCATGTCACCAAGTTACTTCCATTTTCCAAGCCAAAAACTAGTCTTTCCCTTTAGCTCACTGACTGCTCCAGATAGTTTTTATTTAAATTTCATTTCAGGAGCGCTAGATCATTACCTGTTTTACAAACGCCCCAGTCATCAATCCGACACATAAATGGCAAGTTGGTCAAAGAGAGACAGCCTATGCAAAGCCAGCAGGCTCTGATCTGTCAAGCTTATACGTGCTAAGGCATTCATTAGTTCCTAATGATTATTAAATCTTATAGGATTACAATAAATTTGGCTTGACTAACACAAAAATGAAATCTCCAGTACGCTTTATGCAAGAACACATCATTTAAAAGGCTGAGAGTCAAGTTAGAAACTACTTATAAACCCAATTTTTTTGCCTATTTTTATTGTAGAGCCAGTCAAAAATTTTCCAGCCAAACTATTTTTCAGGAAAGAAATACTTTTCACAAGAATCACTCCAGATCATTACTCCTGCCTAGTTGTAGGTACTTGTATTTTTTAATCTGAAAAAGTCCAATTTCGTTTTCACTATTAATGCACTTCATTGCCTTTGTTTGGTTCTTCTCCATTCTCCAATTATTGGCCTACAATAACTACAGGGCAGCCACAGATTTCTCCATCACGGTGCTAAACACAGCCCACACACAGAAACTGAGATTTCTCCACTCCTAAAAATTTTTAAGCTAAGCAGTCAAAAGCCATCCTGGAAGTGGGGAGAGATGTGGAGGGCACCCAAGGCCCCAACATATGAGGTGATAAACTGCGCAGCAAGCCACTGGCAGAGCCAGGAATAAAACCAGAGACCATGAAACTGAGGTTTTAGTACCCTGGGTGTGGGACTGTGCTGACCCTGGAGAGATAAGACAGTGGTACATAAGAAGATCATCCAATTTCATTTCAGCTTCTTTGCATTTCCGTGCCACATTATGCCCAGGTTCTCATTCCCCAGAACGATTATGCAATAGCTGACTCGCAAATGCTGCAGAACAAGTTGTAAGGTTGTAAAAGTTAAATGTCCTTAGGAAACCTAGAAAAATAAAATAAAAAAGCATGGAAACATCTCTATTGATTCTGGGATCTGTAAAAGATTTATTTATTCAATTAAAATATAATCAACATAGATTAAGAGCCCAATTCTGCAAAGGTTAGACACAATGCAGTATGCCAGTGCCAACAAAATAATGCTACCGATGTTTGTAAGGGCCTATTGGGACAGGACTGGACTTTTAGTACATCAGAGAAATGGCAATTCTCGCAAAGGCAGATTTCTCCTTGCTTCCTCTTCCCCAGCTCCATGAATCTCACACTTCTCTGCATGCAGTGCTCCAGTTTCAACTGAGAGGTTTGTTGCGTGTGGAAACAAGAGAAGAATTTGCAATACTAACTTTAGTAAGAGAGGGTTAAACAATTTCTCTTCTCATGCTCTCCATCATGACTTTGCTATAAAAGTTTTATGGTATTATTCTGGAACAAAACCCAAGCCCTAGGTCCCAAGACACAACAGGTTAGCGCAGACACGGTTCTATTCTGAGGAACCCAGACTGGTTAAGCCCCGGACTTAGCAAACATAGAAACCGGAACCAGAAAGAACTGCTTATTCTATTTCTGCCTGGATTTACCGTATTGTTACAGACATGTCACTTGTGCACCCTTCCCTTCAGCCAGAAGAATACGGAAAAATGGGTTTAAAAAGAAAAAGGATGCTATTTCTGGCCTGACCAATGTGAGTTTGAGAAAAAGCAAACATGAGCCTACTCAGTCCAACAAATTACTCATGCCAGGGAATATCCACTCACGTGAATTTCTGCAACTCCTACAGTCCTATCCCCTGGCTCAGTCCCTGCTGCAAGGCAAAAAAGAGAAAAACTGCAGAGTTTCACCACTTGGCTTGTTTGGCCGTCCCAAATTCCTGGTGTGCAGCTCGGAGCAGCTGTGACAGTAAGGYATTGCTGAGCCCTGTCAACCCACACTGTTCTGACGAAACCAACTTTAATTTTGCTAATCCTATCACCCAGYACCAGTCAGTGTCACAGGTCGCCCYTCRCTACCCCAAGGGATATTCATTTTCAGAACATGCAGCATCTCAATGCAGGCACCTCAAAGTTTAGCTCACTGTGCTAAAAAGGCTATCAGGCCATTCACTGGGCTAGAGACACAAAAAGCACATTGATTTCCCTAGAGGCCATCCTAGATTACCTGCTTTAATCACACTTTGTAAGCTACAGAAGAGGAATTAGAACATTTGTCATGTGTCCAAGCCAGCTCCTTGCAGCAGGTTYAAAAAGACTGGGAGAAACTGGCTCCCACATGCCCTTCCAAGTTCCTCTTCCCTGACCCAAATTCCTTTCCCTACCCAGACACAACTTCCTCTCCTTTATTCTCCTGTCCATCCTCTCCCAATCCCTTGTGTCTCTTTTCTTCTCTGCTCTCAGTCTCTGTTTCCCCCTCTCCATGCCCTGTTCACCTCCACGCAGTGTTGCAGCTTGGGGCAGTCAGTAGGCCCTTGGGACAAGGGCGAGATGCACGTGTCCTGGGCTGCCAGGTTGGTTTCCAGGCCCCTGCGGGGACTCATGTCCATGCCCAGTGGWGTTGCTAAAAGTGACTCTAGAGTCACAGGGTACGAATTCCACCAATTCAATTCAACAGCCAAATGCCTCAACATTTTAAGAGCATCAGGATTTTGCACTCTGCAGTGCAGTTTTCCAGCATCAAGATCAACCTCCTCCCCACCCTTCTTGGCCTTGCTCAAGTCTGGCCTGACATAGGTTGAGCTGAGCATGTTTCATGAGTGCTGCAGCCAGTTCATCCTCTGAGCTGTACACAGGAACGTATTGGGAAATGCAATGCTATCATATACGTACAGACATGTCCAAGACAGCAGAGCCAAGGCTAGACATGTAACCTTCCTTCTGGCATTAACTGGCTCTGGACTGCTTCACCATCCAAACTTCACACTCTCTTGATCTTGCTTTTTGTATGGAAGCATCAGCCGTGTCTGGGAGCCTTGCCACTTGCCGCTTAGTCTGAGTTCCGTGACTCGGCTCCCTCACCCAACAATATCTGCCAGTCTTCAGGTCAGTTGCAGGTGAGAAATCCACTCCCGACCTGAGGGTAATGGCACGTCTCCCTGTAATACTGACAAGCGGAGTACCTGCTGCAGTATCTCCTAGGGCTCCAGCACTGGTTTAGTAGGGAAGATGCACTCATTCCATGTCTTCCCCCACAGATCTCCGTTCATGAACTGTCACAACACTTTAGACAGTTACACCTGTACACTTGCCTTGCCACACTGACCCTGGCCTGTGCTTTCCTAAGCAGACAACCAGAAAGGAAAGAAGGGAAGGAAGCAGAATCCAAACTGAAGAGCACACAAGGAGGATAGAAGGTCTTCCCTACACCCTACTCCATGGGCCCTGCATGCAACAGGGGTCCCAATGCCTCCTTTGCAGTCACAGGTTACAGAAAACCTCATAATTCGCATGTGGAAGAATGGAGATAAACACCACGGAGACAAGAAAGGTCATAGCTAATGACTGGAAATAAAYGGGCTGGGGGGCCCCCCAAGTACAGAGGTTTCACTGGGAGAGTGCGATGCTTGGGGAGCTCTCTGGTCTGTGACATCCAAGAGTGGGGAAAAGCAGGGATGGAAAGGTAGCAGTGCATGGCATGGGAGAGCACTTTGCAGCAAAGGCAGTGATGGTGCCATGGCGGGAAAGAAAGGACTAAGCAGCAGAGTGAGGAAGAGGGGCATCGAGGCAAAACTTGAGTTGTGAGAAGGTAGACAGTAGATAAGGACTTGTGCCCTGAAAGACTTCCTTGTATTTTGCTCTAGCAAACCTCACTGAGACACACACAAGGTAGCAGAGCTGGTAAATTCTTGGCAGATGTAACTGGCCATTGGTTTCACAGAATTCAGCTCCTTTAGCTTGTCACTTCACACCCACTTGTACCTCCTAAAATCCAAGCAGCTACAGGGCAACCTGCTGAGGGTTTAGATCCCTTGGGGACAGGATGAAGCCAGACTAGGCTAATCTGGCAAAGAGACAACATGGCATTTGGCACTTGCAAAACCTCCTTCCATTTTTCCTACCTTTTATCCTTTGCAGACCTCCACCTGCTGCCTGCTTCTGCCAGGTCGCAACCCCCACCAACAGTTTGAAACTCTCTGCAGGCTCTGGAGATCCTTGGATAGAGACTGAGGTGGTACAAAGAGCAAATGAAACAGCTCTCCAAACAAGGAGTTTGCATCTCTTTCTACTCTGTGGCCTCAGGCACTGGGTTTAGACAGAGCCACAGACAAAAAAAGAAGGATGGGGCTCTTATTTTCTATTTTAGCTGGGGCGAAGAAGAGGGGAAGGATGTTTGATTTCAATGGCATCCACTTTACATACAAGAAGAGACTGTGAGAAATTTTAACCAGGAAGAAAAGTGATTCAGTCTTGATACACTCCAGGCTGGAGTTTGTGTTTAATTTTTTTTTTCTTTGCACTTTCTCCAACAATATGACTGCCAGAGGCAAGATCCTTTTCAAACACACACCCTTGTTACCCTGTCTCTCTTGCGGTAGAATTTCCCAGACTTCTTTCCAAGGTCACAAAAGCCCTCTAAAGTGCAAAAAGACACTGCAGTGGCAAAAAAGATGCATCCTTAAGGGCATATATCAGAAAAATGAAGCATCCAGAAGATAAGTTGCTGTGATCTATTCTCCCCTGAACCTACAGACAAGCGCAAACATTTTGTTTCAAATTCCCTAATATGAATCAAAACAGTTCAAAGAGGCTGCCCCACCAAGCACGCACATGGAGACAAGAGCTGACTACAGCACTGGGGGCGGGGGGTGGGGGGGATCCAAGATGCTTGGACTTGATGCAAAAGTGCTGTTCCAGGCATCAGGGAAGGGCTGGAAATGTAGTCATGCCCTTTAAAAACAGGGAGATTGAGTCTTTTGAAACAAATCTGAAATGATGGAAGATTTCAGCAGATGTGACTGCAGTGATTTCAGCACACATGATTCTATCAAGGATCTAATAGAAAAGAACTTCCCTGCTGTTCCATCAGGCTCAAGGCAGGCCTGAAACATCCTTTTTAGTCTTTTGATGACATCAAGGATAAAAGCTAAAGGGAAGTTAGTATTTGATTTATTTTTTCCCCTGCTCTTTCTTTTTTTAAGTCACGGAATAGTTTTACCTGGTTTATGTTGCTGCATATTAGCTGGACAAAAGAACAACACTYGAAAAGTTAGAAGTGGATTGTCCAAAGATGTCATTCTGTATCACTCTAATGCTGCTGTCATCTAACTGAGCGACACTTCCACAACTCTGGCCACTTCTGAAGATCTCCCCATGAGCAGGTGGGCTTACCTGGAAATACTTCCTAGCAGGGCATAAAGAGCAGGGAGGGATGCCAACCATCCACTGAACATTGGCCTCCCTTACTGTTCCAAGAATAGCCAAAAACCGTGCCAAATGCCAAAAATGTGCCAACTCTGTCCCTTGGCAGAGTTCGCATCAGCAACTGTGCTGCAGCAAACTTCAGGAGACAGAGATGCAGCCATGCAAGGCGCAGGGGAGTGCTAACCACCAACAGTGCAGAGTACAGTAAAGGGTGCCATGTTCCTGAGGTCCAAGCTCAGCTCAGTCCAAGAGCTGTGGTACACATTTGGTCTAGCCATAGTCCCAAAATCAGTTTCTCCACCCACAAAAAATGTAAATAGTAGTGGGTTCTGTGAGGATTAAGTGGTCTCATCTCTGAAGAAACGGGGTGTTGCAAAGAACTGCTTGGGATCATAGCTGGAGCAAATGAACATATTGACAAAAAAGTTATTTGCTAAGCATTGCTGAGAGACATCTTGCTATATCTTAACAACCAATTTATAACCTTACAGTGGTGGAGGAGCTTAAAAAAAGGACAAATAATAATAATAAAGAAATAGAGAAAGCAGGTAATAGAAGAAGAAAGCATGAAACTAGAAGCTATYGAAACAAAGAAAATGGGGCAGGTATTTCTTCACACAACATGCTGTTAAGTGGTGGAACCCCTTACTGCAAAATGCTGTGGTTTTTGCAAGTTTACATGGATTCCAAAAGCAGCTGGAGAAAGATATGGAAGAAAACTCCATCAAGAAATATATATAATATATAAAAATATATATTATTCCATGCTTCTCCTTACCCTCTCATATTTTTCCCTGGATACTTCCTCCTGACCACTGCTGATCTGACCCAGTTTGGCTCTTTACAGACATTTGCATTTATATGAAGCCTCCACTTGTGCATTGTATCTGCCCGCTGACACCAGCCAGCGTCACTTCTTTTGCCAGTGAGTATATGTCAGTCTCTGCAGGTTAATAACTGATCATCACCACAGCACTGGGGTTCAGACCAACGCCTGGAAACCCCCTTCTTTCCTCCTTGCAGCCGAGATGATAGAAAATCCAGCGGAATGCATTCAGCCTCCTGGGACACACGCCAAGGAGAGCAATCTCTTCCTCCCCACACAGCCTTCCTCCTCCAAGTGCCAGCTAGACACTCCGTTAGGAGCTTCTCAGAGATCTCTGGTCATGGAGTAACAGAGACAACAGCTCTTACGGGAGAGACTGCCAGGGAGAGTCATGGAAAGATCAACTTCAAATGAGAGGTTTTGCCTTTCGGCACTGCCTGCATTACATGCATTAGCCTGACCAAGGCATGGTCAGCAGCAGGACTGCTAAAAAGTCCTCTTCCTTTTATTTTTCTGAGAGAGAGAAAGGGGAAAAATATTTTGTTGCCATTATGAATCTGTATTACAATAAAGTCTTTGTATTTCCGTAGAAATCAGTCTGACAGGCACTGCTCACATGAATAGTTAGAAAACATCTCTGTCCCAAGGAGCTTATTGTCTACTAGAAACCAGACCTGGAAAGGGAAAACGGGTAGAGGGGGAGCAGTGAGTACCAGAGAACACTAAGCAGAGTAAGTCTGAAACGCCACAAAGCTCCTTCTGGCTGCCAGACAAAGACACTAATCCACTGGGCCAAACCAGCTCCTCAGAAAGCATTTCATCTCTGCATTTGACGTCCCAGCCCTGACAGCACATCATCGGAAAGGGAGAAAACTGCCACCCATGCCGCCAAAGCTCCACTACAATTTTACTGCAAAACCAGCCTGCGTTCACACAACCAGGGGACGGATTCGAACCACCGGCCAGAGGCTGTGCATGAGCACTTAATAAGCCATTGCCCCCTGCACACCCAAAGATGAGACCCAGATCCTGAGCCAGCACCTCAGCCTGGCGCTGGGGATGACACCACCAGAGCAGAGGGGCATGGCAGTGCCAGGTCAGAGCCCAGGACCACCTTCCCTCCCAAACAGCTCCTGCACCTAACATCAGGGAAAGGGGGTCTTTTGCCACAAATGTGCACGGTTTACCCAGACCTGCTTTCAAGACCACAAAAGATTTGGCTCTGGAGAAGCAGGCTGAGGTATCTGATGAGCGAGATGACACCACAAAGGAGGACGTTTCATCGTGGAGGTTCAGGAGATGGGTTCCACRCACCGGGCACACTCTGCCAAAGCACCAGCCTGGGGCCAGCAGCAGATCTCCCCGGGGGCAGTGACAGGACACAGGCAATAGCGCGGCAAGCAAGGAGACACACAGCACTCCCCGTCCTGCTGCCCTGCGCAAGCCCAGGATGGAGCAGAGGAAACGTGCTGAGGAGGAGGACGCAGCAAGCAGGTCGATGCACCCAACAGAGTCGCCTTGCAGCCCAACCGCACTCTGCAAAGCACCCAAAGCATGCAGAGGTCCCGACATCTCTACCGCAGGTTTCAAACCCTCACATGGCTTTTGGGGGGTTTCCAACCATAGGGTTTTGCTCATGGTAGGGAGTCCTGAAGGTTTTAAGATTGGCTAAATGCAGCTTTCCAAAACTGTGACATTAAAAGACACAGCAAAGCAGGAAACATCATTCAGTCAGCTGAAGGATCTTTGTACTGCGGCCAGCCGGTGCAGAAGGAAGAGGCATCGCGATCCTCAAGCACACGAAAGCAACAGGCTGAGTTTGATAAGGAACAGCCCAGGGATGAAGAGAGAGGAGGAGTCCCATGAGCCGGCATCTGCCAGAGCAACAGACCCGACGGTCCTGGTACTTTACTTAACATGTCTGATCAAAAGCTTCGGGAATCTTTTGTGCGTTAAGTGCTACCAGATGCAAAATCAGCAGCAAGATGAGAACTGTATTAATAAACTAAGGAGGCACATAAAGTTATTTGAAAACTGAGTTGGGAAGATGGGGAGAGAAGGGGGAGAATAAAACCAGTTTATTTTTCCATTAAGGCAATTTAATATTCTCCGGGTGGAGTTAAATCACTCGTCCTTGGGAATTAAATTGAATTAGTGAAACGTTCTTGTTCATCAGCAGAATATACAATAGAAAATGGAATATATCATTTTTTTCTTTACGTCTTCTGCAGGACAGTGCTACTTTTCTATTCACAGAGCAAGAATAGTTGGCCATGAAATCCTTCTGACCCAGCATGACTTTCACTGACTGTAACTAACTTTACAGCAGCTATCCTTTTTCTTTTAATTAATGCAATTACATTAGGACTCATTATTGATAATTATGGCGACTGTTAAAAGTTTCCCCTTTCTTTGCCCACTCCCCCGCCAACCTAAAATCTGCTCCAATATCGTCACAAATTAATGTTTAATTAGCCATCAAGCAGAGCTGATGTTCCCTGCAGAGTATTGCTGCTTGCAGAAAAAATGAAAACTAAAAGGAGATATTGGATATTTCATCATCTGCCTCCAATAGGAACCACAACCAAAGAGTAACCAATTACCCCAACATAGTTACAAAGTTTAATCAATACAGAAACCAAATAGCTCATTAAGTGTCAACTACAATAAACGAAGGCCTTTCCACTGACTCTTATTGCATGAAAGTTACATTTATAAATGATCCCATGGCAATTTCCAAGAGCAAAGACTCTTAACTTCCACATCCTGGCCAAATTGCAGCTTTCCTCTTTCTTCTCCTAGTGTAAGAGAACAGGGAAGAGGAGGATGCCTCTAACTGCGCAGGACATGTCAATGTTCATTCATGACAAGCCACGAATTACACACACCTAACACTCATCTGCTGTCCAAGGTATTGCCTTAATGAACTGAACAGCCACGAGAAGACAGGTGAGAACACTCTTGCAATATTCCCCAACTGTTTTGACATTTCATTTTGTTTCCTATTCATTATTATTGTAACAACTCATGAAACTCTTCTTCAAAACTTTTAAGTGAGCTGCCCTGTCAAATAAGAGCAGGCTGAAAATGGTAAGGACCAAGAAAAGAAACACATATAACGTTTGACAGGATTTAGGTTGGATGGCTTTCCACAAAATGCTATCAGAATGGAAGCCATACCAGGGAAAACTACTTCTAACAGCAGATTTTTCCTATTCCATAGGGGAAAAACACCAAACAATCTCCTTCCCCATCATGTGATCCTGAAACAACTAATGTGCAGAGCTGACGCTTAGCAATTTTACTTCTTTCCATGCTTKTGGTGAGACTAACACTGAAACACTGTGCCCAGTTCAGGAGTGAGCATTTTAAAAATTTGAGAGACTCCCCCAAAAAGCCAAACCAGCTGACAATGAGAGGCACCGAGAGCTCAGTTGGTTTCACTTATCATAAAGGAGACTGAATAGCAGCTTGACAGCAATATATAAACAGCTTCACAGAATGAAAATGCCAGAGAGCAGATTGCCCCATCTAGCAAAATAGAATAACATACAGTAGCTGGAAGCTGAAGCCAGACAAATTCTATTGGAAAATAAAAGAGGTATTCAGTTATGTGTAATACTGCAGGTAATTAACTACTAGAACAAACTTCCAGGTTTTCTCCATCTCTTGATACCTGTGGATCAAGACTAGATGCCTTTGGTCTCTCTGCATGTGCCTGGCTGAAGTCTTCTGATCTGCGATATTCAGAAGGGCACAGCTGACAATTTAACGGCTCTGCCTGGCCCCGAATCTATAGAGGGGAGAAAGTAAAGGCGCTGCTGCATTCATAAAGATCTGTCGACATCACTTTGTGTTTGTACCGCTTTAACTGGAAATTAAATTTACATTAACAAAYTCTTTCCCACACAAGACTATATTGTGACAGTTAAATGAAGAGCTTTTAAAAAGGGACACATCTCAGGCAATTTTAATCAAAAAAGATAGGTTTTGTTAAAGCTACCAATTTCAGAAAATTAAGGTTGACTAAAACTGTTTTTAAAAACTCCTTTTGGAATTTAATCACATGTTGGAAACCCATACGCAGCTGCTTGTGTCACCTGCAAAAAGACTGCATAAAACATAAGCATATGCTTAATTTTACATGTGTGCTTAAGTTCTATCAACTTTAATGAAGTTTAAGCACACAGTCAAGCTTCTCTGAATTTGAGAAAGCATTYCTGAACAAGGGCTGTGAAGCTATTATGAAATCAACACAAAAAAATATTAAAATTGGCTAGTCAATCTTCACAGCCTGAATAAGCTCCAAATGCAGAAGTTAAACATATAACATATTTCTGAATTTGTTTGTTTGTTTTGCTTAAGAGGAAGGCATACACGCCAAAAAGTTTGCAAGGATTCAAGAGTCTCCCAGAGAGCTTGGCAACATTTCACAAAAATGGAGGTATAGAACTACATGAAAGTCAGTGGCTTGGGTTTGGCTTCTTTCTCAGAACTGAGTCAGGTTAAAAATCTAGTATATGTCTCTAAAAACTGAGAAGAGGAAAATCTGGGGTCCACCGCAGTACATGAATTTCTGGGAAGGAAGCCCAGCGCTGCATTAGAAGGCATCGCCTGCTGTCATCTATAAGGCAGGAAAGTCTCAGCTGAGCAGACCCCACAGGACTGATTCAGCGAGGAAGGACCTTGCCTTCAAGAAGTCTGCAATCCCCATTTCCAAACCTTTGAGCCCACTTTTATCTTGCATCCTTGAAGGGAAGGCATGTGTCTAGTATTTGATTTGGATTGATGGGTTTTCTTTCTTTCTTTTTCTAAACACCAAATTCCCTGTCTGGACACCTCKCCTTCTAAACATTTCCTGAGTGAGAACGTCAGACAAAGAAAATGGATCCGAACTACACACAGCTCTGAACAACAAGTAATCTGCACTGCCCAGAAACCCACAATAAAACTCTGCTAAGAGAATTCCCAGTATGTAGATCCTTTTCAGATGAGCTCTGAGGTTTATTTTGGTACCGTCCAAATGTAGATAAATGAATGCAAGTTGCTGCTTTTCAGTAAGAATTCATGTCTGAAAGCAGCTGTGCATCAGAAATCGCAGTGTCCCCAGTACACATTAGGCCTCAGGAAAATATCTTTTAACTCTACTTCTGCTTAGAGCCAATACAACCATAGAAGCCAAATGGGATTTACTTCAGCACAGAAAGCATATTCTCTACCTAAATTTTTTTAAGACGCTTAGCCAGTATTAGCATCTACCGAATCCTGCTCCCKGCTCTCAGACAGGAGCCTTACCCAGAGCTGAGGGAAATGCTGGTGCCACAGCCCTTGGGCTGGCCTCAGCAGCTAAATGTTCAGGGAAGACATAGAAGTACATTGCAAGGCAGGAGAAAGGGAATTTGCAGACCCAGCCGTAGGGATAGGAAGGGGAGAACAAGTCAGGAATGAGCAGAGCTGAACATGAAAGCTAGACCTGAGACAACAGGACRCGAGGCCGTGTCCATGGGAAAACAGTCACGCAGGAAGGATGAGGCAGAGAGGGAAGGAGCTGTGGATCAGGATGGCTGAAGGAGAGAAAGCTTACACGGCACCTGTGACAGAGCTGTCACTTGCTGTCTTAAGCAACACTTGGAGTTGCTATAGCTTGGCCCAAACCTTTCTGTTGTTTTTTTTTCTCACACAACTAAAAACAAAAGCCTGAAAATGTTATATGATGTTTTCCAGACACTCTCATTCTTATGTGTTCTTTGTGCATTAAAGCTAATCAACTTGCTACATTTTCATTAGTAAATCAAAACTGAAAAATACAATTGTGGGGAATGGCTCTGCAAAGACTGAATTTAATAGCAGCAGACATTTAAAATCATGCATGCCCTTCTGTCCTAGAAAAAATTCCTCTAACTCTGGCTACAACAACATTTCTCATTGGCATTTCTACCATCACTCAGCTTGCTCAGTCACTGTGCTGCACACTCTTTGCAAAGCCAACWCTTTCTGACAACAAAACCGCCCGTCACGGCAAGCAAGGGTCAAAGCTTTGTTTTTCTTCAACCATGGAATGGAAACTAAAAAGTAGAGAGGGAACATGCATTTGAGCTGATTCAATTCTTGGAGTTTAGATGCATTCCCATCTTTTCTATAATGTGTCATTACCGCTAGACAAAATTTCCAGCAACAAATAGGACAAAATTTGCCTTACTCTTTGAACTGCTCTGGGAGCTGTAAAACTGAATTTAGACARACAACCAGATTCTCTAATTAGTACTTCTGTATCTCCTTTCCTCTTGTTCGATCAAAATTTAATTCATTACCACACAGTATCGCAGTACTTAAAGCATCAAAACCAAGGCAGGAATCCCATTCTCTCCAACTTCCTGCTCTCTGCAATGTCCCAGCCTACCATCGTGTCCAAACTTCATCAAAAGACCTGGTCCTCTTAACCACATCTTCCAATTCCAGTCAGCTTCATAGAAAAGGC
Organism: Apteryx rowi; assembly: GCF_003343035.1. Taxonomy (NCBI): domain Eukaryota; kingdom Metazoa; phylum Chordata; class Aves; order Apterygiformes; family Apterygidae; genus Apteryx; species Apteryx rowi. The sequence continues at coordinate 2,828,417 of NW_020449641.1, read as the reverse complement.
ACAATACTTTCTCTCTGCTACAATTTTTACAATTATTCTTGGCTACTGTGACTGACAGACTGTTCGTCTCAGTCTCGCTGCTGCGTTAGAATTCCCTAATGCCACAGGGGCTACCCAGGATTTGACATGAAGCAAGTGGTCTTGAGAGAGATTTCTCCTGGGACCTCCTAATGCACCAGAAAATTTAAAYAGTACTCAGAAATAAGAATGGAAATATCTTTAATACTGATCGTGTTATCTCACTCTCTTCCATCAGTTAGCTCATCTGCTTCGATGGGAGAATKCCCACATCTTCACATCTTCTTTTTTCCATCTGCTTAAATAAGTCTACTTTGGATACAGTGATGTTGTTACTTCCTTTTGTCTGTCACAGGCCAGTATTGTCTCTGTCTGACAGGAGAAAACGGTCTGCTTTCTCTGCACTCTCTCCACGCCTCCCCTATTACTTGCCACGTTCAAGTCTCTATTACCCATGGGTGGATAATCCAGGTTACGGATTAACYTCTCTGCAGTTGTGGGCACCGAACCTGGCTCCAGCACCAGAAGCGCGACGGCATACCAGGAAGAGAGGTACCCACACAAGGCAGGATGTGTCCACCAGGGCTTGTAACTCAGCACAGCACCGGGGGACACAGCCATGCTGTTTGCACCCAAGGAGCACATGTGCATTACACTGCCTTGGGTCTTCGCTTGGGTTCATTTTAGCTTAACGATCTCCGAGCATCACAATCAACAGTATCTCTGACCTTTCTTTTTCCTGTTACAATTTTTGGATGGTTCCATACCCTTATTCACGTATGACCTGTATGATCTGCATTTGCTTTTGTTTTATCCTGCTAACCCTGTTCCCTCACCTCATTACCATTAGTTTGCCAGCTTATCAAAAGCCACTTCTGTTCCACCTCCCAATGGGTTTCACAGGCTCAGTAACAATTCTGCTCCCAAAGAACGCATCAGCATTAACGAGTACATGACCTCCCACATTTTGCATATGCTGTTACTACATTAAACAATAACATAACAAATACATTAAATAATAAAGTAATAACCATGACGACAATAATAAGAATAGTTAACTTTCTGGATCCTTGCTTCCTTTGTAGTCCTTGCCGAGAGGTTTAGCTATTAAAGGCTGTATTATGTTATAACATTGCCAAGATATTAATAGCCAAGCAGAGAGATGAATGGCAGGCTTACGTTGTACAATTAAAACTTTTCCAGTTTACCCTTTCAGTAAAATTTGTGGTTTATAATAAGCATCTTTGTTTATTCTGAAGAGAGTAAGGACTGGAAACTTGCATAGATGGGAACAGAGGTTCATTAAAGATTTAAAATAGAATGTGGTTTGGCATTGTAAAACAAACATGCGTATAAGATGGGTTGCATCAAGAGCTGACTGAAAGAAATGCTCAGTGTTCCTTTTCTCTTGTGATCCTGGATTTACTGGTCATGCTACCCACAGAAAGGGATAAAAAGCAGCGGGGACAAAATGTGCTTGMTTGTTCCCCGATAACATGGAGGTTTGCGTTACATCCCCTCTCRCTATGCATTTCCTATATATGCATATATAAAAATATATACATACACATGCAAACATATGCATTTTATATATCATGCATCTAAATATTCATCACCATATACACTTTGTATTACTGATTTTTCTTACCTTAGTGCCTAGAAACTCCAGCTACAGACCGAACACATTGACCTGCACAGAGAGCCTGCGAGCATTTAAACATGCAGAGCGCGTACACATTATTTGTTTGAGCCTAATTCGGAACAAGGCAGACTCCTGTTTCTCAAACACTGAGAAAGCCAGAGGAAGGCAGACACATCAAAAGCATTCCAATAAAGCCAAGATTTGAGTAAGAAGGTTAACATTACCAGGTAATTTATTTATACTGTTGGACATGGCTTCATTTAGATAAGAGGCAGTTGCTTACGACATGGATTTTAATAAATCAGGTTAGGAGTCTCAGAAATCTGCCCAAGCAGGCTTGCAAACTGAGAGCCACGCACACAGACCACAGCGTTATCTGCAGAATCACCGAGAGCTGCTGCTCAGTGCCGGGAATGCGGCAGCCCTCTCGTCAGTGAGACGAGCGCCGTGGCATTACGGATGCTCTTTGCTAGYGAGCACCTAAGCCCAGGCCAACAGTCCTGATGATTAACAAAATCTAGCACTAGAGGGAGGCTGAACACATGTTCTGCTCTCTTCGGCCTTTTCAGCTTCTCCAAACGTTACAAGGAAGGCGATTTACAGAAAAACCAGAGCCCGGCAGCGCTTCCAAACTGCGGCGCGGGAGATGCGCTATTTAAAGCAGCACCCCCTGTTGGCAAAAATCACGCTTTTTCTTTCCCCAACAATTTGTCAATACACGCACCCAAGGCCCCCAAAAAGTTCCTTCGCGGATCTGTCTGCTTGCTTAGCCGATGAGTCACAGCCCACGGAGAGGCAACAACCCTAACATTCGCCCGGAGGAAGTCAGGCAGCAAAATGCCTAGCAACCTCCGGTGCTTAAAAGGATAAGGCGCTCTCAGCTCACATCTATCAACACCTTCTCACTCCCTCCTGAGAGCGAGCCTCAGGGAGAAGAGCCGGGTCTCTTCTAAGCGGTCTCCCAGAGGACGGCGTATTCGCCTTCAGGCCACATTTCAGCACTTCTCCTCTCCAAATCCCTTGTCAAAGCAGACCTGCCCTGCTCAGCCCTCCGCTGGTCTCCTGCGTGCCGCAAGAGATCAATCAAATGGCAGGTGCCAACCTGGCCTGCGGCGACAACAGACCTAAACGTGGAAATAGTTCGTCACCCACACACTGAACAGCTCTGCAACCCCTCTGCACATAGGTGCTTATGATGGAGTGCCYGGGGACCCGGTATATTAAAGTCTATTTTATTTTACACTTCATGCAGCCATTAAAATAAAGTCTGCTTGTCTCTTCATTCTAAACCCCATCCTAAACCACTTCTGCACCTCTTCTTTGTTATATCGCAAATTTTTTCTGGTCTCGGCAACTGACGGTGTTTATTCGCTAATTAGCGGTATTTACAATAATGAGGCAAAYGGAGAATTGTTCTGGGATACAGGAGACCCGGGTACTATTTTCACTCTGCYGCTGGTCAGCTGGGCAAATCACTTGCCCTGCTTCAAATTCCTTACCAGGGAGAGACTGGCATTTCTTTCACAAAGCGTTTTGTGGTCTGTCAATAACGCACGCACTGGTAGCAGCCAGGAGCTGCTGGGAAAGCGATGATCCCCTGGCTGGATGCAATTTTCTCCTCTCTGTGTTACAGTAGCATCTAGGGTCCCAAATTAAAATCAGATCCATATTGTAGACACAGCACCTGTGGATAATTAGCGGTGATTTGGAAAAGTATGTTTTCCTAAGGTGCCCCTTCGCAGGTCTGTAGCTGAGGGTCACATCTGCTCTGTGCTGCCAGGGCCTGCCCTGATACGAAACACACCTGGAGTGGCCGCAGGCTCTGGAAAGCTGCAGGAACGGCAGCAAGCCCCTGTCTCTGCAGGGCATCCCACACACCCAGCACCCCCGAGTCACAGCCGACGTGCAGGGTGTTTGCAGTGGGCTATCAAAATTCACTAATCTATACTGTAACCTTGCTCTAAGGGTGTTCTTTGGTGAAGCCACCAGTGCTGCTGCAGGATGAGCAGGTAGAAGAACAACCTGCCAGGCGCTCATTTGCCAGAGCCAAGCCTGTAAAGCACCTTCTGAAGGTCTGAGTGAAACCCTCCTCTTACGAGATGCCACGCAGAGCAGCCAGGGCTCACGCAGACCTCCCAAGGTATGCTCCAACCCCAAGCAATGTCACAGGCAGCTTATCTGCTGCAGACCGACACAGCGCTAAGCAGGCTGCTCCGGGGCTTGAACCTGTAATTTTAGGAGAACTGGCTATTTCAAACCTGGGGCAGCCAGCCAGAAGGCCACCAAGGCTAGTGGAGGGATGAAGCCTCTGGAATTTGGCTATCAAGATGTCCCCTGCTTCGTGCGCTAAGCGAGCGCCAGTTTGCCTCGCGACAGGACACAGGTCACGGTCTAGCGTCCCTGCGTCTCCCCGCACGCTCTCATCCCTGAACGCTCCTGCCTGACGCTGAAAGAAGAAACCATCAATGCTGTAAGCAAGGGTCCCTCTAAATGAACGGAATGGGGCATTTTGAGAGGATTCTTATGGAGAGTTTTTTTTCCACTTTTGCTTTCCTTGGCCTGTTCAGAATTCCTTTTTAGAAACTAGAAGTCAAAAAAAAATAAAAAATAAAAATAAAACCCTTTCTCCCTCCCAGATTTATCTATTTCCTTTTGACAAACAGTGATTTCATTTTTCTTCCCGTCCAGGATTTTTTTCAGTTGTGTTGGTTTTTTTTTTTTCCTCCTCTTAAACTGAGCACAAGCCAACGTGGCAAAAGGCTCTTTGCTTATGTCCTTATTTGTCAAACACACCATCACCGCACCCTCACCACCATTCTGGGAACAAGCCTTTGCCTTTGCCGGTTGATTTCAGCCAAAGGGGAACTTCCCAACAGAACTCTTCCCCCAGCTCCAACATGCTGCTTTTTAAAATAAACGTTTTCTTTTCTTCTCTCTTTTTTTTTTTAAAGCATTACAGTTAATAAGAAAATAACTTAAATTTCCTTCTCCTCTCCTCCCCAAACCTGTTGTGAATCTGAGCATGATGGAGCTAGATGAGAAAACAGAAATTACAAGAAAATGCCAGATCTACTGCAAAGGTATTTCATGGCCCAGTCTTCCTTTGATTTCAGTCAGAGTGCAGGCACCTAAAGGGAAGTTAGATATAAAGTACTTTTTTGGATCTGATCCTAAGTGGCCAGTTTCATTGTCCAAATAGAGATCCAGAGATAAATAGGCCTATGAAAACTGGGCATTATTATTTTAACTGCTAATCCATAAGCTACTACTTAGATCGTAATAATCTGTTCAGCTTTTAGTCATTTGCTAACAGTTATGCATGACACGATAATAAGCTAAACATATCTATGTTGCTATCTTCATCAACTTAACACCTAGTGTAAAAAGCTTTACCTGGGACCACAGTGCACATATTTCAAAAGCTGTCATCAGTTTGAAACACTCTACCATCCAGAGGGAATTTTCTGTTTTAAGAGGCTGATTTGCTGGAGCAGATGAATTTCAAACTCTGGAGCAAATTCAAAGGGCTCGCACTGAACAGGGTGTTGTACAAGGTTGTAGAGGCAAAACTTCAAGACAGCAGCCTCTGATCTGGTTCACACTTAGGAACGGGATCATCTGTGCCAACATTTGCATTTAACAAAGGAGAAACTGAGGCATAGAAACAAAGTGACCAGCCTAACGTCACAAAGCCAAATCAGGTTTAACTTCAGTCTGTTGGATCCCAGTCCAACACATGGCCAAGGAGAATCCTCCCTTGATATCCTGATGTCCTTCAGGAGACACGGCAGAAGGAACAGAACTATCATTTGTTCTCTTACTCCAAAGGAACCCTCTGACTGGAATTACAAAAAAACCTAATGTTCAATGAGCATTGAACATTTTTCTCCCTTGTCATTTGTCCTTTTCACTCCTCATCTCTAGGCCTTCTCACTTCAGCTTGGCTTTTGTTACTCCTGCAAGACAAGGAGCTGATCTTGCAACAACAGATCCTGCAGGCTCCTGATTTAGCACTGACTTTTGTCAGTTGTTGATCTCCTTCACAGAGGATGGAAGGGAAAGGAAAAGGAAAAAGAACGCAAGAGAGCACAGGATTAAAAGTAGAGATTTGTATCTGCTACACAGAGTAAATCTGAACACTGTGATAAGCAGGAGTGCGGGGATGCAACTCCAAGGCTTGCTTTCTTCAGAATAAGCTGCCATGCAAAGGAATCTCGCTCTAACCAGACGCCTGACAAAACCAATGCTGTTAACACTGCTCCAGCCCTGGCGCTCCAAAGCCAGAGAGAAAGGGTGTGACAAATAGCAATTTCATGAGCTCAGCAGGGAAGAGCCAGCCCATCTGGTGGTTCTACCAACAGGCATGTTTCAGTGAAAGCCCTAAGTGTCTGAGGCAAATCTTTGGACAGTTGCAGGAATGAAGGAGGCATGAGGATCAGGAGACAACAGTGAGTCGGACAGAGCCCACTGCAGTAAACATAGCAAGGCCGCCTTCTTGGGCACCCCGGGAACCTCCCCAAGCCGTGGGCATCTGAGGCAACATGGACCCTTCTTGCTGGTCAGGCTTCTGACAAAGGGAACCGTGCCTGCAATTGCAGAGCTCACTGTCCGTAGCCAGAAGCCTGCTGCTATGTCACTTCCTAACTCAGTCTGAGCCCTGCTCCCATGAGGTCCGCTCATCTTGGAGAGATAAGAGTCAGAACACCACTTGCTGGGGAATTACTTCATTCCCCCAAGGCTGGGAAAAGCCATGCTCTTCACTTGGCTAATGTCCCTTATGGTTGCAGCCTTTCCTGGCAACAAACATGTTCCTCATTAACCCTTTCCCTCTCAAAGACTGCTTAAAATGCCTAACCCATCGCAGTAACATGCTTACAAAGACATTGTGATAGCATCTGAACATCTCACAATAGGCAAGAGACCAGAGGAAGCCCATGAGGGAGGGAAATGTTATTTCTCTTTTACAGAGGCATAAAGTAGGTATATTTACTCTAGAGCTTGTCAGTGCTAGGAACTGAAGTCAAGTCTCTTTAGTCCTATCCAATGTTTGTCTGCTAGGCTATTCTCAGGCTCATCTTGATCTAGGGATACAGGACTACCACAACCTTCCTGGGTCACCCAGGGCAGCCTCCTGTGACTTTGGACACCTGGCTATATAACCCTGATCAACTTTAAACCTAGACCATTGCTTTGCTCTCGCTATTCCTCTCACAAGGCTGTTCAGTACCTGCACACCCCTGCTGGTTAGAAATTTTCCAATTACCAGCCTAAGGGTATTCCTGGCAAGTTCACCCCTGCCTGTTCCTGCACCTACACTCACCTTGAGCTGAAATAATTCTTCTGTCTCCCTGGTGTTTATTACCCAGATGTATTTAAAGTTTGCAGCTGTACCCCCTCTCAGCCTCCCTTTTGCTCAGCTAACAAACCAAACTCTTCTAGTCTCCTCCAGCAAGATCAGTTCCCCACTCCTTGATCATCTTGACAGCCTGTCCCTGCAGTCACTGCAGTCTGAATTCATCTTTCCTGAATGTGACTGACCTAATAAAACAATACACTGCATTCCAGGTGAGCCAGTGATTTCTGCATAAAGGTGTTAATACTTCCCTGTCCAAAGACTGAATGTCATTGCCTGATGCACCTCAGAAGTTGCAATTGCATCCAGATGGCAAGCCTAGAGGATCCAATCCAGCAAAAAGTGGGTGAAAAGGGTCTCAGTGACATCACTGGAACCTGGGCCAGCACTTATTTACCTCACTTAATTTTAGGCATTTAAGTAAAGCACTTTTAGGATTAGATTACTGCCCTAAGGTCTCTCCACAGTCAGTGGAAGGAGATGGGCCTTCCAGAAAGTAATTCATTCTGGGAAGGCTGCACTCCCATCCAGTATCACAAGAACATAAGGCAATTAGTTCTCTAATTCAAGCCGGATGGGAAAAATCCTTTAATAGCCCAGCAAGTTTTGAATGGAAATATTCCCCTGATTGGGAAACAAAGATTCCTAAAGCTGACTTGGGTGTTCATGACACATGATCTCAAACCAGAGTACTTTGCCACCTTGTTTGATTAACTTCCATTTATCTCTACAAATCCCTTTGGATCAGTTCTGCTSTAATGATAAAACTCTTGTCATCTTACCTGCACGTTGAAAGAAACATCATCCAGAGGGGGCGGTGGGGGGAAGGCACCTGGTGGCGCTGGCATATTCCCGAGATCGTCAACAGGAGGTGGAGGTGGAGGAAGGAAATCCCCTAGGAGAGATAATCAAGAGAACTTAGAGTCACAGCAGAGCACCAGCATTTTCCCACTTCATTTTAGTATGTCTAATCCATCCCTTCCGGTCCAGTGGGGTCACTGCCTCCGAGAGAAAAAGCAGGTATTTACAAAGAGACAAGAGGGATGAACTGAGTAGTTGGAGCCTGCATCATGGCATGAACTGTGCTATATTCCCAGCTCTGCCACTGCTTCCTAATACAGGAGTTAACACCGTTTAACCATTAAATGTTCAGTTGCACCCATCTCTGCTCCTGAAGATGGCTATAACAGCTCATTAATATTTCTAAGTTGCTTAGAGGTCCTCAAATTGAGCAACAAAAGGTGACTTGTTATGCAGATTGAAGAGAGCAACAAGTAATTCCAAACCCCAAAGCCTAGGTCTCATTTAAACCTGCCTCAGGGGGCTACAAAACCTGCAGTGATGAATGCCCCAAGTCCAGCTTTGCAATGAATCTCATCCAGTTCATTGCCACTTGTATGCCAAATTATGCCAGCTCTTTTGACAGCTATAAAGGCAGTATCAGATGCTGTCTAAAAGCAAAGGCTTCCTGTTGGAGAGGACACTTGGAAGGCTGGAGCTAGAACTCCAGATTTTTGGGGCCAGGGCTCAGGCAAGTCGAGCCTCTTTAATCTCCCCATCAACACCAAGCACACTGCCAACTTCCTACAAGCACAGGGTGAAATCACTGCCTTGGACTCACAGGCACTGGACCCACAGGAGAAAACATCCTTTTTTTTTTACTGTCCACTCCAGGAGTCCCCTACCCCTTTTGGTTTTGCCAGCTTAGCAGCCAGGGTCTCTATACAGCTCTTCTCCCATATCCCTGCTGCTGTAAGGGAGCCACACTCCGTGCATTTTCCTTTCCTATAGGGACATTGTAGCTAGCCTCATGTAAGGACCTGTTGGGAAGACAGCAGTTATTTCCCTGTGTCAACAGCCAAGTAAGCAATGGGCCGGTTGCAAGCTCAGATGCATCCACCTCTTTTAACTCCAAGGAGGCTTTTGAAATGTGGCTGATGTATAAAGTATTCACACTGCAATTTCCATCATTGTCTTAAACTTCCCAAACTGCAAGTGTAAACACAAAGCAGCATACTGGATATAAAGCCATCCAGCGTAGCATAGAGATGAAAGGCCTTTCCTAGAGGACTTCAGACAGGACTGGAGCATGAAGGACAGCAAAAGGGCAGAGCAGAAGGGGCCACGGGCAGGAGGAAAGCAGGCTGGCAGAAGTGCTGGGGAAGGCAAAGAGGGGAGTTTGCTGTGAGCACTGTGTTCGGCTCCTGGGAAGGCAGCTGCCTATAATTTGGACCACTTTGGTATATTTTTATTCCCTCCTGTAAAGCTTCGCACCACAAGTGGAACTGCTTACTGCTGGCTCTCCTGCGTGCATCCAGGATGGAAGTTTAAGAGAAATGAATAATGAGATGTATTTTACATATCTGGGAGTTGTTGGTTTTGGAAGGTTTTAACCGTTTCTGTGAGGAAATACAGGCTTCCTACTTGATGGTCAACATCTCAATGCTGCGCCACGCTGCCTCCCAGGAGGACCCCTCTGTGCCATCCCAAATTATGGACAAGCAGGCTCCAAAGCTCTTGGAGAGGTGCTGAAGCAAACTGCAGCGATCTCCAGTCCGCAGGGCTCAGAGCACCTGGGTGCAAACCCCAGAGCCACAAGAGGGGCACGGGCGGCAGCTGGGCAGCAGAAGCTGCAGGGGAATTTCAAGCTATTTTCTCTGGGAAGCAAAATGGGTCTGCAGTCCTGGAAAACTTTTCAACTTGATTTCAAATCTGCTAAAGCCACGTGCTCTCTGAAAGGCACAAACTCCCGCTAGAACTTTTAGGGGTCTTATTTCCCAGGAAAATCATTTATTCCCAGTTTCCCCAAAGTGAGAGTGGCTAGAACTCACAAAAAAAAAAAAAAAAAACTGAATCCCTACGAAAATGTCATGCTAAACACAGATGTACCAAGACAGTTTGAAACAACATACTGAAAAACAATTTAAAACAATCATGTTGATACAATAGCTAAAATCTTGCGAAACCTACTGCCTGACAATATTACAGAGTTCAGGATCAATTTTAAAAAAAAAGTATGCACAACAACTTCCRCAGTATCTGCTCCTTGCTCTATAATTAATTCAATCTTTTATTTTAAATTATATGAAATACAATGCAGAGTAAAAAGAAAAGAAGAAATATTTTGAAATGAATATCTTACAGTTTCATTCTAAAAATGCCATGATGTTCGAGTGCTGTGTAAACTTTTTTTCCTTTTCTCTGAAAATGAAACTCCAACCAACCAATTTGATTTTGCAAATAAATTCAACTTCAGTGAACAAACACTTCCCAAAGAATACACTTCATATGAAGTTTCTCCAGTCAGTCCCAGCTCCAATGCCAAAGACTCATCTCCCTGCAAAGCACTACACAATAGTCAGACATGCTCCTTTTACTACAATACTTCAAAACACCGAAGTATAATTTAGGTATAGAAGAAATTGTTTGACAGTAGAGAATGGGGTGACTGGGAAGGGACAGCATTCGTGCATAAACAGAAAGATGAAGGCAAAAAGGACAATCATTATAATAATCACAGAACAAAGACCATTTTGCACCTTTGGAAGACCTGCTCCTCCCGAAAGAAAAAGCAGGTTGACTAGATTTTTCGGAAAAAGAGAGAAAGACAGAAACAAAGAGAAGCACCCTTTTATAGAGTTTGGAAAAAAAAATCTTTCCTTTAGAGCAGGAGACAGCCAACTTTACCACTTCCTAGCACAGCTCTGCTGACTCAATCCACTGTGTTGAATAATACTTCGCTCCCCAGAAGGGCAACAGGAAAGTTTTTAGACTGGGAAGGAGAGACCAGATGCCTGATGAATTGGATGGACCTTGCAGATGTTTGGCCTTTTCCTGGTCCTCTCTGAACAGATGGACTTTTCTCCTTCACAGCTTTAGTTATTTATCATGCCACTGCACTTTCCTCCCTTTCCCACATGCGGCTATAGGACCAGATTCTGTTCCCACTGAACTCACTGGAGAAAATTCTCTTAAATGTAGCAGGGAAAGCAGTTACTGTATCGTTGTTATTGGCATTGCTACAAATGTCCCTTGGGCAGCAGGAATGAAGTGTGCAAAGACCACAGGGCCTGTGTCCTGAACAACTTAACAGTTGTAGATGGCACGTGGAAGAAACAGGGCTACAGCTGGGGCAGCAAAGGAGGAAAAATGTTTAAAGAAAATTAGGCTATCTTTAACCAGGATCTCAGTACGAACTGTTCAAATGCACCTTGGGTTTGTTTCCTCATCCCAGAAGGCTTGCAAGCCAGGCAGATTTCATTTGCTTGGATTTGGATAAACTGTGATAGGAAGCAGGGAAATCCATGACCTTAYACCAGGCTGTTCTGCTACCTGCTCCTGACCTCCTCCAGGAGGAACTGGCCAGGCCATGAGACATCTGGGGGAGGGGACCACCTCTCCTGGTCTGCATGGGTGCCCTGGCAGCCACAGGAGAACTCAGACTTTGACGTTGCTGTGCTCCCATTAACTACGGGCAGGTTGGAAACATGTCTCACCCTGAATGCTCACACCTTCTCTGGTCTTACTCAGTCCTGCTGGCCCTCCAGGAATAAGGGACAAGACAGGCAAAAAGCTTATTAGCACTGGTTACTGCTCGACACCAAGCTCAGCATTTTGGTCAAAATTGATTCAGCGCCAGCCTGAACACTTGGAGGTACTTCAGTTATGAGTGTGATTGCTCTATGCTCCCCCACACACCAACATAAAGGCACCTTCARAAGGTGATTTATTCTTAAAGGTAGCTGAAACAATCATCTGATGGTGACTCCCTCCCCTCTGGCTGCAGAGGCAGCTAGGGGCAAACACGTTTTTGTGCAGGGAGTCCTACTCTGGAGGAGGTGACGCCATCTCCTCCTCACCCAGCCACGGCCCCTCTCCAGCTTCTTCAATGAGAAACCTCCACTGATTATCATAAGCTCAGAGGAGAAAATAAACACTCCGCACTGCACCAGCTACTCTTTTCTTCTTACAGCTGTTAAGACCGTGAGTCAATCTATGAACGTGCTACACCATGCAACAAATGCACCAACCCAGTTATTTCACATATGACGGAACAACGTGCCGTGAAACCACAACTCTGCGTTTTTCTCTCTGCAGCCAGCTAACGCAGCAGCACACCTAGATCACCCATTCCCATGCCCTGAGCACCAGCCAGAGGCAACAAGGAGGACCGGTACTGACTGTTAATTCCTTCTCCCAATATTTTACAACCAAGTCATTAGAAGAAAGGAGAAAAATTACGTCAGTCAATCACGGCTATGCTGGAAAACTATAGCTGAGCCATAAACGGAACTGACAACCCCCAGGTCCCAGCCCGGCTCCTGGCTTCATTCAAATCTGTGCCATGCAAATGCATTTGCAAGGTTTTACAACCTCCCTTTCAAAATTTCTCTCTTACACTTTCCAAAGCGATTTAAGCATTTCATTGTTATACTTTTCAAATGTACAAATAAAGGATTGCTCAAAGCCTTAACAGACCCCTACATGAGCATGAGCCTATTAAACTGAACAGAAACTCTTTGATTTTTGCCGTTGGATGCCTGATGCCTTCTGGGTATAAGTACAAGCTGAGATAAACTTTCTGCCTCGTGCACCAAACACCTTTCTTGCTTACAGTCCAACCCTCAAATTCTTAAGCGCACTTAAGTTTTTTGCAGGATCAGGCCCCTATGCCTCCAGTCTTTGTTTTTGGGGAGACATATCTGCAAGTCAACAAACAAATTGCAACACAGTAATTGCCTCCCCCATTGACTGACACAGCTGTTTAGACATGAAAAAGATTTTCAGCTTTGAAACTTCTAGACAAGTAGAAGGTCCCACTTGTTTAGTAAGAAGAGACCATGCAGGGGGAAAACCCTCAGAAACACAAAAAAGCAAAACATCATATTTTTTCTAACTTAACGAAATCTATCAATCAACAAAACAGGATTCACACTGGTGTCCCAGATCTCTGGTTGACGTCTGAAGATTACATGCCCAGATGTTTTTCATTTTTCTCCTTCAAAACAAAAATAACCCTTTACCATCATCAACTGGATAATTTCTGACCCTGAGGCTGGTTCAGAATCGGTTTGAATCACCTGAAGAACAAAGTTCTCCCCTGACTCTGAGCATAATAAGGACAAAGATGAAACAAAACCCTCTCAACACGTAAAGGGTCTGCATTTTGGAAAACACTGAGTAGATACAGTCATTTTCCACTGCCTGTTCAGATATTTAACTTCTACTGCAGAGAGCCAAAATTTGCAATTTGTGGGTTACTTATGGTGAAATGATTAAGACTTACACTTAGACCCTAATTCATTCGGCATTGGGCTAAAAGTCTTTTGATTGAGGCCACTGTAAACTTCTCTCCATTCACATATACCTGTATTCCACAACAACAATTGCAATACCCTGCAGAATATTACAGTATTATTAAGTGGTATGAAACACTTCATACTGCAAAAGTGACACTGCAGGATTTTTATAGAAAACTGACACTAGATACGACCTGGTGACTATCAGGTGTGAGCATGCATCCTGTTCTGAACCCTCCAAACCATTAAGTCCCCAAAACGAATACTTTCCTAGATCCATCTGGATGTACCACATATCACTGGACAAGGAAAATACACAATTAAAATTGTGTTTTGTTTTGGAGCATTGCTGGCCAAAAACATGTCATGAGTGGTCATTTGACACCACATTTGTACATGTGAAGCTGTCACATGATTACACACCAGCTACACAGTCCACCTAAATATACCAAACTGGCCTGTGATTCCTAAAATAAGGCAACTCCACCAACCAAAAGCACTGTTTAAATTACTGCTATCTTACCAATCACTAATCCTAGCATTTGAACTACTTTTGCTAATCAGCTACTGTATTAATAAGTAGGAGGAGAAAAAAAAACAACACACATTGGCTAACTTCACTCTCAGCATTTAAAAAAAAATACTGAATCTGTCAGGTAGTTGCACTAAAAATTTACTTCACCACCTGCTAGTTGAAATATTGCTTTTATGGATTTATATTGTATTAAAAGGTCACTGGCTGTTTAAGTCTTAAACAGTTTTAATCATTCTAAAAGTCTCTTAACAGTAAGAAAAGGAAGCTCAGAACAAACAGCAGCAGGGATTCTAATTAAAAGGGCCAATTCATCTAATTTTATTTGGGGTTAATTATTCAGGATTCACTCTCTGATGTGTAAGGAATAGCAATTAGTAATTTTAGTGATTTGAGGAACATTGGAGGTGTAATCAGTTAAAATGAGTGAGTGTTTACAACACAAGATGTTGAATTAGTTTCTCCCAGCTGGAGAACAGGAACATTAGTCCCCTACAGTTCAGGACTATGAATCGCAGTCCTGCTTAAAATATGCGCTTCAAATAAAAAACACACGCCAACAATCATCTGGTAATTTTGTTTACTACATGGAAACTCAATAGGCAACATGTACCAAGGCAGCTCATACTTCCTCATCTCACTTCACCCACATCATCCAAGTACCCCAACTACTGGGATCAGTTAGAAACAATTCCCCGGTATTGTTCCTATCTGCACAACTTCAGCCAGACCACCGCCACCCTGACGCGCAGCCTTTTGCTACAGCTCGCTGAGATAATGAAAGAAGCAGCCCGTGAAACTTTCAAATGTTAATTAACTTCTGTGTTTAAATATACAGAGGAAGAATGACCGTGGGATTAACTTAAAACCTCCTGGTGCAATTCCGACTACAAATGCAAATCCAAAATACCTCCGCTGGAATCGCTCTGGATTTATTCCAGTGTTACCAGAGCCAGAATAAGTTACAAAAGCTGTCAGAGGTAGCAGATAAGGCTCTGATGGGGATGAAGGAGTTGCATCGAAGAACACCAACGGGTTGATCCAAGGCTAGCTGTCTTGGCATTTGTGTCAGAGCTGGGACAGCAGCTCAGGAGCCACCTTGCCCACCCTTCAGCCTGCAAAGACAGCCTCCAATACTGCTCCTGCATGCTCCGCAGAGCACGCTCAACTCTTGACGTACCTGAAGGCTGATGCACCAGCAGGAGGCAACTGTACTTTTATCATGGTATAGACATAGCTAGGTACTTCAGTGCAATTGGAACTGGACCTCTAGCCTAAACGTTTTTAGCTTGGCATGGCCACTAAAAGCAACAGAGCTGGCACCCCCGGCGAGGCTCACTTCAGATGACTCAGCTTTTCTTGAGCAATTTTATTTACCACAAATAGGTGCTATTTTTAGTATCCAGTATACAGATTTTTCATTCAGCCTGTGGTCACCAATGGGGAAAATCCCATCCATCTTTGGTTCACGTCAGAACTTGCTGAACTCCCTCTCAAGACACCCTCAAAGGCAGTAATTAGCACATGGCTAGGAACCAAAGGCTCAGTTCCCCAAATTATGCAAAATATCAGTCACTTCACCACACTGGATGTCCCTTATCAAAAACTCTGACACAAAAACAATGCTTATTTGCTAAGACTGCATTTATAATAAGCTTGCATCTGCAGACACCTAGCTGCGCCATCCTTCCCAGCAGAATGCAATCGATGCTCCCGCAGCCCCAATGGTCAAAGTGTATGAGGGAGGCAGATGAGGACAAGTTTTATATAATCAAAAGTTTGTTTTCCCCCATGCACATTACCCAAACATCCTACAGGCTATACACTTACAATACATGCCACTAAGTACAAAGGCATCTGTACAGAAGGCTGCATTTTGATTCTTCTACTTATTCCTCTGTATGACTTTGGGGACACAGCACTTCCTCCAGCAATGTCCCACTCTAGCCTCTCTGCAATAGAGCAGCTTATTTTGCTCACCTTAGCAACACATTTTATGAACACTACACAAACAGACCAGTTCTACTCCCACTTGGATGACATTACACCTAACATATACCTCCGCAATACTGATATCTACTTAGAAGAGAAGTCGGCTAGTATGAGAGCTCAGCTGTAAGGATGATAAATCAGTCCTTTACTGTAGCTTACTGAGCCAATGCAAGGAAAAGCCCATGGCTTTTTAAAGTAAAACTTTAACTAACTTATGCGTTAAAATAGAGGGAGGAAGAAGTGCCGTAAGATTAACTGAGAAGCTCTAAGTACCATTTTTTGCTACAAACTTCTTTTATGATTTTGGGCATGTCACTTAACCACACTGTGCCTGAGTTCATGGGCATGCAAAGCCTTCCTTTGCCTTCCCTCTGATGCATTTATACGTAGAGGTAAGAAGAGAGTCCATCTTACTTGGTCTGTGCAGCAATTAGTACAATGAGATCCCGCTTTCAGTTGCAGCTGCTCAGGTCCAGTAACGGGGACAAAAGTATGTTCCAAACGATTTAAAAAAATGACAGAAACAGTCTGCTGATATGGAAAGATTTCAACACAAACAACTGGAAATGTGCTGAAAACAAGGGCAGCTAAGTCACAAGAGCAAACGTTATCCTCTGAGGAGAAACATGCACTGCATTCCCACACATAATCCCTGTCTTCAGAGGAGTGAAAGGTCCAGAAAGCAACGCAACAAAGGCAATATGCCTGACTCAGAACAAAACCGAAACGGGTTATCTATTTGTTTATTAGATTATGGTGTTAAGCTCATTTGTTCACTGCTAAGAGCTCCTGAGAGCTCCTGACAAGATTTGACATATGCTTTAATTTACTAAAGGAGGCCATCATGAAGGAGTTGAAAGAGACAGTTTTGTCACTGGATTAAAACCTATTTCTCCCTGGCTATTGTTGCCCAGCACAATCAAAACCAATCTGGTTTCAGGCAGAAAGCGTCATGGGTCAGTTGTCTCCCCTGAGGAACAGGCTAGGGAAGGTGGAAGGATATCACTCAGACTCTTCCGTTCTTAGCATGAACCCAAAGCCTCTTTCTGCTCAGTGATAAGCTACAAAATACTGCACAAATCGCAAAAAAGGTCTCCCAGGACTCTTTGACGCCAAGGGACTTCCTCGTGTTTCAAAAGCTGCGGCCAACGGTTTTTAAGCCACGTTGGACTTATCTTTGCCTCTAATTATTCTGTTTTCCTACTTGGGACTTCAGTAGCGATCTGCGTGGTCAGAGACAGCCTGGGCGCTGCAGCTTTGGCTGAAGCCTTCCACCCAGCAGTGGCCACGTCACAGAACATCTGGAAGATGCTGGACTCATTGTGCATGCCCAGCACACAAAGGGGAGAGATGACAAAACACACCACCGCAACTACAGTGTTTCCGTCGGTGAAGGGGTCAACCGTCCTGCAAAACACTCTTCACATAGTCTTCTGCTGATGGCTTGATATGTTGGAACAAAAACACCAAATGGGAAATGCAAATACAGCTCACAGATGAACTGATCAAAAAGCTGTAAGCTGAACTTCAAATTGGCTTGTTCAGTTCCTCCTTTTCCCCCCTCCCTATGCAGCTCTTAAAAACATCCACACTTAGAAATATTAAAGCAGAACATGTGTCTTTATCAGATATGTCTTAGTTCACTGTTTTCTGTAATACAAACAGCACTAGCTTTCTTCCTTCTATTGCAATTAGTGAATGCTACTGGGGAGCTGAAAAGGTAGCTAGATTTTCTTCATATTATAAAATAAATCTTTTTATTTTTTTCCACCAATTTAACAGTCAAATAATAAATTACATTCTTAATCATTCAAGATTATTTTAGATAAAACCACACGTTGCATAAATAGAATCCTTTCTCTCTTTTTCTTTCAAAGTAGATAACTTACACTCCATATACACATATACATACATACATACATATATACACAACGGTGATGTTTTATGCGGAGGGACTTTGCTTCCTTTGGGTGGTACTTGCTATAAATGTCACGTGATCTGGCTAAGTGGATACCAAAGAAAACAAATGGAATTACATTAAAAAAAAAAGTATAAAAAAGGTATCCTTCCCAGGTTAGATTCCACCTGGAGGTGCTTTACATCCTTTCTGCAGTACTTTGCGATAGCACGGAAGGCAGAGAGGAATAAATGATGTACTTTCTCTGCTTTGAGATGAATTTCACCCAAAGAACTGATCCACAAACTTTCTGGACCAATGATCACTGCCCAATGCCCCAAGGTCCCTATACACACTTATACACACAGTTATCACCATATTTTAAGCAGGAATTCTGTTCAAATACCCTTTTTGTATAATTCAACAAAGTAGCTGAGCTTTTCTTACACTGGCTTCCTGACCTGCTAGTGGTTCACGGACACGTAGTTAGGAAACAACATGCTAAACTGACTTTTTCAAGAAGTAATTGCATTTATGTTCTCTACACCCCACAAAATCCCCTGCCAAGTACCTCCCCACCCCTTTGCTTGTCAGAGCTCAGAGAACTGTGCTAGGAAAAATGAAAGCAAGCAGTGGTATTACACATTTCTGTGTCACTTCCCATCAGAAGGATCCTAAATCATGTGAGGRAGGACCTGCTTAGTGCAGAAAAAGGATGACAAAGAACTCAGGCCTGATGGACACTTCTGAAAGCTGTAAAAAAGCAGAGAAGTAGAAGTGAATGGGAGAGGCATAAAAAGAACTTCATACAGATGGGAACCATATTCACATTCTTGACATTGACATGCTCATTAAAATAAAATTCACTCTCTGAACTGACCCAAGCACACTGTCTATTCTGAGAACAAAAGTTGGGTATAAATGGTGRCACTGTGGTATCTGCACTAGTTTTCAGGGAAAACATGGCTCTCATATTGCATTTCCTACAGTAGACCATGATATTGGTAGCCACTCAAACATACGTTCTAAGCTCCTTACCGTTCTGAGAAAGCAGTGAATCAGATAAGTAGTTCTACTAGCAATACTGCTCGGTGTAAGGTGTTTCCCTTCCAGAGAAAAAGTATTAGGGTCTGGCAATAGCCCAGGGAAATTGCAGTAACTGAGGGGGCGGCATTGCAAAACATATCACACCAAAAGCTGGGTCAATTATTTGGTGTAGAGAAACTGGGTGAGATCATTTTCAGATTGAGTTAAAACTTTTATCTTTAACCAAGCCTGAAGAAAATGAATTACTGAAATATTTGTGGATATGGTTAAAAGGAAAAATGTGGAAGGAAATGAAAATCTTCTGCAAAGACTGTGGTTTTGTTTGAAAAGCCAGATATTTTATTTTGTAAAAAATGCTGTGGAAAAAAATGATAGCAAACTCTAGCAACATATTGCTAGAGCTTCAAGGCTAGACTTCTGAAATCTTCAGTCTTAGGTTTGGTTTTCCCTTAGAGCTCCTAGCTAGACAGGTTTAGGCAGAAAATTAGATTAGATGAGGTGGGAAATGCTTCTTGATTTTCATTTCTCCTGATGTTTTTCCTCAGCCATGCTGCAGTGAAGTACAAATCCATTGTTTTCAGATTATTGACCGATCTTCATTCTAAATCTCCATTCCAATATAAATAAGCTCATAGAAAACAATTAAAATGTACATATTGCTTGAGTGTGTGTTCAGGGAGCAAGAGAAGAGGCTATATCTTCTACGAGCACAAAAACCTCTATCCTGTTTTGAGGCCTGATGCCTGCAGCAAGCAACACACAGACAGGTTACTCTCCGTAGGGTAGGCAGCTCTCCATGCTACCAGAAGCCCATGCCTAGATCAGTGAATGTGAAGACAAGAGTGCTTAGCAGGACTGGAGAACAGTGGATGGCCTATCTCACCTTCAAACAGAAGTCCCTCCATCTGTGAGATATAGGAGTAGACCTTTTCCTCCATCAAACAGAAGATGCCATGGGAGGAGGAACATCTTCCAGGTTTACTTTACTAGCGAGTACAAAGAGCTGGACAGAGCCCAAACAGGTGCTTTGTTTGGAAATTATTTTAATGCGCAGCAATGTCCTAATATCCTGAGGTTCTATCACAAATCACAGAGCCTATATAATTCAGAGTTGTTTATTAGCCCCGTCTCCCCAAGCTCTGAGAATTTCGGAGCCAATGTTTCCACTTTCTTCATGAAATGCAGCAAGGAGAAAAGCCCAGCTCCTCCAAAGGCTGGTGCTCTCTGTAGCAGACTGGTTGCGTCACACTATTCAGCACTTGGCCAAGCTCTTCCCCATGACCCACGTGGTACCCCTGCAGCTGAGGACTATCACTACTCTCTTGCCTTTTTTCAATCCCAAGTGAAATAATAAGGGTGTGTTGCTGCCAGGCAACGTGGCATTTTTACAGCAAAATGGTGAGAAAGTATGCTGCGTGTCCTGGTGAGAGGGCTTGTGGAGATATTTAAGGGTGCAAAGCTTTCTGGGAGAAACATTCCAAGCACAGGGAGACAAACTTGACAGAGGTGTGGCCCTACTGTCTGTCTAGAGAAGAAGAGATGACTATGCCCCTTTGGACAGCAGTAGCTGTCTTTGTTAAACGAAACGTAGCAACAGAAGGTTCTGCAAAGTCACACCACCAGGTTTCACCCATCACCAGTATCACTGCAATATTGCAACGCATGACTTGCTGTATCCAGTCATCCAAGGTGACTGTTTTATGGTTCCTTGTAGTTCTTCCAAAAGCAAAGCTCATTCCTCAAGGATTTACACAATCACAGCCACATTTCCTTGATGAAAGACACCCAAGAGAAAAATGACCTTATTTAAAGAGAAAACATGGAATGTTTGGGTATCTGGGCTGTCAAGAAAACAAAAAGAAATCAAGAACACACCTGAGAATGATCTGCAATTAGCCAATATTTATCTTCGTATACAAAGAAAGCATTCCAGATTGAAAAACACAGGCATAACCTAGCTTTAAATCCAATATCACATGATCTGCAAAACCACATGGGATGCTGAAGACCATTTGAGAAGCAGGATTCTCTGCTTTCAAGAGACTGAGATTCACTCTCTATCCTTCACAGGGCACAGATATCAAATTTTGCCATAGTGATTAACATCTTGCTTGATTAAAATCTTTAATTCCAATGGATTTAAATGGCTAGTTTAAGAGCCACTCAAACCAGAGCCCTGGGCTGTATACACTCACAAGCACAGAATGGCATGCTGTGATTACGGCACTGATCTTTACTCCCTTGGTTCTTGAAAAATTTGCAACTAAAATTGTCTAGCAAGGATGGTTAAACAAAGGTGTGTGCCAGGTGAGCTAGCAAAATCTTTCCAAACAGTGGTTCTGGGCCCATAGTGAGAAAGAAGGTAAAACCTGTTTTGACTCCCCTCTACTATATATTTAACTATATTTAACTATATATTAACTATATATTTAACATTTGCAAGAGAAAAATCTGACTGTTTAAAGCTTGGGATGATGCACGCCATCTTCAAGCTATTCTTGACTGAAATGTTTAATGTTTCATGTGGCTTGGAAATGGCTTAAATTCCCTGCTGAATTTTTCATGCCTGTACACAATTTAGCCTTTATAAAAAATTCCCCTTCAATTATCTACTCTGCAGCTTAGGACGGTTGATGCAAAGTCAGTTGCATTGGTACAGCCTCTTTTTTCCCCCTCTTTTTTTGCTTGTTGTTGTTGTTATTTAACTTGCTAGGTTTTGCATAAAATATATCTACTTGGATATGCCCACTGCAGGTATCTGGACCACTTCACCATTTGTGCTTATAGAAATTCAGCTCCACTTTCTTCCTCTTCCCCTCACCCCCCTGGGAATGGGAAAGGGAACAGCACTGTGGAGGGGCTAAAGGTCTGGCAAACTTGTGGGTGGACCTTACTTTTTACTCTGAAACACAGAGTTGTAAATCCATAACAGCAGGGACCTGTGGAATAACCCCAGTATGCAGGCATCCTCTGGGCAATAAAGCCTGCAAAAGGCGCACTGTCATCTTCCCTTGTCATTCCCAGTGCAGGAGATGCAGCAAGGAAAATGGGCGTAATTAGAGCACTGCAATGTGCCAGCTATTCTTGGAGGCAGAACAGCCCCTCAGGAGCTATTGTAGGAGCATGCAAGTGAGGACAGCCCTGAGACCACTCTAACCTACGTCAGAGTCATCCCCAGAAACTTAAAGCCATCCTTCCTATGTTCTGTCCTGGTGAGCAGCACAGACTAAAGACACTGTCTCTGTTGCTTTTGTTCTGTAAGTACCTCCATTTCGCTGAGCACACATCCCCTAAGGTTCCAGGAATATTAACATAAGCCACATACAAATATTATTTTAAAGAAACTACTCCCATAGTTCTCCTATTTTTGGAGATGCAACTTAAAAAAGCTTCCCTAAAATACTGGAACAGGACCCATATTATCACTTCATAAAAGGAATCCAACTTCTAGGCTTCTAAATTCATTGCTAAGCAGTTCAGACTTCCTTTTATACTGTAAGATTTCCTTCCCATAAGATGCAAGATATATTGCCTCAAGGGAAAAGCAGCTTTATGAAGAGGAAGCTACACGTGCCAGAATTGTTCTCTTCCATTATTTGCAACATCCTTTCTCCCTCCCATTGTTTTAATGGCTTTGGTCAACAGAAGAACCTGCAACAAAAAGGCCAATTCCCTTAGCAGAGCATCTATCTGTCAAGCCCCCAAACAAACTCTGTTCTTCTGCAGAGTCTTCTCGATGTCCAGAAAACATATGTGCAGGTATTTGTCCTATGCACAGTTCTGCACAAGAACACAAATTTGCTAAAAGGCTTATCTTCGGCTGTTCCCACCAGACCAACATTTGATGAATGGATGTCTCACCAGCAATCTCCTACATACAAGGTAGAACTTTGTCAAATAGAAGGATGAAGAGGAAAAAGAAAAAGAGAGAGAGTGAGCGAGAGGGCGTGTGCGCACGTAAAACCACATTCAGTAATGACTGGTATCACAAGGAGAAAAAAATATATATTTGGTGTCTGAAGTTTCCACACGTGATCCAGAGAAACATTCCATTCACGCATATGCACGTGGTTGCATGTAGCATGGACTCAGTTACATGCTTAAGTTCAAGAGCATGCTTAAATGTTAAGTCTCATCAGGGCTCAGAAAGCATGTATCAAATTAGGCATATGTTGAAATGCTTTGCTAAGCAACGGATCAGTTTACGTACTTTCCCCAATGCTTTTGCTGGAAAGAAGCTGAACGGCTCCATACGGTACATCCCAGGAGATCCCCAATTCTTCCCCAAAGCATTCATTTACTAGGATTTCACTCTTGCATATTCAGTTCTGGGGAATCAGTATGGGAAACCGGGACTAGGGAATCTGCAGTATTGAAAATGATAGTAATACCAGTGGTAGTTAACATGACCACAACCCCCCTTCACTGATCCCAGTCATGCCCCCCAACAGGGCCACTGACAACTCTTCAATTTCTTTTAAAATCTTCTCTAAAAGGTATAACTTCCTCAAAATCAAGCAGAGAGAAATCCAAGGTTCCCCCCAAATCAGAAGCTATATAATTTAGGCCCAAAGGGATCTGCTGTTAGAAAGACTGAATGGAATTACTAAAAATAAACAAATATTCCCAGCCTTTCTGTACTCCTCTCCCTGAAGTGAAACAATCAAGAAGATTAATTTTAGAGTATGCACAATTTTAATGTGAAAAAAACCCAAGTTGTATCTTAGCTTTTAAGTAAAGACCAGATGGAAAGTCTATCATTAGAAATGCCAAAGGGAAAATACACTCAAAGTTCGCTTCAGGATGGAAAGGTCATTTCTAGTCATCCTTGTTTTAAATGTTCTCAGAAGCACTCAAGCTTTTGTTATAAGATGGTTTTCTTTCAGTTTATCAACTTGATTTCCTCCAAAATAAAATCAAAAACCTCAAAGCAAAACAAAAATCACCAAACAATACAGAAGACAGAAACTTTAAAGGAAGGCGCCAGCCTTCTTTTTCCCCCTCCAGAGCAAAAGAATCGTTAAATTTTTAATGAATTACAGTTTAGATGACAAGAAATGCCACAAAGATGATCTGTTGATTCCACCCAGGGGTGTTTACTTAGAGCTTCACGGGGAGATTGATGACATGCTATATACTACAGGCAACATGTCAATGAAGTCTGAAAAGCAGTACCTGGCTTACCAGGTACTGGTGTCGATGAAGAACATGTCAAACTGATGAGAAACAGCTCAGGTTTCACCGCAATGTTCAGAGCAACATCTTAAGTCCCCAGCGTAGACCACAGACAGCTAACAAATAGAACTCCTCTAGCACGTTTGCATTGTAACCATTACACTACTGGTCAGGAGATCTGAGAAGCTCCTTAAGGATCTCATTAGGGCTAAAGGTGCATTCTTAACTCAAGCAGCTCCCATACAATGACTAGTAGGAGGCAAAATTGTAATTTGTAATTTTCACCTATCAGAATGACCTGAAGGGAACGAAGGTGCTTAGAGCTTTGCCCTACTTGCTAACTCACACGAGAGCTACGAACACTCAGCTTTAACTGAGATTTCACCTATCATTAGTCTCCACATGCTAGCTAACTGAGAAACAAACTTTTCTCCCCGCCAGTTAAGATAAGTCCACAGCTGAAGTACAGTACGTGAATAAGCCTGCTGGGAACACAGCTTCCAAATCCTAAGAGGAATATATTTAATCAAAGACAGAAAACTTCATCCTCTTATTTTCCAACAAATATAAAAAAGCATATAGATATGATGATGTAAAATTGGCATCTTCACCGTAAACACATCTGTGTCCCGGTGCAGATTACTCCCAATGAGAACTGGAGCTACTGGCTAAAGCTAAAAGTGCTTTCTCCTTTCAGATTATGCCTTTTTTTTTTTTTTTTTTTTTGGCACTACTGGGCCAGACCAGACAAGAAGGATCTGGACTCAGTTCTGCCTTGTGTGTAAATAACGAAGTTATTTGCACGTTCCAGACAGCTGCATTCGTGTAAATCCACTCTCAGGAGCCATTGCTGACCTGACTTCACAGCAATGGGGCTGCACAAGTCTCAGAGCAAAACATGACCTGCAGTACCACTGAAAGAGGGRCAAGAAGACAAGACAAAAACAGGACTTCGTTCTCAGGTGCCATGCTAAAATTCTGGGGTCAGCAACAAATGCTTTGTTGTTTCTGGCCCACTTGCAAACTGTGATTATTCCATATAAAATGGTTAACAAATAAGAAGCATAAAATCCCCCAGCTCTCTTTGGAAAACTCCTTTTCAAAACACACACCCGTTTTAATCGTTTACTACTTGCAATAGAGAAGAAAGAAAAACAAAAAGGTAGGAAATCTGAGACGATCAAACCCTCCCTAGTCCCCACAAATAGACATTCTCCGCCTTCCAATAGACTTGACTAATCATGTTTCTAAGTAGCCAAAAGATTTTGCAATTAAATGCTTATATAAATAAGATGCATCTTTCTGCTTCTTCTGATGCCTCATGAGTTTTCCGGCTCCTCTTATAAAGAGCTTTCATTTCTCTGTGCATGACTGAGCCAAAATTGCTACAAGAGAAAGCTCTGATTTCAATTCCATCCCAGTCACCGACTGAATTCCCAGAATCTTCATCACCACTCTTGGATCACAAAAAAAGGAGAAAAATAAAATAAAAAAGCAGAGTTTGATTCCTAAGATCAGAGCCACATTTGTGGACTGGTCTGTTAGAAAAATGATCTCTGGACTTGTAAACTAAGCATATTTGGCCAGGTACTCAGAGATCAAATAAATATGGAGCCTCACAATTCCCTCCTTGCAGACTCACGTTTGTGATGACAACCGTACTTTCAAAAGCTGAAATGTGACCTTTAGGTCCTGACATTTAGGCACTGATTTTCCAACTTGTGTTACCTCCGCCTCCAGTTTCACAGGTGGAATTCATAGCACTTTAAGGTTTAAATAGCTGGCCGTGTCCACCAAACACGAGTGCATGACTTGCACAACGGATTCCTAAAATGGAATATTCCAGCTCCAGAGACCATGCTGTGTTGGATTGTCAACTTACGTGAGGTATTAGAGAAGCCGTATTATCTCTTGGGAAAAATCAACATGCCAAATGAAAGCTGATCTCTCAAAATAATTACCTCACCACTACCTTATTTCTCTTTTATTTGTTTCCCTACCACAGTTACACAACACATTCTCGCAGGGGCAAAAGGGATAACTATCAAGAGCACTTTGAGACACATACAAACAGGCAGCACTAAATATGAATGTGTGCATTATCACACGAGAAACAGAAGAATAATAGTCTTCCAACATGAGAAGTATAACAAGGCAAATGATTCCTCCATTAGTTTGGCTCAGTAATATCTTCGGAAAGCACCATATACTCAGGGTGGAAACAGAGTGGTTGCAGCAGTTATTTTTCTAAAAAGTCCAACAGTGATTGTACAGCAAAAGAGCTCATCTCTGACCATGCATCATAGCTCTTGCCTTGGAGTAATTGCTACATTTAAAGTTATTTTCTGTCTGGCCAACAAGAATGATTCACTGGCATAGACAAATGTTTTAAATATCAGAGTTTTTAGACTCAGCCAAAACAGTCATTCCTGCAACTATCCGAAATACTCTTGTCCCTAATGAGGCAAGTGAACAATTCAATGAAACCTAGAGAACTGGCAGCTGGAGATCCACCAGTCTGAAACCCTTCTCCTGCCACAAGGTCATTTCTCCCTCTTGAGGGCACGTGTCTTGTTTTTATGCATCCAGGCTGAGTACCTGATGTACTAAGGGAAGTCGGTCAAGTATTCTCACGTTACAAGCCCTACTGCCTTTTCTGCTGGAGAGACCGCCTGCTATGACCATGTGGTCTCATGTCCACACTGAAATGGGAGGAGATGCAGGCCAGCTCTGATTTCACCTAGCACATGCTTCTTTGATATGTTGCCTCTTGCCTTTACACACTCGCTTGTTTTTATTTAAGACAGCTATGTCAGAAGTAAGCTCCCAGTGCAAATTTCCTTCTATACTTGCAGAGTTGATTCAATCAGCAAAGTCCTGTTCTTCTTTGGGTACCACATGAGGAATTACAAAGGGCTCAACTCATGTTTAAGCAGTAGAGGAAACGAGGTTGGAAAGCATAACTGGAAGGAGGCAGGGACCCAACAATAAAACCAAGATCTGTGAGATCATCTTTGTGCAGAACAGTAAAGAGCAGCAATTAGGAACATCTAATTCATTTGTCAGTTGGGGCCATTTGATAAGCCCGTTACTGTGAGGAAACCATGGAACCTCAGAATGCCATTTACAACTGACTTTTCAGAGCCAAACTGCACTTCAGATTTCTCTGCCTCCCCCACCCCCATGCATTCATCTCTAACATGACAGGAAGGTAAGCTTGAGCAACAGAAGTTCAGTTTTCGAGAAGGAGCTTAATTGTACTGCAGTTTTTAAAACCAATATAGAATTAATCATTTTGCAGAAGTTCTGCACTCTGCCTGGGGGGGCTGCTTGGCAGTATTGAGGAAGTGCATGGTGTTCAACTTCCCAAACTGAGTCACCATTGTAAGCCCCAGGGTGGTATTTATAGAGTTGGGGGAAAATTTCCAGGAAACATCACTTACTGGCACTCACAAAAATAGCAAAGGAAACTCTTCAATTACTAAACTTTTAAGGAAGAAAGTCTTTCTTCTTCATGACGAGACAGCAAAGCAGCAGCCTCTGTGATTTGCTTGGGAGCAGTTACAATTAATATTGTTCCTTATCTAAGGTTTCCCTGACAATAGTAGATGGTGCTCCTAAGCTATTAATTCTGTACAGCTGCAAGGTTGTTTTATTCTCCTCTGTCTTTTACTGATTATTTCTAGGATAAGATGCTGAAGTCAGCCCTGTCTGGAAAAAACTTTAGCAACTCTCTCCTGGAAGATGTTTGCAATGTTATCCGTAGGTTGAACTGGAGCTCATGCACACATACTCGGACAAACCCAGGTACCAGCAAAGCATAAACATGGCAATGCAGAGGTCAGCATAAACTATTTACCTGACTGTCCAGGATCTTTATGTGAGGGAATGGCTACAGCCTTCATTAACCCACAGATTCATGTGGTTTAATCTGTTACTGGTACTCAAACTATCCCCTGCAGAAGCGAGCTCTGATACCTCTATGCAAAGATGTCATACCTTGGGACTGCAGAGTAAACAAAAGCATAGGAAGGGCACAGATTAGTAGCTGGATGAGTCACCTAAAGGTATCTGTTCCCCTCCACATATGCAACAATTTCTCGACGTCTCCTCAGAGCCAGGGACTAAATATAGGCTTTTTGTCTCCTCAGTAGTATTAAGGGTGCAACTGCAAATCTGGAGAAGGCTCCCCCATCTCAGAGCATGCTCCTTTCTGTTAAACACAGATGGATGTATGCTTCTGCTTACTGAGATTGGGCAGACTACCCCAGACACTGGTCCTTTCCCCAAGCAGCTGGCATACCCCATTGCAAAGGATGTAGTCTAGCTGAGCACAGAAATGCACCTTTCCGGAAAAAAAAAAMCACCAAAGACACCTTTTTAAGCACAAGATACAAGCACACAAGCTCGCCCCCATCCTGCACACAAAGTGCGAATGCCTAATTTTATTACTATGCCTGCCAGACTGTCCCTCCCACCCTCACCTCTGAGTCCGGGGCCAATGCTGGCCAAACTGTCTAAAGGAAGAGGAGGTCTCAGAGATGTACCGTTCCCCTACGTGTTTCACACAAACCAATAGCTTGGTAGAGGAGTGAAATCCAGCGTACTGAGGGAAATGCTGCTAGCCTGGACTCAGCCGCTGCTGGCCCCGTTTGAGAGCTCAGCCGGGCAGTCATGGCAGGGACACGTCTGGGGAAAGCAGGCATCATCTGTCCCACCACTCGCACAGCAGCACAGCCTCCACAGCGGCTGCAAGGCTGGCACAGCCCTGCATGACAGTGATTTCCTTTTGGTATTAAAAAAAGGACAAAAGCCAGGGCAGCAAACAGCTCAAGCCTCCTTCATCCCCAGCTTTGACGGGGCATCGTCCCTCTCGGGGACTCGGCTGATGAGGCCTGTGGAGCCATGGTGCCAGCTCTTTGCTCTCTCTGTGAAGCCGTCGATCAGCACGGCACACGACCCATGATGTTCAAGTGACATGAAATCCCAAGCAACTCAAAGGAGATCCAACAAGTTTGTTCTGCACACACCACCGAGGAGTCGGCAGACACAGCAGCGTGCTTTGACGAGTACCAACACGGGATGCATTCAAAGCAGTCATGCAGAGATTAGAGGCTCCCCTCACCTCTTGCCCGAGACATGCTGACCTCTCCTCCCATCTCCCTGGCACCATTAAAGATAATACAAAAATCTGTTACCTATTTTTCAAAAATTTTTTTTTTGTTTCAGAGCGTTTTTATCCCCTTTTTTTTTTTGCAAGGCCAATTAAAAATAAAAGTTTACCAGGGAGATGACAAAAAAAAAAAAAGTGTCCAATATCATTGAATTCTGCCTATATGGATCTCACACGTAAAAGAATGATGTCCCTGAGCACTTTCCAACAGACTTTCAGAAAATTTCATCTTTCTACTCCCCTGGCTGGATAGTCTGTTTGAGTAATTTTCTCTTTCTCCTGGGGTTGGTTGCTAAGAGACGCACTATTACTTCTCTCTCTCTTATGACCCGATTACTGTGATCAGCAAAGACAGCGTGCAGACAACAGCCTGACATGGCTCATACACGAACATCGGCCTTGTTACAAAATGATGGACTGTATTAACACTCTGCAGCCCCTTCGCTCGCTGTGGCCTTTGCAGAGACTCCTGGCACAACTGGGGGCTTTTACTTCCCTGGCTTCTGAAGTGCATGTTCAAACATTTTAAATCACAGGACTGGGAAGGGAAAAGAATGGACTTTTACCTCCTATGTTTCACTGCCTGTCAGCCGGAGCAGTGTTAATGGCTTCTTATTGAGAAACACTCCTCCTCCTATCCTACCCGGGAAGTGGCTCCAAAACTATTATTATCCCTTTTTACTCTGCTGCAAAAACTTTGCAAATACACAACATAGGGTTAACACATTCCCTTGAACAATTCAATGGCACATTGTAAAGCTGACATTGACGCTTCAGGGGCCGAGAGGTGACTTGGTCCTGCGAAGAGCGGAGTGGTACCGCTCTGGACACGAAAAGCAGCTAGAAATGCGTTCAAGGGTAAGTGCACTGTGGTCCCCTGGAAGCCACAGGGTGCGGCTTCCCCAAGCGCTTACAGTGTGTGCTTAAATGGCTAGGGCCTGGCACTTCGCCCTTTGCAGAAGGGTCCTATATGACATGGCTGAGTGGGATGAGATAGGAAACTTGAAGCTCAGGTTGTGAGCTTATGCTGAAGGGCACGTGGGGCAAAAAGTCAAGGAAAACTGATTTCGTTGATGTCATTACAGAAGAATGGGTCCACTGTCAGTTGGTATGGATCACGACAAAGTCACTTACCTCAGACACCCAGTCAGTCTACACCTATGAAGGATTAACTTTTTATAAGTCAAATTGCAAACACCTATCATGGACTACATCAAACCTGCTTTTGAAAAGATCATGTATGTTAGCACTGTTAAAGCTCCGTTTTTCTATTCTTGACTCTCATTTCTCTTCCCTTCAGCTTGCTCAGGGAGCAACTCTGGAGGCAGGAGCCACAGGCAGCCCCTCACAGAACATGGATTTGCATCATCCTTCGGCAATACGAAAGTACAATATTGTTGCAGAATGTCCAGAAAAGCCAGCTGCCGAATCTTTCAAGAGGGATCTTATAATAGAGGTGGCCTAGATATACAATTCCTCCCTATTATAATTATTCCTTACCTCCACAGCATTTCCCATAAATTCAATGCTCAACAAAAACTCCAGTTCTCGCATCAGTGAGTTTTTTGCCATGCTACCGATACATCCTTTAGGAAGAGCTTTCCAGTAAAGTTTGGTCATGTCTAGACTAAACCAAAACCTTTCCTTAGTCATCGTTACTGCAGGAATTAGAGCTGAAAAAGACCAATGAGTCTTTCCCTCTGTCCCAGCTTCTAGGCAGTACTCTCCTCTCTGGAGGCAAGGTAGTGCCTCCACCATCTGCACAGCACTCAACACAGCTGGGCAGAGATGGGTGTTTCTTTGCACAGAGCTATCATAAGAACAAACAGGAGATTGCTGGCTCTGCAACTTCAGCGCTGCACTTAACCGCTTCCAAGAGTGTTAGGGCAACTCCAGTGCCAACCCAAGTCACCCAGCAAGGTTCTAGAGCATGCTTGCACCTTCTCCCCTTGGCTACAACCTTCCAACATGCATGCTAGTTAAAGATGACAACAGAGGGGGAATTTGTAGATAGCGATGTCTGTTTATTAGGAAGCAGACTGGGTCACTGTTCATCCCAACTCCTTCTGGCTAACTGCTCTCCCCATGGGAGTCAGAGCCGCAGGACTCAGCCCTGTTCACCAACCCCTCAGCTCCTGCACCTAGTCCATTTCCATGTGCTTTGCTTAAATGAAGAGCATTTCAGGCCTCATAAATTTAGTCCAAATTGTAATTGTGCAGTGCTCACTGCCAGAAATGCCTGCTCTTTGGCCACAAGAAGAGCTTCTGTGGCTTGAAGAGTTGCTCATTCATTCTTCTAAGCTTTTATTAGACCAACCTGTAATATAATCCAATAGATATTTATTGCTTGTTCTGACTTAGCAGTACTCTGTCTGGCAAAGTAAAAAAGCTTTAGGCAGAGAAGAGGAAAAAATATATGTATAATCCTTTATTATAACAGTTAGTTTTAAGGGTATAAGAGAGCTGCATTGTGTGAACAAGGGCAAAAAAATAAACGTTACTTGACTGTTAACTGTCATATAACAACTGTTATTACTTAACGAACTAGCATCTGGAGGGTGTTAAAATTTTAGATTAATATAAAAGGGACAAGTGCTGCTTGTTTGAATTCAAGCTATTTCAGCATTAACATTGCTCTCTTGCTTTGATTAGGCACTACAGCCTTTTAGAACTATGTAGAGAAAAAACAATATCTTTTTAAAAGTAGGTTTGATATAGTCGATGACAGATGTTTGCAATTTGAGTTACAAAAAGAT
Source organism: Apteryx rowi (assembly GCF_003343035.1). NCBI lineage: Eukaryota > Metazoa > Chordata > Aves > Apterygiformes > Apterygidae > Apteryx > Apteryx rowi. Next base: position 2,796,533 of record NW_020449641.1, on the reverse strand, counting down.
GGCTTCTCTCCATTCCAGTGTATGTTAGATCTGTCTCCTTTTTCTGCTTCCCTTTTTTGCCCCTTTTCTTTCTTCTACTCAAACTATTGTGGTTCACAGAACAGGGCACTGCAAGATGAATCACTATTCAATGTTTGAAATAATGAAGTGGAAAAATTAAATATAGTATCTTGGAAGAACAGACAGAAAGGAGGAAAAGAAAATGAGAAAAAAATAGGCATGGCAGAAAAAATTAAAAATCTACCTGCTGAGGACTGTAATGGTTGCTTTATGACACCAACTAGTAAAAAAAAAAAAAGCACAATCTCACTCATCAGAATGAAAAACAAGGCTAGGTAATAATTCAAGTAGTTCCAAATTAGTGGTGAATGTTCCAAAGCCTCTGAAATTTGTAATTCTAACGAAACAGTTAAAACTGTTAATAAAACCTGGTGGCTTGACTTGACATTTTGTGAACTACAGATAAATATACCGGTTCAATAATAGTTTTTATGCACCTGTTTTATGTTGCATTTTTCCCAATGCCATTATCAGAGGTGATATTTCAGAAAAGAAAACGTTCATCTTGAGAGCAAAACCAAGAGCACAGACCTATGTATTTGTCTGTAGCAAAAAAACTGATTGAGACACTATTATCCAGCTTAAGTAGTAACTTATTCTGGGATGACTGCAATCAAACCAATGGGACCGCACAGAGCCAGACTATTTACACTTGTGAGAATCACAAGTCATGACACTAGTCACTGTGCTGTGGAAAACAGGGCAAAGCTCTCTGCATCTCCATCTGGCGAGCTTTTACTTTCAGTGTAAGAAAAGTGGCAAGATATGAACAGAGGCAAAAAGCCAGGGGAACAGCAGAAAGAGATGCCAATGTTTTGTCACCAAGAAGGGCAACAGCCGGGTCCTAGTAGGTCCAACCAGCATCAACTTTTCATGAGCCACAGAGTAGAGGGGCTACTCTGGGGGCACAAAGGCACTAACATGTCTCACACTTCTTCAGAACAGCTCAGCTTGCTTAGGGCGATTTAAACCCGCTATTACATAAATGAGAACCACCACAAATCTCCAACTGGTTTCACTTGTTTCTTAACCAACAGGGAAGAGGATGTCATTAGAGAGAAATCAATGGAGACTTCCGAAAGGCTGCTCAGAACCAGTCCCAAGCTACCCTTAATGAGGAAGCCCCACCGTCATGCTTATACTGGGGGGGTTGGGGGCTCTGTTTTTGTTTAAATGCTCTTGTGCAGAAGGTAACAATGCCACTGTAGAGAGGCCTGGAGCTTCAAGTTCATTTTCACTGGCTGTATTTCGTAAGAGCCTGTGGATGATGCATTTCTGACACTAATGAATAAAGTATTGTTTCATTTGCTCCATTTTGTTCAGTGCAAGAAACACATGGACGAACAAGAGCAAGGATTAAGAAGGGTTTTTAAAGTATATAATATTCCTTTTAAAAAAGCTTTCTTTAAAAAATAAGCATCAGTGTGGGGGCTGTGCTTGGGCACATTCAGAATGATTAACAACAGTAGCGGTCCTCTTCTTAGTTCCCACAACATTTTTTTTTATCTCTGCAAGCTCAATCCTGAGAGCACGATGGGAGTAAAAAAAGCGTTAGAGCATTTCTCAGCCTTTTTTTTGTCCCATCACTAAGACACTGCCCTCTCAGGAACACCAATAATTTTATTATCTGATGGCACAGCTGAAGAGCAAGATAGGTAGCACAGTCCACCAGGTCCCGCTAGAAACTTTCTGGAACTTCTAGGAGTCAATTTACTATCAAAACAACCAAGTGACAACATATTCCCATGCATCATCTGCACTGCAGTAATTGTCCATATGCATAACTCACAACACATGCAAAATAGTGAGCCTTTGCTTCTAATGCAATGCAAGAAGGTTGAACTAAATCACATTACTTCATCTTAGTTTTGGACTGAGCACACACACAAAGCATTGCCAGAGCCCAGCTGACACACAGCACACTGCTCGTGAACATGAGCCTTATCCTAACAACAACTAGGAACAAAACACCATGAAAAGTCATGTAAAGCACTAACAAGATCAGGTATGCCTCTCTGCCTCACAAGTGCAAGATAGCACTTCCAGTAGCAAGGTTTACTCTTCACTGTGCTGTTGTACCAACACACAAACAGGATAACAAAAAAACTGCAGAATCTCCCAAGGCAGACAGGATTTATCCTTTAAGGGCTCTTTCCAAGTACAGAATAGACTCTAGACCTGTTCAGTTTCTATGAATTATCAAGACTGCAGGGTAGGGAACAGCATAGCTGAAGTACTAAGTGTCTCTTCCAATAAATCCATACCGAACCTTCAAAAATTAGACAGAACTACTGATAGCAGCTGCTGTAAACAAGATCCACCAGGTATATCTGGGTACAAGAAAAGAAATAAAAATCAGCCTGATAGACACTAGAAGCATGAACTAGCAGACCCCACAGAATACATTAGCCACTGCTAAAGAGTCTCCGCATACATGAAGAGGAGGAGGGCAGAAAGGGTCAAGGCCAGGCAAACCTGTATCAGCACGGTTCAGGCATACACAGCAGTGTCAGCTATGTAATCTTGCCCTGGAGCCAGCTCTTGTATCCTGGCTTCTCTCATGAGTTGCAGCCCTGTTCTTCAATCAAGTTAAATGGAAGGAGATGATTTATAAAAAACAAACAAACAAAAACCCTCTAGAAGACCTGCACATGAGCCTTCTGTCATTCACCATATCTGAAAGTAGCCCAGGGAAAGAAAGGAGAAGGGACGAGCTTGCTTTGATTCTCATCCCTTCATTTAGTTTGTTATTAAAACCATATTAACTGTTTCTGCTTTTGCAGGTATTATATTCACCAAAGGTGGTGATTACTAGGAAAAGACATCAGCACTGATAACTATTGTATTTAGATGGACCCAGCAGCGCAAACTAAAGTGGGTAATTATGCAAAGTATGTCCTCAGAGCCTCTGAAAGCATGGAAGGAAAGCATGTCCAAGTGCTCTGAGGCCCCATAAACTATGTGATTGTTCTGGGACACTCTTTGTCTGCACAGCCCTTTCTGGCAAGGGCTGGCACTATGGTAGCTGTCTCAGGCACTATGGTATTAGTTTGGGAAACATGACTCACCAATCTCTATGAATGAAACATACTCTAAGAATATGAGGAACTTGGTTTCTTTAACAGCAAGTTCAACAGAAATGGAGGCCTTCAACCATGTTTCTTAGCAAGGTGGTATTTTTCATCCAAAGGTGTACATATCAACATCTCTTATCCTAGGGACACTCCTGCTTTGGAGTATTGTCCTCCACACAAAGCTGCAGGCTTTATTGTCATTGATTGTTCTTCCCCAGCCACATTTGTTTTCTCATCTCTTTGCCTTATGGGGTTGTTCCCATCAGCTTTTTTTTCTCCTTGAGAGTCTTCCCACTCTACTCTCTGGCAACTCCCATCCCGAGAAGTGCCTGGGAGCAAAACTGGCCATCTTTTGTCAGGAACAGGAGACCGGGTTCCAAGTAATGATCCAATATTTCCCAGTAGGCTAGGACAGACTCATTCCCCTTCCCTGCCTCCATCAAAGCTCCCTGATTCCCCTTCAAGTGACCATGTCTCATGGGACTATTAGCTCTACTGGATCCCCAGCGAGCTGCAGCAGTGCTCGTAAATGCTGCAATGGAAAGCCCAAACCCGTAGCCTCAAAGGGCTCAGTGAGCAACATCCCAGAGCCCGTGGGCTATGCTCAATTTGCATTAGCATGGTGTTTCTCCTGGACTTGCGCTGCTTCATGTCTGTGGGGTTTTGCTTGGAGGGGAGGGGAAAGGAAGGGGAAAAGAACTTTTGTGGTTATGAAAACAAGCTTGAAACCAAAAGGATCCTGACCAAAGGCAAATCACACCACAAAGCCTGACATTCTTGCTGTGTTCAAGCCATCTTATGACCTGAAGAGCCCTGACTCATCCTCTTCCGAGCACCTGAGGCTGACGATAGAGTTCACATGTTTCTGAAGCCCCCGATTTCGACCTTGTAAGCCCTGGCACTGTTCCAGCGTACCCCAAGGCCCTGCCGCAGAGGCACTTGTGTCAGAGTGCCTGTCACCAAACCCCCCCATTCCTGCAGCGCATGCAAGCGTACAACCTGGGCTGGAGTCACCGCCAGCCACACTCTCTTCCACAGGAGATGCCGACGGAGATCACAGCGCATGCCACGAGCCACGCTGAGCCTAGCCATGCAGCTGCGCAGTCACCCCACAAGAGTTGCCAGCACTGAGGAGCCAGGCCCACCACAGCACAGAAAGCTGAGTGATCAGTCCATGCCAACCTTGCTCTGAGCCAAACCCCTCCTTAGTCTGCCCTGGAGGCTGAGGCCCTGTTCTCTGGGACTAACAGAAGGAGGAGAAAAGGGAATTTGCTTTATCTGCAAGCTATAAATCCTCCTCATCTTCCCAAGCCCAGCTTAGAAGAGAACAACCATGTGGCAGCATTTCCCCAAGCACCCAGCTCTGTCGAACACACTGAAATACCAGTTTCAGGATAAAAGCTGGAAAGGAGGAGACAAATAAGTGACAGGGAAAAGAGGAAGGGCAAGACTTGTAAAGGAAACAGAAGAGGGCAGTCCACCCTGCCCTTCCATCCTCCCATTGTACCCTTCCATCAGCATTCAGTGAAAGAAAGCCCACTTGAATTGACAGCTCAGGTGAGAAATATTCTTCACTCATTTCCCTCTTTGGGACGCTCTTGGCTGCTGCAGCTCACTTAAAACCCAGTGATCTCTCATCCCTACCAGCAGCAGCACATACACATACTCATGCACAGGAGCTTGCTACATGCTTCTAGAGAAAACAGGACTGTAAAAACCAACAGAAGTTGCACCAAACACAAGAATAATACTGTTTTCTTGAAAGAAGGCATTATTTTGCTTAGAGATTTTTTCAGTCAATGAGGATAGAGGAAGAGTCCAATGCATGTTGCTTGACGGTGACTGTGAGGAACAGAGGAAGGAGACAGGTAGCATCAAATGCACGTGGGCACAGAGAAAGGAGCCAAACACAAGACTTGGCTGAACACAGGACTTGAGGAGGCCTCAACCACCTCAGGACGCATCTTCTCCCAGCATGGAGAATTCTCCTCCACAAACACATCCAGCTCCATTCAAAGGCCATCTACATTCTCCACCCCAATGCTCGTCTCAGGAGGATCTTTTAGAGCCTTGCTGCTTGAATGTCTGGAAATCTAATTTTGATTTCCAGCCTATCTCATTTGCAGCTAGGTTTCCTCCCCACACACACTTGTTTTTCTTGTACAAAAACATCTTCCTTTAGCTTAAACAGCTCTTCTCCCTCTGTAAGGTAAATACAGAGATGTGTAGGATGTTGGGSACCTGCACATCTCAGAGATTTCAGCGCTTACACCTCCCAGGATCAGGCCCACGCTGAACAGAAATGTTTGCGCCCTTGGGTTGAGCTTATTGAAAACATAGACTCTAGCAGTGACTCTTCCCACGTATAAAGAGAGCACAGTGATTTATGGCACCTTGCTGTAGAGAGCTAAAAGGGAGATGAGGGAAAAGGAAAACGCCTCCCTCTCTCCTGAGCTTGGGAGGAAGAGTCGAAGAGAGAGAATTGCAACCTGCAGCAGCGAGACTGCCGGGGAGGCAACATATGGACGGAGCTCGGAGCAGATGAGCCCCAGCACAACACCATGCCAACACAGCTCCCCCGCAATGGAACGAGAGTTGCTCCGCGACCAGGCAGCTCCAAACACCGGCAGAGACACTCGCTTCTGTCTGCAAAGGGAATGGGCTAAAACGCAGAGGGACAGATCCCCACTGGAGATCCCAGCCCTCCCCAGGCACCCAGAGGGAGTATTTCAGGTGAGTAACATTAATTGCCTCCAAACTGTCACAACAGGGAATGCCAGCACTAAATCCTAYGGAGAACCGAGCCCAGACCACGGCCTTAGCACATGGAGGTCTGGTCCAACGTTTGTAGGACTTATAAAAACACAGCTGTGCCCGCCTCTCCAGCTAGCCATGCAGCAGAAACTTATGCAGCACATTAATCAGAGCTGTGTTGTTATTACTATTATTATAGTCATACCCAGAGGCCCCCAAACAGATCCCTGTGACAACAAGACAGAGTCTCTGCTTTGATGGATTGACAAATCTAGCTTAAAACAAGTTGCAGCAAGTCAGTGTAACAAACAGCAAGGAAAGGGGGCTGGCAACTCTGAGAAAATTGCTCACTTACCTAGTCTAAAACATGCACATCTTGACTGCTTCCAGTCACATTAAAATGCTGCTGGTTTTTAAACCACTGGCTGCTTCTATTTCATTTTCTTTTTAGTCATTTAACCATTTCTAGCTTGTTTTAAATTCTATTGAGTATCTTCTAATTAGTACCTCCTGTCTGATTCTTGTGCCTGTGAAGTGATGTCGAGGCAGATGTCAGGAAAAAATAAAATTCAAGGTGAGAAAGTATAGGACAGCACTAGGAGAAACCAAGGTAATACCACCAAAGAAGCATCAGGGTGCAGCTGCAGAGGCCTTGGAGAGGAGGGGGTACTGCCGTTCCCTTGCTGCACGGACAGAAGCCCAATTCACAAGCCTGTCACTTGAGTGCCCTTCCCCAGAATTTTCAATGTATTCAAGAAAAAAAAGCACAAATGGGATCACTGAACGGACCCGCTCTGTGCAAATGACATGCCTACAAAATAACAATTCAGAAACGCGAGGCCAGAGGACACATTCTCCCCAGTGTTAAAAGCAACAATCTGAAGAAACTACTGAGAACAGTATTTGCTGGTCTCCCGGAGAGATTCCCTGATATTGCCCCTGCAGCCTCTTTTGAGTGGGTAATTGACTTTGGTGACACTGATTAGGCAGGAAACGATGTGCCAGGCCATGATTTGTGTGGCCGCTTTATGTGCCATTACAGCCATGGGACAGCCCTTCGCTCGCACGGTGCCTCTGATCTCATTCATCTTTAGCAGAACAACTTTGCGCAGCGTGTTACGCTCGAGCGTCCAGKAAAGCAAATGCTCCTCCACAGAAGCCATGGACGGGTGAGAGGCTGAAAATATATCAGAGATCAATGGGGAGCTGCAGCTCCTCTTCTCCCAGGCTCGTGGCAAGCCAGATGGGAAAGACCCCTGGCAAGGGGAGAACAAATTCAAGCAAAATGATGAGCAGTGTTGCTTTACGGAGGGAACCAGTGGGGCACGGAGCTGCCTCCCAGGCTGAATCATTGCTGCAAAAACAACTGAGGTCATTGAAGAAACAATTAGGGAGCCTGGAGGAGACAACAGAGCCATAAAAAGTGAATGAGGCATGTTGGGCTAAATATTCTCTTGCTGTCCCTCCTCGCCTGCCAGATCCCAGAAGTCTAATGTTCTTAGGTTTATATATGATGGGGCTAACGGCTTTGGACTGGCTGCTGACACCAACTAGCAACATGTCACCTTTTGAAAGTGGATTAATTTAAGGTGGAGGTACTACTGTCAAACCACTAAGCTGGTCCCTGACTAGATCTTTGCCATCACTTAGCTCTTCAAGGCTTGTCAAATGATGACGTGATCTCCAAAAGCCCCAAATCAGACAAGGCCAGGGATTGACACTGAAAAAACAGCAAATGCCTCCTGTGAATTATCAAAACCTCCTGTTTTTTAACAAACCTCAAAATGCTCAGCTTCTTATAGGGCTGGATAGTCAATGTTCCATAAGAAATATTTGTGTAGCCTCGTCTCTCCCTTCACAGCCTGCAATACTTGGGTGTTGGTCTGTTCTTATAGAATTCTTCCTTCCCCAAATGCCAAGAAACAAAGAATTTTGTAGAAGATGATAATGTTCCTGAGTCACATATAATCAAATCTACAATCATTAAAACACACACAATTAGAGCACCCTGACATTTTTGACAAAAAATAGTGGCTGATCAACAATAGTTTTCCCAGGTAAAAAATGTCATTTTCAGTTATTATTTTAAATTTTAGGAGAATTTAAAATATAAGTATTTCCAATTCCAATTTGAAAATGACATTTTTATTGCACTCCAGAAATGGATTATTTTTACTTTTAATTCCAAATGTCTTTCTCTTCCTCTTACTCGCTAATGTCTTGTTACTGAAGGCAGCAGAACAGGTGCATATGACTGAGCTTTTCCCCTCCAACACATTTTCTTTTTTTGTTCTGAATTCTCTGAAGTTAGAGTGGCAGAGGAAAAAAAATGAAATACCAGTCAGGATTTTCCAACTTTCTTATAAAACGTCCTTAACTTCAGGAAATTGCTCAAGTGAGAGATTAGCCTATTAACAGGCTACTTTGTTTTTCTTTCTCCTTTTCATTATTCTGTAGTTTTCCTGAAAATGAGTAAGCCTTGAAAAGATGCAGAGTTGAAAAAGGTGAGAAAAAAAAAATATAGCAGACATCATTAATCTTATTGCACTCAGCACAAAATAGCAAAAAGTGGAGATGGAAGAAAGCAGAGCATCTGAAACTGAAAATCAAAAGTTTGTTTTGCAATTTTCTTGAATACAGTTAATTTTTTTTAGGGGGGAGGGTGGCAAAGAGGAGAGAGAAGAGTTTTCCATCCAGGTCTGACCACAGAAAAATACCTGGAATAGAAAGGTCACTACTTTGCAAAGACAGCTCCCACTCTTTCCTGAAATCCCTGCGTTCGCATCTACTGAGGGAAGGCTTGGTCACGCACTCTCTCCCCATCACTTAAGGGCAGCCAGGGTGTTTCTACTGGCAGCTTTCTTATTGTGAACCCAGACGCGCTCCCAGCAGCATGTTCCCGCTGGTGGGAAATCCCTCCCTCTGCTTGCCCACAGCACAGGAACCCAACTCCAGCGCTTGCTGCTCCAGCATCTGACTGCACGATGAGTGGAGGACTTTTAAAGCAGGAGGTAGAGCAGGGCCAAAGCATGGTGATTGGTAGGCTATTGTTTTACTAACATAACATCTCCAGAGGCTATTGTGATGGTCACATAAATATCCACATATTACATCATTAAATTATTCCATATTCAAAAGCCTGCCACAATAGAGGAAAAAGAACAAAAGTAAAGCTGAATCAAACTGACAGGCTGGAGACAAAGTACTCTTAAAGCCATTTTGCTAAACCCATGCCCTGTCATCCCAAACCTACCCATACCCCCGACTCATCCCACTTTTGCAAAAAATTGGGCTGGGATGAAAGTAGTAATACTGAAAAGGCTGTTCAAGTCACAGCTCCTTGGATCAATACACACCAAACAAACAAAAACTCCTTGAAAAGTATCAGTTTTAGAGATAGGACAGCTGCTTCCATTAAAGTCAAGTAAGATCTGTCCCCTACTTACCCTTTATAACACCCCTGCACCTAACATGAGGGTAGCTATCTGGAGCAAGGGTAAAAGATACCTTCAGATTTGTCTTGATTTGAATGATCTGAAACAGAAAGGCTCCCACAAACCCATCAACCAAGAGCAAGCCAAGAACAGCTTACGTCAGAGGTTAATTCCCCTTAATTATACAGGTGTGTTTTTTTCCCTACAAAACATCCTTACCATCACCTCCTGGTTGCTTGTACGGGTTGTACTTTGGCTTGGGGGCAACAACAGGTGCAAATTTCTTTGGTGTCTGCTGGGTGGATACTGAGATGCTGGGAGTCCCAAAGGCATGTGTGGTCTCCATCCTTGCAGTAACGTGACCAACAGGGTCGTTGGTACTCTTGGGTGGCAACCAGGATGGGTGAGACATGATTCAGATCTGAGAGGAGAGACAAAAAGAATCACACACATACACTGGAGATTTAGGCTGAAGAAATAACAGGTGCAAAACCTACCACTTTGCTGATTTATAAAATTAAACAAAATCCTTTAATATGTTGAGCTTTGCATGCTTATCTTTAAACATATCGGTATTTCTGTATAGGGCTTAAAATACAAATCTGTCCTTCTTTCCCCAGTAGGTACTGATCAGTTTGCCAGTGATATCAGCAGAAAGTGATGTTATTTTACTCTTCAATCCAAAGTTGAGGCAGGCTGATACCTTGGAGAAGCTTATCAGTTCCACCATCTATCAGCATAATGGTGATATATTTGCTTTGTCCTATGGGGCTTTTGTGAGTACATTAATCAACAATGGTGAAGGTGCTATGGGGACAAGTGTCGCTACACTTGGGCAGAAACACTTCCAAAATGCACCTTACATGACTTTAGCACTTTTTCACGTCATTTAGGACCCCACATCCCACCGACTTCCATTTAAACTTTTAAGAAAAAGGTTTTCAAAAGTAGCTAATCATTCTTGATGCCTCCATTTTTGAATGCCCAGCTTCAGATATTTTAAAAGCATGCCAATTTTGAAAAAATGCCAGAAACCCACAACCGCTGACAACCAGGCTCCTTTTAGATGTCTCAACTTGCGTAACAGAAAACAGAGGCAGCCCAAATTATTACTTATTTATGACAATCTTGGCTTTGGCCTTTTAAAAGCCTACATCACTTTTGAGAACTGGACTTAGATGCAGCTGAAAACATTGTCCATAAAATACCTGTTCATAATGGCCTTAACTGCAATAAACAAGCACTTTTCATCACGCAAAAGTCACAGTCGTCAGGTAACAGTGATGGTCCTACAGTACCTTCAGGAATTATCCCTCTAAGCGGGATTTGAGCTACAGTGAGGAAATGAAGACCCCGCATGCCTGTGAAAGGCATTCCCACAAAAAACAGAAGACACCATGAATTTTGCAGTCCCCGAGTGCCCTGTTGTGCTCTGAATTGATGTTAGGAGGACTCCACAAGGATATTGAAACCAGCAGGCAGCTGGGTCTTGATCTGGAAAGATTTGTTTCAGTCAAAAAGCATGGAGAAGTGCAGTGACTGCAAAGGGCCAGGGAAGACATCGGCTGACTGCTGTCATGTAAAAGCATTTCCAGCTGGGAACAACACAACAAAGAAGAGTCACTGCTGGGTTTGCAAAGAGGTGGTCTCCAGCTGCAGCAGCAAGTGCATTCTGCCAGGGCAGAGACGGAAAAGAGAGTCCTACCTCTGTTGAGCCTGGCAGCAAAGGATTTTATTAACTGGTGTGGATTGTCCTCCGAGCTAAGGATGGGGAAGGGGAATGGGGACAGATAAAGGGTGGCTTCTGGCAGGTGTACACCATCTTGGAGTGAAGTCATTACCGAACCCTGTAGCATTACAACTCTCTAGCTATTCTGACACAGCTTCGCGGTCATGCATGCAGCCATCTATCTGAATGTCTCACAGGAAGGTATTTCATAAGACCAGAAAAGCAGCCACATAAGCCAGCTAAAGGTCAGCGCTTAAAATCTGAAAGTAAGTGTGTGGCTGATCTTGTCAGCTCTGCCACCTATCATCAACAGAGAGATGATACAAATATCTTCTCGTTGATACCACTCAGGAATGAGACTAAAGGATCACCCCCCATGCCTACCAGGACTTATGCTTGGTGCTTCAAAGTTAACACTTCCATGCATACATGCTTCCCAGACAAACAAATAACATTTGAGTTCCGCAGCCAGCCCCCAGCATTACATGGAACATTTAGGCAGGAAGAATGTATATCTGATAGTGCATTTAATTCTACCTAGACAAATAAAGCAGGACATCACATTTCATTTCCCCCTTCTCCTAATTTGTGCTCAGTTATCACTAGAGATGCCAAGACTGAGTTGTGGGGGTTAAGGTGCAGAACTGTTTTCCAAACTCATCCTGGCGGACAAAGTGTCGGTAGTCACGGAAATAAACCATCCTCTGCTACCAGATGTCGGAGTGGGGGGACGGACCCGGAGTAACGATGAGTCTCAATATGAGTATGGTCGTTCTCCCTTTATTAGAGCTTACACAGAGTATATATAGACAAGCAATAAGCATGCACTAGCAATAGCTGTATGATTGGTTTACAGTCTGTTCACGTGCCTAAAGCGAATACACGATTGGTGCAAAGTTGCTGTTCACGTGGAGGGGCTTGTCAGCCCCCTCCTTTACTTGTTTACCACTACTTGCCTTCCCCTTCTGTAATGGTCTAGGAATGCTCAAGGACAGTTCACATAGCCATGGGATCCTCCCTTCATCATGAAGGCAGGATTGCTCACTTCTAAGAGATCATGCCCTCTCTCGCTTAACCATTCTCCCACAATAGCATCTGCATCCTACAAGCCACACGGAGAGCAAAACCAGGAAAGTCCTTTATCAAAGACAACAAGGGTTACTCTTAAGACATAAACCTGGGAAAGCAGTCCAACGGCATCCTATAATGATAATCTTGTCCTAGCCATTTGCTATTAGAAAGTAATGCTGAGTCAGTATGGGCAAAACAAGCTAGGTCTCCACATGGTAGCATGGGGATAGTATCTCCAGTTAACAGCAGTGCTTGTTAAAAGCTCACGTATATAGATGTTTGTTCGTTTCAGCCTAATAAGTTTACTTCCGGTAACAAGTTTCCTATCTTAGGAGTCATTTCTACTTAAAGCCTGCAAAGGATGGACAGTCCACAGTCTGAACCCCAGACTGGGAGCTAGGAAATTTGAGGTCATCTTCCACCTCCATTGCTCTTTGCATGGGAGAGGGGCTGGCAAGTGCCAAGCATCAGACTCAAAGCATGTGGTTCATCCTCCTAGTGCAGTATGATCCACTCAGTGTGAGCATGGCTGGTTTGCGATCCCTACTGCTGGAGGAGGAGTCCATTGCATGGGACACCTGATGTCAGTGCAAGGAAGCCAACAGGGGCCTGCACAGAGCAAATGGCTTGAAATGAGGCAGCTGGGAGCGTGGCAGCAGCACAGTGGAGAAGGGCAACCATCGTCTCTCGCAGTTCCCCCTTGGGATAGCTCTGCTAAGGCTGAGTTACAAGGAACGAGGTGACTTTCCCTCCCACATACGGCTGCTGGCCGACCTCATGTTAACAGTGAGAAGCATCATTCTCAAAGCAAGAAGTGAAAGGCAGGTCCTTCCCACAGGGCTGGAGAGCAAACCAGTCGTGACAGCGGGGGAGGAGGGCATGTGAACCGCACTTCCATCAGCCTGGTTCTTCCTGTCAGCCACAGCAGCACTCATGGAACGAGACAACAACTGCCACTAGAGCAAAAAGGCTCACCTACCCTGCCACCTCCTCCTCCCGTATCCTTCAAAAATGTAAAACACAGCAATAAAACTCAGGCAACTCCTTAGGTTTTAAGAAGAGAAAGCACAGAAGGCACTCAGCTTTAAGAGCTAAACAGGACAACTCTGCACTCTGCTTTCTCATCGCATCCAAAGACAACTCCATCTTCCCCATTGCTAAATGTGTCCAGGAGTTGCATTTGGGCAGGTTTTCAGCCCCTTGCTTGACATCTCATATGAAAGACTGCCCTGCAGCACTGAGCGCCCTAGGACCATGGCCATTACCTCCATACTGATTCAAAGCAAACAGCCTCAGCCTAGACAATTACCATCATTCCTATTCTGGCAGCTCCCTAGCTGTTCCTTAACCATCTCTCAGGCAGTACACTAACATGCCTTGGTCCCACTGAGCTCTTATGGTCTGCCAGGTTCATGGCATGGGTGGGCTGAGTAAAGCATGCATCAGGAGATTTGGTAGCCAGGTTGCACAGTGTTGGGGTGGCCGAAGATGATCTGACATCTCAGTGAACAAGAGTAAGGGGCAGAGAGCACTTAGGGGCAGTTTGGGAGTGTGAAGACCACACAGGTGTATCTCAGTTGCTGACTGTAAGCTGGCATGCAACTCCATACCAGCTATTCTCTAAAGCATTTGTTTTGGTGGGGTTTTCTAATTGTTTTCCTGTTAGCCTTTTCTTTTTCTCCCCCTCTCATTTTCTGATGTGTATTTGTTGGCACTTGTTTTTGCTATCTGTGCTTTGACAATATTTCCAATAAGTTCCCTTTTCCTTGTCTGTTCCAGCCCCAGTTCCCCAGCCTCAATTAAATTTAGCCCAGCTTCTTTGCAAGACCATAAAAAAGGAAAATGACCCATTCTCTTTTCAACAGCTGAAGCTAAACTTCTGGTTTTGTTTTGATTTTTCCACCACTTTTCATGTTTTCAGTGCATGCAACAGTGTACCTAGGGTAAAAGGCCAAGAACAAGGCAATTTAAGGGACAGTGGCATGCAGATGAGCCACAGCACCCCACTTCTCCATGCATGCTTCTCCATATGGAGTACTCTGCCAATTTAGATGAAGCTGTCAGTGGTTCCCTGTAATTTTTTTTTTTTCCTTTCAGTTAGTAACAACTTTGGARCAAAACAGGTGGAGATTTTGTGACGGGGACCTGCAACCAAAACAGCACAGGGCAACTTGTGCTTATAATCAATCCTCTTACTCTAAACCTATTCCTAAACAGGCCACTGCATCCTGCATCATCCTGGCTCCTGCACTCAGACCAAGACTCTCCAACAGATAGAGGCAATGCTCTTCTGGCTAGCCAGTAAACATAATCAGCAAGTGCACATTTCATTTTTATCCTACAGGTGTTTCCTTCCAAAAAGTTATTTCTGCCAGTTCTACAATAAACAGTATTTTTAGCCAGATGTTGGATGTGGAGGATTGCAAAAGTCAGTAGCTGGAAGAAGGCTAAAATCACTGAGGAACTCAGAGAATAAAAGGATCATGCCATATTGGATATTGCAAGCTAAAGAGAAACAAGGAACAGGGAAAACATAATGAAGGGAGCATCAAGATGGATGAACCATTGAAACAAGCAGGACCAGAAAAAAGATACTGGGAGCATGCAAACTGGTGGGGGATAATGAGGTGAAGCACATCCGCTAGCATTGCTTGTCACAGATGGAGCTGCCTTATCCATTACCGAGGGGAAAACACAGCAAGTTCCTTCTTCTAAGGTAATAGTGGATGGAGTGAAAAACCACCAGACCCAATGTGAATCACTTTGGTTTGCCAAAAAAAAAAAAAAAAAAAAAAAAAAAAGCCTCCAATGGAGAAAACTGCAGCTTATCAACCTTTTGCTGGCCAAGCGAGCTATTGCTACTTCTGCATGCCAAAATGCCAAATGTAATGCATTAAGGGCCTGATCCCTCTGCTGCTCAAGCCAATAGCTGGTCCATAGAGCTTTCACTGAAAAGTTAAACTGCAGATCAGATTTACGATTGCGCCCATATTTCTGCTCCAAGCAAATCATTCGTCAGGCATGGTTTCCCTTCAACGAGTCCCTTCCTAGCAAACCTGAATAAATCAAGCCAGCCAACATTTAACATAGCCAGGCTGGAATGATCTTTGTCATCAGAGCCTGTGCCCCCAGGAATCCTCCTACAGCAACAGTAAACCTCTTGATATCAAAGTCAGAGCCTCCCTCCCACTGTTTTGCAGAAGTCGTCTGCATTTCTGCCTCTCTCTCTCACACAGAGAGCCACTGCTCTCAGTCAGGAGTAACTCAACACTTCCTTTCTGGAGCCTGCTGCTACAACTTT
Source organism: Apteryx rowi (assembly GCF_003343035.1). Taxonomy (NCBI): domain Eukaryota; kingdom Metazoa; phylum Chordata; class Aves; order Apterygiformes; family Apterygidae; genus Apteryx; species Apteryx rowi. The sequence goes on along the minus strand of NW_020449641.1, from coordinate 2,781,110 downwards.
TTCCTGCCACTCCTTACTCATTGAACACTTTGGCAACACCTCTTTCCCAAATTCACTGTCCCTGTCCCACACAAACCCCTCCTAAAGTTTCATTCTGTCACAGCTTTTGGAGTCCTGTTGACCGTCTTGTCCAGCTCTCTGCATTGTGCAGGGCAAGCAGAACCCTGCTCAGCTATTTCTCCAGCAAGCTTTTGTTGAGCTAAAGAATATCCTTTAGAAAGACATACAGTCTTAACTGAAGAATGCAAGTAATGGAGAATCCACCATGGCATTAGGTAAAATGTTCAGGCAGGCAATCAAGCATCATAATTAAAGCTTCTCTGTTATGTCTGGTTTAAAATTATGTAGCTCTGCTTCCAACCATTAGATTTTGTTACACTCCTGTCATCTGCTTTACAGAACTGCCTCTTTTCCTTATGCAGTTTCAGAACGCAGCCAGGTCATTGGTTAAATTAAATCAAAACACTTAAATTAAGTATCAATTAAACTCACGGTATAAAATACATTCTTCTTGATTCATTCATGTATATTTAATCTGAACTCTCTCCAATTTTTCACCAAGCTTTTCTGAAATGGTGGATGCCAGCATAAGATCCATTTTTCCAAGAATGGTAACTTAAAATGGAAGGGTGAAAGCAATGAATAGTATCAAAGGCAAAAACCATACTGTCCATCAGCTGTGGCTGCCCAAGGTTCTGTTATCCTTCCTTCCTTGGAAGCATTAGTCATCACCTACTTTTGGAGGTAAAGGATGCTACTGGACTAGCCATGATAAATAACATTAAGAGCAAAGAATGAAATCAAGCTGCATAAATAAAGAGAACAGTGTGCTATGGTTCTATCATTAGGAAAACGTAATGCCGTAAGTTCAGAAAATTGTAACCATAAAAGAATACACCGCAGCAGAGGAACTGGAATCCACGAACCCCAAGATGAGACCACATTATCTAAAAATGTCAGACCAGGAATATCAATAGAGCATAACACTAGTCAATAACAAAAACCTGACACTTTTTTTTTTTTTTAAACATGTGTGCATAAGTGCTTGTTTTTGCTTTTAATTACAGGATGTCATTCACCTTTGAAAAGGAAGGGTAAAACAAAGAGGGTTCCAAGTCAATTTAGCTTCATATCAAATAAGCAATTGAAGGGTAGAGCACCAATTTGTCTACTCCTGAAACTGTTAGTGTATTCACCTCTGAAACAGTCTGTTTTTTCTGTGATTACACTGTACTCAAATAAATCTTCATCTTCATACTTGCAACATGGACCAAACACTCCTCAGATGTTGATGGACTTTGCCTAAACAGAAGAATTTGTCCCTTAGTTAATTAAGCTAATGCTTCATAGAAGGTAGCAACAGTGTTTAATAAAAAAACAGCAACCACAGTCTGCGCTTGCAGACAGTCTGCTCTATCTTCCGTCATACTCCTTCTTAAATCCACTGGCTAGATTTAGGTCTATAATGCTCTATCTTGTTATTATCTATGCACAGCTAACCACGACTCCTGACACCAAGGGGCTGACCAGATACAAGGAGGCCAGTACTTTATTCACTGACACTAGATGCAGCTGGAAACTCTCCTGAGGCTTATTTTTGATACCATTCAGGAACACAGTCAAGACATCCCCTGCCCTGGATAACCAAAGTTCATCTCTGAGGGCTTAAAACTGCCAAATGTAAAAAGGCAAACAGTTCTCCCCACTCTCCCATCCGTGCAACAGGACTCGAAGAGAAAACTTTTGACTTCAGTTCATCTTCCAGTTGAGTTTTAAAGACAAGTTCTAGCACTGAACCAAGGAGACACTCTTCCTGATGCAAAACCATGTCCCACATTGCCCCTTTTAGTTACAAAGGTGTAGTCCACAAGACAGGACCATTCTACTCTAAGCTCATTTGTCTTCCTTTTTTTTTTTTTTTTTTGGCCTGGTATTCCCAAAAGCAGGAACCCAAATGCTCTGCTGAAACACAGTTCTTTGCTTTGTCCTTATCATCTCCACTCCACTAATCAACCAAAACTAGTAATGGAGGCTGACCAAAGAGATTTGCTCTCTATAAACTCCTACAGCTGCTTGTTTCTCTTGGCACTGTTTCCCTCTGAATGTTAAGTGAATTTATTTCTCCATTTATGGCCAGTGGCCTACAGCCATGGAGCTTTCCCATTTCTTGCAGCCTCCAAAAGAGGAGGTCTCATTAGAGGTCTTTAACCAAACATAGGAAGTATCATAGGTACAAACTCAGCCCAAGTCCTCTGGGATGTCTTTCCCAGATGGTACTACTTATCTTCACCAATTTTACATAATTTGGGAAATTATGTGATTTGGGGAAAATTGTGATCCCTTTTGAACTCCCTTAATCACTGTTGATCTACACAACAGTGCTCAGTTTAAGTCCTGTATTACTAACCGTCAAAAGAAGTTCCTCCTTCAGACCTTGCCAATAGCAAACTGACGCGGGCCCTTTGTGATCCTTACACATCACATCAGCAACCACGAGAATGGCAAAGTCACAGGAACAACTTTGAGTGCTGAGATCACCACATGTGGGAATCTGATCACTGYAGTGGCAGAGAGCTAATAGGAGTCTACGGAGCCACTAAGCTCCGAGACATGAAAAAGAAGAATAGAATATGCTGTCACTTTTCAGTGATTGATTTTTTTGATCATATGCACATGAACTCCAGCCCTTGTGGTAGATCTCTCCTTGAGATCAGGTTTCTTTGCCTGCACCAGTTCAGCACTGTTCCTGGACTTTTCTTGTTGCTTTGCTTTAGTCTTGAACAGCAAACGTCAGTTGGAACAAGCTTCCCAGCATTCCTTCCAACCACTTGGATAAGGCTCGGCTTTGTATCTTCAACTCAATTCCCTCAAAGAATCAAAGTCCCTCCTTCACTTAAACAGGGCTGAAAGCATTCACCAATTTCCTGCTCTGAGATGTCACTAATGTTATCACAAGAATTAAAGGAAAAAGAAACCTAGTTAAAGCATATCAACCATGCACTGCCTGTGCTGAATTATTCCTCCAAGCATATAATCTAGTATTGTCTCACTCTAGCTTTAACAGCTTTGATTGGTTTCAGTGGGTCCTTCAGAAGAACTCATTTAAATTCAAATTTCACCCTTCTTTGAGCAAGGGGCTGGCCCAGATAACTTCCAGAGGTCCCTTCCAACCTCAATTGTTCTATGACCTTAAGAATCCAGACTTTGAGGTTGAGGCTTCATCTGCACTCAAGAAGTTTTGAAGTAATACAGCTGTACTCCACTTAAGCCATGCCAGCCACATCACCTACTGACAACACAACATAATATTTTCTAGCCTCTAGTCACAATGGTTCTTAAACAAGTACAGCATATGCTCATTCTTCTAACTAAATAACCAATACAGTACTTGGAAAATAAACTTTTTCTGGTACGGCTGCATCCAAGCTTAGGTTTTGGCCAACAGAACTACATCACTTTGGGACGTGACTTTTGCTACATGTAGCTAAGTCAGTAGAACTTTTAAAGTATTGATCAGATACAACAGGTAGACAGCAGATCCAGAGTAGAGCTGGCAAAGACCTGTCAGAATGATCTCTACTATGATACTGCTTATCACAGATTAAAGTCACCATGCTACATAGTCCATCAGATAATGACTCAATGTAACATTCAATCTTGCACCAAAATCCTATTGCTGGGACAATTCTGATATCAACCAAAAGCTTACAATTCTTTACGTTTTTTTCTTAGCTCATTTCTCTTGTATCAACCTCAATAGCGGGAAAGGGAGAAGGGCAAGCTAAACATAAAACTCCTTTTCTTTCACACTATAATTGCATTAGCAGTTTTGGGAGTAGATGCAGGCTATTTGACTTTGACTGCTGCTGCTGCAAAACACACACATAAAAGCTGATGAACGACATCTTCCTTTTACAGCCATGTCACATCCTGGTGTTGGATGACAAACTAGGCTTTAAAAACCCAATAAATTGAACTTGACTGGCCCATCTGCATTGAAACAAAGAGATAGCACTGACTCCCTGGAGATAGATAGCTCTATCTAATCTAACACAACTCTAATGACCGCATTATAATTTCACCAGAGAGCAGGCCGATTCCTGACTTCTTTGGTATGAGACAATTCTCAGAAACTCCAAATATAACCACATTGGACAAAATGTTAATCCAAGGCCTTAACTACTTGTCATCACAACAAGCTCCAGGGCAATTGCAATGGAGTGGACAGGCCTGGTGGCCCAACCAAAATACAAACTTAAGGGCAGCAAAGTTTGTGGTTGAACCTTAGCAGTTGAGCCCAGAGGTAGCTCTGAGACAGACCAATTTCTTCCAATTCTTTAAACTTCTGTTCCTGACAATCTGACCTACAGGTTTGTAGGGAGTGTCACTGCACCACAAAGAAAAGTTTGAGAAGGAAGCTAGAGAATTTTATATACAATAATGAGAGAGGAAATGTATTAATAGGGACAGGAAAAGAACAGGCAAAATGATGAAGAGTGGTTCTTTTGGGTATCTCTGACCACGAGTTCCTTTACACAAATACGGTTTTCCCGAGTGCAATTTTTTTTCAAGATCCCTCTACCACAGAAAGCTACCCTTACTCCTTCTGTGTCCAAAATCACTGTCTTGCCTATGGGATAGTTCAGTACTTGGCTTCCAGCTTTAGCAAGACACTGACAAGCAACACAGAGTTCTTATGGGTCACCCATCAAATAAAATGGTTAAGGGACTGGATTTCTCAACCAGTGGAATTGTATTAGAATCAGGCCTACCAAGACAGTCCCACATAAGAGAAGAGAAATGAAGGCAACACAGAGATGGCAAGGTTAAAGCTTTTACAGTGAGCCAAAGCTGTTTGGATGCTGATGTTGCCTGTAAACAAGAAGGAACCGTGCAGAACTAACATTCAGCTCAGCAGTGAGTTAAGCAACAAGACCCTAGTGGGACAAAATGGGACCATGAAAGCATATTGACACACAGATAATTGTATTAGCTTTACAGAGTGCTATGTGTATATGTCTCAGCCTGGGGAGAAACAGCAGGGATCTGAGATCAGTAGAGAGGGGGAAATCGAACACTGAACAAAGTGAACACTGAAACAATGCAGAGCTTGAGGTCATACCCAGCAAGGTTAGCACGTGTGTTGATGGTCTATTAGTTTGTGATGGGTTCTCTGGGCTCTACTTCTGTTCTAAAATAGTTGTGGTTGCAGGAAGAGCAAGCTGGTCACTGGAACAGAGTCAGCTGCCACTGTCCCTGGAAGAAAACAGATCTGCAATCGGCAATCTGAACCCGGAGCTGTGGGGATGATTTCTGTGAATGAAGGGGGAGCTGCATCCCAGGGCAAGGCATGTGTGGAAGGACAGCACAGGCCCCACTCAAGAAGGATGCAAGCATAGGGCATCTCCAGTGTAATCTTCTTGCAACACCTCAGGCAGCTGGCAGAATGAGCCAGCCTTTGAAACTCCAATGCCTAAAAAGCAAACAATTAAATCAATCCATGGGCAGGAATTGTGTCCAGGACCAAAATCCTTAACCCCTGATTCTTTCTTTACCATCTGACCCACTTAACTTTTCCTCTCATACCCCAAATCACCCTGGAAGTCACAGTCTCAATTATAAAAAATACCTGGATGCTTTCTCCCCTTTCCTGAACCCAGCACCAACCTGTGCCTCATTTTTTGGCAGCTCAGCCCATGGCACCTTGCAAATAATCAGGGGAAATTGCCTTTTTCCTATGGAAAATCCTATACTCTAACATACAGAAGAGTGATTGCTGCCAGATGGCTGGGCACTGATGCTGCAGAGAGGTTGCTAATGGAAGCAAGATATTTCAGTGCATTGTGAAAACTGGAGAAAAGGAAGTACACAGACACCTTGTGTAAACTGTCAGAAAGAGACTTTGCATTTCTCTGATTTTCACAACAGGTGATTTGACATCATCAGGGCATGAGCTGATATACCCCTGATAGACCCTTGTCTCTTTTGCAACACAAAGCAAAAATAAAGATTACAGTGCCTCCTTATTTAAGGGCCTAAAAGCCTTCTGTATCGTCAATAAAGAAAAAGGATTTCTGGAGGTCACTAAGTCCTGCTGTGTGCAGAAGACTGGACTATCACCAACACGAGCTAAGGCTGGCCATGGCTTTGTCTAGCCAAATCTTGAAAACCTCCAAAATGGAGAAGCCCCCTGGACTCTGGTGACCTGTTTAAGTGTTGCACTATTCTCCCAGTGAAACAGTTTTTCCAGATGTCCAGTCTGAATCTCCCAAGCCACTACTTACGTCCACTGCACTTTATTTTGCCATCTGAATAAATAAATGTTTGGCTCTGTCATCTTCATAACTCCCCTTTCAGTAGCTTCAGGCTGCTATTGGATCACTCCTTTGGCTCCTCTTCACCTGACTAAACAAGCCCAGGCCTCTCAACCTCTTCTTGTAGGCCATGTGCTCCAGGCCCTTGACTGCCTTGGTAGCCCTCCTCTGGATCCTCTCCAGTTTCTCAACATCCCACTTCAGCTGGGGGACCCAGGATTGGCAGACTCACCAACATGGAGTAAAGGGGAACAATAACTCCCCTCACTCTACTGGCCAGACTTGTCCTGAAGTAACCCTGTATGCAGTCTGCTTCATTTGCAATGAGAGCACACAGCTGACCCATATTCAACTTGGCGTCCGCTGTCAACTCCAGGTCCTTTTTGTCAAGGAAGGACAGCACACTGAGAAACAAAAGTTATACTTTGAAATGATGCCTAAATCAGAAGAGCCCCTGAATGCCCATGGACGCATGGATAGGAGGGGGAGTCATAAGATGATGTTGGGTATCCCTGTACTATTTGCAGTAAAAAAGAGTTCAGCCCATTGAGAAGACAGCTGTTCAAAGAGGAATGTTATAGAAGCAGGGGGAAATGAGTGAAGAGAAATATTAAGACCAGTGGCAAGCATGCCTCGTGTCAAAGCGCACCAAGATGAAGTTATCTTTTAGTAACTGTAGGACATCAGTCTTTTGAAAGTTTTTCTGAAAAGAAACTTGTGACTAGTGCTTTGGACTCAATTTTCATTTCTTCTTTGAAACTCAAACTACTAAGCACCAACCTAGGAAATTATCGCTGTTCCCTATTAGCTCAGTGTCAGTTCACTCAAGAACTTCCARTACTCAAAGCTCTGAGGGACAATTCCTCAGCTGGTGCAAACCATAGTACCAGCACCGAAGTTAACACAGCCAGGCAACCACACTGGCCTAGCAATTTTGCCAAACAATCACCTCATACTGAAAGGGTAACTCCAGTTACTCCACCACTATCATATTTGTGTCGTCTGTTCTCAGTCAACCAAACAACCCTTTGTTCCCCTTCCCAGAAATCGGTATGAAGTTTTGTTGTGATAGAAGAGTTTCCAGACTAATCTGGACACATTGGTTCCCTAGATGTGAAATGGGCCAAATCTGACACCCTCCAGAAAGTATTACAGTGCTCATCTATTTTCACGGCACTGTCCCAGAACTGACTGTGAGAAAAATGGAGCAGTGGGAAAAAAAAAAGAAATTAACTGTGAGCACAGGGAATTTGGGGAGGTAAGGAAGAACCACACTCTTTAACTATCTGAATAGCTACTGATACACTGCTGCACTTTAACAACTACTTGTGTTCTGGTTTTGAGTTATGCTAAGGCAGCCAAGCCATGCCGCTGGTACGTGCACACAGAGCTCACTTAATCAAATGCCCTCCAATAGAGTTGCTACCCGTATCTCACAGGTCTAAGGCAATGCAGTACTACTAGTGTGCAGTTCCCACACACTAGTAAGTGTCTGCAAGGCATTTCAGCATGCCTTCACTATGTAAGGCACGTATTTCTCTTTCAAACTAACACAGTTGCCAACATCTTAATCATTCCAGGGGGACCTTCAACCCCACTAGACCCTTATGTGCTTCATTACCTCCAGCAAGCTCTTGCAGAGCTCAGGTTCCAGGTGATCTACATGAGCAAAGTCCTTTGTCAGTTAGAGAAAGCAGGAGATGCAAATCTCTGCAAATCAGGATTAACAATATATCTACAATCATTCTTCATTCTTGCAAGTCTGGCCCATTATACTGCAAAATAGGCAGGACAAAAGGCAAGACAGCAACAAGCAGAAATCTTTGGGACCCAAATTATTACATTTTTCTTTTCATGAGATATTGTGGGAGAGGAGGCTCTTGCCCCCTCTCAGTGGACTCTCTAAGGGGCTACAGAGACCAGTCAGCTAATGTAACTGAGGCACCTGAGTTGTGTGTATGTCCCCAAAGCTTTGTTGTTTTTAAGTTAGAAACTGCTGCCTCGAGTCATAAAAATATTATATTTTAAAATGGTATTGATATGTTCTTGGCACAGAAAAAATAAATGAACTGCAAATGCAACCAATATGGAAACTTGAGCTGCCCTTTGTTTCTGCAGGACTTAAAACACTAAGGGGAAAATCTAAGCAACAAACTAAATYGATCCATGGAAAGATACAGTCTGTTAGGACTAATACTTAGCTACCTATTTTGAAACTAACTTTTGCATATCAAGGCATAACCTACCCTTTGATGTTTCTAGGTTGCTCCCATCAGGTTCCTTGAGATGACAATACCGGAGACTTCCACCCGAGGAATCACTTCTAAGGAAAGTCCCCTTTTAAAGCAAGCAAACTCGGGGCCATTTTTCCTGATGCAAAACCACCAGAGACTAGTTTCACCTGCTCTCTCAGCTCAAGGAGAACAGGCTGGGCCCTCCCTCCTCTGCATTCCCCACTACAATTCATTGCTCTCCTGATTTCCAATTGCTGCTATGAGCTAATGGCTCGAGATGATACAGGAAGGTTATCTAATCATGCAAAGAATACACATGTATGCACATACATACACATGTGCACATCCCCATCATTTTTATTCTACATCACTTACTCAGGAAACTAGGAGAAAGAAAGAGAATAAAGAGAGAAACCAACAGTTGCTCACATGGATCAACACTTCCAGGCTCTCTCTTTTGCAGCTCATCTCACTCATACTTGTGGTTTCAACATGTGATTCACATTAGGCCCCTCTGCTCGCCATTTGATGGTTCTGTTAAACAGATGTGAATTTATTTAGTCACAGAGCCTGCTCTTTACACTGCCTCTTTGTAGAACAGATGGGCTTTTTCTTTTTTTTCTTCTGTTCAGCAATATTCAGATAATGATCAAGCCCAGTGCACAGGTTTGCTTGAGGATTTCATATGAAAAAGAAGAACATACGAACAGAGACGTGATCTCACAACAGCTCTCTTCAGCAGTTAGGTTGCACCACACAAGGCGTCGGTGCTGATGGAGAACACCAAACTGCAACAGCAGCTATTCAAGAGATACCCAAGATCTCGGGGGTCACTGAGCGCAGCGTCATAACTTCAGGCAAACGAGCGATGCTCATTCAGCCTAGAAGGGTCCAGGAGATTCAACTCCACCAACCGCCCATGCACAAAGCAAGCTAAAGCTCTGGCAGAAGAGAGAGCTGACGAGTAAGCTCCTGTGACATTAACGGGGACATGAAACCATGTGCATCTCCTGGGACTCCTCAGCATGGTGAAATAGCCTGGAAAAGCTATTCGCTCCCTGTGTGGGCATTCTTCTTTCTGCACTAAGAGTGCCTTTGGCAATGGATTAAGTAGAACTGCACAAAGGCCCTCTCAGAGCAGAATAAGACTGCCCACATGAGAAGTACGCTCAGAACAGCTATTGCACTTTAAATTCACACCCTTGCTGTGTTTCACAATACTTCCCCTGTGCAGAAAGGACTTGGCTTCAGATTCAATTTCTGTCCATATCATTAATGGCTGAGGGCTGATTCCATCTGTGGGCAGGCCATGGCCTATATGAGAGGCTGAAGTACGATTTGTGGGGAGAAGGAAGGGTTTCACAATCCCTTTGCACTGTCCTGTGTAGGTACGCACCTTTATATTGCTTTAATAGCTGAACACTAGTGACTTCATTCTAGCAAATGACCTTATGCGTGTAAATTACTCCTGCTTCTACCACAGAAACCAGGCACAGGATATGTGTATATGACACACATAAGTGTCATGTCCACACCTGTGCAAGGATCTAATCCCTTTTCAAAAGCTGCAGTCCAGTCCCTTAACCACAGCTTTGCCCTCTGCCCATTGCCCACCTGCTCTGAAGATGACCTCAGTTTCTAGGAGAATCTACTTAGGCCTTACATAAACTCACCAGGAAAAAAAAATACACACACAGACACACACACACATTTACTTTAAATATGGTTATACTAAATTTGGGTTATCTAGAGAAGGAGTGTCCAGGTTTAAGAGGGGAAGCAGGAGTGGGATTCTCTGCTTGAAAAGCACCCAGGGAAGCTGAATTAAAAACTTAGCAGGTATTAGGCAGTAAAACATTTTCAGTAAAAGACGACTCTACAACTGGAAAGGATAGGTTGGGAAGGTTGTCTCTGTAAAGCAACTGGCACTTCCTCTACAAAGCACCTCATGTCTGTCAAGAGCGCATGCCCTTTTTTGCAAGTTCTGAGCCACTGTGGTGCAATTTTCATTCCTGTTAATGACTATGCTAGTACCRATATCAACTATATAAAACCTTGCTACTTCCTAACTTCTGCCGTCCAAATATTCTGTGTATGGACCAAACAACATTTCACTCTTTTATACATCCTGGGGCAGGGAACAAAACTGTAGAAGAAAGACTTTCACAAGCATAAAGCAAATTTATGTGTCCAATTCTCAGAGGCTGGATGCTCAACTTCCTTTACGAGTCTTCAGAAACTTTCTCTGAGAAGTGGGAAAAAAAAAATTCTTTCTTTGGTCCATCTAAGCAAAATGACGTTCCCTCCCACTTCCCGCCACCTGTTCCGCAAGCCCGGAAGGGATGGGCACTCCTGCCAGGGAGAGGAACGATGCTGCAGCTGAAGCAGAGGATGGGATGTTGGGGAACAGGCTCTATTCCCATCCTTTTGTGCCATGCCAAGCAAGTGTGAAGTCCTTCTAAATTCCACTGTCCCTCTGTATCCTCCCTATCACCTCTGCTCATACACTGGGATAACATCTAGCCCCTACTTTATTGTGTTTTGAGCTCAAAAGATGGAAAGTACTCTGTAAGGACCATCTCACCACAAAGTACGGATATACAGATTTCCACGTGGGGGTTAAAACTAATGGAGAAAGAAATACGGCAGGAGAAGGGGAAAGAACCAAGCTATCTCAGCTGGCGGAGGCACATGACGGATAGCAGTAAGCTGTTCTGAAGAAAATTAAGAAAACATTTAGAACACCCTCCTAAAATGGAACAAATAGGTCCAATCCTCCAACAGAAGGGGATTTTTTGCATCTCTGAATGATAGTACTTCATTTTTATGGCCTGCGGCTGCTTGGGAAATTCAAAGCTATTTCTCTGAAGAATTCACTTGGACAAGCTTTATGGCTTTGATCAGTTAACTATTTTTTAATGCTAATCCATCCCAGTAATATTTGTCCTCCTTTTCCCCATGCGCACAGAGGCACAGACACAGACAAATACTGTACAAAAGCAAACACTAGCTAGATGAACGGACAGGAATAATCATGAGCAGAGTTGATAATCAAACACCAACTTCATTCTCTTTTGTTCTTTTCCCTTCTAGCTGCTCAAGACCCTTTGGCCCAGTATGATCCATTAAGAGAAAATTAGAAATCAAATTTTGGTGTCCAGCAGGTATAATGTACACGTTGTGATCTGGATGCACCTATTCTCATTCAAGTAAGAAATAAAAATAACAGCTCCTAAAAGCTGCAATGAGACTTGCAGCTGAAAGGCCTCAGTTAAAACTTCATTAACACAGGCTCCTGCAAGTAGCCTAAGTGCTGCCCCATTTTCCAGGTGAACAAATAAAGGTGCAAAAATATTAAGTGATTTGCATAAGTTTATGGAGCAAAGATAGAAACTGAACCAAGAAGAGGACTGAAATTACCCAACACCCATCATCTTCCTCCAGTTGTTCTAACCTTCCCTTCAGCCTCAGGCTTACAACCTGAGCACAACGCTAAGCAAAACTCCACTTACAATCTCAGCATATAAACCTGTCTCCTCATTTACAGCACTCAAGTCCAGCAATCAGTTCAGCTATGCACTAGGATCATACTGAATGAGTATCCAAGACCATATGCAATTATCTGTTTTACTGTTTGCAACCCTATTGCATATACAGCAGCCACTACACCAAAAAATAGAGTAAGGGGCAGTCCCTACTCTGCAGTACCTTTGGTATTCAGGATGCTATCTAAACTTTACTTTCTGTCTTTGGGTAACGGATTCAGGTAGTATTTCCTGTGGCAGAGAAATACACAGGCTGATTACCCTCTGCGGAAAAGTGAAGAAATCCTGGAAGCAATTTTCTGTCTCAATTGTTCCCTGAGCACACGAACAATCTTTCAGCCTTCTTCCTATTTTCTGTTCAATGACATGCAGGCTCAGCACACAGAATTCATCATGCTGCTGCCTCAGGTCTGGGTCTTGCAAACACTTACCCAGGTGAAATTTTACACGTGAGTAGTCCTAAAGGCTTCAGCTTACATCATCCTTGAACTTGGCCACAGAGTCTTTAGGAAACAAAAAGAATGGAACAAGACAGGTGTGAAACTCTAAGTACCTGGGAAATGACTACGTTCAGTCCTAGGTAGGACCAGGCTTACCTCAACAGCATAACACAGATACATTCCTCAACCTAGAATCTAGCTCTTTCAAAATTCATTACCAGATTTGGAAAAAAAAAGAAGAAAAAAAATCATGAAAGATCACTTCTCATTGAGAATAATGAATTACAGGTAGAACTCATATGAAGAACAATCACATTCTCAAACTAAAAATTTCATTACCATGAAAAAAAAAAAGAGAGAAAAAAGGGACAGATATTTTCTATGGGAAGAAAACACTTTTTACAGAAAAGCTAAATGCTGATGACTTTCTACGAAAGTCTACAACCATTACCACGTGAAACTGCCATCCCAGCGTTTCAGGCATTTGCAGGTCAGACGGGCTGTTCTGCAATTTTGAAGTGCCCCATACAGACCAGCCAGGTGTCCCAGGCGGCACTGGGSCATTGCACTCTGCCAAGCCCTCCTGCTGCATTCAAGAGTCCCAGGCTGAACGGACTAACAGGAGACGTAGTTTGGCTAAAAGACCTGGCCCACAAAGAGGAAGAAAGAACCGGGTACAGAATACTAAACTGCACCAGTGATACTAAATATATGTTTTTCAACATTTTGACAGCAAATACCTTTCACACATGCACACACCCACACTCAGAATTATTCAATCAAAACCTTATTTTCCATCCAAAAGAGTTTTGATAGAAAATGTTCAGTTTGCCCTAATCAATGTGGCTTAAGAATCAGTCCAAATATTTTCCTGAATAGACACCCTCTGTGACAAAGCAAGAGAACAAGCTCTTTCGATAATCTGCCTCCAAAGGGAGGAACTGACCTTTCATTTGCATTATTATTATTTTTTAATAAAGGTAACATTTAAAACGTTACTTTTCTGGCAATGCCCATGGGGAGAGAGGGAAGGGAACAGAACTCGGTGCCTGTTACAGAATCTCTTGGCCCATCTTAATATCGCTTAATTTTCAAATGAGGAATTTGGTAGTAAACAACATTTTCCTTGTACACAAAGATTTTTAATTTCATGCCCTGCTAATCATACATCTGTTAGAGTTCCTTTTCCATCCATTGCAATAATGATAATGAAAGAAAAATCATCGTGCTAACAATGTGGTTCGTCTAAAATGAAAATTGAATAATAATCAATTTTCCTCTGCAGAACGAGGAAATGCAGCAAGCAACAGAACTAGCTTAATGAAGTTGACAAAGGTGTATTTTTAAAAGTGACATCTGATGGCACCTCCCAGCTCTGACGGCACCTCACCCACCTCTGCCACCGCCACCACTTCTCAGTGTTGAGAAGCTTTTGGGGCTCGCTCCGCCTTACGGCTTTAGCAGGCTTTCTGGCTGTCGACCGTCCGGCCCTGGTGCTTCCGCCGGGAAGACACAGCAGGAGACCTCGCTCAGCGGCTCGCCCCGCGGGAACGGCCTCGCGCGCCTCCATCCCCTTGGCCACCGACTCCGACCACCTCCGTGCCCCTCGCCCTGCGGCCGCCCCTCTGTCACTTCTCTCTCCTCAGCCAGAGGCAGGACCTGAGGATGCAACTGCTGTGACAGATGCTTCGGCAAGAGTGTCGCCTTCCTAAATCTCTTTCCGCGGGTGAGACCCCATGGAAAAGGAGTCTGGCCCCTTTCCATACTCAACTTCCGACATGGCCAGCTCCTTCCCTTCCCCCATGGCGCTGACTAATGTGCTATTCGAAAGAGCAGTTAAATATGTGATTACACCTCTGAAAACAAATTCTTGTGACTCTTCGACAACTATCTCAACTCGCTCGCTGAAGCTGCTTTCACACATAAGCCCTGCTGTAGGGCCAAGCTAACAAGGCCCAGTCAAACACCACCATCAACAAGACTCTCTCGTTTGCCGTCTTGCATTGCTTACGCTCCTCTTTTCTGGACTGCTGATGCACAACTTTTGCCTTTTTAGGCTCCTCCTATTCCCATAGCCAGGCTGGGCCAATTCCAGATCAGAAATATTGCACTTAGAAGAGTTACACAATGGTAACGCTGCAAATTTTACTGAGCAGTGGGAATTCATCCGATGTCCCAGGCAATGTGACACAAAAACATTATGGGCAAAGGTACAGGACTCTGCCACTTCTCAGACTCCTCTCTGGCCTCCGATCTTTCCATTAGCATCTCATACTCCTGTCCTTCGAAAGGCTCTTTTGTAAAGCACAATTCTCAATACAAACCCCCCTTCGTCTTCATCAAGTGCAGTAGTTTGTCTAATCTCCCCTAACGAGATCCTGATGAGTTAACTAGTACCAATTAATTACTCCCATTTGTACCTAAGCAAACAAAAGAGGGGAGTACTCCTGGTCTAAATTCACAGAGGGGAGTTCAGGGCATAAACACATTGATTGATCTCGGTCACTGTCCAAAGTAACCAAAGCCACGGGGGAGAGAGACTTGGTATATCCAGCCTCCTCCTCTTCCAAATAGCAATATCAACCTTTTCCCTACACAGGTGACCCATTAAGGTCACAAAAAACAAAAAGATGCGCAAGCAGATCTTGAAATCTTTGTTTTGCTTGTTCCTTCTTGCTAAAGCTATAGGGATTGGAAATGTTACTATACAGGCCAGACTTTCATTTCTCCTGGACAGTTTTATCCAGGCTGCCACAAAGACAGAGGTACGTCGGAGCAGCCAGCACAGCTCGGACAGGGCTCGTTTCCACCAGCATCGCCTCCTGGGCCCAAGCAAGCGCTGGGGAAACAGGATAACGGTGGTCCAACCTGGTCACCATGCTGCACCATTGGCAAGACCAGGCAAACGCGATCAGTATGAGCACCAGCACTGGTACATCCCGTCTATAAATACGGAGCAATAACAAAAGCATTCAGCTCCAGGTTTTTCAGACCTCTAATCAAAGTGCATTCAGTCAAACGACTCTACCAGAATTAACAGTGAAAAGGAGGGGAAGAAATAAAAAAGACTTTGTTGAGCAGAAGTACTCCGAGACACATTTGATGTAATAGTCATATGATTAACAAACTGTCATATCAAAGTTTTCTGCAAAGTAGGAACACTCTGACAGTTCATATTTTAAATACTGACATTTTGATTCATTACTGTAAATAGCACTCTGTATTAAATATTGTGACAAGGCATACAGTGCATTTTTTGAGCTCTATAACATTTAGGAAGTACTAGATTTTTTTTTTAAAAAAAGCATGTATAATATCAAAAGCAGTTAAAGCAGAACTCCAAGAAGGCTTCTAGAGGAGAGAATCATTATTTCTGAAATAACCTACTTCTTTGCCGTCATCTCTAGCACTGCTGGGAACTTCGGCCCACAAGGATCTTAATGTACTGTTTGCATAATAAAATAGGGAATTGTCTCTCAGAACAAAAGAGCTATAAGAAAAGTGGCTACATTAAATAATACAAAATTACTCAGTGGCAAATCATCCAGAAGTTGGCATAAGGGGAAGAACACTAAAAGGTGCTGAATTACCACTCAGAATATCTGAGAGAGCACCGTCATAACCAAGATAAACAAAGCGATGTCCACATGACCGTGCAACTGTGTGTCTTGCTTATCCCCTCAGTCCCTAACCACGTTCTGCCCCCTCCTTTGTCCCATCACTCGTGCCTGTAAAAGGCAAAAGTGACTGTACGGGCAGAAATGAGGGTTGGGGCCACAGGGACAGCTGGACCCCCCTCTTCTAGCAGCAGTCCCAACTTAGACTGATCATGAAAGCTGTTCATGAAACTGCACCCCAAGTTTGATTACTGCCCATCTCCCCCGGCAATCCGAGTGCATTACATCTTTTCTCTGCAGCTCTGTTTTGTCTGTTTAGACGGCAAGCTCGTAAGGGCAGGAGATGCCTCTCACCAGGCATGCCTGTGCACAGAAACCTCCATCTCCACCGCCTCCATCATCCTCTAACACCTGCTGAAATTCGAACGGGGGCTGCAGTGCCACTGTTGCTGCTGGAAGCTCGCGCGCTAGCATCAGCCGCGGAGGCTCCCACCCCAAGGGACGCCGCACTCCCTCACTGCCAGGGCCAGGGAAAAGCAACTGCACGGACCCAGCTAAATTGAGGACTTCTCCTTGCTAGGGGGGAGTCCGCAGGAGTGCAACTCCAGCTGTCGGGATGCTGCGAGCCACTAGAACCAGTCCGCCAGTCAAGACCACTTAATGCACTTCATACATTTCCCCCCCATCTCTCTCAGCTCTCGGGTTCCTTTCTCTGACTCATCAGTATTGAGGCAAAAGAGGGCTGGGCCCAGAAGCAATGCAAATGTTTTGCATTGCATTACATTTCCTCAAAAGCAGCACACATGATAGAGAAATTAAAAATAAAGCCCCAATGAACAAAGGGATGGCTGACAGAGCAGCACAGGAAAACCAGAGGCTGCCGAGCCTGTTTGCAAGACGTCCAGCTGTTATTAGGACTCGCAGTCAAGGGTTTTACACAGAAAAATGGTTACCAYTACCGTTACTTGCAGCCAGCTGCAAGTGGAGCTCTGGGCTCAGTCTGCCGAAAGAATGGATATACCGCCATAAACACGAGCACTGAACCTGGTCCAGGACTTGGCGAGGCAGTCACGCACGCTGAAGATGGATCACAATGCTATTTTAACATGGGTCTGATCCAACACCGTCTGTGTTTCCCTAAGAGCAGCTACATACCACTCATATGCTAGAAATCTTGTGGATGAGTTTGCATGCCAGCAAGTGTGGTAGTAGTAGTGGTCTAGCCAGACATCCAAAACATATTGGCACCACTATAATTTGTCCATTCACCAATATGTTTTCCTAAAAACGCCCATATGCTTTTCCTGCCGCTCCCATATGCTTTTGCAAAGAGAAACAAAAACATTTTGTTAGTTGTGAGCGATTGATTGCTGCATATTTCACAGAAGTCAAATAGAAAAACAACAACAACAAAGCAGTCAGCTGCTTCCCCCTCCCTTTCCTCTCCGTTCACAGAGGGAAACTGCGAAGAGCAGGGAGAATTCAGCCCACTGCAAAATACACACACAGCTCATTTTCTGCACTGCAAGATATTCTAGGAATTGCAGGAGGAATCTTCATTAAAAACAAGCTATCAGAGATCTGGCAGCGCATGGAATCCCAGACAGGAATTCAGTGTTGGTGTTTGTCTGCATATTCAGTGCTAGCTCAGGTCCTGAAGGAGGGAGCAGCACCCGTTGGGTAACGCAGCCCGCAGGAATTCAGGCTCCCGGAGAAGCACGTTAAATGAGCCGGGGGTGGGGGCACTGCATTAAAGAGGTTACAGCCTTTCTGATTCACAGGACAGCTCGTTTGATGCCAAATCCATCAGGTATCCTACATGTTTCTGCAGGTATAGAGCCCCCTCCTATGCATTAGGACTAGGCTTCCTAGGAATACACCAGGTTTATATTGCTGCTGCAGATCCCAAGGCATTGTGTGTGTGTGTGTGTGTGTGTGCATGTGTGTGTGCACGCACATCCATGTATGTGTGTGTGCGGGGGGCAGAACTCCCAGGTTCAACTGGGAGCAAACACGTGGGTGTATGAGTATGCATGTCAAGGCTGGAGTGTGTGGGAACCGTAGCTGTTTAGTTAGAGACTCATTAAGAAATGCAGCAGACCTGGGGCCAACGTTCAAAGCGGAGCAGCGTGAAACACTTCTCTGGAGAAAGATTAGTGCATGTTCTTCTTTACACAAATAAAATTAAAGAGAGAATCATAATATGGACAAATCAATTAACTTCGGAAAAGCCAAGGGCCCCAAATGCAAGAGCAGAGAAGATGGGAACAGCTTTATTACAGAGACACTGAAACAGTGCAGAGCCTTTCTTCCTTGGAAAAGAAAATCAGCCATTGCAGCACAAAGGTCTGATTTTAGCCCTGTTTTCATCACACTCACCATTATGGGGACACAGCTGCTTCCTCCCCAGAATGGCCATACACATACCTGCATATTGATATAATCCTAGGCATGGAGAGAAGAGCTCGGGGTCATGTTCTCAAAGATTATCAAGATACGTGAGGGCAGATGCCAAAGGACTACTGCAGTGCTTGACTCTACAATTTCAACCTTCTTTAAGGTACAAGTTTGAGACTGACCTTCTATATAGGACACCCAGAACAGCATGTGTCTTTCTACCAGAATAAAAACTTTCTGTGATGCAGTTCTACAGTTCTGGAACAAATTTAACAAGGAATATGCTTAGCAAAGTTAGGGGTTTCTTACAATGATCTAATCTCCCGCAAAGCCTAATTAGAGGCCAGATGCAATAGGTCAAGAGCCCAATTTTCCACAGGAACAAAGCTGAAAACCCAGTCAAGAGAACAGAAATCAATCTCTCGCACAGGGCACTGAGTAACAATCTGTCGGAGACAGCTTGCTTGGCAAGATGCATTTTATGATATGTTTTTTTTCTTGAGGAGCTGTAAGCACCTGAACATCTGACCTCACAATTCACAAATATATTGATGCTGTTGCTTAAGTTTTTAATAGAAAGCAAAATGAATACCTTCTCATTTGACCAATAGTCTGTGAGAGTGGACTTCTCCCTAGATTTCATATTTACAACATTTATTAGACTTAGCCAGGAAAGCCTGGCACGGAAAGAGTGAAACTAACAGAACTACTGCCATTAATTCTCAATTAATGGCAATCGGGAAGACCAGGCCTTGAAGCAAATTCTATTGTCTTGCTATTAATCTCCTGTCCTCTGTTTATTAATCCCTTGTCAGTCTTTCTCTTTCACCATTTATTAATGTTCCCAACTGTTTGCAGTAAACAGGATGCTGAAATCTCATCTCCAGCTAGCCATAATTTACAAGACACAGAAAAAAAGAAAAAAAAAAAAAAGAGAGGAGAGGTAAAGGGAGAAAGGAGGCATGTGCACTGCCCTACTGAAAGGGCAGAATGACAGTGCACTCGTATTCAGCGCCCTCACAGGGCAAAGAAGCAGCACTCCCAATTTCTGCACTGGAATTGTACTGTGTTATTGGGCAGGTTTACACCAGATTGCTCCAAGAGAAGATCCTGCTGCCTCCAGAGTTAGCAGAAATTGGTATTCCAATGTATGGCCCTCCAGAAAAGTTTCAAAACACTCTACTACATGTCCTCACCCAGGAGAGCCAGTCCTGGTGAGCAAAGATACAGGCAGCTTGCATTTCTTGAGTCATGTAACATCAAGGCAAATGAGTAGCTCCACCAGCCCAAACCATCAAGCTGGCTGGATCTAGAGGCCTGTGTCTTGCAACAGCCTCTAACTGATGTGAAAATAAGCCCACAACAAACCAGAGCACGATGGCCAATGCTGTACACAAGGAAGAACAAATCCAATACACACCGTACAGCTCAGAAATAGATCACTCTGAACCCATGCTGGCTGGCAATATAGCTCCCCATGCTCACACCACATATGGCTTTTGGTGCTGCCACTGGACTTGCCAAAACATCACTGCAGCAGAGACTCTTCAGAGCCACTGCACCTTCTTAAAACATTTTTCTTCCTCCTCTTGTAGGGAACATCCTGGACATTGAGCATTTATAGACCACACTCTCCCTTTTCTTCCCATCCCTGTCAAGTACTGGCAAGACATGCTCACTCAAAATGAAAAGGGATTGTGAGGCCAAAGCTACCAGCGATCTCTGCTTATTCATTATCTGCTTCTCAAAGGGGCTATTCCCTGCTTTCTTCACCCAATTACCATGACTTTGTAGCACCTCTAACATCTCTTTTGCCTCCTGTGATGTCACAACTGATTAAGGCTTGAGGACAGATCTACTAGCCTGACACTGCTCCCTTTTTAGCAACCTTACCTGAAGGCTCAACCTCACTGGAATTAAATGACTATATCATGGGGAGGACAGGAAACACAATCTAGTCCTACATATAAATCAGCAAAGGGCCCCTACAGAGGTTCAGGGTGTTTTTTCAGGCTGATCTTTAAGTCATGGTTAAGTGTCTCCAGTGAATTTGATGGAACTGGCAATTTTGAAGAATGAATTAGCTTGCTCCTCACATATATTTCTATTCAGGTTATTCTAAATACACTTATATACTTTCCTGCTTTTGAAGCACAGTTAGATTTAAGCTAATAACATAGTCAGCTCTCCATCATCAGCAGGGAGAGTATTCAGTCTGCAGAGCACCACAGATGGGAAGCAAATTCAGATCCACAAACAGGAAAGTCTCGTTCAAAAAGAAGTCAAACTAATATGGCCAGCTAGACCAACCTAGGTCTGCATGGCACCACTTGGCAGTTTCCATGCAATACCCCCATTCCCACAAGGGCCAGCTTTTTTGTTGCTTCATGACCCAGTTTGGACCCAAAAATGGTAAAAACACCTAGTCTCCTGCTTCCTGGTGTACCCGGGCCTCCACTACCCCGGACCCTGGAAAAATGACTGTACATCTTGGCTGAATGACCAAATCGCACATGGCAAACATAGTCCCAGAGTCTTCACGCTGTATCCAGACTCAGCAGGGTGCAAAAGCCCCAAGAGCAAATTCCCTCCTCACCTGGGAGCAAGGCAGTCCCTCCAGGGACAGGGCGAGATACGCAGACAGGATCTGCTAAGGGATCTCTGTGGGTGGAAACAGAAAGGTGTGAATCAAATTTTGCTCATAGCAAAAGCAGAAAGTAAATCAAGTTGGCTATGTCACCTTGCAAAGAAAACAACCCCAAAGGGGCCTATAAGACAGCTACCCTCCCCTAGAGATCATGGCTTTTTTCCCCTCCGACACAACTCATGTGTCAGTCTTTCCCTATTTTGATCCATATAAGGGCTTTTCACACATTCCCAGGAGAGATTAAATCTGAGCAGGCATCAGAGTAACTGAGGTTTATTTGAGAGAGAAGCTAGAAGCTACTTGCTTTAAATCAATTTAGAGCTGGTGAAAGGCACTGACGTAACGGCTCTAGGTAACAAAGTCCCTTTCAGACCCTGACCAGACACCCTTCTGCCTCTCAGGCTTAAAGGGCTGCTTCTTCCCGAGCTGGAGGAGGCCACTTCCTTCTCCGCTCAGGCTGCCGGTGAGTCACTCGCCTGGTGTCAGTTTTGCCATGCAAACACCAAGAAGAAATAAAGCTGAGATTAGATGCTTTAAACACACGTCCACTGCGGAAAAAATAAGTGACACGTCCAGACAGTCTAAACTCTACCTCCACCTCCAGGCCTCATTTCCTTCTGGATGTCTCTGTGCCTTCAAAGAGGTCTAGCTAAAAGGAAAACATGAGGCCCTACATTACCATGGGCTGCTTTTAAGCAGCAGCCTTTCACACTTCTCCCTTACTGATATCTGAGCCTAGCTCTAATGTTTTACATTCGCTTTCATCTCCACCCTGGAGAAGAAATAAGCAAGTATAAAATACTAGTGATATTAATGAAAGGTTCAATTCCTGCAACAATCACTGCCTGTCTTCTCCAGGTCTCCTGGCCTGCCACATTCCCAACTACGCAAGAATGAGAGGTGCAAATCAAGGTTACTTCCAATTCCATCTATCTGCATGCTCACTCTTGCTTTCCTAAAACTTAGCTATCCTTTAACAAGTGTGGCTGAGATGAACCAATTAGTTAAAAATCTGAAAGGGAAAGAGGAGAGACACAGCCAGCCACACACATTTCTTTAAGAAGCCAGGCTAAAACCCATTGACCCAACAGCCACCGTCTTGCTCTGGAGAATGGGGACAGGCAGGGTCACAGCTTTGCTCTCCCTGGCTGCAGCAGAAGAAGGAGAGAGACGGGAAGGAGAACCGCAGCAGCTGCTTCAGATCCGGACAAGAGCACTAGACACGCAGAGAAACTTGCTAAGGACCTGCCTTCACTGGAGCTGGATATTCCTTTCATACTTGCCATGAAAAAAAATCCATGTTAACATTTTTGTAAGCTTTGTAAGCCCATATCAAGTAACACTAAAGAGGCAGACAGGTGTCCTGACCACAAAAGAGGCAGCAAATGCTTCCAGTTTGGAATTTATTTTTTTTTATTGTTAGTTTTTAAAGGGGGAAACAAATCCCACTGATTTTTCTGAGCGTGATACATTTTCTGCTCCTTGTTTGATGTTGCTTTCAGACTGAAGACTTCAAATAGCTTACACTAACCTATGCCTCAAGCTTGTTTTAAATGTGACCAGAAATGAATGCATGGTGAATTACTTACACCACACACAGTGGGGGCAGTGAGCAGTAGCCCATGTCTCCTGAGCGTTGGATGGACATGAACGTGTTCGGGGAAAGGAGATCCCAGCCCTCTCTGCCTTACAGGCTGACAACTAAGCACTAGCAGCTTTTCCTTTTCAGGGCTGGAAAGCAGAAGCTGCAGGTCTACAGCGCAACTACGAGTAGCCGAAAAAGAGAAGAACACAACTACCGGCACTTTCTGCAAAACACACACATAATCTGCACAGACTGCACTTCCACTCTCTCTCTGCCTGCCTTTGGGAGTTCCTTGGGAGAAGGTGCAGTTTAATTACTAGCCCCAATCAAGGCAATCTAATCTTGACAGCGCGGAAAGACAGCTAAACCAAAGTTACAGACTTCGGGGTATGTGGGTCCCAGCTCTTCACTACTTTGCTGACACTACTGCTTCCAGGAATTAAATCAAAACCCCACTTACTTCAGAGCGGTTGCAATTTGCATCTAAAGCACTGCCTAAGTCTCAGCTGTAATAAATAGATACAGCTCCACTGAAACTGATGGAGTTATTCTGAATTTGTCTAGTTACAGATCTACAGGCTCATAAACATTACAGCTCATCCAACCTCCAGCTAAATATCTTCTAATAGAAGACCATTATCTTTGTCAGATTGATTTTGATAACTTGTTTAAAGCACTCTTGAAGATTCATTAGCATCTTTGGGTTTTGGTGGTTGTATTTTAAGAATAAACCCCAGCAGCTATTACACACTTAAAAAAAAATGGCGCATTAACAGTTTACAAACAAAGTTGGAGTAGAGATAAAACTGTTTTCGGCTTTCCTTGGCTGTCACCGGCAATAAGTGAGCTCATGCTGACCACACTCCTCTGCAGCACAGAGGTGCTACCAACGCCTTTTATAAACCATTATTCAAAGGGCTGAATACTCCTGGCCATCACTAGGTCCTTACCCTAAGCCAAAGCTCTTTTTCGGTTAAGTCAGTTCACCAGAACAAATCAGTTCCCTTGGGCAAAAGGCCTCCCCAATGGCTGTAACTGAGCTCACGTTCAGACTGTTGTTGCTACTGCTACACAGCTTTGTTGATGAAGAAGAGTCTTGGGTTTTTTTAGTTGCCCTGCCCAAATTACACTGCCAAACATCAACTATGAACCAAGCCTCAGACAGAGAGGG
Source organism: Apteryx rowi (assembly GCF_003343035.1). Taxonomy (NCBI): domain Eukaryota; kingdom Metazoa; phylum Chordata; class Aves; order Apterygiformes; family Apterygidae; genus Apteryx; species Apteryx rowi. Next base: position 2,757,160 of record NW_020449641.1, on the reverse strand, counting down.
TCTTGCTCAACGTTACACAGTAAACCTAGAGCAGAACTCGCAAAGGAACCCAGCTCTCATGGGTGCTAAAGCAGCCGCCTCCTCAGCCTTAAAGAAAAATAAATTTGCAGCTCTGGTCACCTTTTAATCAGCCTCTTCACAGGCAACCTAAAATATTTAAAGCATGCTGCATTCCCTAGCAGGCACCTCAAATGCGAGCATCCGAAGCCCTGCCCCAGAGTTCAGGTGCTGATTAAAAAGGGCCACCTACACCTCGCTGGAAAGAAGCCATTCTCAACAGCTCCTTGACCTGTGAGCCTTTGAGAAGGGCAACCATGACCAGCGTGAGAACCCCTGGCATCTCGCACACATTCCCATTTCAGTCAGATGAAGTAGCGTTGGTGACTGTTTGAGCCGTTTCCTCATCTGCTTTTAATTTCACTTATTTATCACTCATGCCAGAGAAATACTCTGAACGCCTTGCATTTGGTTATCTTTTGCTTCAGAGACAGCTTTGCAAGTCAGCACTTTAAGCAAGGAGGCAGCACTGTCGGGTCCTGTGCTAAGAGTGTAACAAGGGCAATCTCACACCAGCCCGTGTTTTGCAGCAATCAGGCTGCTCTGCCAGAGGGTGACTGCAACAGACTGGGAACCTCGGCTCCTGACTGCTCTTTCTGGGCTGTCTCGTCACCGTGTGTAGAGGCATTGCTGCTTGCACTCGCACTGTGCCGCCTGGTCACCCCAGCCTGCGCCGACCACGGCTCTCTGCAGGCTCAACCTTCCCGTCCATGCACACTGAAGAGAGCAGGAAGGGGCAGAAGGCAGCACAGTCACCCCGGTAACACAACAGACAACACACACTACACAGGACATCGGTGTGTGCATGCGCACAGGGGTGCAGGACAACAGGGACATTTGTAGCCCCTTGGGTGCACTCCATCATATTCTCTTTTGCTGTGTCAGTGCTGGATGCTGTGTTAAAAATCCATGGCTCCACTCATCTAATCAATGTGCTATTCCAGCAAAATGAGGGAGGGGATGGGCCCAATTTTGCCAGTCAAATGGGAAGGGACCAAACAAAAAATATGTATTAGTAGCAATATTTTGTTAAAAACAAACAAACAACACTCTCCCCCAGCAAATCAAAGACAAAACAAAACAAGGGACTGCAGAGAAAGTCTCTACTATTACTTCACTGGCAGATAGYGATAAAAGCTCACAGTTACAACCCAAACTCAAGTAGCTCAGGTGCCAGAGGCAACGTTGCCCATCAGGATTTATTCTTGTGATACTGAATCACGAGAACAGCTCATCTAGAAGGGCAAGGCAACAACACCAGCTCAGGACAAAAATCGCCCCTTGCCTTCACACAGAGCTCCATGGCTTGACGACAGATAGCGAGGAAGAGCACGCTCTTGATCCTTCTGCCTCCCAGATCTTGAAAAAGCTGCAGCTCCCTAGCTTTGAAGGCAGTCTGTGGGGATATGCTGGAGAAGTTGCTCCTGTTCTGCCCTGCCTGCATGTCCCCACTGAAATCAGCAGGGCGATGGTGCTTGGACATACAGCCTATTGCTCCCCAGCAAGGTTTGCTGAGATAGAGCTGCAAGAACAGCAGCTCTGGGACAACTGTCATCCTGCTCCTGAAACAGAAGAGAGAGGCTGGGAAGAACCAGAGGCACATCACAGCCACATCTTGCCAAACTCACTTTCCTCTTGCACTGTGAATCAATAGCTGAGCCATGGGTACCCAAGGGCTCCCAGCACCCAGACTTTCACCTGAGCCACTGTTCTGCACAGCTTCTCCACCAGGACAGGAGAGCTGCTCCTGACCACAGCAGTGGGCAGATTTGTTCTCTGTCTGATGAGATCCCCCTCTCCACTATCCAAGTCTCCCTACTGCTAAGCAGTAGCATCCCAGAGAGACCAAAAAGAAAGTCAGGCACAGCTCAGAGAAGCACCTGGATCTACAAACAACAGATTAAATTCTCAAGCTACAAAACTATGTTTTAGCAAAAGTGCAATTGAACTGCATGTACTTGTTACATTTCTAAATATACTCTGGTTGTCAAGACAACAAAGAGACTGATGGATCTCTAAAGTGTACTGTATCTATTTAATTGTCAGCATTTCAAACTGACTCAAGGAGGGAAAAAAATGCTGCGTGATAAGTCTAATCGTCATGGTTACCACTGGCTAACTCCATAATAAAAATATATATATTCTAGCTAAATGTGCCAAGCCATGTGAGGAGCAGATGGGAGACATTCTCATTACTGCGACAGTCTCCACTGGAAAACTAAACTTGAGGAAGGATGTGAGAGACTTTATAGAGATCTCAGACACAACAGACATCGTGGGCTGCATCTTTCCAGTCGTTTGGCAAGAGGCAGGCAGGCTTCTTCCTCTGCACTTATGCGTCCCATGCATGCTGGGACAACCCAAGGGGCTCCCAGCCCTGGGCCAAAAATTGCACTGAAGCTCCCTAACTTTTCAGTGCTCTTGTTTAAGGATCTCATCCTTTTACCTGTAATGTGAATTGTTGCTCCTTAAAAGCCTTTGACAAAACTGCACTTGCAAGCCCCTTGGATTTGCATTCCCGCCCTTTCCCACTTGTTCTCCTCCCTTCAGGCTGCTATTTCATAGGCCACAGACACTGCTCTGGCAGAAGGTTGCTACAGCCTGGCCTTTCTGCTCTAAAACTGTTAACACCTAAAACAAGGGCTACATCCGGTTGGGGAGAAGAGAAAGGAGCAGAAAGAAACAGCCAGTGTCCACTGCGARTGACATCGCAGAGCCTTGAGGAAAGCAGAGGGCTGGGGAGGACCAGCCTCCAGAAATCACAGGCTACCATGCACTAGACACCATGCCCTCACCCCTCACAACAGCTTCCACCATCCCTGCCTGAACTTAAAAACATGAATATCAGAATCTAAGCGCTTCAAAAAGCTTGCACCAAAGAAAGAGAGGAGGAGGTATCCAGAATAACACGTGCAACCCCAGCAGTTGATGCTGGATCCTGATTACACACTCCATTCACCAAAAGGGAGAAGATCTGGCAGGGGTTGGGGTGGGATACATCACAGCCCTGATCCACCGCAGCGCCCAGTTTAACAAGCACTATCTGGCAGCATGAAGAGCACCACCATGCACATGGGGTTCCTACTGAAAGGGATGTTTTTCCAGACAAAACCTCAAGCATTGACTTTTTACATTGGAAGACCTCCACAACAACATCTGGGATGTTTTCTTATGTATAAAATGATCGTAAAATGCGGGCTTTCCTTCTCTGAACAAAACTCATCCAACTACACTCTGTTCTCACTTGTCTTTCATTAAACTGAAGTTTAACTGTCAGGAAAAGGCACAAATTTTATCCAGATATGAGAGGCAATGGAAAACAATTGACGTTCACCTGATCAGCTTTAGTATCAATGAATGATCAGGTTTCCAATTAGTCTGGAGCTTTCCCGACGTTTTTGACAGAAACTATCTCAAAGTCCAATCATCTTTAAAAATCTCCCCTAAATGCTTCACACTTTCACACAGATAAGAGCTCTGTACATCCACTGTCAGAAGCTTTTGCAGAAGCCATAAGGCATTGTCTAAAAACATCTCCAGGAGGTCCACAAAAAAAAGTTTGATTTGGTTGGAAAACACTGTTCAAGAAAAGCACCACCTACCAGGCCTCTCAAGCAACATTTTTGAGTTTGCGATATTTTCACTGGAGCTTGCACCACCTTTTTTTTTTCTTCTTTTCAAAATAAAGAAATTTTTGAATTCGAAATACGAGGTTTTCTGTGACATAAAATGAGCTTTCATGCCTATCAGTACAGTCACTGTGTGGTTCACCATTAATGTACTCTTTTACAGAGCATTCTGTGCATGGAGTTGGGCAGTGAACATCAAAACAAAAGTAACAGAGAAGTGTCATTTCCTGGGTTCGTGTGAGAATTATTTCAAATACTACTAAAGTTAGGAGTCAAAAAAGAGACTTAGGCACAAGGAAGCCTATGTCTCAATTAAAATCAAAGACACCTAAAGGCAGCTGTTTTTTACAAGTATTTTGGTACACCTCAAGTGAAGCAAGCATCCCTGTTGCACATCTAGGTGCCTAAATACTTTTGAAATTAAGTATTTCCCATAAAGAACTTCAAGGAAATTACAGCGTTTCTGAAAGCTGCATCCAGAGCTTAAACTGAGCTGGAATCTCAAACAACCAGGCACTTGAAATCACACTCCAAAGTGCACATTTCAATGTCATACAGATGCAGGAACCTAACTTTGGTTTTCCTGTTACTGAAAGTGCTCACCTAAGGCAGCAGGCTCTTACAGCTATGGCTTTGGGACAACTATTATGTTCTGTTTTAATGAAGTACGAGCTCTCCGGAGCAAACTTCCCAGGATGACTCCTTTGCTTTGGCACAAATGGACTCATTTGGTTGAGATAAAAGGATGTTCCCTTGCATCATTTTCATTTGATTTTTTTAAGATGGAGAAACAGTTAATTTTGCTAAATGAGCGCTCTGTTGCCATGACTTCACTGCAGATGAACACAAAGCCATCAAGCTCCCTTTCTCAGGGTGTTGTTTTTAAACAGGTATTTGATTGTCTTCATTTTCTTGCTCCTTTTCCCAACATCTGTGTTTCCAGCAATACCCCAAAGGAAGACACACTATGGTTTCCCAGTAAACTGGAGAGGTATTCCTGTACATATTCTCATCCTCACAATCCATCCCTGACAGATGCATCCACGGGCCTTCTGCGACTCCAGCGTGCAGGACAGCGTTGTCTGCAACAGCAGGCAGCAAATCTTTTTAAAGGAAACCCTGAGTTTCTGAGATTAGTCCCTGAAAGGCAGAATTCCCACGTGCTGACCAAAGATTCAAGGATGGCTCCACCTGCTCACTGGCAAACCAGACTGTTTCTCAGGATTTTGTCCCAGGCTAAAACCAGAGGCCTCAGACAACTGAAGTCCTTTCCACTGCCTCAGTTTCTCAGGCTAGCGAAAAGGGCTGTGCATACTTGCCATCTGCTTCTACAGGGTGTTGCGACATTCGCTGAGTTAATATTCATGAAGTACACTGGTGATTAAGAGTATTACAGACTGTACTGAAGTAGAGCTTTTTTTTTTCTTTTTTTTTTTTAATGTTTGCACTGAATAGACAGACTAAGTAGAAACAGCATTTGTAGCCTGCAGCCATTATCCTAGTAAATGGCTTATTACAGCATGCAGCCTACCAGCTCACCTTCATCCTGTCTCACTTAAATGCATGTAGGTGGAAGTGCTGTTCATTCCAGAGAACTTTCTTTTTTATTGTCTCTGTCTGATGGAGACTCTTGATAGCTGGGCTCACAAGGAAGGATTAGGATATAAATACTTCAATACAAGGTTGTTGTTTGGTACCTATTTATGACGACTGCAGAACAATTAATTACTTCCCGTCTAAGGCTAATTCCTGTCTCTTCCAAAAAGGCTGAAGAGGGGGGTGAATTTTGTCTCAAGATGTTCAATTTTCTGATGAGTCACAGCAGATCCACTACAATAAACTCAATACTTCAATCAGACTGTTTCTTATCAAGGTGTATTCAATACATTACTAAGATGTTGAGTGTGCTATTTTAAGGGCTAATTTCAGGCATTGTATGCATGATGCCTTATCATCTGAAAATGAGCATTCTCCTGGACTAGACAGACGTACCCCCTGCACCACCACCCCTTTCTCCCCCCAAAAAACATAAAGATAAATAAACACTGCAAGGGACAGAAAGTGAAGAACTGTGTGCTTGGCGCAGAATTTTCAGAACACACAGCCCTTCTGTAAGTAGCCCCCTCTCCCGCTTCATTATTTCATTCCCTTCCCTTTGGCAATAAAATTACTTATGTGACAGCAGCATCTGACAAGAAGAAAACATTCACAGACTGCACGGGTTGCAACAAGTCCACAGCGTCTTGCTTTCTTCGTTCTACGGCCAAGAACTATACATTTATTTTTCTGCCCCAGGCAGCAACTCTGCATCCCTGCACGAATCCTCGATTGTCCCCCAGTTCCCACGCCACCCACTCACAAGATCCCAGGCTCCTCGGAGAGGCAGGAGACAAGACCTTGCCCAACCTCCTAGCAGGAACACAGGTTATGGGGATGGGCAGGTACCCTCTGTTCCTTATTATTTCCTTTATTTAGCAAACAGTTGGACATAATTCACCATGTCAACTGGGCAGTTGATCCCAGTCAGGTCCTTTGAGTCTATAACAGGTTGCTCTTTGCAGCAGAGTGACCATAATCAACACTGGTGGAAACTGCCTCATATGAGCAAAGGAGTCTGTGAAGAGCAGAACAATGGCTGCACCTCTTGGACCAGGCACTTCTATGGGCCTAGGTTCACACAAGTAATGCAGCTAAAAACCCCAGAGAAGCAAACAGGGACTAGATGAGGCCAGCCACGATGAAGCACTGTCTGAAATGTGTCTCTTTGTTTGGTCGCTGAGAAAATAGATCCCAAGAGGAAACCCAGTTAAGGAGGGACAGAAAAGGATGAAAGCATGCTTGCAAAGAGTAGTAGAAAGCAAATCAAGCAAATAAAGCACCACAGAGTAAGGCATGAAGATAAGCATGAGATTTATTACATTATCACTTCTGATTGTTATCCCTTCTCCACAGAGAGAGCAGCCGGTGCAGAACACTGCATAACAGTTCAGCAGCCGAGACAGTAGAAAGCTTCAAGAGTCCCTGCTCGGCCTTTATCTCACAAGCTTGGGAGAAGAGAGCCATCCTCTCTTGCAGCCTAGCTCTCCATTTCTAAAATGCTGACAACTGCCTAAAAAAAGTGTGGCTGTGATGATAATGTGTTAAAGACCATAGCCTATGGCGGACAGAAGCTGAGTACAGGAGACAGGTATCTACACTCCCTCTTTTAGACTCATTAGTGCACAATCAGGGAGATCAGTTGCTGTAAGAGCAGTCACTGCACAGACACCACCTCAAGACCAAATTTAAAACAGTTTTCCTCATGGCACAACTGGACTTCTATGCAAACAGCTGCAATGACGATTTCTGCCAAGCCCACGCTAAATGCAAATGATTCCAGTTCAAAAGGTCTCACAGCAACTTAAATCTGAAAGTACTTGGGTGACATTCGACCAAAATCTCACAGTTGTCATCAGCTCTCTAGTGATGAACAAACCTATAATCAGCTACGAAGACCTGTTGATGGCTCTTTTCTTTCCTTCTCCTTGGAAACACTTATATATAAATTCTAATTTTACACCATCCAAAATGCAGAACTTTTTGATCTTCACAATGATTCCTCAGCCCTGTTAGTGTAATTGAACTGTCAAAGCAACACAAAGGAAATGGCCACAGATTTTCCATTAAAGTCAACGGATCTTCCAAGACTTAACAGCTATGTGCTACTTTAAAAATGCCAATGCCTCTTCTTGTATTACATATATGTAAAAGCCTCAGAGCACCTTAGGAATATTCAACCAGTTTCACAAAGTCTCTGGGAATGAAAAGACCAAGTGGCCAAGGATCATTCCACATGGCCAAGCCCAACTTGGAAGAACCAAGGAAGCAAATATACTGAGTTGTAAGGGTAAAACATGGCAAATCTCCTCTTGAGGAGGCTTTGTTAGTTAAGGTCACTTTAAGGCGAGGAAACTCAACTCTTATTTCTGTCTCTGTCAAGTGTCAAAACACGTTTCACCCTAATTTTATAGGTTCCCATGAAACACGTTATCATCCCACAATTTGGGTGTTTATGGGACAGGCCGTAGACTCCACTAGACCTCAGAAGACATTCACTTTCAACTGCAGGTGACAGAGCAACACAGCTCCAAAGCACCCTGTCCTCTGGCAGGACCAGCAGCGGCTGTAACACAAAGAGACGCTTACGTGAATCCACAGCTGGAATTTCAGCATCTGCTCTTTCTGTGTCAGAGCACCTGTGGTAAAGAGCTTTGAACAACTATGGATGGGATTAGCCAGCATCAGTTTCCAACAATATCAGAAATGTATGCGAGACCATGCACACTACTCCTGCGAGTGACAGTCAACTGCTTTGAAGAAAGTGCCACGTGGCATGGAGATCACAAGCTGATGGCCATGGCTGTGACCACAGAAAATGCTTGTAGAGCTCACTGCCACAAGGCACAGCGCAAGCAACTTTCTTAAAAAATACCGTTATGAATAAAAAGCAAATACAGGGCCACATAAACAAGGATTACAAAAAAACTTGAAAGGAACTGTAAATTCTCCTATTTCTGGACAATACTGCTGGTAGCATATGGCTTTGACAGCCTAAACAGCCAAGTGATTAGATTCAGGCTAAACTTGTGTTCTTAAAATACATAAGATCAGGATTCTCTCATATGAGGCAGTTAAGTCCCCATGCCTTCCCAAAAAGCCATTTGGAAAATTTCTAAATGCAGGAGGAGAAAAATAATCCTGTTTGGTCCATGCCTGCATCTCCCTCTCCTCCCATTAGCACATGGGGAGGAGGCTGGCTTAGAGCAATGCAACATTTCAATTTGAATATGAATCATTCCTCTGGTGAGGAAAGAAAGCAGAAGCCCATTTCACATGAGCCTTATCTGCAGATATATTGAAAAACAACACATCTAACAGAAGCAACGGAAGTAAGGTACAGCAAAACTGCCGGCTCAGACAAACAAACAACAATACTTTCCATCCCAGAGGATCCCAAAGTGGTTCACAAGCTCACAGAGGTAGGCATCATTTCACAGCCGCTGAAGTGCAGTCATCTCTAGATAGGTACTCAACATTACAGTGTGGTGTAGATCACGAAGGAGGGAAGAACATCACCAAACAAACTGAGCAATATTTAGGAAGGCAGGATCCTTCTGTGGGAACTGGACCACTCTCCTGGAAAGCGGAAGTTCATTTAATTTTGATTCACACAATTCAAAATGGCATTACATGGTCTGAGCATCTGAATACCAGATACATGCAGAGCTGTATTTAGATTCGACTGGCTGTAAAAGGATGGAAATCAAACCCATGTATGGTGGTACTCACCAGCTTCTGATTCAAAAGGTTAAAGAAAATGGCAGAGAGAGAGGATTAAAGTATCTGAACCTGCCTGGGAACTACAAATTAATTTCTTATCATCCACAGAATTGAGGGATCAGGATTCTGCCCCTGCTTCAACTACTATCTTCACATGGAGTCTAGGGTAAATCGCTTTTCCTCTCCCCAGCTCGGCTTTTCCCTGTCCAACAGGCACAGTGATATTCAAACACTATTAGGAACAGCATGGAAGAAAGCAAAGTATTACTATTTAATATTGGTAGTGAAAGGTCAGACTTCAGAAAGAAGGTTTTGCCTATCACCAGCTTTGCTGAAACACTGAAGGAACAGCTATTCTCATCTTCTCTCCTTTGCTCCTCATTCCTCCCATCCACCTGCTGTGTCCTTAGTTTATACTGTCACCACTTTGGAAGTAGTTATGGCCATTTATTACAGCATTGTTCAATATAGCCTCAGCACAGACTGAAGTCTTTCACTTGCCCCTGAAATACCAAAGAATAAGAAGTTCAGAAATCCTTTAAGGAAGAGGCTTGAGCAAGTGATCTGCACATTTCCAGTGCTAAATACTTGCTTCTCCTCTTGGCAGGATCTGGAGACTTGCAAAATATTTACCGACATACTGGAAACAGCTACTTAATCCTAAAAATACATCAACAATTCACCTTGGCTGAAAGGAATAGTTTTCTGAGGAAACAATGAATGAAATTATCGTTATTTTGGGGGGCAAATCTCTGATAAGCTTTTCTGAAAGGAACTTATTTAATCTTTTCTCGCATCTTATTCTATATACAGCTGCCATTCTAGAAAAACAAAACAAAACAAGACTTTGTGCACAAACACAAACGAATCAGAGAATGGTTTGGCCTGATCTGCCTAAAACAAATGCCAACCTTCTCTCCTACTGGCTCAGCAATAGAGACCCAGAGCCAATAAGTTCCTAGCATTTCTGAGAGGCTGAGTTTTGGCTGGGTTTGTGCAAGTTTCTTTTTAGTGCCTTGGGACTGCATGACAATTCAAGGGAAAATTCCCTTAAAAGGAACATGCACTGTGATATATTGATTTGGACAACTACTACCAAGCCATTTCCCTGTAGAAGTGACCTCCCTTCAACCACGCAGTCATGTTCTCACCAGTTGAAAACTCACCCTCATCTTGGTTTAAATAGAACAAACTCGTTTCTTTTTATTAAGGAAAAAAAAAAAGTTCAACAAATCAATAAACAAGAAAGGAAAGTTACAATGAGCTGAACATGATTTACAGGTAAAGTGAATTGCCAGGGGACTCAGGCAAAGATTCATCGCTGATTCATCAAACAAGTCATTGAGATGTCTTAAGAACAAGCTATCAAGAGAAGTCTCTCTTCCTCTCCACCTCTTATTATTAGTTACTGTTGGAAGTGACCTTTTCTGCAAATCTCTAGACCATTCTGAAGTGCTGGAGACTTTAGGAAGTGAAAATTAGTTCTTAAAAGGAACTGAACTGCTTCAAAAACATTTTATTAAAGGTTGTATCCTGCTTCTCTCTTACCCTTCTCTTGGGTATTAAGGATGAGCTACCCACTACATGAAAACAGCCACTGTGCAATTCTAGCTAAGAATCCCAAACTCCCCAACATTTGCAAGTGCCATTTCAGTATCACAGCTCAGGATAGCAMTGATACTATGGGTGCTTATTAAGTTGCAGAAAACGAGGGAGAGGGTTGCCTGATGTCACCAGAGCRAGACAGTAGCAAAAGCGCAAGGAGAGCCAAGGCGTCCTGTCCACAGCTCTGTCCACAGCCTAGGGAGTAGCTCGGGAAGGCAGCTAGCAGCTCCTGGAGCCAGCACAGAGATCTTGCCTGACTCCAGAGTCTGCCGAGCCCGGCAAAAGAGTAGGAGGTGCAATTGCTGGCAGGAGCAGGCAGAGCAGCAAAGCTGGCGGAGACCATAAATGAAACAGTGTTGTAAAACACGGAGGTGAGCACAGACCGAGACTAACCTTCACAGCTCCCCCACAGAAAAGCACGCCTTGCTAGACTCTGAAATCTTTGAAATGCATCCAGTCTTCACTGGATTGATCCAGGAACCTCATTCATATGCACATTTGTTCTCGCATGCAAACACAGGAAGCTTTTATCACACACATTTTGCACAAGTTCTATAGGCCCAAACGTACAAGTTACTTGGGAAATTTGGGCTTAAATGGGATTGTAAAACCAGAGRAAAGAGATTCTCGATAAAGGCAAAGACCACAAAGAATCACAGAACAATYTGGGCTGCAGGGGAGCTTTGGAGCTGCCCCATAGAGAGGTTCCTCAAAACACCCAATTTTCAGAGGATCATTTTCTTAAAATAGGGCATATTTAAAGATTTCACCAACTGAGCATCCTAAACTGATTAGTCACTTGAAAATATGGGCTAGGCTCCCTTCATTTAATATCACTCCAAACTGGAAAGTTCTCATCAAAGCTATAATACATTCAGTTCCAGAAGAACAATTACGTGGCATTAGACAAGCAGTTGTAACACTCAGTATTAAATGGCCTTGCTATTTATTGGTATGTGCTGTGCCTTTAAAAGTTTCCAAAAGTGATGGTCCTTCTTTGTGAGTGCTGGAATATTCAAGAGCATTTCATATCTATTCTCATATCAAGAAAAGAGCAATTAGATCAATAATGAAACAGGAGTGCTCCCTTTTACTTTCTGTGGTTTGCAAAGAGGTTCATGTTTCTATGTGAGCACAGCTCTTGTTTTAGTGATGTGAAAGTGTGCGGTTTGTGCGATACCCAGTTTCTTCTAATATTTGGGTTTCTGTTGTTATCTACCTACAATTTACAGTAAAGCATCTTTTATTCTCACGCCTCTGAATCTCAAAATTAGACCAATCTTCCCAACAACTAGATTTTATTGCCCTGTGTAGACCTTTTATGAATACTGGAATGTTTGCTGACAATGTACTGGTCTAACACAGCATGAATTCACAGAAGAAGGCATCAGTGTTACCAAGTCTATCTATGCATGAGTTTGTGTATACAGACAAGCAAACAGAAGCTTTCCTTTGGGGAAAAGGACTGATTTTGTGTTTGGAAAAGCACCTAGAATTGGGTTGCAATCTGTGATAGGGGTCCCAAGGTACCACCGCAGTGCATAAAGATTAGTGAGCAATATTTATCTCTTTTAACCCCTGTTTGCACATCACTGTTGTGCTATTCATTGTGATTAGGTTATTATTTTCAAAAGTACGCAAGATATTTAGAATTTTTTTTCCCCCACCTCTGCTGCAGGGCACAAACCTACTTTCAGCAAAAATTTCTAAAGATTCCCTATAAACTGGAAGAATGCTGCCTCACGACTCTCTCTGCCCACATCTGCTAGAGGCAGATAATCTGCTGGCTGCAGCACATTTGGTGAACACACCAAACCAAATCATGCCATCTATAGCATTTTGACCCTCTGCCTACCAGGTGAGAGCGCACAGATATTTTAGTCAGAAATATCCATCTTCCAGATAACTGTTTCTGGCCATGTGCTCTACTCCAGAGTCCATGACAAGTGCTGTCTCTGTGGCTCTCAGAGAAGAGCACTTTTGCCGCATATACTGAAAGCTCCAAAGGATGGCAAACAGCAACATCACTTTCTGCTACAACATGAATTTCTACCCAACAAGAAAAATCTCAAACCAACAGAAATCGAAGTGAAGTAAATCATTGACAGCAAGCTTCCCTCTTTCAATCCTGTAGCAAGTCATCTGATCAGCTCTAAAGTCTCAATCTAGAGAGTGGGGTAAGGATTCTTTGCTTCCCTGTAATTTCCCTATTCAGCACCCCTCTGGGCTAGGCTTTTAGTTTGCACACAAATGTTCTTAATGGTCATAAAATTGTCATGCTCTCTCCAGCATTAATTTAACATCAATGGCATAACAATGCATTACCTAGTCATCCAGGCTGCTTTGACTAAGAAGAATTCAGGCAGGCCAAGACACAAGTGTTTAAACTCTTTGATGCATCTTGCACCCACCCAGGGAGGACTTGGCTTTCAGCTAGCCTTCRTAAACTCTGGTGGGATTAGCCAATATTCAAGAGGCTCTTTTACAGGATAAGCACGGAGGTCAAGCACTGTGTTCTAAAACAGGATGTGGCTGGTGTATATAATCCCCCACAAGGCACATCCCTCCACCCTTTACAGCCAGCAACAGAGATGACTAAGAGTGTACCACAAATGCCATTAWAACCAAGACCATGGAAATTAAAGTGGCATATGTACCATTTATCCTGTCATCTTAATATGAAGCGAATTTCTCTGATTTTGTTGCTGTCAAGCATGCCAAAAAGACATGTTTGGAACAGATGCACAKAGGGGAACCATGAGAATATTGCTTACTTGGTTCTAGCTGATGCAGAACTGCTGAAACCTTCAAGTTTCATTCCTTTGGATTCCCTGTGAGTAGTCCTAATACTATGAAGATATGGCAGTAGCTAAATCTGGACTAACCCAAGGCACTTCTAAAAAGATCTTTCTCAGATGTTTGGGTGATGCTTCATAAAACTAATATACAGCATACTCCACTATAAAAGCTCCCCAGTTGCGTGTTGTCACTAGGRGCAGCTGTAGGTAAGAAAGCACTGTTTGATCAAATGGTTAAATTAAGGGTAGGCTCTTAACCAAGAGTATTCTTCTAAATCAATGCCATGATAGCTCACAGYGACCATGGAGCTCAAGCATGCCTTGGTTTTCCAATCGCTGTCTCGGTAGGCTCACCTCCTACCCTCTCTGGGATCAGTATTCCATGCAGAAGAGCTGACTGTCCCCTGCTTTCAAGTCCCTCCAGGTCTAGGGAATGAGGGACTCTCTCAACTTCAAGTATTCCTTCAAGCTTGCCCTGGATTGCATATACCCTGAAGAAAGATCCAACTATGACAGACTTGATACAGCAAACAAACCACAGGAACAGATTTGTTTATTTTAACATAAGCTCCTTATACACCTTAGTAGAGCCATCAACTGGCCTATCCCTCACGCGAATGCCAGTCAGAGAGTTCATGCTGCTGCAGCAGCTCAGCCCAGAGCTGGGAACAGCTCCAACCATCTCTCTGAAAGCTAACACAATAATAAAGCTTCTGCTGAAGTCATACCACTCTCAGAGGGCTCAGGACGGGCTACTAGAAAGTGCGACCCTTTCCCAAACAACCACAACCTCCTGGCCAACAAAGATCCCCATCAGCAACATGGCACCAGCAGTCGCCCTGATCTGGATGCCTTGCTGTTATAAAATGGTGGAAACGCCTCTTCCATTTTCCTCCTTCCTCAGACAAGTTCACTAGCAACCATCACTGGACACCAATTGTCTTCCCTCACCAATAACCTGAGCAAGATCTGAACCAAACTTTCTTCCCATCCTTCAGTCCCTTCAGATCCGCCTGCACACCGTTTCCCTCTTCCCAACATTAATGGAGTTTGTCATGAGCTCAGACTGACCTTGGTGTGCACAATAATTCTTGCCTCTCTAAGCAAGAATTTGGAAAACTTATATGAGACAGATCTGTCTGGTTGAGATTTGTGATCAGATACAATGCACAGTACAGTATGTGATCTGGAGAAATATTATCATCCACTAACAACAGCACAAATTTCTTTCTTCCCTGTCCTTCATTAGCCTCAGAAGCTGGCCTTGCCAACAGCAGTAATGCAGGTTGAGACAACAAAGCACATTAATGATGGGCCCCATCATGTTTCATATTAATTATCCTATCTGGTAGTAAACTGTTGGTTATAAATTGTATTTTGATAAACCTGGCTGTCCTTTCTTTGACATGCCAGCTCCAATGTTTAATGCTGCACTTAATCCTCAGATAATTCCCCAGGAGTCCTCACTATGCCCAGGAACAAATCAAAAAGGCCTTCAAAAGTCTGGTGCAGGGCCCCTTTCCCTACACACCCCAAACTGAAACTATCCAAGTACACTGGCTTCTTAACCGCTCAGCCCCAAAAGCTGGGCTGCCAGAACCAGCAGCATGTTCAGTTACGGAGGGTCCTACAAAAGTCCCCCAGGACTTCTCAGGGTGAGGACAGGGAGCAAGGCAAGAGCAAGAGCTGCTTTCAGCGAYGTGGCCCTCACCAAGATGGGTGAGCTCCTTCTTCCAGGCAGCCCCTTGGGCTACAGGCTGCAGCTAGCACTGATGTTACTCATTCCCAAAAGCAAAAAGGGAAGGATGGGTAAACTGAAACTTGGGAGCAGCATACTGCCTTTGGTAGCTCTTTCACAAGAAAGCATTGCTACTGCAAGGACAAGGAATAACTAGCAGAACGGTGCCTGTTCTCAGGCGCCAGCCACAGCCCTGTGTGCAACAGCTTCAATGTGCCATCTCCCTAGTCCTGATCCACTTCACAGCAAACTCAACCACTCAGAGCACATTTCTACAGGAGAAAGGACAATGGGAAGGTGGAAAGGGGCCTTCTCATAGCTATACAACAAAAAACTGTATGGTGCTGCCTTTCGTTCAGTCTGTGGTAGCGAYTGGGTGTCCCATCTAAGGTCCAGCCCCCCCCCCCCCAAGCCTTACATGCTGTACAAGCATTTTGCAAGATGTGGTCACTGCTGCAGAGAGCACCCCATCACACACCCAGGACACAGCAGCGGGAGGGAAAACACAGGTGTGCACCGGGGGAGTCGCACAGCAGAGCATCAACAGAGCCAGGAGCCATCTGCCTCCTGATCCTCCTCGATCGCTAAGCAAGAACTCTCGTGCCAGCAGAGCCCAAACACCAGGCTATGAAGATGAAGGCAAGGAAACCTTCTTCAGTGACTTGTTGCAGAGCCTGGAACCATATGCCTCTATTTTACGCTTTGCAGTTGAGAGCAATATGGGGAAAGTGTGCTTACATACATGTATAACAGCTTTCCAGAAGTGCTGCAGTATTACAGTGTTCTGCCAGGCAAAATAACAGGGTAATAACCTTCAGAACATCTCTACATTCAAAAGACAGGAGGATTTCTTCCACCTAGGATCAAAATGATCAACTACAGTCTTTATCCTAAAATACCATGTTTTTCTTTTTCCTTCTTTTCTTTTTTGATTCTTTTTAATTCAGTGACATTTAACTAGCAGAACAGCTGTTAGCAAAGGTCTAAGAGAGGTGGAATTCTATTTTCTATATAAAGAAAAACGTTCGGAGGAAACTATAATTGGACAAAAATGCATATTTAGCAAAATACATTTTAAAACATAGAAAATAAGTTTTGGGTTTTCTGATTTTGTTTTTGTTTTTGTTTTTTTAAGGTAGCAAAAGATCCATCACAGCTCATGAAAAGGATCCCTAGCCTCAGGGTCAAAAATATGAAATTATTCTGCAACTACATGGGCAGGGAAATATAGCAAGATAAACTCCAGCCTCATTGTGGCTTAGTGGTGTTCAGGTGGTGGGGAAGGGCAAGCAGCAGGAGGCGTGAGAATAGCACAGATTTATTTGCCTTTTCTGCAGTTCCCTCTCAGCACATGGTCTGCTGCCACTTGTGGCAGAAGGGATAAAATAAGAGAGAAGAGGTGGTGCCCTTTCAGAAGCAGCACAGGGAAACCCTCCACCATCTCACCCCACACATGCCCATCACCTCTCTACCCCCTACCAAACCACAGGAAAACACTAAAATGATTGAGCTCACTGGCAACAAACTGGGGAATATCACAGGAGGAGCAATAGCATCGCTGCTTCCTGTGGCACAGACCATTTGCCATGGTCTTTCCAAAGAGCAGGTCCAAATTTCATCCATGACAACTACAAGATTGCAGCAGGCTTCAGATGGAGCCGGGTCAGGCCTGAGACCATTACAGCTTTCCCTTATTTTACTCTGAATGGCCTAACCACCACATTGAGCAACGACAGAATTTGCACGTGGGATTTACAGTGCAAATGCATGCAAGCTCAAGGAGCAGGTCTTCAGCAGCAGTGGAGAACCCCTTCCTCTCTTCACAGAGTCCTAGGCACTAACTAGAAAGGGATATGAACCCCTGTGGCACCACTGCAAGTTACAAAGTAAAATTGCTTAAAGCAGTCCAGGGTTTGGACTTGTTCTAACACCACTAGTGGCAGATGGTGCATGCTATTATTAAATCTTGATTTCCAGCTTATAACAGTAATTATATGAAAACTTCTGCCCTTGGACAACAAATCACTATCTTTATTTTGGGCAAATGCAAGAGAAGTCTTGTAGTTAAATAACTTTCCTATTTTGACAATAAATTTTAAAAAATCTAATATTTCTCCTAATTGAAAACACATAGAAAACAGGATATGGACATATTAGTTAAAGGTCAATGCCCATTTACCCACCTCTTTCGAAACCAACAATATTCTCGTGACAACCATAAAAGCTGCTTTGAATTTTAGTTCCCTAGAAAGTAAATATAAGGAATCCCAAAGCTGTAACCACAAGTGCCACAACTCTTAACACTGATGTCATATTCAGCTTAATGTGTACTGCAGAAGTCAGTATGCTAAAGCTTCCAAATCATCTTATCCATGGTATACGAGAAGAAAATAGTCATTACCCCTCACCCCATAGCCTCAGGGCATGTACCACAATGCCTTCATTTGATGCAGTATTAACAGCAGGACGTGTTTTATTCCAAAGCATTTATCGTAGGGCACTGCAAGGCTGTTGGGACCATTTATGTGATCTGTTACAGCTAAATATCTCACGCTACTGTACATTTTTTCTTTGTTTTGCCACTGTTCCTTCCAATTCCAACTACAAAACAAATGTTCTCTTTCTTTAGGCACCAGTTTACATTTGTTTGTGCCAATTTGGTTTTGTACCAACTAGCCAGGGTAAAGGGGCTGCCTTTCAAATCCTTTCCTGGTATTTTAGATGCAAGGAGACATTATAATTAATGGATGTCAGGCACAGCCCCCCTCGATGCATTGATTTCTTACTATTTAGAAAACACTTGGGGAGAACAAGATAACCCCTGACTGTCAGGGGTCCTCATAAAATCCATAGGCCTGAATTTACAGAAACTGCTAATGATTTTGAATGCTGAGAAGGGGTAAGGTGGAGTCTGATTTTTCTGAATCAAAGGAAATCTCTTATTAACTGTAATGCCTTAGCATACTTGAAAGGGAGCTTACAGGACTGCCCAGTCGAATACCAAAGACACTCGGAACAAGAGGCAACTAGGGAAAACCCTTTTGGTTCCTGGTCCCAAGGTGCGTGAAGGGGGACAAGAACACCCTTCCCGAGCCAGGAGCAGGCACGCCTCTGAGGCGCTCAGACGCAGCAGCAAGGATCGCGGCAGCGGCACCAGCTTGCTTCCCGGCACCCTCACAGTCAGGCAATATTACAGCGATTATCTTTTCACTGCAGACAATTTGGATTTTGCTAAGTCATTTCTATTTAACGTTGAACTTCCAAAAGAAAAACATTTTAGGACTACATACCTTGACTATTTCCTTTAAGGTTTAATTTGTCCATCTCTTACATAATGTCCTGAAAGAAAAGCTCAGGATATGTGGTTATTTTCTTCACCCCCAGGTGTGTGCAACTAAAACAAGGGAAGACTGATATCTGTGCAAAGTTAGTTAAAATGATCCTCATTTAGCAAATAATAAACCTCCTACCACACACACCACACAAATAAAAAGCACAGAAAGATGACAGGACACGAGCACATCAGGCAACATTGCTGAATATTATGCTTAGCTTTGTACAAGTGACGAAGCATTTTTCATGATGCACAAAGGATCAAAATCAAAACTTGTTACCCAGAACTGTTCACTAACCCACCACACAATGCACAAGAGAATAACCCAGCCTTGAAGAAAAAATCCCCTTTCTCTTATTTGCTGAGTGATGCTGATGTTCTTTGGAAAGATGACGGCACTTTGGCTGGGCAGCAAGTTTTAATATGAGATGATAAAGAGAGGAAAGGTTAACAAAGAAAGGAAATATCTGTGCCACATAGCCAGCATGCTGCAAATCTCATATTTGAAGCCAATACAAACAGAGAAATGTTACATCTCTCTCTTTAGAATCAAGAAGTCAGAAAATAATCCTCTTTAGTGTTCACTTAAAAATACTGTCCTATGTAGGCGCCCAGACAGTACAGTGATCTGGCCTATGAAACAGAGAGAGGTACAGCAGAGAAGAAAAGAAAGTAAAAACTGATCTCAAATAATACCATATGCACACAGTACCCCACCACCACCTGCCAAAGTACAAATCTACCAGCAGTTCAGCTTCTGCAGCCTGCGACTGGAGAATGATTTTTCCACTGGAAACCTTACTTTTTAGGTTTCTTAGATGATATTCTCTTACAGAAAGCAAACTGCTAGAGGAGGACACTCAATCGCTTCCAGCTAGAACACAACATGCCTTCAGCAAGACCTTTGATTTTCACAGGCGGGCACTGAAGTTGCTCTTCGCGACAAAGAACAGGCCGTCTGTTGCGTAACTAACCTTAGGCAGCGTTAGATAAGCCATGCCTTCTCACCGATCAACTGACCTTAAATAATGTCCCCAGTGTATTCAGAGCCAATAGGTTTCTCTTTTAGAGCTCAACTGACAGGTCTTCTCCTTCCAGCTATTTCTTCAGCAAGGCACACAAAGAAGGTTTCAAGAGAAATCTCATGCTCAGTCTTCCAAGAGCAGCTTTCCAGGTCAAAAATGAAGCACAAGATCTCAGCTCCACATTCACATCTCCCTTTGAAGGCTTCTTCGAGGCTTCATCGCAACAGAGCAAGTGACATTGAACGGGATGATAACTGGAAAACGCAGGATACCTTGGGAAATTTTGCTGCAAGTCTGCCACTGAGTCAGGACAGAATCAAAACAGCCAGCCATGCAGATGAAACACTGCTTTGTATTCTGGACAAGGCAAAACAAAGGTCTGGTGATGCAGAGCTCTCGCTTGTCATGCAAGGGTCAGTAGCAAAGGCAAATTCTGCCAAGGCATTTCCGTTCTGTCACTCAACCCATTACTGAGGGTGGGTACAGCAGTATCTTTCATTTCTCATCCAAAAACGCCATTTAACATAGCTATGCAGCATCCCCCAGCTGCCACACTTCACTCCAGAGGTGGGACCATCAATCCCCATACAGAGCTACAGGCGCAACACACTGTACAAGACCTTACTGCAGTTGCACAGACGGTAGAGACTGGTCATTCCCACCACAGCAATATAAAAGAGCAGATGAGCACACACCATTTCTCCAGCCCCCATCCCGGCTATGAGATGACATAAGAGCTCTGCAGCAACCTGAGAAAAGGAAACGCTGTGGGAAGAGACAGAGACAGCGTGAAAGCAAGCAAGTCTTTGCACCATTCCTGGAAGGTTGTTTCTTTGTCCAAGCAGATGACTGCATTCCCCGCTGGTGGGAACAATGTTTTAGAAGTGATATGCTCTTCAAAGCAGAGCCATAATCCTTTGGGATCACAAGTACCAAAACAACTGCTCAGTAAACTCACAGCGTAGGCACAGGCACCGAAAGCCTGGCTATCTTCTGACACTGCATAAGCCATACGGTCTCCACTTGAGCACCAGCTCCCTTACTTACAAACCAAGGCCAAAAGGGCTTCCCACCATGCTACGTGTTGCTCCACTCATCCAACTGAAGCTCGATGAGAGTTTTCATACAAGGGCAGATGTAACACACAAATCCTGCAACCCAGTGAACCACTCAGAGCCAAGAGCAGGACAGGAGCCCTGCCTCAGCTGCTGCAATTGGCCAAGCCACGATTCATTGATAAGGCTCCGCGCTACTAAAGAGCCAGATTATTTTCTTTGTAAGCCATCATCCCCTCTCAGCACAAGCGTAAAAACCCAGATTTGCTAGGGTTGTTCATTCCAGACTACCTCCATGACGGCTGAGGAGCCTTCTAGTAACAGTCACCCTGAATGCTAAGCAAAGGGCTTGCAGAGCTGAGTTACTGGAATCTATTCCTCCCGCATTAGTCAGCATATATGAATACATCCTCTGGCTTCATTAAATTTTAATTGGAGTACATGTGAATAGGTTTTACTGGCTACTTAAAGAGCATCTGAGTACAAGGTGTTCTCATGAAAAGCTAGAAAGCAACATCCTTTCTAGCTTTTCTTTTCTTTCCGATTTTTTAAGCATCCATCGTCAATTTCTTCAGGTCAGTTAAGATTTTTAGGCTGCTGCAAAGGGCCATGGAAAACAGCCACAAAGTGCAAATAAAGCACTTTGAAGGGAAACTGGAAACAGACCATTAACCCTGCATTTCTCATTATTATCAAGATAAAAATTAAATGCAAAATCCCAGAGCAGCTGTTGCATTAGCTAGGTGATTGGTAGTGCTAAACATAATCATCAATTGCTTTGCTGCTGTGTGTCATGCATGTTTGGGTTGGACTGTCTAGAGTTTCATTATTTTAAGTGTGCTTAGATATTCTGAAATTACGGCAGAATCAAATCATAGGGAAAAACCCTGCTTGTAAACTCTGAGATTTCCTTAGTAATCACCTTCTCTTGTACTTGAATACATACTCTTTTTGTTCACACATTTTCTTTACCATAGAGAAACTTTGCACGTACTTTATTGCCCACCTTGAACAGGACAGCCATCTCCAGAACTCCTTCAACGCTACAACTTGGGTGCTATGACCAGACTCAAAACTTTCATCAAATACACACATTGCAGCCTGAATTGACTTACAGCAGTCTACATCAGCTGAAAATCTACCAGTAAAGCAATTCTACTGCCTTCCTCCTCTTGCACATTTTGGTCGGCTAGAGGTACAGCTGGGGATGGGAGCTCAGCGCATGACCGCATGAGAAACAAAAGGCAGCTATGTTGTACTGTACAGCACTGTCTGCTAAGTGAGTCAAAAATGAAATCGCAGCAATTCAAAACCACAACAAAGAATTTACTGGACTACTCCTGCACACTTGCTCAGAAATGTATATTCTGTACAGTGATGCATTCTGGCAATCTAGGGCTTTGACACACTTTCTATGGCAATGTCCTAATATTAGAAAAATTTGGTCATAAGTTAAAAATGTTACAGAAATAGCAAAGGATCATAAGTTACCAGCTGAGTCAGAACTTGATCTGCTACTTGACTTTTATACTATTTTATTATTTCTTTAAAAAAATGCAGGCACATCATACAAAGTGTTTTTTAAACAGTCTGCTTCTGTCACTGCTTGTCAAGGAAAATGAACCTATGTAGGAGGGAAATTCTTGTGTGCTACCTAGAAAAGTCATTCAAAATGGCAGAAACTGATTCGCAAGGAAGGAAAGGACACAGATCCACTCTCGTACACCACAGCCACGTGTTGCAAGTTGTTTGCCAGCAATGGCAGCCCCTCTATTTGCAAGCTGTATATGGCAGGAGGCTGCCTCTTGCTCATACACGCATATGGAGTTCTCAATAAGAGGTCCAGAGATATGATGGGATTGTATCTGGTAGTACAGTAGCATAAATACTAAGAATCTTGTTTGATACCATCTTCAGCATTATAGCATTTCATTTGCACTCTGTACTTTTAAATTATTGGTAAATAATAAACAGACAGTATAAGCATGTAACAGAACTAAGTCACAGGTGTTAGTTATGGAGGAATACTATAAATGAGTTTGTCATAGTAATAAGCAGCCTGTTCACCTGTTGGATGCTGCAGAAATTAAATGATCTAGTTTTCATAAATTAATCCCTGACACCCAGAACCTTACTAGAAAGTATAGCCATATTCTTTTTCTGTTATTTATGACCATAACTTTTCCTACTTTGGCAGTTTGTAATGAAGAAACCATGAACCACAACCTGCCTGCCAGGCTCCCACCTGCTGGACAGAGCTCAGGAGACACGCGTGGGACAGTTAAACAACTCAGTGGAGGGGACAGGACATGGAAGGGTGCTATGTGCCCTGCTGCAGTATCTCAGATGGAGCTGCTAGACTTGCCGGCTGCAGCAGTAAAACACAATTTGAGGAACAGGAACACAAGAACGTAGGAGAAAAGGGGACCCATCTTTCCACATCTCCTGTTCAATTTCTTCTCCTTCCTGCTGCTCTTCATGACCTGCAGGAGATGGACATCCCCAACAGAGCTCAGTCTACAGAGTTGCTTCAGGCAGAGATTCAGGGCCAAGCAATACACAGTGCAGTATCAGCCAGCTCAGTCCCCAAGCCCTTCGAGCTATCCCAGCTTGCTGTGGGATCTCACACAGCCTTGCCTCTCAGCAGGGCTAGATTCGCTCAGGCCACAATGCAACTTTCAGCTTCCAGTTGCACATCTATTAAGTTTTTCACTAGCTTGGGCATCCCCTGCATTGCACTTGCTTGCAAAAGTGGCACAAGCTCCTTTGTTCAGCAGCCAGGAGATGGAGAGGTCTTCGGTGTTCAGTGCTGGACTCCCGCCAGCTTTCTCTGACTGCCCATTCCATCAGCGAAGCTCAAGGAGTTGCTTTCTTCTGTATACATGGCCCAGAAGGCCTGTATCCAGGCCTGCTTTCTGCAGATATGGCCTAGGAGATTTACCTACATACAATGTGAAGTAAAAAGCAGACAATGAATCAGGAAATCCTCCTGTCAAATGTCATGTTGCAAGGCACAGCAGAACACAGCTCCGATATCAGAGCTCTTAGCGTTCCTTAAAACACTGAAGACATGCAACATCACAACATTTCAGCCAGAAACGCATAGCTCCTTGAAGAGTAACATGCAGAAGCCTGCTAAAATGATAAGAAAAGGAGAAAGGATGATTCTTAACAGAAAAGCAGATGACTAAAAAGCTATTCAACCCAAAGCGGCACACTTGGGAAAGTAAATTGTCAACGTCTTGCAATTGTTAGCAGCGTATCCCTCAGAAACATGCTGATCCTGGCTCATCTGCAGCTCTGCCTAGAAACAGAGCCTTAAAAACCCCTTTTTCTAACAACAACTTCAGAATGCTTACGTTTGTTTCACCGAGTTTGTTTTGGTTTTGAATACAGTAATATACAAGCAATGAATTCTTGATTTTTTTCAAAGTGCAGCTCCCATAAGCTAAAAACTAAATGGGAATGCTTTGCTTCCTGGGGTATGTTACTGGAACATTTTTCTAGCACCTAATAAACATTGTTTGGTTGATACTAACCATTAAAATATGTGTTTCAAGTCATGTAATGTTCCCTGTGAAATTTGCCTTTTTGCTCCATGAAAAAAGGGCACTGAAAGGAATCCTGCAGCCATAAGGATCCCACTTATTTCATGGAAGTATCATTTTAAAAGCCCCACAACATGATCAAAGCTCTGTTGAGAACAGATGTTCCAAGCTTTACAAATTCCAGCATAAGTATTTTTACGACATTTATCACTGCTAAATTCCTTCAACCAATTTTTTCCCTACAAGAAGCATGCATGCACTTTCCTCCTTGAGGAATAAGYGTTCACACATCGCCTGGACTCCAACCACTGACCCTCTCATCCTTGAATACCTCCACTGTCCATCATAAGGGAGTGCTGTACAATGTCCCCAACAGCTTCCGCAACAGCTAGCCTCAAGCAGCACCTGTCCTGCAGAAGAGGGCATGGCCTTCCTTGTTCTACAAGGAAAATTCAGCTGGATTGCCCCTGTGGCTGCCTGCCTTCCACCCACTGAGAGAGCCCAGCTGAACATCACACTGGTTTTGCATTACCAAAGAGTCAGATCCACCAAAAAATGCCCTTCCCTTGCAAACGGAGCCAAAAAGAATGTAGGGCTTCTGTAGTGCTTGGACTCCAGGAGAGAGGCTGATGGATCACATGGACCCTCTCCAAAGCTGCCCAGAAACCTCAGTGCTCCACTGACTCGACATGACCACAACCCTTGCCTTCAACACCCTCCATAAGACTGCTTCTTGTTCTCCACAGCGCTCACCCTCCTCTCTTGAGATCCCCACCAGACCACCACGGTGATGACTAGTCCTCAGCATCCTCATCTAATTTTGCAGCTAGCCCTGCTCTGATTCTGGGGCTGTATGACAGACCTCCAAGATACCTTCCTGTCTAAACTCTTCTTAGATTATAGGTCTCATTCTTAGATAGGAATCATATGGAAATGCCCCTTGATCACTTCAGCACCCCAAGAAAGCACCTTCCCTGATTGCCCAGCTCCTCCTATGGATGGGGGAGCCTTCTGCACATTCACAGCACCTAGAATGATGCCCCCCGGCCACGTAAGTCTATCCACCACTGTCATCTATCTACTCGCCTAGATGCAAGTAGGAGTTCCTAAGGTAGCTAACATGGTGGGCAGTACTAAGGCAAGACAAGCAGAGCCAAACAAGCGGTCCTGGGCACATGCAGGCCTTTTCAGTGGAATCTGTTTATTCTCAAGAGAGCAGCAGCGAGTCACCATTTCTAGGGATGACTGTGGAGGCAGAGAGCATGTATTTCAACTGCAATTCAAAACACAGGCAAAAATCCACCGAGAGTGAAGTTCCCCGGAAGTTTAGCTCTCCACAGAAGGTTTCTGTGTATATGTTCATCTTCCCAGGAACATCACCAAGTTCTCTGGTTGATGAAAAAGTCTAAACACTGTGCAGTACTGGGCAGTTTCGTGAGAGTGAGCTATATACCAACACAATATTCATGACTACCCAAGAGTCTGAAAGATACAATTTATCTCTTAAGAATAACATGGTTTTTTGTACCCCCAAAAAAGGGGATCTGAAACAGGGGATCTGAACCAGCTCCTCTGAAATTTCACATATTCGCAGAAGAGGGTGTTTGCAAACAGGACCCCACAAGCACATCACTTCTCTAATATGTGCCCAGTTTAGTTTCACCTGTTTCCATGTGCTCCCTTCCCAATTCCTACAACTTGCTTGCACATCCTGTTTCACTATGAACATGAGCTTCTGCCCCAGGGCAAGATTACCTTCACTTCTCCCTCATGGGGATGAGTTTAGAGAACAGTCAGATTGGGAGCAAAGACTAAACAGACAAGTTTACCCCTGCAGGGTTTAGTCCTGCAGGCTGTGAGCCTGAATCAAGGTGCCACGCATTGCCAGAGCCTGCCTTTCTCACATGATTATGGCAGTTCTTCCCCACGTTCTTTGGGCACCACTGACATGGCCAACAGTGGTAGGTCCATCTCCTCCATTGAGAACATGCAACAGCGACCTCTGAAAGAGAAGCACAAGGTAGAGGAGGTCTACCAAAACAAAGGAGGAAGAGGGAAAGGACACTCACAAAGCAAGGAAGGAGAGAGAACCCAATCTTCAGTGAGGGATGGGGAGATCTGGGGATGCTGGAGGTGAAGAGAGGCCAGACAGAGATCTGAGGATGCACAAGGACAGCCAAGGGCAACAGTTCAGAGGAGTCAGGTAGAAAATGAAAGGTGTGGAGGAGCCCACTACAGCAAGGAGGAGACTGAAAACACCCTACACGAGTTAAGGCATCTGAGACAAAAAGAGGTGGCATGTTTCACTCAAAGCAAGTATCACACCTGACTACTATTTTTTTTTTTTTTTATCAGCTGTCACCTCAGAGGACTGCAAGAGACTTAGGTCTGCATTTACTTTACCTAACCTAGAGCATCTAGTTCAAACATTAGGTGAACCAAATTGCCCTCTGGAGGAGGCTCTCTTTCTCCACTGACTCTCTGTCACAGAAGGACCAGGCCTCTGACTTAGGCAACGCATGATGAATTCAAGACTTAGAAGATAATGGTTTCAAATGAGCTTTCAGACATCTGTCTCCCCAGCTCCTCAGCTTCCACAGCACCAGTAAAAGGTACAGAGACACAGCCTTAGCAGCAGGTAGCTCCCAGGCTCCCACAGTGCACGGTACGCACTAGCTATCACAGCAGCTGCCCTTCCTCTTGCCAAATGTGCACATTCCCTGGATAGACCTTTTATCTTGAGGAATTTTTGTGTAGTTTAAAGCTCATTTAATTCTTTATTTATGAAATACAATTTCACATTTTAAATGCACACAATAAATTCCCCCCCAAAAAGCCTTTCATGGAAAACCAAAATACTTGAGAGAGGAAAAAAAAAAAAAAAGAAATCCTGCCACACGGGCACCAATGACTTCCTCTGTGTGTGTGTGTCCGTGTGTTTATACAGATGCTTGCACATGAACACATTGTACATTCACATCTCAGGGCAAAGGACTGTTCCCCCATACGTCCTCAAAGGAAGGTCAGAAAGAGGTGGAGTGCGCCATGCTGTCACACAGCCAAGCCATGCTCCTCTACTCCAGCCTCAAAGACAACCAGAACTGACAGCAAAGCCCTGTCTTTCTGTGGGTCCCTCCCATACCCGCCTTGCCTCCAAAGCATGTCCCTGCAGCATGCTGCCGTAGCACCTCTGAACCCCGAGCTGGTTGTGAACAAGCAGGGGCAGCTACAGTGCTGCAGGCACACTGGAGCTACTTTGGGACCTCTGGCCTCACACTCCTCTTTTCACATCAGCATACTTTTAGGCTGCCAGAACGAATGGCCGCACTGCCAGCAACRTCAGTCCTTGAGGATGCAGAAATCTGTGCTTTGCAAACTGATACCAAGTCCAAAAGCTTCCAAAACCAGGAACACCACAAATACACATATGCCACCCCCCTTGGAAACAGCATCAGCTATACTCCAATCGCACGGGTAGGTTTTTGTTCATTTGAACGGGTGACCGAACAGAGCATCTCAGGCAGTCCAAGGCAGAAAGCAGACGTTCAAGTATATTGGGAGATGGGACCTCGTAAGATCCTGTCTCCAAATCCACCCATAGGCTGACAAAACCACCACAACTACCACCACAGGCACCCTCTGTTTCTGAGCCAACGGGGTCATTAGTAAGAGGGAGGGGAAGGACAGCTTCTTCTAAGCTGCAGGAGCCTGGAAGGTAGTGAGGAGATTTAAAATGGGCACTCAAGATTACMTAATGAGTTATTAATATTGTTATTAACATTATTAGCCCGCTCTAGATCTGAGTTTGTTTTGTTATCTCGCTTTCCCTCCCCAAGCAAATCTGCTGCATGTTTTTAAGAAACAGAAAAAAGGCCATGACCAGTTTTTCAGGCCTTCTGATTCAGCCATAAAAAAAAAAAATCCTGCAACATTTCCGTTTTGTTTTTCTAAATAAAAATAATGTATAGCCCTAACTTGATAATAAATACGCTCAGAAGCTGTCCTTAAGTAAAAGCTTTTGATAACAAATTGCCTGTGCTAACTGCTATTTTACTGTTGAATTTTTTATTGTTGCTTAAGCACTGCAATTATGCTAATAAGCCTGAGAGGATGGTACACTAAAGCATTGAATGTGACAGATATAATACTCAATAAAATGTTAATCTTACCTGAAAATTGGAATCAAACAGCCTTATTAGTATTTATGGATATGGCATCTTCAACATGTTTCTTAAGAGGAATATATATACTCAATAGATAGTTTTGAATATACCCTGCTATTTCTCATGCTTCCACACGGCTTAATTCAAGGTGACTATTACCCCCTGCTGCTAATTTACAGTACCTTTTGGAATAAGGAAAAAGCATGCCGCTTTGTGAGCCACGTGAAATTCCCACAGCCCAGAAGCYTTTTCCCCTTGGCACCTTGAGAACTGCAGCTCTTCCCAGAGCTGGGACATGCTCCTGACCACGTCAGCAGGGACCTGGGGCAGACACAGGGCTCAGAGGATGCAGCGCAGAGCCTAGGCACGGATTCGCCACCCAGGCACGCAGTTACCCAATGGTCTATTTTTCCAGTATTTCTAGGTTTATGTGCAAGGCAAGTAAATCTATCAAAAGGTTAAGTTATTATCATTTACAGGTGCTGTGGAAATGGTCTTGATTTTTAAGATGGGAAGAACATTTAAACTTTTTTTTTTTTTTTTTAATCGATTCTGATAGGGAAATGAGCCCATCTGTTTCACTGCAAGTTACAGTGTTATAAAGGTGGACTCAGAATTGCTGGGCTGTAATAGGAGATTTGTCACTAAGATGTCACATGACTTTCTACAAGTCACACTGAGGTTCTGCACTGCTATTTTACCACCCAGTCCTAGTCTACTTTCTCAATTAATAGCATAAATTTTTCAGGCCATGATGAACCTTTCACAACATGCACCCCTTTTGCCTAACATAAGGGTGCATGGTCTTGGATCCAACCTCTGGGCTCCACTGTTGTGCAAAGACATTGCAAGCTTTGTCACTCCTTTCTAGCGGGTAAAAGTAAGCAGTCTTCAACACCTTCACTTTCTCATCTTTGAAACAAGGAAAAAAATAACCTCATAATATCCACATCCTTGTGAGGTAACTGCATTTATGTCCATGACCAGGCTCTATAAACGGCCCATTTTTACACAGCGCACTGGTGTGGTTTTCAGAAACTGCAAGTGAACACTTAAATAACAGCCTACTGGCTTACAACTTCAGTACTTGCGTTGCTTTCACCCATAGAAGTTAATTCTACTGACAGAACCACATAAACATTGACAGTAAAGCATTACATTTTCTGATAGACAAACAAGATTTTTGTCGCTGAACTCTGCAAGCCTCATCTGTGGAAAACATCAGGCCGAAGCCATCTAGGAACTGTTTCAATGAACATTCACGATGGGGAAAACCCAATCCTCTGCCCACCAAAATCTGGGATTCCCAAATTGCTCAAAGATTCACAATGAGGCACCCACACAGTGCTACTCACAACACAGCAAGATGTACTGGGACTTTCTTAAGCAATGCTTATAATGCGTGTTCACTTGCACTCAGAGCAAGACTTCTGTTCTTAAGTGCATGGAAGGAAACAGGACTGCTTCACAGCATACAGATCTTAGACCAGCTCCACAATATCTCCTTTGCAGGTGGAAGCAAGGAGCACAGAATTAGAAAAAAGAATTTTCAGTTGCAAAATCATTCAGATAAAACTACAGAATTGACCTGAGCTAGCATCTCTGAGACGTGAGAGTCAGACCTCAGGGCTCACCTGCCCCAGGTCTGTCCCAGCAGGAGATCCCAGATTCCACATTTTCGGACCCAGCCAGCAAGTTAACCAGCCACATACGTGTGAAGGGCTTTGAGACTATAAGGCAAGCTTTCCCATAAAGGTGACAGGACTCATCTCTGCCATGTTGAGTGAGTCCTGTCATTATTTTCAACCCTGTAGTGAAAATCTAAATTGAAGTTTGGCATATTGCTTTCTTTTGCTAAACAGCAACGTTTGAATGTTAACTCCAGTCCTGACAGGCATATTTATGGAGTATTCTTTGTAAATAATCTTACCCTGACCAGTCCAAAAGGTCAGAATCATAAAAAATAATAATAACAATGATAAAAAAGAACAAGGTTGTAAAACCATCAGTGCCACTGGTACAACCCCTCAACTTATTAACCGTCCTTGCAACAAGGTGAACTGCAAGGTCTTAGATTTATTTGATTGACTGAGATCAAAAGATCAGGGGGCACACAGTAAATTGTATCCTGCCATGAATGTATTTTGCTTTCAAGATTTGAACAGATAGTTGCAGGAATTTTAAAGCTCAAGATAAAAAAAAAAATGTACAAAGGTGACTTCAGAAAGGCATCCCCTTATTTCTCTCTTGACACCATCTGCATTTCTTAGAGCTATTTGAGAGTTTCTTCCATGTTCCTGTACCCCTGGGACATAACAGCTTATCTCTGCTAAACAGAAGGTGATACTAAACAATAAGACACTAGTATAACTCCAGGGGAGACACCAGTATTTGCTGATGTAAAGGATGAAAGGCAAATATTAGAGAAACCAAACAGTTCYCAGCAAAGTCCAACAGGTGTTAAAGTATTTCCCACAGACTTGATTTGAATTTTAGGTGTCCTAAGACACAGGACATTCATTTCACTTTCCTCCTTAACCACACAAGGAAGATGAAATACTACCCGAACTCAGGTCATCTTGTGATGGTTGCTCAGAGATACCAGGGCTGCCTGAGACCCGCTCATGCTTGCCTGGGTAGAAGGTTTGCAGTCCCTAACTCCTGAGGAAGCAAGGAAGAAGCAAGGGTACTAAATGAGCAACCATCTTTAGGATGCAATTTCAACACCCAGCTGGTGAGCTGGCATTTTTACACACAGAAAAAGCCTGCTGGGTTTGCTGTCATGATGGCACAAAGAAACACAATAGAGAACAGGAACAGAAGAACAAGAAAAGGAAAATGAAATTCTCTGCCATCTCACAGGCCCTTGGAAACAAAGAGGAAAAGTAATCATTTGGTTCCTGTGTACCTCTCCCACATACCTTATTTATGTTTTGCTCAGATGCTCTGATAACCCTGAATTTCAGCATACCTGAATCTGTAGCATTGTCCTCTCACATCACAATAAAACAGAAGAGATTAACTAACTGAGAATGAGAGAGTAAAACCATTCTGTGGATCACAGAACAAATACAAACTCCCAGGAAACTGCTACAAAGGAACCAGAAATGAGGCAACCACCTATTTTTATCACAAGTTTAGATTACATGCCAATGACCAAGGATTCCTCTTCCATGAGCTTGCACTTCACTCGCAAAGGACCTCACCACTCAGGTAAAAAAAAGACACAGAGCACGAGAAGAACAGCTGTTACATCAAAGCAAGTCATCAACTAGGCAGCTCCTTCTACACAGAAGCACTGAGCTTTGCTTTTTACTGTTAAGTTTTGAATAACGTTGCTCAGATAAGAATATCACAGTCTCCAATTTCTAACCATTGACAAGTTAGAAGAACTTTCCAGAAGTTATCTTGTCCATTTCCCTACCACAAGGAAGGGTCAATTCTCCTAAACCATGTTTGATGGAGCTTTTCAAACTTGTTCTTAAAGCYTTCCAATGACTGAAAATTCATAGCCTCCTCAGGCAATACATTCCAGCGCTTAGTTATTCTTAATGTTAGAGATCATTTGCTAATGTCTCATCTAAACTTCTCATGCTGCAGTTTAAGCCTATGACTTCTTGTCTTAATGACAGTGTGTGGATTTACAGTTTGCTCCCTCTCTCCAGGACAAGCTCACCATTGCCAAAATTTACAAGCTCAGGCACCAGTGCGACTTGCCCTCTTTTTGCCACTGTGCTTCTGCTCTAAGTGAGTTCTTAGCTTTGTGTGTCTGCGTGTGCATTTCTTTTCTTACCCCAGGAGAACAGGCAGCTAAGATATCACAAGGCTGTTTCAAGAGAAGAAGCTCACATCCAAAGGCTGATGCATTCAGGCACACCCAATTATAAAATATTCTGAAACAAGAAAAAGAAAATATTTATCTTTAGGATGGTAGGCAGAGGGTCCACTAGGAAGGAAAACCACCAACTCTGAACTGCAATTTTTTCCACCCTATTATTTAACATTCAAACAAATCTTCAAAAGCAACACCAATGACTGTAGACACATCTTTCTCCGCCACTCAAACTTAACCACATATTCTCTGACAACTACCATAAGGATTTGATTAATCGCTCTCCTAGAAACCAAAGTGCACCCTTGAATTGACAAAAAGTTCAGCCAAACCGTAAGCAATACCCAGTACACATCAAAATCAGAAGGCTCCATCTTCAAAGCTTTATTCACAGTGACAGAGGATAAATCTCAATGTTGCAACTGATGACTTTATTTTCGGGATCATTGAAACCAACAGAGGCAAGACTTTTAGTTTACTCTAAGATTTGATTGTGCATAATTATGGGATATACACATAAGAGAAAAGCCTTATTTGATGAACAATTGAGTAACTTTAGTGTTCACAGTATAGTCCCTGCCTCCCAATCTTCAGGGTGATCTACCTAGCAAAAAAAGAAATCTTTCTCCTGAACTCAAGGGCTTGGTGAAAGAGAGGGGGGAGTAAAGAAAGGATATACAAGAGCAGCATTGGAGAAGGCAGGGGTGGAGCTCTGAATGGCACAAACATCCCATATTTCGTCAGCATACAAACAACAAGGGAGAGGAGTGATAACACATTTGCCTTTATATTTTTGGAGGCTCTCAGGAAAACAGAGCCAGAAAGAAGCAGCCTGTTTGCCGCTATATTAACTTTTGCCAATGGATCAGCTTTCACACTCCACCTAATGTAAATTTCTGGCTTCCACTAAACAGGGACTGCTGTTAGGCTCAAAGTACCAAGCGGCTGTGCAACAAATAGGCATTTTCTAAGGGCTGAAACCCAGAGCCACTGAATTTATGATCTGCTGTGAAAACAAGGTGCCAGCTACACATCCAAGGGCTAAAAATGCCAATGCAACAACTCAGTGTCTTCACTGTTGTCCACTCTGTCCATCTGACCATCCCTTTCACTACTGCATTTTGTCCATCTCCAAGTTCCACTTGGGATGTTTGTTCTTTTTCAGTCCCTCTCTATTCCCCTGGACTTTTGGTTTCCTTGATCATTTCAGTCCTACCAATGCCAACATTTTCAGCCAGCCCAACTGCTGTCATCACAGGGAGGTGACACACTCCTATTTAGCAAAAATTTGGTAATGGAAGTGTTGTTTCCAAAGCTAAAGGTTAGAAGGCAAATACCTGCACTACCAATATTCCTACAGCACACAGTAGCTGAGGAGACTGAGCAATAAATTCCTTTACTGAAGATGTAGAACCCAAAGTAACGTCAAAATGTGATGGCCAACTCAGCAAAGACCTTAAATGCTTCTGCATCTTCAAGGATGTAAGTAGCTCCAACGACTTCCACAAGACCATCAGCAGTCTCAGACAAATTACCTCCCTAAATACTAGCAAGAGATAAGGATGTTCAGTAAGGGATATACATGAGAGGAGTGCTTCTACCATGAAAATATATCCACTTCTATGGCAGAATTATGACAGCTGTTGAAAACCATGAAGTAGTATTGAATGGCAGCCCAGGACAGGGAGCCAAGAAGACTACCACATGCAATTGAAACTGCCAAGGGATTAAGTTAGGTCAAATGTAATTACGCAAACTGGAACCTGGCCAAGTACTGGCTGGTTTAAGAGAATTAAGAGAGGTGATCAAAAGTTTCAGAGATAGAGTCCTTCTTCTGTTAATTATTTGGTGAGTCAGTCACTGAAGTCTCAGTACTCTGAGAGACTGTCTGAAAAGGGGAAAATATGAGGCATAAACTTAAAAGGTATTAGAAGCGATTAGCAAAAGTCTTTGTTCTCCAAGGAATTCTTACTGCACTTGTGCACGAAAGTCTTTCATGTTCATGCTGAAAAGTGGCCTTAGTTCCTTTGATACTTCTGGGAGGAAGCATTTAAGTTTACAAATATCCCACTGTCAGAAGTTACAGACAACAGTCGAGGAACTTTTGCGTGTCCCAGTCAGGTCACATCTAGCTCTAAATCCAGCTCTCAGACAGGCAGTGCTCCTGCTGAAGGGAGGAATGCAAACAATGACACATGGAAGCTCATTTAGACCCAGAGTAATGTTTATGCTACTTGCTAGTGGTGTATAAAACCCAGGTCACATGGAAAAGGAGGTTGCAACTATTTGGGATAGTGGCCTTCTAGCCTTCTTCCAACTGTTGGAAGATTGGAAGCACACAAGGCACACAATGATAAGAACAGAAAGGATGCCTCACAGTCAGACAGCTGAATGTCACTGAAAAATTAGACCCTGTTTATCTCGTGCCGTAAACCTCCTGAATGATGGTAGCCAAGCCATTTAAATCAAAATTTTTCCAGATAGTTATTGTTGTGCCTTTTCTCCCTAAACACACACAGAGGCCTCTTCCAAAGGAGCTGAATGTTAACAATCGCATCTGACTGAGATTGGAACTTCTACTATGACTCTATAGAGTGCTACAAAAAAATGAAGTTTTCTGAAAAAATCAGGCCTTGTAAGTCTCAGTTTTGGCACCTGAAATTAGTAGATGCCTCTGCTCCTTATCCATCTGAAAAACACTATTAGAGAGACACTCATTATTGTCTACGAAGTAGCTGGATGTGACAGTACGGAAACGGAGATGAACATTCTGGCTATTTTATTTGGTGAACTGTCCAGAGGATGTGCATTAAATAAACCAAGTCTTTGACTGATGAGGAAAACGAGAAAGATTAAATAACTACCTCCTCAACAAGTGCTGTACACCATGAGTTTTGAGTGACATGGTTTGCTCTGGAAGCGACAGCAGGTGAACACACCACTAAAGACTCTGCCATATTGATTTTGTGCACTTTTTTTTTCTTTTTTTTAAGAAAACAAGCCAAGAAAAGGCAGACGTTTCACAGCACAGATTGATGCAATTTGTGCTAATGGTCTAAGTGTAGATAGATATAAGTAGCAGTTTGATTCCTTTTATGGAGAACAGTCAATAGAGGATGAGGAGGAGGGGACCGAATGCCAGCAAGGCACAGCTTTCCCTCACCACAGTAACACCTCCATCACGCTGCTTCACAGCTAGCAGGACAAGAGCTAAGGGCACAGGAGAAACAGTCTCCCAGTCACACTGCTGTCTTGCAATGGCATGCAAAAGCTGGGGGCAAGCAACTGTGGAAAAAATACATCAAAGACACAAGCTAGAGGACAGTGCATTTGGATCTTCCAAAAATACAGTTGCTGAAGTCAAGGAAGTCTCTGTTGAGCACGAGCAAAACTTATTTTTGTCAAAATGTAAAAACTTGGCCAAACCTTTTTCAAAAAAGCAAAAAAATAAACACCCAAAATCCCTTAACCCTATTTCTTCTCTGACTTAGCAAGTCACCTCCTTGGAGTCTTCAGGCACCATACAGATGGCAAGGACATAGATTTATTTTTTTAAAGAGGAACAAAACTGTGCTACTATTCTCCACATTCTTCCCAATGTCTCCCTAACCAGTCATCTCCAAAACAGCTGAACTGCTTTAGCTGGAGCTGTCAGCAAAAAGAGGTTTTGACAGACAGAGAGAGAGCTAACGGAGCATTTCCCGGAGCTCACCTGTTCCTCCCTCCGCGCACGAGGTGGCGAGAGCCATGTGCCCATCCGCACGTAAGGGCAAAGGCAGAGGACCGATGCCAGGGAGACAGCAAAGAATATTTTTTTCTAGTGTGACCACACTGACCAGGGCTACACATCATAGCAGCCAGACAGGGCAAGCCAGCCAAGAGAGTTTTGTGCTGAACAGGGACCTAACTGCCGAGAAGACAGTGCAGAGGCCCCCGGGGTGCACAGAGTGAGGTCTCCCTAGAGCCGAAGCGGTAATTAACTGATATTGATAATGGCCTCTAATGCCTGAAATGAAGTGCAAGGAAATGGCATGAGGAGGACTAATGCCAAGCAGTAATAAAGATGGAGTCAAGGCTGTTTCTGAAATAAGAAATTTTTGCTTAGGTTACTCGTTATTAAAAAAAAAAAGTTTCAGCATGCAGGGACATCCTGTTCACTGTATTAAATTAAAGGGATGATTCAAAAGTGAACAGCTTTCAGTAGGCAGGGGGGGGRAAAAATCAATTTCAGGTTGCTATGGACAACTAGGCTGTTTCCTGTAAGACTAAATCTGATTCAGCTCTATGAATCTGACAACTAAACATTCCCTGAAATGCACCACACACACACACTCTCTAAATAAGTAAATACAATAAAATACAGACTCTGGTCATCTCCCTACTTTTTGCTGAACTAAGGACATGCTCAAACCTGCTAATTACTGCAAAATACAGGACTGAGGCTTTGGCTCAGCAATGGCTTTCTAACTACAAGTTCAACACCTTTCGCTGCCTTATAGAGAAAAAAATATTTAATGACAGCGTGGCATTTGGCAAAATGAACCAGAATAGAGCACAAATTCATCTCTCTCTGAGCCCTTTTATATGTTCTGGGTTTACAGCTATGTCTAAAACAACGTTTGCTAATCCAGCCTACTGCAGAGCTCAGCTAGCAAAGGCCAAAGGCATCTCAGCCAGGGGCTTTCAGCCACGTCCTGGCCAATTCCTGATGGAGGGCAATTTAACCTGCCATGGTCTCTGAATAGGAACAATATAGGAACAATATCCCAGAAGCAGCCAGGTAGGTGCCTCGGATGAAGGGATCGCGGGGGACACAACATGGCAGTCATGGCCTGGGCCTTGGCCTGATGGCTCTCCTCTCTCCATACTTAACACCAGAGTCATTTCAAACAGATTTTAAACACCTTTCCCACTCCTTGCAGTAAAGCAAGCTGTGTGGGCACAGAATTTCATTGTCTCTACGCCTGTGGGAAATTCTCCTTCTCCTACACATCCTCATCAACTGAAGATCAGAGAAATGCATTAGGACCTGCTCCTCAAACCACAGATCCCCTAGTTCTCGCACAAATCTGAACGAGAACAGCAGGGACTAACAGCAGCCCTGAGCTGGGCCCTCCAGGAGTGCACCCACTCATCTCCTTGACCCAGGAAGCCTTGCCACCCTTCCACAAAACACATTCGTTCCTATGATCCTTGGGAGCTGGAGGGAATTAGGAGCCCCAGAAAGATTTCTTGCCTCACTTAAGAAAGCAGAGGCACCATTCGGCAATGAGCAGAGCCACCTGCTCAGTCACAGCAGCAGCCAGAGAGCGTGGATGAGCAGAGGGAGAGGGAAGGCCAATGCCAAGCATCCCGCTGCTCTGCGGCTCTCGCTGCTCCAATGTGCCGCAACGTGTTCAGAGGGGAAGCAAAGTCACCAGCCCGGAGTCGCATTCGGCTTCAAGCGGGCTTGAAGGAAGAAAATGAAATCGAGCGTGCGGTGGGGGTGGCAAAAGCTTACACCCCATGAAAAAATGGAGTTGGGCAAGGGATGACTCTGCTCCACCAATGCAAGTACCGCTACTGTGTGGTCTCAAGGCATGAAGCTGGGCTGGCTTCAGTCACATGCAACCAGGAGAATAATTTTGTTTCTACAGTCTCATTCAGCCCAGCAAGCTAGCCTTGCAGTGTCCATCGGCATCACAAAGCCAGTCCCAGCGATGAACATGTGGCCATCTCAACCGCCCATAGTTAAAAACAAAGGGTACGAGCTGGACACTAAATCCCAAACCACAGATTGGAAAGTTTGGAGCAGAGGAGTTAAGGCATCTGATTTTGTACCCTTCCCCAATAGCTGTTAAGCGACCAAATAAATCCATCTAGATCAATCTCTCCATCAAGACAACAGGAAACATTGCCATCCTACAGTACTATGAGTCTTAACTTTTATGGAGTAGTTGATGTTTTTCCAATGAAATGTACCATTAAAATATAAGATTTTATTAGCAAAATCAATGATGTGTGCAGAGACAGTCCCTTGTGGCTTTTAAAAAAAAGAAAAAAAATATGAATACTTATAAATTTGATAGCAATACAGAACACTGTACAATTATTACAGCTGTTTTACAGGATTCTCTAATAATGATGGCCTCTGTTCCTGGTAAGACACCTTAAGGCACTACCACAAAAAAATCAAATCAAATCAAAAAATAATAATAATAAAAAAGCAACAGTGGCTCAGCATTTGCCTGCTTTGTGCTATATTCTTTGTACCGATCGTACTTTTTTTTAAAGCAAGAACAAAACTTTATGGAAACAGAAACAACACAACACTTCCAGAAATATTTACCAGCTGCATGTCCATTTCCCTTTCTCCACCAGTTCCAGCGCTTTGTTACATTAGAACAGTGACTGGGGAAGAAGTACTCCCATTTAAATCTAGCAAAAATGAGACCAAGAGAGTCGTGACCTTTCAGCAGCCACCAGATGCATGATGCTCCTAACTGTGCACACAGGTCAGGTATCTGCAGCATCTGAAAACCCTCTGCAGGCAATCTGCCTATTGGGGAGGCAGGACTAGAGTCCTGACACCCATTTCTCCCCCTATGCTTGTTGACATCTGAGGCTCTGCAGCCCCAATGCCCCATCTGCAGCTGGAGCTTTGCAGCAGGTCGAGCTAGGGAGCTGGAACAGTACAGGGGCAGCTGGAGGGGCCGAATCCCCATCCCCATGGAAAAGCCAGATGTGCACAGGAATCCAATGGCACTTCCAGCACTAGCATCCCAGGTAGACACCATTCTCACCTCCCGGGGGACACTATCTGACTATTCTGTCCTCCCAGCTCTCCAAAGTCACCCATTTTCACTTGGTAGCCATCATTCCTATGAATATCATGGTAAGCAACTCAGACAGTCAAGACATTGGGACATCCCAAATCCATCACTCACCAAGAACACTGACCACCCTCTCAGTGAGCTATGGCTAAATCACAAGGAGCACCATGAAGTCTCAGGTACCACAAAGCGGTCAAGAACACGCTTATGTGAAGTGGAGCCAAAGAATGACACCTGTCAGTTCTACCCCAAATGTTTTCCTTTGTACCTGTATCTACACATTCACAAAAGTCTAAGGTATATTCAGAGAAAAAATAAAGTCTCTTTACTCCACTTGACTTTAAACAACCTCCGGATGTGTGTGGGGATGGATGAGGAAAGAGTGGCAAGAATACTCAACAGATGTTTGCATTAGCATAAATTTGCCATTCATTCCTCTTTCTGCTACCATTTCAAACTCCTCTATTACTCTATTATCCTCTCTGGATAATTTACAGTGCTTGTTGCAAAGTACAGTCTCTGAGAACAGAGGCAGCATACACTTGGTAATGTAGAAGTTCAAAGTGCTGAGCCATGCATGACCTGCAAGTAGATTGTTGCTATTTTCTTGCATATATAAAAGGGCTTTGCCTTCACACAGTGCTGGAACCTGTCATCATGAAACACCCTCCTATTATAACACGGCCCAGAAGAGCTACTATTTTGGGCCCTAATAACGTGCTTGGTTTTACAGGAAAGCAAGAAGGCAAGTAACATGAAACAACACAGATGTCAAGTACAGAAACAGATGGGATCTTCACAAAGCTATACATATCACTTTAATCAAGTACTATCACAGTCTATCCTCTAGATGGGAAGGGATGGTGCAGAAGTTAGATGAAAGGCGCATGTGGAATTAAGTAGCATCATCACCTCCACAAGGCCAGTAAAGAAACAACAGAAAATTGCTTGCAAGGCATTCTGATTCCAAGACAATCAAGATGATTCAAAGTTGTTAGGCTGTTTTTTTCCTCCCTAAAAAATGGCCTTCTGGGTAAAGGACAATTGCCCAGTTCTCCCACCTGTTTGGTCCCCATGAAACACAGATAGCATCCATGGAAGATGCATCAGAAAGCACAGTTCACATCTAAACCATGGTCTTGGAAAAATTTTCTCTTAGGAAATGAGTGGAAACAAAGCTGATTAGGGTGCTTCTGTTACAATGGCCCCAGGTGTTGGCAGACAGGCTGGCTGTATGCAGACAGTGATGTGATTCACTCAGTTGTGGCTTCCAGTCCACAATTTGGCTTCCAAACACTCTAGGAAACCACATCACCTGCATTGATGGTTCGGCTCCTATGTTGTTTAAGGAGGTGTCTTTGCAGAGGATGAGTCAATGGCAAACCCAAGAAGTGATAGACTGACTTGACCTTTCTCATTCATATACATAAGAGGATCCTAAACCCAGGGCTTCAGAAACTTGGGTATGCTTAGAGATATCAGGACGCACATCTAATAAATACAGGGCTCATACTTCTTCCATAAGGCCCTAACTTGCTGAAGAACATCAGCTGAGCAGCCTGTTGCTGAATTCAGCCAGCCATTCATGCGTGTAGTTATTCAAGTAATGAAGGCTGCACACAGAAGGAAAGCTGAAGCCAGATTATGAATGAAGTCAGCTCCAGAATCAATTCCCTTATCTATCCTCTGCCCACCACTAACTGGAAGATGCTATTCAGGGAAAACATAATTTAAAGGCGGAGGCTAATGATGAATCAGATTGATTTTTCAAGCAAGCAGGACAAGAAAATAAATGCAATTGAGTCTACCTGCCTGCAGCTTGCCAAGAGTCATACCAAGTTTCAGGACAATCTGGCCTCCTTTCCCCTTCCTCATCCCAGTCCCTTTCCCTCCTCTGTCTCCCACCAAAGAGGAAAAAAACCCTTACAGAAAAGAAATTCACTTACACAAGACAGTAAGTGTTGCCTGGAACCAGCTCAATACTGGCTTCCCTCTCCCTGCTAAACAGTACATAGTCTGAATTAATGAATGTGCAGAGGGTCCTCTTTCTGGGGAAAAGCAAATTCCAAGTGTGCAATTCTGAGGAATGCATTGTATGTCTGGTATTCAAGCTGTGCTCTCTTTTCCTGTTCCTTTTTTTTGCCGTATATGGAGCTGAGCACAGCAGGCTGGATCGTGGAGTGCAGCGCTGCGTGCTGAACGTCTTTAGACTTCCGACTCTGTTTGTCTTTACTGGAAATCCAATCAATCCATCTAGGAAAAAGGCTAGTACATATACTGCAGAGCGTTTTGCTCAAACATCAAGCTACTGACATAGAAGGTAAAAGAAGAATAAGCTGTACCAGACCAGCCTAACAAGGGTTCATGTAGAGGGATGAATGAACACATACACAGGCAGTAATTTTCTTAATTACTGCAGTGAAGGGGGGATTGACTTATGCTAACTTAAAAGTTTGCAACTGTTGCAGCTACAGTCCTAAGGATTGTTTCCTAGGTTAGCAAAGCTTAAATCGTATCTGCACAGGAAATAAAAGGCAATCCGGCCTTCGGTGTATGTACCTGGGGCTGGAAGGATTACATGACCTCAGTCACAGAGAAGTACATCCTCTCTATGCCCACCTATCTCTAACACACACAGATTAAAAACAGGAGTGTGGGACTGTGCATTAGAGACTGGGAATTCTTTCTCAAGTCCTGACAATCTCTAAGTTCAAATCTATTGCAGCAATTTCAGAGGCAGACTGAGATTTCCATAACAAGGATGCAATTACAACATTACATTCTGAAAAATAAACTCTTTTTGGCCATTGCTGTTTCTAATGTAATCAACAGACTGTATCCCCATGGGCACCCAGGACTTCATAGGAACAAAAGGAGAAAACAGCAATACTCCTCCTCCAAAAGCAGGAAATCCTGAATCACAATTACCCAGAAAAAATCTGCATCAACTCCAGTTTCTCAGTCCATTTCTGTACCAGAAGATCAGCTCTCATTCCACCCTGCAGAGGAGGGTGGTGACAAAAGTCAGAGAGATGAGGAGACAAATGTAGGATCAACCACCTTTGGGGTGCAGCAAACACCCCCAGGAAAGCTCTGGGTTGGAGCAGGAAGGAATCTCAGATGTGCTGCCAATCACTGGATTTTCCCCAGTTCAGTCCTGGCTCTTCCTCTCATACAAAAGGCCTGAGATCATTTGTGCAATCAGCTGTGCTGTTCCTTACTCCTTGGCTACTTCAGAGCTCCTTGCTTTTGTCTGCTTTCCTCAGTCAGGCATCAGGATCCCAAATTAGACCACACAAACTGCCTAGGAAGAAAATGGGAAACCTTAAAGAAATCAGTAACTTGGTCCATTCTCTCCAGTATGTTGTCGCTGACCCTAGCTTGTGGTAGATGCTTTAAAGGATGATGCAAAACTTCCTTAATAGGCAGGCRCACACAATTCTGCCCCCAAATACAATTTCATTCTAGTGTCTAAAAAATAAAGATTGACATAATCCTAAAGCATGAAGTTTAATATTGCTTCCAATTTTATTTGGTTTTTGTTTGTTTTGGTTTTTGCTTTGCCAAAAATTAATAGTACTGAAGTAATTCTTTATACCGGATGCACAGAAGCATCCAGTCTCCCTTTGTGTCTCAAGTCACTGGCATCAAGAAACTCCTCTAGCAACAAGTCTCCTCTAGCAACTTAAAATAACAGGTTAGGTGACAGAGTTGTTTCCTTTTTACAAGTTTCAAAATTCTCATCTTTCAGCTTCAACTTGTTTGTGCACCGGAACAGGGAGAACACATACCCCAGAGCTGCCTGCCTCAGACTTAGAGATTTCCCCAGCTTATAGACTTTTCTCTCTCCTGTATTTGCTTCAAAGAAGACAATCCCAGGATTTTCAGTCATTCGCCAAATGGACATTTAGAGGAAAGGATGCTACCTGGGCCAAAGTGGGATGTTTCCAGTCAACACTGAGCTAATAACTTCCCTCTACAGAGATTAAAGGGTGCTGCCCTGCTGGGTGACAACAACAACCAGGTTCCTCACGCTTGGCACCAGGACCACAGTAGCAGGCAGCAGCTCGAGCAACCTAAACCCTCCCAACTGCACTACCCTGTCCTCTCACTGCTGCCAAAGAGGCAGAGTCCCATCCCCTCCCTTGCACTGGCACCCACACGGAGCCATTTCAGCTCATTAAGCAGGCAGAAAACCAGCATAAGGGGCAGGGGAGGCAAATATTTGGCCACAAGCTCAGTGAGTTGAAGGAGGTCCCAGACCAGGGCAGGAACAAGGAAGGCAGCAGGACCACACAGCTAGAGCAGGAGGGAGTACTGCAAGATCAGCAGAGTTGCATTCCAGCACAGGTAGTCACCCAAACCATCCTGCAGACCCTAGCCTGAAGCTTGAATGGATACAGTATTTTCCTCCTTTGGGAAGCTAAACTGCTCCCAAGTTTTATCACAAAGATCGGTGCCTTTGACTGGAGATCCTTGATTGCTGCTGTATGGGCAGGCAATTGGGAGTCTTGGGCTGTGATTCCACACTGCAACCCTCTCCATAGAGATCCATTCCCACATTCTCCAGCTGCATGTTCCCAATCCTCAGTCTGTGCTGACTTACATGGGCATGAACACACCTGCACTGGGAGAATGGAAAGAGTAGTGGCCAGAAACTTCTTCAGCCAGTCCTGCCACTATCAGATTCATTACATCAAAATACAGTCTTAAGCCTTCAACCTCATGTATTCAAATGGAGACAGTGATGCTCTGAAGCACCCAGTTAAGTTATTTGGA
The DNA here is from genome assembly GCF_003343035.1 of Apteryx rowi. Taxonomy (NCBI): domain Eukaryota; kingdom Metazoa; phylum Chordata; class Aves; order Apterygiformes; family Apterygidae; genus Apteryx; species Apteryx rowi. The sequence continues at coordinate 2,713,466 of NW_020449641.1, read as the reverse complement.
TAGACACATACTATTCAAACTTGAATGGAGGAGGGGAAGATTTCCAGCCTCATTAATAAGAGCCTGAAATTAAAAGCAGAACTTGTAGTACAGCTGTGATTCCAGCTACCCTGCTGCTTGTGTTAACAGTGTGGCTTTATTATGGTCAGGGATTAAAAACAGCTTCAACAATTTAAAAAAAGGAAAGGAAAGGAAAGGAAAGGAAAGGAAAGGAAAGGAAAGGAAAGGAAAGGAAAGGAAAGGAAAGGAAAGGAAAGGAAAGGAAAGGAAA